>NC_080741.1:48575363-49200363 GCF_020826845.1 Diceros bicornis minor
AAAATAAATTTACACCATACAAAGAA
This sequence comes from Diceros bicornis minor, assembly GCF_020826845.1. Lineage (NCBI taxonomy): Eukaryota > Metazoa > Chordata > Mammalia > Perissodactyla > Rhinocerotidae > Diceros > Diceros bicornis. The sequence continues at coordinate 48,575,390 of NC_080741.1, forward strand.
ATTCATGAGCCCACCAACCAAACACTACATTTGCCATTCTTGATGGTCCCACTTAGTCCCTAAATGTATTTTTTGTATCAAAGTAATCAGAGGGAGTAAATAATTTTATATACAAATATTTTCACATAACATTTTTCACATGTAAGTTTCCAGATTTCTAACTAAATGTTTGTCGTTGTCATGACTAATATTCGAGAGATTTGTTTCCTATAATTTACTTATTCATTTACTTATTGTTGGATATGTAGGTGGTTTCCAGTTTTTCACTATTGTAAATAATTTTGCTATAAACATCTTTGCATATATAGCTTTTATCTTTCAGAAAGCCTCAGGAACTTGTCAACTGTAGACTCACCAAAAGATAACAGAAAAACCTGTTGATCAAGCAAAGCTAAGTTTATTAGACTTATTGTAGTAATGGAGAACACTTCCTTGACAGAGTTTTCGTAGTGCTCTGGGCAGAGGTTGGGGAGCCTGTTTATAAGGCTTTCAGGCCAGGGCTGGGTGAGTTTAGGAAGGATCTGTAAAGGTGGGGAACTGGTTGGGATGGGGCCGAGTTTATGACATAATAGCTTTGGATTAATAGGCACAGCACGGTGAGAGCTTGAAGTGAATCTTGATGAGCAAGTGTTAGTCTTGACAAGTTAGCTATTTTTAGCTAGTTCATAGTCTTGTCTTCCAGGAGCAAGTGTTTCCTTGAGAAAGCAGGTAAGTTATTTTTGCTTATTCTCAGTGTTGTTTTAACATAGGAACAGAAAGTATACTTGGTCCCAGTATTGTTTAACCCAGGAACAAGAAATTTTGTATGTTCAGTTCTAAAACCATGGTCTTTATCCCACTAAACAACTTCTCAGGTCAGGGCTTCACTTTTGCCCCTAGAGAGAAGAAGCCTTAGAAAGAGGTGTTTCTTAGATTGTAAGTCCCAGTCTTGGGGGGTTGAGGGTGGAGTGGGGAGTAACTGACAAGGTAGTCAGTCCCTGCCTCCCTCCTTAGCCACCATTGTTCACAAAGATCTGGCCAACCAGCCCTCATCTTCCCAGAAGCTTTTCCTGTGTCTTGATGTTTTTCACTTGTAGTTCCTTGGGGGTGGTTTGGAGGGAAGGGGAGATAGCAATTGATGCTGGGTGAGTATCTTGATAGGAGCTAGCACCAGGGCTAAGTCATCTGTTCTCTCCATTTCTGGGAAACATACGAAAAAGTTTTACTAAGACTTAGGAAAGACTATGAATTATCCTGTTACTCTTTCACTTAACCTAATATACTCAGAAACGGCTGGGAAAATAAAACTATTGTTAATTTCAATACATTTTTGCTAATTTGTTTTTTACTATGGTAATATATATATAACATAAAAGTTACCATTTTAACCATTTTTAGGTGTACAGTTCAGTGGCATTAAGCACGTTCATGTTGTTGTGCAACCATCACCACTGTCCCTCTCTAGGACTTTTTCTTTATTTCAAACTGAAACTCTGTACCCAATAAACAATAGCCTCCCACTCCCCCCTTCCCCTAGCCCGTGGTAACCACTATTCTACTTTCTATCACTATGAATTTGCCTATTAAATGTACCTCATATAAGTGGAATCATACAAAATCTGTCCTTTTGTGTTTGGCTAATTTCACTTAGCATAATGTGTTCAAGGTTTATTTATTTTTAGAGTGTATCAGAATTTCATTCCTTTTTAAAGCTAAATAATATCCCATACCATATTTTGTTTATCCATTCATCCATCCATGGACATTTGGGCTGTTTCCACTTTTCGGCTATTGTGAAGAATGCTGCTATGACCATTGGTGCACAGATATCTGTTTGAGTCCCTGCTTTCAGTTCTTTTGGGTATGTACCCAGAAGTGGAGTTGCTGGATCATAGAGTAATTCAATGGTTAATTTTTTGAGAAAAGTAATTTGTTATTTTTTAAAATACAGCATGTGCCATAAATGTTTTTTCTTCATAACCTTGGAGCTGCAACTTTAGCTTATTTAAGAGATGGAAAATGTCAGCTATATAATCTGGTTGTTAATACCTATCTTCTCTGTCATTAAATCAAATCAGGATTACTTATTGTCAGAAAAAATCTAAGTTGATTTTTTTACATCAAATATTTATTTCAAGGAAATAATTTTTTGATTTTTTACATCAAGTATTTATTTCAAGGAACATGATAGTAACCACTAGGAAATAAATAAATCTTATAAATCAGATGTAAAATCTATCAAGTCTAGTTTAAAATGACATAGATCTAATATGATTAAGTTATCCATTTTATAATTATTTTATTAAAAACAAGATAATACATCAATATAGTGTTTCTTACTACTTAATTTGTAACAATGCAATGTAATGTGTAGCTAAAATTATGCATTATTTATGAAGCAAGGAGTATGATAAATGCGTGATTTCCCTTGGTAAAGTGTACCTGTGTATATGTGGATGTGATTCAAATTCTGGTGTTTGGCTTTTGAAAACAATTAAATAAAAATCAAGTATAAAAACTATAAACAACTCCGTTATTTTTATTAAGCAATCTTTTCCTATTTAATGAAAGGGAAAGGTATTTCTTGCTAAAAACTAACTGATGTAGCAACCAGCATGTAATTTAATGTTTTTTTCAATAGAAGACAGATGATATTTAACAACTTTTAAGATAAATAAGGGTTTACTGTAGTAATAAATATTTTATGATATGATTTGATAAAAGTGATTTTAACTACCTTATCAAGTAATGCTCAATAAATCTAAAATAAATCACACAAAAGTTTTATCTGGGAGTTTTATCTAATGTATCTGGAAAGATTTAGTAGTCCCATTAAAACATTCTAGATATATTTAAAAGAATCACTGTCAATAATATATATTTCTTTTCTTTCCAAGAATGAGCATTTAAAGACTTGCTTACATTAAATACATGTAAAAAGACATTTTTGGCATTCAGGACAGAATTTGTTACCCTCACTTTCTTTGTTCTGCTCTTAGGTGTTTCTCTAACAACAGGTAGGCATTCTTGGGCAATAGTCAGGGGATAGAAGAGGCAAAGTTGTTGAATAAAAATTACCATTACTCCCATTGCCCTACTCTATCATTTATCTGAATTCATAACTTGGGGCAGACTGCCCTTGTCTTAACTTAGCTTCACTCTTAACAGAAATGAGCCCAAGACAGGAAGCAGTTCCCAAGAGTAGAGAAGGGTAAGGGATCTTTCTCTTGTAAAGGGATCAAGGGCTATTGGTGACCAGGCCTAGACTCAGGCTGACCAAAGTTAGAAAAGAGAATTCACGGACAGTGAGGATCTGGAAACATGTATCAAAGCCCTTGGAAAGCTTTCCCATACCCTCAGGGGAACTCAGATCCTGGCTTAAAGACCACCCATGTTGGTCACCGTGGAGCTGGTGAAGTGATATTGCCTCTTCACTCTACCAAATCCAGGAAGAATCAAAGAAGTCCCTTAGGCTGCCAGAAAAGTGAGGGCCTATGACTTTTTAATAAATATTTAATAATAATATCTTTTCTTCTTAATTTATACATGGTTTTCATGAAAAATCTATACACTATTGCTTTTATTATTTACACCTAGTTTGCACACACACTAGTTTTTATGTTAATTTGACATTAAAATTGACGAGAGTCTTTTAATGTTTTTTTAATAGTTAGCCAAAATTTGATTTTCTCTTTAGAACTTTGTTTGAAGATCTATAATCACTTTGTGACCTTGTTTAAGTTCCTGTATTAACACCACCCCAGAACACTTTTTAAAGGCTCACTCTACCTAAACTCTTACACTTGAGAAAAGCCTCAAGAGATGCTAATTTATCAACGTGACAAATACCAAGCAGTCAACAGAAATGGCAATGTTGAAGGCAACCAATGTGAAAATGTGTACAATAGCATCTTAAATGCAAAAACTAGAACATTGATTTCAATGAGTCAGAGTATGTTTTGGTTCAGAGCTGAATTTGAGAAATTTGACTTGTTAAGTAGGAGATATATGAGAATTTTTTTTTCCTTAAGTTGTTTTCTTCAATATGGTTAAATATGTGTTGTACAATAAAAATATGCAGTGTATGTTGACAACAGTGATCATTGTTAATGAGTAAACTACAGTGTTCCTTACAAATTAATTAGTAAATAAAAGGACTTTCAAAGGGCAAAGAGCTTAAGTTATAAAAGGAAGGGTTGGTTATAGAAAAACCAATTTGGCGAAAGGCTGCCAAAGAGACCCTAAAACATCTCTCCAGGAGGTAAATTCAAGAAAGACCAAAGTAACAGGCTCCCAGGGTAGTGAACAAATCTGCAGAATGCAAGTCCAAGGACCTGTTGCTGTTGATAAGCTTTAATGTTTTGACACCCACTCTTATAGGGAAAAAACCAGCCAAGGCTAGTGTGAAAGGAAAAGTAGTGGGTATAAACTCAACAACCATAAATCAAATGTGTGTAAAACTCTGCCTCTGTATTTCAACATTTGCCCTCTTCTCAGGTGTTTTCTTTTCTCCTCTTCCCCTCCTTTCTGGGATCCTGGGTAAGGAAGCCTAAATGAGGTGGGGTGGATAGTCTTTGCTTGATAATGTATTCATCCCACTTGGATTCTGCCTCTGTTCTGGCACCTTACTGGGGAGGGGTGGCCAGTGAAGCTGACCTCAAGCTCCACTGCCTGGGATCCTGCCTCAGCCACAGGTACTCTACAGCTCAGGTGCCCTGTTCATTCTGGTGTCACATTGAATGTAGCACCATGTTGGATAGAGTACCATGGTGTGGTAGTGCCCTTTGGATATAGCACTATGTTGGTGGTAGCATTATGTTGGAGCACTTCGATGTTGGATAGAGTACCATGTTGGCAACAGTGCCATGTTGGATTGTAGCACCATGTTAGCAGTGGCACCAAGTAGAAGCGGGCATGTTGGTGGGCCATCATGCTTTCAGTATGATTACTGAGTGCTGCACAGGCTCTCTAAATGGCTGCTCCAGGGAATCCAGGACAAGATGCCTACTCTGGAATTTCTCACCCCACCCCAAAATTGTGGGTCCTTAATGCACACATTGTTCTCTGAAGTTCAACCCTGAAAAAAGTGTGGAACTAGAGCCTCACCTCTGATTTCTTTCCTTCCTCTTCCTCTCTTCCAAAAAAATCATAAGAAAGTAAAAATCAACCATCATCCCACCCTACAGAGATAGCTACTGATGGTATTTGCATAATAATATTTTTATTTGTATGTGCATACAAATTTGAGTGAAATGGAACACATTATACATAATGTTTTATAATATTTTCATTTAATAGTATATTTGCCTATCTTATTTTTAATGGCTGTATACTCTTCCATGGTATAAATGCACAACTCATTTCATCAATCCCCTCTTCAATTTGGGTGCTAACAGCTATTCACTCTTATATAAACAATGGTGCACATCCTTGCAGATAAATCTCTGTTCATCACCATGATGTTTTCCTTAGTAAATTCCTGGAATTAGAATTTCCGGGTCAAGGGATAAACAAAAATGATGCATGCTCATTGTAAAAATTCAGACAACACAGATATATATCCTTCCAGCTCTTTTTCTCTGCATGTTCACACACATTTGTGCACACACACATTTATAAAAGGTAAAATGGTATCATACTATGCGTATTGTTCCACAGCTTGCTCTTTTATAAAAACTACAATATATCATGAACATCCTCCTAGTCTATAAGCTCACCTCATTTTATTTAAATTGCAAGGTATTCCAAAAGTGTACTACATTTTGTGAACCATTCCCCTATGAACAGACATTTAAGTTGTCTACAGTTTTTGTCTTATAATTCATGTGGCAGTGAATATTCTTGTTTCTATAACTTTGCACAGTTTTATGAGTAATTCTGGAGGATACATTTCTAGAAGTGGACTGCTGGGTCAAAGGGCATTAGGAATGTATTGAAGTTCAGTCTCAGCCTTGGTATTCTGCCAAAATCCAATATTTGAGTTTGGCATTAGCCAAATAGCAAAATGCCTACCTCGTAATCACTTCGGACTTCCCTGACCTTGTGATCAGTGATCACATGGTAGCCCTGGACATCAGCAAATCCCTCTGTGATTTGCTGCTGTGAAACTCCTGCTTCACTTGATGACTGTGGTAGGTAGAATAATGCCCCTCTCCACAAAGATATCCATGTCCTAATACCTGGAACCTGTGAATATGTTAGGTTACATGGCAGAGGGGAATTAAGGTTGCAGATAGAATCAAGTTTGCTAATCAGCTGATTTTAAAATAGAGAGATTATCCTAGATTATCCAGATGGGGACAATGTAATCATAAAAGTCCTTAAAAGTGGAAGAAGAAAGCTGAAAAAGAGAGTCAGAGGAAGACATGACTATGGAATGGTCAGAGAGATGGCTCTGATGATGGAAGAAAGGAGGCCATGAGCCAAGGAATGTAGGCAGCCTCTAGAAGCTGGAAAAGGCAAGGAAATGGATTCTCCCCTATTGTCATCTTGATTTTAGCCCCACGTCAGACTTCAAACTGTGAAATAATAAATTTTTACTGTTTCAAGCTACTAAGTTTGCGATGATTTGTTATAGAAGCAATGGAAAACAGTCATCAAGGGATTTCTGGGTCTAACAACAGAGTGAATCTGGTTAAGTAAGTATTTATGGGATGAAAAATCAGTAAGGAAGATCCTTGATGAGTGTTCTTGACAATGGAACACACATGGTAAAGACCATGAGTGATTTTGGAATCATAAGCATATAATGTTTTGTTTACACCCTTCAAATGTTTGTTCAGACAGTCCTTTTAGTGCAGCATGATATAACAGAATTACTGGTCAGAGGCAGAGAGTCGGATGCTTTCACAATTCTTCAGGCAAATACTCTACCTGACCTGTCAGAGATTTGGGAAATGCCTTGTCATCTTATAAAAGTTGCTCAAGCAAGATGAAATGGCAGCTCTTAGGTGTTAAGTACAATAACAACAAGAAGCCTTATCACTGTATTTTTCAATAATAATACCAGCAGAGTAGGATTTACTAACAACCAATGGTTGCTTACAACAAAAATAGCTTGTGGAAACCTGATAAACAGAATCAAAACCAACTTAATTTCCTGTCTCTGGGTTAAAAAATACTGGGACCAGGCATGCACTCCTGTCATTATAGTAAATAATATTAAGAACAAGCAAAAATAGGGGCCAGCCTGGTGGTGTAGTGGTTAAGTTCACACGCTCCGCTTCAGCGGCTTGGGGTTCACGGGTTTGGATCCTGAGCGCGGACCTACACCACTGATCAAGCCATGCTGTGGCAGCAACCCACATACAAAATAGAGGAAGATTGCCACAGATGTTAGCTCAGGGCCAGTCTTCCTCAAAGCAAAAAGAGGAGGATTGGCAACAGATGTTAGCTCAGGGCCAATCTTCCTCACCAACAAAATAAATAAATAAAATTGAAAAAAAAAAAGAACAAGTGAAAATAACTTAGCTATTTGCACCAATAAATATTTGATCCTAGAAGACTTGAACTGACAAAAAGAGCTTACTTATCAAAACTAGCAGCTTACTCATCAAGACTTGCTTAAAGACTGTTGCCTCACTGTGCTTACCAATCCAAAATAAACTCTGCCTAATCTCAATCAGTTTCCTGCTTTGCAAGACCCTCCTTAAAATCACCCAGTTTAAGCCCTAAAGCCCTACTAATACCCCCCTCCCCTTCTGAGAAATTGTTATGACTTTGTCAACTTGGCATTCTCCTTAATGCAGTAAGTTTAATAAATTTATCTTTACTTGAATAGTTTTTCAGGGAGTCTTTTGAAGAGTGTATACTCAATAGAAGGAACCTTGAGAGTGCTAGTATGCCTTCTATGATAACTGCTGTAAAGATTCTCCTATATTTCCACTCCAGAGAAGATACTAAAGTTGTTGTGTATGCAGTGGAAGCTGAGTATCACATGGATATGCAAATAAAATTTTGTTACCTTGAACACCAGTTACATTGCTCCACAGCCACAGTTCTAGGTCCAAAGTCAAAGGATGGTATGATGGGAAACTATTAGAAATAAAAATATATAAATGAAAGTAGCAATGTTACGTCTGATATTCAGTGTCTTCTTCAAGTGAAGTAAAACTCTTCAGTTTGTGTGCTTCCTTCAATGAAATTGTGTCATCTCCTTAACCTCAAGTCCAAGAATTGAAGAGAAGATAAATCTTTACCCAGTCAGTTACTATTAGATAGGAAGGAAACTTTAATAACTTGATGACAACATCACTGTCAACTGAATCTTTTACTGCAGAACCTGTGGAAATAAATCTGGCTCCTTTACTCACCTTTACTGAAAGTGAATGTCTTTTTAGTATCTCAGAAGTGCACACAGCAGGGGCCGGACTGGTGGCATAGTAGTTAGGTTCACGTGCTCCACTTTGGTGGCCTAAAGTTCAGCCTAGGGTTCAGCCCATGGTTTGGCCCAGGGTTCACAGGTTCAGATCCCGGGTGTGGACCTACACACTGCTCATCAGGCCATGCTGTGGCGGCATCCCACATATAAAAAAAAATAGAGGAAGATTGGCACAGATATTAGCTCAGGGACAATCTTCCTCAAGCAAAAAGAGGAAGATGGGCAACAGATGTTAGCTCTGGGCCAATCTTCCCCACTGAAAAAAAAAAAAAAGAAGAAGTGCACACAGCAGTCAAGCAGCCAATGGTGCTTAGAAATTATGGTGCCCATAAGTATTAAAATGTTAAGCTTTTAAAACTTGGCTACTCGGGCCGGCCCCGTGGCTTAGCGGTTAAGTGCATGCACTCCGCTACTGGCGGCCCGGGTTGGGATCCTGGGCGCGCACCGACGCACCGCTTCTCCGGCCATGCTGAGGCCGCGTCCCACGTACAGCAACTAGAAGGATGTGCAACTATGACATACAACTATCTACTGGGGCTTTGGGGGAAAAATAAATTTAAAAAAAATTATAAAAAAATAAAACTTGGCTACTAAAATAAAATAATAATTCTTTTATAAAAAATAAAAATTATTATTTATAAAAAATAATAATTATATACTACTAATAATAATTTTAAAATACAATAATTAAAATTTGCATTGAAACAAAATGTGTTTATAGTGTTGGGGCCCAGGGCAGGCTACCCCAAAATATCCTGCAATGGCATATTGATTATTTTGAATTAAAGTTACTTATTTTGACTTGAAGTTTGATGCTACTCTCTCTGTTCCCCTTGAAAGCAGAAAATAAATCTCCCATATGAAAGGTATCCTCCCCACACAGGAGATAGAGATATCCTTATCACCAGTGCTGGGAAATTCAGGGCTGAGAAGCTTGTGTAAACAAACCTTGTTACTTTTACTAATTTACCATCTCAAGCCTAAACTCTGCTCAAATTCCTCACTAATTACATACCCAAACCTAAACTTCTTGGTCCTGTTAAATCCTCACAAATTTATTGTTTCTTTGTGCCAAAAGGTATATAAACTGTCTGCTTTCTTCACTCTCGTGGCATCATTTTATGATCTCCCATACATACATATTAAATTGGTTTTTCTCCTCTTAATCTTGTCTTGTGTCAATTTTATTATTAGTCCAGCCATAAGAACTCAAGAGGGGTATAGGGGAGAATTTCCCCTTCCCCTACAATGGTACACCTCTGATATACACAATTAAAAATTTGAAAGGTATTGCCAAATTTTTATCCAAAAAGTATGTACTAATGTATAATGTATGTACCAATATATACATTTTTAAGGATCTGGAGATACACTACCTAATTGTCCTCCAGAAAACATGACCCAATTGATTCTCTCTCCAACACTGAAGAAGAATGTCCATTTATATATTGTTAAAGGAGAATTTTTCAAAGAAGTTATAATCATTTCTGTTATACAGATATAAAATGAATGTGTCAAAGATTTTATTTAACTCATTAATTAATGAGGGCACCAATTCAAAAGATAATTTAAAGTGCCACACTTACATAGATCAGGAATGCTGAAATGAATTTACAAATAGATGTAAAACTGGCTTTTTTTCAGGAGGGCATTCTGAGAGGGAATATAATTTGCACGTCTATGGACAAGTTCATTTGCATTTTTATCGTTATCTACAATCTACAGAGCTGTAAAATATCGCAAAGACAATGAAAGGTCAGAATGTGTTTAGAATGCCATTACTGGGAAGGGTCAACTAGATACCACCTTGTTGTCCATTGAATACACTCAGTAATCTTTTTGTCCATTTCAAAGTCTTTCACAACTTTTCTCTACACTGTGGGCAAACCACATGGGGTACCTTTCTTTTATAAATCTTTATGATCTATATTTTCATTAAAAAGAAAAAAGACCTAAACAACTGGAAAAATGGTGACCCACAAAAACTTCCCTCAGCTAACTGTTTCTGAACATCACATCCAACATCTAGAAAATAGCTGGATTTTACCCAGAGAGACTTTTTTTTTTTTTTTGGTGAGGAAGATTGGCCCAGAGCTAACATCTATTGCCAATCTCCCTGTTTTTGCTTGAGGAAGATTGTCAATGAGCTAACATCTGTGCCAATCTTCCTCTATTTTGTATGTGGGACACTGCCACAGCATGGCTTGATGAGCAGTGTGTAGGTCCACACCTGGGATCCAAACCCACGAACCCCAGGCCACTGAAGCAGAGCATGTTAACTTAATCACTACACCACTGGGCCGGCCCCTAATCAGAGAATCTTTTGATTCCATTATTATATTTTTAACAGCCAGATGTTTTGACTCTGGAAATACAAATATTTCAGTCAGAATCATACCAACAATGATAAATTTAATTGAGAAAATATTTTCTTGTGCAGACTCCATTAAACCTGTTTAATCTATAAGTTTTCTACATATTACCACTAAAGCTATTTTTTTTTCATTTCAATGTACTTTGAAAAATAATAATAATTTGAAAAAAAGAAGAAAAATATTTAAAAATTCTTTTATTGAGGTTATTCTTACTAGTACATTTTATTTAGAAAATATTTGAGGGGCCGGCCCCGTGGCTTAGCAGTTAAGAGTGTGCGCTCCGCTACTGGCGGCCCAGGTTTGGATCCCAGGGGCGCAACCGACGCACCTCTTCTCCGGCCATGCTGAGGCCGCGTCCCACATACAGCAACTAGACGGATGTGCAACTATGACATACAACTATCTACCAGGGCTTTGGGGAAAAAAAGGAGGAGGATTGGCAATAGACGTTAGCTCAGAGCCAATCTTCCTCAGCAAAAAGAGGAGGATTAGCATGGATGTTAGCTCAGGGCTGATCTTCCTCACACACACAAAAAAAATTTGAATCTTTGAAAATTTTTTGTACCAAATGTACCTGATTATAGCTTTTGTCAATGTGAATTTTATTTTGTGGCCTTATCTCTATTAAATCAAGTTTTCTCAGGTTACATTTTTCTGTCTTGATGTGTGATGATTTGATTCTTTTGTCAATTTTCAGTCATTAATAGTTTACCACATGCAGTTTTAGCCATCATCAGTTTTATTTTATATCAGTTATGTTTACCAATTCTTTTTCCTAGGTCAGACTTTAGAATTCAGTTTTACCCTGGAGAATGATGTCAATGTCTCAAATTTCAAATTCAGCCCTTCTTGTATCCTTCCATTATTTTGTGTGCCAAGTATTTACTCTCCATGCTTTGCTATTGTACAAGGAGCGAAGAATGTCCTCGGAGTAAAAACCTTAGGAACAAAGACATTCAGTTAGGTTTATAAGGCATGTATCCATTCATCCTTCCACCCACCCATCCATTTGAATCCTTCCATTCACCCACCCACTCACCACTCATCCATCCGTTCATTCACCAATCACCCATCTACTCAACCTTCCATCCATCCTTCTATCCAACCATGTGTCCATCAATCCATCCATTCATCTTCCCATTCATTAATCTACCCCAGTGGTTCTTAACCAGGGGTGATGTTGTCCCCAGGGAACATTTGGAAATGTCTGGAGACATTTTTGGCTGTCATAACTGGGGCGATGCTACTGGCATCAAGTGGGTAAAGGCCAGAGATGCTGCTAAACATTCTATAACACACAGGACAGCCCCCCACAACAAAGAATTATCTGACCTAAAATGTCAATAGTGCCAAGGTTGAGAATCCCTGATCTATCCCCATCTATCCACCCACCCATCCATCCATCCATGCACCCACACCCGTCTATTTAAATGTTTATTGAGCACCTGTCACAATGTCGCTCAATCTTGGCTTCAAATCAGAATCACCTGTGGACCATGTAAAACATACAAGTGCCCAGGAGTTATCCTTGAATATTCAAATTTTTATAATCAGAAACTATGGGGCCAGCCCCGTGGCTTAGCAGTTAAGTGCGCGTGCTCCGCTGCTGGCGGCCCGGGTTCGGATCCCGGGCGCGCACCGACACACCACTTCTCCGGCCATGCTGAGGCCGCGTCCCACATACAGCAACTAGAAGGATGTGCAACTATGACATAAAACTATCTACTGGGGCTTTGGGGGAAAAAAAATAAATAAAATTATAAAAAAAAAAAAAGAAACTACGGAAGTTTGTGAATGGAAACTTCATTAGTAGAGAAGGTTCTGTGCTTGTTTCCAAGAGAGTATGTGATATTAAATAGTTGCTAATTAAGGTTAATCAACAACTTATCACTACATTAATCAGGTAAACGAGCATACCAAAGGTGAAAAACAAATAAATATCTAGGTCTCCTTTTACCAGGAGAATCTCAACTCAGTCTACACATTAGAATCACTTGGGGAGCTTTAAAAAATACTGATGCCCAAATCCCAGAGGCTCTGATTTAATTGGTCTAGGGTGTGGCCTAGGCATCATGATTTTATAAAAGCACCCCAGGTGATTATAATATGCGGCCGAGGATAAGAACAGCTATGTCAGAACCAAAAACCCACTTCCCTTTTTCTTTAGTGGCTAATATTTTTTCGCATGTACATAACACGTTTTTTTCTTTTCAGTTTATTCAGAATCCAATCTTAAAATAAGGTTTGAGGTAATAATTTGTATCATCTTTGCCCTTGGATTATTGGTTTGCCTTATTTGTTGCGTGTGTGTGTGTGTGTGTGTGTGGCAGGGGGAATTGACCTAGAATCACAGGCCCCCAGAATGGCAGCATTGCTGACCACCAAGGGAAGAGCTCTGAATCCATCTTCCACTTCTGGAGCTTTCCAAGAGAGTGGCATTGGCAGGAGACCACAAGCCCTATAACAGGAGCTAATTATACATCTTAGCTAATATTAGAATATTCAAACAGATGGTAACATAATTTAGATGAAAAGATTGGAAGAAATGGAAACACCTAAGTACCATTAGATGTGCCTCTCACTAACATCCAGTCATCCATTGGTGATTTAGTAGATCCTGGTTTCATGTCAGACTTGAGTAAAGTCAAGTTTCAGGTCCAATATCTTTCTTGGATTTGGACACCACTGCTGCTGCTGCCACTACTACCGCTTTGTTCTTCTACAGCTCTGAGACTTTTTAATGCTTTACTAGGTGTCAAAACTCCTAAATTCTTTCTCTTCTGTGGCTCTAACCTAAACAGAAGAGATTCTTACCTAATATGACTTTCTGCCATTCTGAGGGAACAGGAATAATAACAGATATTTATGGAAGGCTTTAGACATTGCAAAGTCTTCATAGACATTATCTCACATGATCCTTTTAGCATCCCTGTTGTGGGGAGGGCAGTAACAGCTGCTGCCCCCATTTTACACATGCAGAGATTGAGCCTTGGAGAAGTAAGGGCACCCAAGATCACAGACTCTGAATGGTGGCACCTGGACTTGCATGTGGTTGTCAGATGCCACGTTCCTTTTTCATGTACCTGGCAACAGACATGGCCAATTTCTCTATGCTCTCAGGCTCTTTGGGAGCCTTCCAGGTCCCTCCTTCAGCCTCCCTCACTTTCTACAAGAAGACCAGGGCACAGCCCTAGAGCAAAGAAGGTTCCTTCCACCCTTGCCATATCTGCCCTTGCCTTCATTCCCAAATTTAAGAAAAATACTTGTCTATTCCACACATACTCAACTTCAGCCTCCTAATGCTTTTTACAGCTTTTCTGGACAGAGCAGATTCTCCTTCAAGGAGCTTGTAACAGGAAAATCCCACCTGGGTTTAGAAATCAGTTTCTTACAAGCCATTTGGTTATCAAGTCCCACAATCATGGCCAGCTCTTGAGGTAATCCCCTTCCATACATGCAAGGTTCCCTCTTCTTTCTTCCAGCCTTTGCTGATACATTTCCGCAAATAGGGCGCCTCTCCCTTTATTGCTGGAAATCTGAGCTGGTAGAAATGTCTTTCATCTGCTCATTGATAGGTTGTTTTTCTTTCTTTTTTTATTGTGAAATTTGGTGTACATTATTGTTTATCAGTCACCATATAAGTGCATCCCTCCACACCTTGTGCCCACCCCCACCTCCTTAGCCCCTGGTAACCACCAAACAGTTCTGTCCGTTTGTTGGTTTATCTTCCACACGTGAGTGAAATCATGCACTGTTTGTCTTTCTCTTTCTGACTTATTTCACTTAACATAATACCCTCCAGGTCCATCCATATTGTTGCAAATGGGACGATTTCATCTTTTTTATGGCTGAGTAGTATTCCATGGTATATATATACACCACATCTTCTTTATCCAATTGATAGGTTGTTTTTCTTAATAAAAATATTCTTTCTAAATTAAATGTTATTTTTGTTAATAAAAGCAATTCATATTTAATAGAGAAAATAAAGAAAAAATTTAAAGGGGAAAAACTCTAGTCTCACCTAGAAACAACCGCTTTTGACATTTTAGTCTTTTTTATTCATATATATGTGTGAATAGCTATGTGTATGATGTAATTTTCAACTGATATGTTAAATATTTTTCCACAATTGCTTTTATAGAATCACAGAATTTAGATTTAGAAGGAACCTAGTGGCCTTCAAGACCTTTCTTCCTGGTTTGAGGATTTCTCTCACATGGACCTTGACTGGGGCTTCCCAGACACTGATTGCATCCTCCAGGGACTGGGAGCCCAGTTTGCACCAAGACCATCCATCCCAGGGTGGGAAAACTCTCATCCTATTTTTTCCTCCTGAAATGACAGAAAATCTGCTTCCTTTGGACTCCACTTCTCAGATTGAATGTCACTAGTTTCTGTGATGATTCCTTGCCTGACGGAGTTTTCAGAGCCTCTCATGATGCCAGTCACCCTCCCCTGAAGAGTCTGTCCACTTAAAACACTGCTTCTAGCCCCTGACATGAATTTCCAAGTGTGGCCTGGCAGATGTGATGTGCAGTGGGACTACTACTTCCCTGACCCAAGACGCTTGACCTGCAGTAACACTGCCCAGGATGGCACTGGGTATATTTTTAGCAGTTAGTCTACTGTCAACTTTTGGATTGGTCTTTAAAAGCCATCCCAGTAAGAATTAATTGGAGAAAGATAATGCCAGTCTGAATGCTGCCTTTTCAAATGCAAAATCCATTTTGGAGAGTGGAAAGGGAGCCTAACATAGGTTGGTGTGTGTTTGCTCACCATCTATCAGACGTAATGCTGGGCACATTCCTATCTTTATTATTATTATAGTTATTGATACTGTCATAGAAGTTTCAGTTGGTTGAGGCCTTGCTGTGCACTATACATACATCGATTCCTTCATTTCACAGAGCCCCAGGATTATTAATTATTGTTTTACATATGAGGAAAGGAAGGCAGGGACATTGGACAACTTGCCCGAGGTCCTATGCCAGTAAGATATGGAGTCCTGATTTAAACTCAGATGTCTCAGCCCAACACCTGTGCTCTGTCCCTATGTCATACTGCCTCAGAAAGTGCAACCCACTGATCAACAGTCAAGTTCAGAGTGAGACTCCCTGGACCCAGCTGGTGGTAGGGCAGGTGGATTGGAACCTGCATGCAATGCCAGAAGCAGCAGCAACAGAGGTGTCTGACCCCTTCAGATTAAAGATCATGGAAAGACAGGCAAGATTATCCAGAGCTCTTTGTCCTACCTTGAATCTCAGAACTTTAGAAAGAAACCTTGGGTGCTATATTGGTTCAACCTTATCTTTTTCATTCTACTTATATATATATATATATTATTAAAAATTATATAACATTATTAAAGCAACTTTAAATATTTTATAATATTATTTCATTGAAAATCCAACTTAATATAGCAACTATTTTTTTCCTTTGGTTTTATTTATGTATATGCGGATTTGTATTTATATTGTGAAGTCACAGGAAATAGTGGAGAACATGCCTCAGAGTTGTCCCACTGAAGGGAGAGGAGGTTAGGGTACTCATCCACCGACTCATTGGCTAAGGGCCACTCCTAAAGGTGTTAATGCCCTGGCATTTGGGCCCACTCTACAACAATAAGTACCTATGGTTGAGAAAGGCTTTATGTAGAAAGTTGCAGGTCCTTTCAGTAGGAAGCCATTAGCAGGAATGGCAAGTGCAAGGAACTATGATCATGGCACAACAGCATCTGCTACAGAAGATGACATTTAAGCCAAGACTTGAAGGAATTGAAGGAGTGAGCCATGTGGACACCTGTGGGAAGAATGTTTCAGGAGAGGGATCAGCCAGTGCAAAGGTCCTGAGGCAGGAGCTGCCTGGCATGCTTGAGGAACAGTAAGGAGGCCCATGTGGCCAGAGCAGAGTGCCCAATGGGAAGAGGGGATGAGAGTAAAGTCACAGGAGGCAAGATCATATAGGGCCTTGTGAGTTGTTTTACGGACTTAGGTTTCACTTTGAGAAAAACAGGAGCCATTAAAAGTTTCAGAAGAGGTGTGATGCGATCTAATGTATTTCAAAAGGATCAACTAGGTTGCTGTTCTGGAAATAGACTATAAGAGAACAAGGGAGGAAGCAAGGACACAGTTAGGAAGCTGTACCCAGGCAAGAGATGATAGTGGCTTAGATCAGGGTAGGGACAATAGAAGTGGTGAGAAATGGTCAGATTTTTAACATAGTAGGAAGGTAAAGTCTACTGAATTTCTTGACAGATTTGATGTGTGCTGTGAGAGGAAGAGAGGAGTGAAGTACAAAACTAAGGACTTTAGCCTGAGTGATTGGGCTGAGACAAAGGAGGCTGTGGGTGGAGCATGTTTGGGGGGCAATTAGGCATTTAGTTTTTTTTGTTGTTTTTTGCTTTTTTTTATACTTTTTATTTATTTAATTTTTTCCCCCAAAGCCCCAGTAGATAGTTGCATGTCACAGCTGCACATCCTTCTAGTTGCTGTATGTGGGACACGGCCTCAGCATGGCCGGAGAAGCGGTGCGTCGGTGCACGCCCGGGATCCGAACCCGGGCCGCCAGCAGCGGAGCGCGAGCACTTAACCGCCAAGCCACGGGGCCGGCCCTAGGCATTTAGTTTTAAATACGTTGATTTGTAGATGTCTTAATAGATGTTCAAGTGGAGATGCCAGGTTAGCAGTTGGCTATACAGGTTTGGAGTTCAGGAGAGCGGTCTAGGCTAGACCTATAAAATTGAGAGTTGGCATATGGATAATGTTTAAAGCCATGAGACTGGACAAGACAACCGAGAGTGATCTCCCTGTTATCTCCTCTGGATCTGTGATTAGATGTATACTCGATCTTCTCATTCCGTCCACCACGTCTCTTATCCACACTTTCAATATTCTCTCTCTTCATCCCTCTATGCTACAATCCCAGGCAATTTTTTCAGATCCGACATCCAGTTCATTCTCTCTTGCTGTTTCTAGTCTGTCATTTTAACCTTCAGAAATACATTTTCTTGCTTTCTTCAGCTGGCTGCTAAGGTGCTCGGTCCTTCTGAGGAAGCTAAGGATGCGTTGGGGTGAGGCCCTCACTTCATCCCGCGACTAGCACTGCACCCAGCAGCACCTGCCCAGCACTCACCCACACCATGGCCTCCGGCTTGGAGTTCGCCTGTGTCTACCTGGCCCTCATCCTGCATGATGATGAGGTGACGGTCATGGAGGATAAGATCAATGCTCCCATTAAAGCAGCCAGTGTAAACGTCGAACCTTTCTAGCCAGGCTTGTTTGCAAAGGCCCTGGCCAGTGTCAACATTGGGAGCCTTATCTGCAATGTAGGAGCTGGTGCACCTGCTATGGGGCATGGACCAAACTGTTATTTCTCGTACTTATGTGGACATTAACGCTCAAGAGCAACAATCCATTCACACACCTTCTACCCATCTCTAGCTGCCACAGTCAGTTCACACGCTGACCGCTCTGGTTTTCAGTTCTCCAGCTCCTGGCAGTTCCTTTTCTTTCCTGCAAATTTAGCCTTGCAGTTAAAAGAATATTATACCTTAGCCAGCATCTCTGTTTGTAACAGAAGTGTTTTCAGGTTATTTTATCTGTCACATTGATGGAATTGGAAGTTCCTTCAGTGGTGATTTTGATGGTCAGATTAGCTCAGCAGGAACTATTTTCTAGAACAACAGGCCCATTTGAGTGAACATGATGCCCCCTAGCTCCCTGTTATGTTGGAAGCCTCTGCTCCTGTGAAGAATTTGTACGGAGAGTGATCTCCGAGCACCATCCTGGCTTATTCCTGTGGCTCTGCCCACCCTCATGATTACTTGTTTCAGCTTGTGCCAGAACTGACCAAAGAGGCCTATGTGGTGATGAATGAGCTAAAGACAAATGTGACTAACCACCGTGAGAGAGGCCCAGCTTGCCCCAGCCAGCAGGCCTCAGGGCTGGCTGTCCAGAAATTCTATGGAAGGACATCCAGTATGCCACATGACATTCCAGGCAGTGACAGGGAATGAAGGGAAGAGAGATTGGTAATGCCACAAATGGCTGCTTCCTCTGGCCCCAACAAGATGATGCAGCCCCTGTTTGCTATGTCCTATTTCCTGAGATGCCCCAAAGACCCAGGAACCCCAAACAAGTCCCAGTAAGGGCAGGCACAGCCAAGAAGGGAAAGAATCAGAACTCTCTGCCTAACACCTCCAATAGCTGGGAAGGGGAGCAGAGCCTGGGCAGACCTGCCTGTTTGGCCACAATCAAAGGAAACATGAGGACTGACCAACAGGGCTGTGTGCACACCATTAGTGCTGGTCAGTGACAGTCCCTATGTGTGTCACCTAGAGGAGTGAAGTCAGGGGACTTCAAAGCTGCTCTAGAAAGCCTTGGTGTAGCAGGAGTCTCTGAAAGCTCTTTCAGGACCATTATGTATCAGTCCATGACAGAGAAAGGGGCTAGACAGGAGAGAGAACAGAGACCTAAAGAAAAGTTTGTCTGCTTTCTCTCTTCAACAAAACCTCCAACCATCTGCTCATTGATGGACTGAAGAACAGAATCACAGGTCTTTGATTGGCAGATGTCACTCAGTTCAACATTCCTTCCAGTGCAGGTTCTGTACCCTCCTTGCCAGACTGCCTCCCACTGTGGGGCTCTTGCTGCTAACTTCATGGTAAGACTGCTCTCATTTTAAGGCTCGTCTTATTTTGGGATAAAAATCTGCCTTTCAGCGATTTAAACCTAGACTTGATCCTCTCTGGGTTGCTGAGGAAGGAGGGCCTCTTGCCTTCACTGGCTCAGGAACACAGAAAGGATGCCCTGAGAGAACCTACAGTCTGCAGGAGCTGTGAGAACCAGAACCTCCTCAGACCCAGCTCACCCCCAGGAGGTCCATCCAGGAAAGGAAAGAGGTTGACTAGTGAGACAAACCCCTGCCAGGAGGAGCCTGGCTGAGCTACTTTTTCACTGGACACTCAGTTCTGACCCTACCTGTACACAGCAAAGACATCCTCACAGACAGGAAATAAAGTTCTTGGGTAAGCACTAAAAGTCCAGACTAGAAAGTGACTTTATCCTGTCCCCGCATATAAGATAGTAAATTGAAACCAAAAGTATTCTGTGAAGATAAGCAAGGGTGTCCTTTGAAGGATATGCCTCCTGGCACACACTGTGTATTCTCTGGGTTGGGCCCCAGCCTTGGAGCAGAGTGGTTGGAGCTCTGGGCAGGTGGTTTAGCAGCTCCACTAAAGCAGGCAGGAGGGCTGGGGATCTTGTCCTTCAAGGCACTCACAAGGAGTCTCTATTTTCTGTGTGTCTGCTGGAGGCCCATCATGGTTTTCAAGTAATTGTGCTGGACACAGAAAAGAGGAGAAAACAAGAATTGATTAGGAGATGGGACTTAACAAAGACTCAGAAGCCATGCCACTCACATCCAACGTTATCCTTCTTCCTGCAAACATCACAGTTTTGGGACAAGGATTCCCTCTGACTAGTCCCAATTCTATGAGAAATAATGTTCTATTCAATGCCTTTCATTCTTTCATCCTCAAGAAAGTGTCTAAAACTGTTTTAAAATGGTGTGGCAGTCATGTTTAAAAGGAGATAGTCATGTTTGAAGGGTCCACTTGAAAGTTTCTGACAAGAATTAGGTTTAAAAAGAAAAGAAAAGAAGAGGGTTCTATCTCCAGAGGGTGGGGGCCCCTGTACTCCAAAGCACCCTCCCTCTGCAAATCAACTAGATGTTCATGAATCCTACCCTTTTAATGAACTGCTAGGCTCTCAGAAAGCAGAGGGAAAAAGTCAGCTGAAACAGAAATAGTGGGCAGTAAGCAAGCAAATGCTAAAACCAACTTGGAATATGGAGATGAATCCTAGACTCCCCACACCGTGGGGAAACTGAAACTGAAACTCTCACATTAGGCTGGAATTCATTTTTCCCCCAATTTTTTTATCGTGGTAAAATACACATAACATAAAATTTACCATCTTAACTATTTTTAAGTGTATGCTTCAGTGGTATTAAACATATTCATAATGTTGTATAATCATCATCACCAGCCATCTCCATAACTCTTTTCATTTTGTAAAACTGAAACTTTATACCCACTAAACAATAACTCCTCATTCCCCTTCCCCCAGCCCCTGACAGCCACCATACTACTTTCTATCCACGATTTTGACTACTCTAAGTACCTCATATAAGTGGAATCATACAGTATTTTAGGGAGTTTTTGTGAATGGCTTATTTCACTTAATATTATGTCCTCAAGATTCATCCATGCTGTAGCATGTGTCAGAATTTCCTTCCTTTTTAAGGCTGAATAATATTCCATTGCACATTTATACCACATTTTGCTTATCCATTCATCTATTGATGGTCACTTGGGTTGCTTCCACATTTTAGCTATTGTGAATAATACTGCTATGAACATGGATGTACAAATATCTCTTTGAGACCCTGCTTTCAATTCTTTGGGGTATATACCCAGAAGTGGAATTGCTGGATCATATGGTAATTCTATTTTTAATTTTTTGAGGAACCTCCATACTGTTTTACATAGCAGCTGTATGATTTTTTTTCAACTTTTTTTTAATGTGGTAACATACATACAACATAAAATTTACTCTCAAGTACAATGATGTACACCTGAAATTTTTACAATGTTATAAACCAATGTTACTGCAATAAACAAAAAATTAAAAAAAAATTACTCTCAACCATTTTTAAGTGTACAGTTCAATGGTATTAAATATATTCATATTGTTGTGCAACCATCACCACCATCCATCTCCATAACTCTTTTCATCATCCTAAATTGAAACTCCGTACCCATTAAACAATAACTACCCATTCTCTCATCCCCCCAGACCCTGGCAACCACCATTCTATCTCTTATCTTTATGATTTTGACTACTCTAAGCATCTCATGTAAGTGGAATCATACAGTATATGTCTTTTTGTGACTGGCTTATTTCACTTAGTGGCTGTACCATTTTACAATGCCACCAACAGCACACATAGGTTCCAATTATTCCACATCCTTGCCAACATTTGTTATTTTCTGGGGTTTTTGTGTGTGTGAGAGGAAGATTAGCCCTAAGCTAACATCTGTTGCCAATCCTCCTCTTTTTGCAGAGGAAGATTGGCCCTGGGCTAACATCTGTGCCCATCTTCCTCTACTTTATATGGGATGCCGCCACAGCATGGCTTGACAAGCAGTGCATCAGTCTGCACCCAGGATCCAAACCTGTGAACCCCGGGCCCCTGAAGCACAGTGCGCGAACCTAACCACTACGCCACCAGGCCAGCCCCTATTTTCTGGTTTTTTGATAGTAGCCATCTTAATGGGTGTAAGGTGGTATCTTATTGTAGTTTTCATTTGCATTGCCCTAATGATCTGTGATGTTAGCATCTTTTCATGTGCTTATGGTCCATTTGTATATTTTCTTTGGAGAAATGTCTATTCAAGTCTTACGCCCACTTTTGATTAGGGTTTTGTTTTTTTGGTTGTTGAGTTTTAGGAGTTCTCTATATATTCTGGATATTAATCCCTTACCAAGTTGGAATTCTTGAAGGAGGTTAAAATGGTCCTGGGTTGGTAATGCCCCATGGCTAACTACAAAAGCAAGTGCAAACCCCTTCAGGAGGAAAGCAATTTCAGCTTATGCACTCAGAACTCATAGAGCTTAAGTTCAACCAAATATGAGCTTATGACTTAAACACACACACACACACACACACACACACACACAAACACACAGATAAAAGCGACCATGACAGAGATTCAGTAAAATGGAAAACATTTGGCCTTGAAAAATCTGATCCAATATATTTCATATATAAAAACATACATGAAAGGTTTAAATAAATAGAAGATGCAATGGTTCAAGTGCAACATCTGCATAAAAAGTTTGTGCATGGGCATGTCTTAAATATAAAAAATGCCCAATGCAAGAGTTCTCCTAGAGATTGGGGGATGGTGGGAGAATTTAATATTGACCTGTAGAAATGCAGGATTTCTCTGATTTAAAACTGAAATGTTTATCTGAGACTTTGAAAGTAATTAAAGAAAATGCAAGGTTTGTCTGGAATATCAAGAGAGAAATTCATGGTACTAACCATGCAAATCATTTTGGTTTACCTTTTCTGTCATTTTGAAGTAACTTATGCCAGTTAAAGCAAGTTTAATATAATTTACAATAAGCAATAAGATTTTTGAAGGTCTTTCTCCAAAGCCAAAGACCTTTTGGTCCTCTTGTTCAAAATAGAGGACGAGGGGCCGGCCTGGTGGCACAGCAGTTAAGTGTGTGTGCTCCGCTTCGCGGGCCCGGAGTTCACAGGTTCGGATCCCAGGTGCGCACTGAGGCACTGCTTGTCAAGCCACGCTGTGGCGGCATCGCATATAAAGTAGAGGAAGATGGGCATGGATGTTAGCCCAGGGCGAGTCTTCCTCAGCGAAAAGAGGAGGATTGGTGACAGATGTTAGCTCAAGGCTAATCTTCCTTACAAAAAAAAGAAAAATAGAGGATGACCTTAACCAACTGATGAAAATTAACCTCACCGATAACAGGACAAAGCAGTATCATGTGCCTCCTGTTATAGACTGAATGTCTTTGTTCCCCCAAAACACATATGTTGAATCCCTAATCCCCAGTGTGATGGTATTCAGAGGTGGGACCTTTGGGAGATAATTAGGTTTAGATGGAGCCATGAGGGTGCAGCTCGCATGATGGGATTATTGCCATTATAAAAAGAGGAAGAGAGCTCTCTTTCTCTCTCTCTCTCTCTCCCCCCCCCCCCAGCCCCCGCCATGAACACACACCTAGGAAAGGCCACGTGTGCACCCAGCAAGAAGACAGCTGTCTACAAACCTGGAAGAAGACCCTCACCAAGAACCAAATCCGCCAGTACCTTGATCTTGGATTTCCCAGCCTCCAGAACCGTAAGAAATAAATGTCTGTTGTTTAAGCCACCAGCCTATGGTATTTGTTATAGCAGCCCAAGCTCACTAAGACACCTCCTGATAAGATGTGCCACAAAGAACATAACATAATTTCTGTGGTATTCCTGCCTAAAATGCATAACTTGAATTTAAATCACAAGAAAACATCAGACAATCCTAAACTGAGAGCCATTCTACCAAAAAACTGCCCTGTATTCTTCAAAAATACCAAAATCATGAAACACAAGGAAAAACTAAAGAATTTTTCTATATTAAAGGACACATGGCAACTAAATATAATGTGTGATGCTAGACCACATCCTGGATCAGGGTAGTAGGAGAGAATAACTATAAATGACATCATTAGGATAACTGTCAAAAGTTGAATATGGACTTTGGATTAAATAATATTGTTGCATCATTATTAATTTTCCTGATTTCAATTACTGTATCAGCATGTAAGAGAATGTCCTTGTTCTTAAGAAATAAACACCGAAATATTTAGGAGTAAAAAAACAGAGAATGAAATGTTCTAAAATTCACTGTAGTTGTGGTTTCACATATTTGTGAATATATTAAAAACCACTGATTTGTAACTTTAAATGGGTGAACTGTATAATATGTAAATTATATGTATATATATATTATAACTGTATATATGTAAATTATATCTCAAAGATGTCTTGTTAAAAAAAGAGCATGAAATAAGAGTTTATAAAAAATGACCAAGCATATTTGAAGGAGAACCATATAGAATTTTAAGACACAGCTGATTGGACACAGCTTAAGAGGACATTAATAAACTGGAACAGGAATCTAAAGAAATTACCCAAATTACAGCACAGAGAGATGAGGAGCTGGAAGAAATGACGGATTTTAAAAGATAGAGAGGACAGAATGAGAAAGTCTAACATACATCTAATCAGAATCCTAGGAGAGGGGTATTGGAAGAAAAAGGAGACGGTATTCAAAAAGATAATGGCTCCAATACCCCTTCATGACAAAAGTACTCAATGACCTAGGTACAGAAGAGAACCTTTTCAACCTGATAAAGAAGGTTCTAAGAAAGAACTTCAAAGTGTGCTACTCAAAGTGTAATCTTAGACTAGCAGCATAGGCATCATCTGGGAGCTTATTAGAAATGCAGAATCTCAGGCTCTACCCCAGACCTGCTACATCAGAATCTGCATTCTAACAACCTGATGATTCATGTGCACAGCACAGGGTGGGAAGTGCTGCTTGAAGTTTCTTTTTTCTAAGAAAACCCCACAACTAACATCATATTTAATGGTGAAAGAATTAACACCTTCCCCCTAAGATCAGGAACAAGACAAGGATGTCCACTTTCACCTCTTATATTCAACATTGTACTGGAGGTTCTAGCCACGGAAATTAGGCAAAAAAAAACATATAAAAGGCATCTGGATTGGAAAGGAAGAAGTAAAACTATTTCTATTTGTAGATGACATGATCTTATATATAGAAAATCCTAAGGAATCCACTAAAAAACTACTAGAATTAATAAATGAGTTTAGCAAGGTTGCAGACTACCACATCAATATACAAAAATCAACTGTATTTCTATATACATCAATGAGCAATATAAAAATGAAATTAAGAAAACAATTCCATTTACAACAGCATCAAAAAGGATAAAATACTTAGAAGTAAATTTAATAAAAGATGTCCAAAACTTACACTTTGAAAACTACAAACATCATTGAAAGAAGTTAAGACCTAAATAAATAGAAAGATAGCCTGTGTTCATAGATTTGAAGACTTAATACTGTTAAGATGGCAATACTCCCCAAAGCAATCTATAGATCCAATACAACCCCTATCCCAGCTGGATTCTTTGCATAAATTGACAAGTTGGTCCTAAAATTTGTATGGAAATGCAAAGAACCCAGAATAGCCAAAACAATCTTGAAAAAGAAGAAAAAGGTTGGAGGACCCATACCTTGCAATTTCAAAACTAACTACAAATGTAGAGTAATCAAGACAGTGTAGTACTGGCATAACAACAGACATATAGATTGATGGAATAGAATTGAGAGTCTAAAAATAAACCCTCACATTTATGGTCAATTGAATTTCCACAAGGGTGCCAAGACAATTCAATGGAGAAAGAATCACTTTTTCAACAATTGGTGCTGGGAAAACTGGATATTCACATGTGAAGGAATAAAGTTGGACCCCTACCTCACACCATGTGCCCCCTCCTCTGAGTCCAGCGGGGGCAGGTCTCTCTGTGGTCAGAGAAGGAAGCCCCTGCATGGTAGTCACAGTCAAATGATCTTTGAGGTTTGGCTGCCTAGGCCTACTTGTCCCCACTCCATTCTCTCCCAGATGCTCTGGGAGAGCCCAGACTCCCCACAGAGAGATTTTCATGGACAACCCTGAGCGAGCTCTTTGGAGTCAGCCAATGCGGTACATGACAGCATTGTGGCCAGGGTCTCCTTCTCCAGCCAAAATAGTTGGGTTCCAGTAAAACTTTCCAGTGTGGCAGGGCTGTCCACTGATCTGGGCTTCCCTCCAGGGGCCAGGGTTAATAAAGCTTGATGCTCACAGATAAGGCTAAGTGATTGCCTGGGTAAAGCAATCCTCTCTCCTGCTGAAGGAGTGGGCCCAGGCAGCTGGAGTGAGCAGGTGACCCTGCCCCAAGCCACAGCTGATTGGACCAGGAATGTACACTTAACCCAAGAAGAGCCAATTATGCTCTCCCTCTGGAGAGACACAAAATAAGTAGTCAGGTGATGTTGGACACTGGGGCTGGGAAGTCTTAGAAAATAATGGCAAGCCAGGGCCAAGACTGGGGCTAGAAATTGAGAGCTGGGGTGGGAAGAACAGCTGGGGAAGGAGCAGACCTCAGGGAGAAGCTAAGGCCAGGTGTGGACAAAAAAAGGCCTGGAGGGAAAGGAGCCTGGAGCATGCTTCCTGCAGATGAGCTCTGTGGCCTGCTCCTCAAAGTGTGGTCCTGGACTAGCAGCATGGGATCATCTGAGTGCTTATTAGAAATGCAGAATCTCAAGCTCTACCCTAGACCTGCTGCATCTGAATCTGCAATCTAACAAGACCCCTAGTGATTCAAGTGCACCGCACAGGGTGAGAAGGGCTATTCTGTGACCTTCGGAATCCGTGTTAACAACCCTTTCATTCAAGCTTCTCTGAATGGGCTTCAGCTCCTCACAGCCATCAAGGTCACTAAAGGTGTCAGCTTAACTATAAATGTAAAGAATGAACTCAATCCGGGGAAGGGTTTTCTAATTACGACAGAAAATCTAGAAGCCAAGGAAAAAAAGACTGATACACTTGATTTCATAAAAATCAACAAAATAACTACGAGAAACCATAAGTAGAGCCAAAAGACAAATGACAAAGAGAAAAATATTTGCAACTCATATCATAAAGAGCCAATCTCCCCAATATATCAAGAGATCCTACAAATTTATAAGAAAAAGACCAACAACCAATAGAAAAATGGGCAAAAATATGAACAGGCAGTTTACAGGAAAAGAAATTAAAATGGCCCTTAAACACACGAAAAGAAACACAACTTCACTCATAATAAGAGAAATGCAAGTTAAAGCTACACTGAGAGACCATTTTTCACCTTTCAGATTGGAAAAAAAACAAAAAGCAGGATAATACATCTTGTGGTGAGGCTTGGGGAACAAGCATCCCATATATGCTGCTGTGGGGTTGCCAATGGGTCCAGCTCCTGGCACCATCCACCAAAAATACAAATGTCCTTTTGACCAAGAAATTCACTTCTACAAATTTACCTTTCACATATATTCAATCATGTGTGAGTTCACATTTGTACAAGGTTAATTATCACAGCAATATCTGTAATAGTTCAGAAATGGAACCTCCTATATGTCCCTCAATATGAGATGGGTTAAATAAATTGTGATACCTCCTTGCAATGGAGTACTACTATGCAGCTGTAAAAAAGAACACAGAAGCACCTGTGGGTTGACAAGGAACAATCTTCAGGATATACTGTTAAGCAAGTGCAGAAAAGCAAGATGCAGAACAATATGCAGGGAAAACACTAGAAACAAGCAACAGGGGTTCCCTGTCAGAGGGGGTTGATGAGAGCTGGGCAGATGGGGGACCAGGTATTTGTACTTTCATGCTTTTTAATGTTTAAATTGAATGTATCACCTACTGAAAATGTAAATAAATACCACAAAAATATTTTTAAAAGAATGAACTCACTAGGGCACTGACCCCATGTGCATCTGCCACCTGCTATATAAGAACTGCCTCTGGGCACAGAGAAGTGCACAGCATACAGGCCCTCTGTGTTCTGGCTCCAGGCTGGGCCTCAGCAGAATGAAGACCCTCTGCTCCAGTCCAACCTGCTCAGAGAGTACAGGACCAGGCGTGGCCCATGGCCAACATCTTTGTCTAGCTTTGCCTTGGCTGCATGTGGTCCTCTGTCCCCTGCCACCTCTGTAGCGTGGCCCTCATCGGAGAGGTCCTCCCCAACAGGCAGTGACCTCAGGGGATCCCTAGGCCTTGTCCCGGGCTGTGAACCACACATGGGCTGGCTTAGCACTCACTAGCCATGTCCAGGCCCGGCCATGGTCTCTGGGACCCCTACTGGATCCAGCCTAGTCCCAGGACTCTGGAGTTGGCAGAAGATACCCACTGACTCTGGGTGACTCTGGATCTCTCTGGGCTGACATATTCCTCTTCCGCCTCTCTAAAGTGAGGAGTGGGTGTCCTTCCTACTAATGAGGTCCCTGAGGCCCCACCTTCCTGGAGATATCAACCCCTAGAGTTACCTTCTGTTCTGTCTTGACTTTGGCATTGTAGAAGGAGACGGAATCAGGGCCGTCAGGCAGCATCATCTGTTGCAGCTGGCTGAACTTGTCCTGGTCATCTTCTCCCTAGAGGAGGCCCAACTCAGCACAGTCCCTTCAGCCTGGCATTGTCAGGATCCACTCTGACAAGGCCTGTGGTGGGCATCAGGGCAGCCCGTCACTAGGTTTTCAAACCCCCACCTAGTGTAGCTCACAACCCCCTAGCCCTATGTCTGCTAGCATTATTACAACCTGTAACTGCCACCTGGGAAGGATAAGCCAACCCAGAAGGGAAGCAGCAAGCGGTGTTTTCTATGTTCCCATCATCAATAACTGGGGAGAGACCTGTACCTGCCCACCTGCCTGGGCTGGCTGTGGGAGAGGCTGGGAGCAGCCCGTACACTGCCACGTTTGTGGAGAGAACAGAGGACAAGGGGCATTGACCACTGCCCCATGCTCATCCATCATGCCCACCCCTGCCCTTGTGCCACTCACCAGAGACACGATCCTGCTGACAGGCACCATGCCTGGCCGGATGCTGCTACCTGGCTTCAGTGCCACCTGCATGTCCTCGGGGATGAAGAAGGACTCATTGTACCAGATGTCAAATTCTGCAAGGAGGCAGGGAGACAGCACTGTGAGGTGTGGGGAAGGCCCTGAGGAAGCAGGTAAAGGCTGTGTGACTGTCTGTCTGTTTTATGCCTGTCATAGTTCACCATCTGTTCACTTCCTGCTCCAGGGTCTCACCCTTTCCCATCTCCATCTCCTGCCCTCAGAGTCCTAGAAACACACATCTGAAGCCCCTACCCAGCCCCTGCCTCTGCCAGAGAGAAGCTCTGAAACCATTCCTACAACCCAGGCAGTGGCCCTGCCTTCTGCCTCCAGGACCTCAGGACCCAGCCAACCTTCCCAAATGGCGCACCAGTGAGCAGGCGGTGGCGACACTGATCTACCAGGTGCTGGCAGTACTGGATCTCAGCCCTGAGGTCACACAGGTCCTGATACTCTGTACGGTACTGCTTCTTGAGGTCTTTGAGCTTCAGGATCAGCAGGAATTCCTCCTCATCGATTATCATCAGCCCCTTGTTCTCATACTCACCTGCAGGGGAATGGAGGTCAGGGAATGAGGTGCCTACCTAGGGAGGGCATGAAGGCATTCCGGAAAGAGGGGACAGTGCTGGCAAAGCACAAAGACAGGAGATTAGAGGAAGGCATGGGGGTGGGCAAAGCACCAGGAGCACCATGGGGAGGGGGTGCTCAGATCAGAGGGCCACACTGGCATTTTTAGGACAAACAGGAAGGGTGGGCAGAGGAGACGGTAGAGATGGCCTATGCTCCATGCTTATTTTGATCTTAAACCCATTAGCCAAAGATATTCAGTAAGCACCTCTATTATACTGATGTTTACCTTGTTTGTAAATTATATACATGGACTGCCATCACTGGCTAGTACCACAAGGCACTTGGGCAAAGTTCCTCATTAATAACAGTAGATGTAAACCCACATTTTGAATTGTCTTCTTGATGATTTCAACATTCACCAGCTACTTTCTTGTTAGAGATGATTAGATGTCGAGTGGCTGTCAGAGGGCTCCGGGAGGAGAGGGGTCAGTTGTGCTATCAATCATCTCACGGTCTCTTTGCATAGACCTTTTAGGGTCTGTCAGTTTGATAAGGGTTGCTGGGTTAAGACAAAATAACATCGTCTGTGGAGTCCACTGCCCACAGCACCTCGAAAGGTGAGTCACGGCATCATGTCAACCCACCCAGGGTATGGGGCTTCCACCCTCAGGACCTCTGGCAAATGAGTCTTGCATGTGACTGAGGTGTGTGGCTGGGGTGCATGAGGCAGTCCCCAGGTGCTGGAGGAAAACGTTAGCACTTCCGCTGATGTTTACTGGGGAAAAGTAAGACACATTAAGTGTCACTGACACCATTAATAGAGAGGCAAGGGTCCCAATTCAAGATGTCTGGAGTGGGGGGGTCCAGAGTCGGCCTCAGCAGGTCACTCACCTTCAGTCAGAGCTACCTGGTCTGTGTGCTGTGGGACATCCCTGATGTGGTCACTTTGATAGACACACATCCTTTACAGAGTAGAGTCTTTACAGTACTCTGTTGACACGGGGAGTTACTATGAACACCTTTTGTATTACCCAGACGTTCTCGGATCATCTCCAAGGAAAAAACTTAAAAGAGGTGAACTTAAGATGATTTTTCTTTCACAAAAGACTAATTAATATTCCAAATTCATTGACCTTTCTGGGTTGATAAGTGGCCATCAGTCAAGTGCCTAGAAGGTATTTAAAAGGATGAATTTACTTGATCTGTTCCCTCAAGATAAAGGTATTTTATTTGGTATTTTAACAACCAATGGGAAAACAACTGCTTTTAGGGGGAAAGAACAAAAATTTTTGATACTGATAGATAGAATTTTAAATATTTTAAAATATTATTTCTTCTTCATCTCATCCTTTACAATATCAATTTTCAGGTATATTTAGGAGTAAATGACATATCAGGATAGCATGCATATATATTATTTAAAATATGTAAACATGGCCGGCCCCGTGGCTTAGAGGTTAAGTGCGTGCGCTCCGCTGCTGGCGGCCCAGGTTCGGATCCCGGGCGCGCACGGACGCATCGCTTCTCCGGCCATGCTGAGGCCGCGTCCCACATACAGCAACTAGAAGGATGTGCAGCTATGACATACAACTATCTACTGGGGCTTTGGGGGAAAATAAATAAATAAATAAATAAAATTATTTAAAAAAATAAAAATAAATAAAATAAAACATGTAAACATGAAATAAATGGTTGCATATTCAAAAAAGGTATGGACAGAGGGGACAAAGAAGTGCTTGTTGGTCTTGTAAGACCTTCACCTTGGAGGTTTGGGTGGGGGCAAGTCTGGAGCCACCATCACCCTCCATCCCCGGTTTCCCAGACCCACGGAGGGCTTTGCCCTCTGGAATAGTGTGTCATGGTTGGTCTGTAGGGTATGAGCAGAGTAGCCCCAAGAATTTGGAAATAAAGTTGCCCTCTGAAAAGTAAATGAGTAAAATGCACCCTCTGTCAATGAGATGATCCGCCTGACCTGCAGAAATAAACCAAATCACATCTGGAGATGCCCCAGGTGATCAGTGAGACCATTCATGAAAGCTGGCCCAGAACAGGGTTGTGATTTAGCAAGGGAAAGCCCAGTACCCTGTGGAGTGCCCTGTCTGGAAAAAGACAATGGGACCAAGCCAGGAATGTGAAAAAGAGTATGGCCTCTGAACCACCGGCCTCAGTATCAGGATGGTCACTCAGTAAAATGCAGGTTCTGGGCCCTGCTCCAGATCTCCTGAGTCAGAACCACTGGTTGGGGCCTAGGTCTACACTTGACCAGCCCTCCCAGATGAGTCCTCTGCACACTCCAGCTTGAGGGTTCTTGGCCCACAGTGCAGGTGTAGGCAGTGTCTGCCATTAAGACAAGGGCACCAGGTCAGGGTAACAACGTGAGTACACTCCCCATGCAAAGGTCCCTGCTCTCCAAGTCTGAGCGCCCCCCCTACACCATCCGCCTTAGGAGATGAGACTTTGCCAGGCCAGCAGGGGTGTTGAGGGTTTGGCATGAGGAATGGTCTTAGCGACAGTGAATCCCTTGGCTCTCTGATATACACATTCTCATTTCCCTCCTTGGTTTCTAGTATCTTGACCAGCACCCTCACCCCAATCAGACAACTGTGGGCAGTGAGGAGACCACACCAGGACCCAGGGAACTTGTGGGGTCACCAACTGCCCATCTCCCTGGGGAAGCCTCTACAAGACCAAAAGCCTTTTTCTCCAAGGGCAGCAGTACATATCAGGTAGAAAGCCAAGCACCAAGGTCTGAGATAATGCAATAATGAGGGACCCACAGGCAGAGGCTGGCTGATAGGGAAGGACTCTGGCTCCCCAGGGCTGACTAGAGCCAAGTGATGGCCCAGGGATGAAGACTGTACCCCAATGTCCCCTGCTGGCTCCCTTCCATCTCAGTCCTCCAGTACCCAAGGCTGCCCCATTTGGAGCAGGATGACTCAGATCCCACAGCCCCCTGGCCATCTATCTTCCTGTCATACTTACCTTGCTTTTCCCTTAGTGACTTCTGGAAATTTAGTGCCTCCTTGGTGATGTCGATCTCCCGCTTGATGGCATTGATGCGTTGTGTGGTCTTGCTGGCCCTCTTCCTCCGCTCATTTAAGATGGATTTGTTTTCTTTGAAGATGCGGTTAATCTCACTACCTCGCTCGTTCTTAAAGTCCTCGAAGGCCACAGACTTGGAGGGTGGGGTGCTAGACCTGAAGACGGACAGGGAAGAGGAAGGAGAAATGGGGCAGCTGTCTTGGAGCCAGCAAGCACTTCACCTTTCTTCCTTGGGGCTTCTGTGAGCAGGAGGCCAGAATTCCTGAGCACCACCTACTCCAGACAGGAGCTAAGCTGTGTAGGAATCATTCCCTCATCTCTGTTTTACTCAGCACAAAGGGCATATGACCATTGCAGAAAATGAGGAAGCAAGGAAAAGTGTAAAAAAACAGAAAGCAAAACAAAAAACTATTCACTACCTATTGGCAACCACATTTTGGTGTATTTCCTTCAGGGATTTATTTGATAAATTTTTAAATGTTTGGAGTCATGCAGTACATAGAATTTTACATCTCACTCTTTTCACAGAAGCATTCTTTCATACTATTAAAAACTCTTTGAGAACTCTAGCTAATGAGATGTAAGATGAAGTGTTGGGGCAGGGGGAAGTGGATTGTCTGCAACTTACTTTGAAATGCATCAAAAAATAAGATGGATGGAGAGAAAGATGGACACATGATGAAATAAGTATAGTAACACATTAATTGTAGAATCAAGAAGGTGTTGACTGTACAATTCTTTCAACTTCTCTGAATGTTTGGAAATGTTCGCAGGCTGAGTAAAAAAGGGCTTCATGCACATCCTTGTACATTTCAAGGGCAGAGATGATAATTCACTTGTGCCCTTTCCCTAATGTAGGCTATTGAAGGTTTTCAGAAAAAAAAACTTTTTGATTTTTTAAATTAATGATACAATGAACTTCTTTTTGCATAAATCTTTGTCCACATCTCTAATTATTTCCTCAGGATAGATTCCTAAAAACTCAATTACTGACTTACAACAGAGAGGGACTGGCTGTTTGGAGGAAGGGGTCTCAAACCTTGAGAATTTTGTACCTTTTGAATACATTACTTACTCAAAAAATATGTAAATTTAATTATTTAAATAATTGCTATTTGGAGGCTCTAAAATGATTCTGTGCATAATTGTGTATCTTGGATGACTCCTGAGGTTGGATCATCTCACATGTGTATAAGCCATCATGTTTCTTCTTTTAGGACTGTGCTCCCAGTCTTTCCCCACTATCCCCTATTTTATTACTCTTCTATCTGTAAGCACTCTTTACGTGTTGAGGATCACACTCTGGTTTTGGATGATCTGGTGCAGGAGCTAGCGTTAGATGGTCACCTGGGTGGGCGTAATTCTTCCTTTGGGGAGTCCGAGGGAAGGGGCTCGATGTTGGAGGTCTCCCGGTCCCGCAGAAGCATGTCTTTGATATCCCCATCCTTGGAGGATGGGGTCAGCTGAGTCTTAGAGAAAGAAACATCCAAGTCTTTGCCACCCACAGGGCTGCTGGCACCTTCCTTTCTTGCAGAGGAGCTGGAAGGAGAAGACAGGGAGACTCCAGGGCTCAGTCATGGGCAGTGAGGTGTCTCCAATGAGGTAAGGTGTGACCTCCAGTGAGGTGTCACTGCAGGGAGTGACCTTTGTCAGCCCTCATACACCAGAAGCCCCAACCCACTCAGCTCCCATACTGATCATATACTTAGGCCAAAGGGCAAAGAGTAGGACCATAAGCCACGCAGATGGGGAGGAAGAGGAGAGCATTTTTCTCCCTTTAATCAGCACAAGGAGCCCTCCCTTCAGCAGTCTCGGCAGGAGGCACCTGGGAAAAATGGGCAGTCTCCAGGTTTGAAAGCGTGTGGACCTGCTGGGTGGGCCATAGGCTCCCAGAAGCATCATGACTGCTGAGATATTAGTTACACAGGCGTCTCTGGGAAGGAGTAGCAGAGCCCCCACCCAGGGTGGGTCTGTCTGCGGGCCAATGGTAAAGCAGGACAGGTTTGCCCTGCTACTCTGACCAGTCCACAACCTGCTCTCCCCGCCTACATCAGTGTCCACACCAGCTCCCAGGAAAGTAGCCACCCTCCCTCTCCAAGTGATGGTGCCTGGGGTCCTCCCTCCTAGAGAGGCACATCTGAGCAGGCCTCAACTGACAGGAGGATGCCCCCAGCTCTTTCCACCGTTTCCTCCCCTCTTTTTCCTGCAACAAATGTAGGTTGGGTAACCAAGCCTCGATCCATCTGTTATCGCACTGGTTACCTGGTGGCAGAACAGAGAGGGCTAGGGGTGACTGCCCTTCTTGAAGAGGCAGGAAGAGGCCAGGGGCATCGGCAATCCCTGCTGCCCGACTCCTGTCCTGCGTGTGACAGTTTTCTATAATCAGCTTTGGCCCGTGTCCTTTTACAAGTGATAGTAATGGTTAACACGTTCCTATTGAGTACTTTCCAGGGACAGGGACTGCACTCACTCACTTATCCTCACAATGACCCCAATGACTGTGATGCAATTATTATTATTATTCCCATTTTCGGGATGAGGAAATGGAGATACATGCCTCACACAAGGTGCCCCTTGGGTGAAAGAAGTACAGAGCAGGGAGGTGAGCCTAGGTGTCACCTCTGGAGCCTGTGCTCTTGCCCACTGCTACACAGCACCTCCTGGGGACAGTGGCTCATTAAGTGAACCTTCACACTCTTCCACCTTGCACACAACAAATGAGTCTCGCCTGAAATGTGAATTGGTGTTTTTAG
Source organism: Diceros bicornis minor (assembly GCF_020826845.1). NCBI lineage: Eukaryota > Metazoa > Chordata > Mammalia > Perissodactyla > Rhinocerotidae > Diceros > Diceros bicornis. Next base: position 48,610,789 of record NC_080741.1, read on the forward strand.
GTGACATGACTGCCAGTTATCTGGGTCAGAGAAAGTCTCTGGTTGGGGTGGGGGTTTCCACATGAAGTACCAGATGGTGAGTGCTGGCCCAGCTTCTCACTTCAACTCTACCACTCATCAGTGGTGTGAACTTAGAAGTAACTTCCCATCTCTGAGCCTCAGTTTCCTCATCAGTAAAATGGAGACATTAATTCCCACCTTATGGAGTTGCTGTGCAGATGAGAGGTGACTAGCTCCAGCCTGGGCCCCACAGATGGTGCTAGTATTGGTAGCAGTGATATCCACTGTGACCACCCAGTAGCTAAGACACCAGGAGGAAGATGGGGACAGCTTATGTCCTCCCTTTCACCAGCCAAGGAGGGCCAGGTGCTGAACAGGCAGAGTAGCAGGAAGGTCACTCACCTGAGCTGCTCTTTGAATGTCTTCCTGGACTTGGATTTCTTCCCAGGTTTGGTAGAGAAAGGGGCAACCCCAAGTCCGAAGCTTTGTCCGTCAGGCTCCCCCACTAGGTGTCCATCAACATCCACAAGCCCTGCCTGGATAGAGGCCAGCCGCAGGGCGAAGGGTTAGATTAAGAGTTTGGGCCCCTCGGGGACCCAAGTGTATATGAACTGAAGCCTCAAGTGGGCATGTTCATCCCACACACCAAGATGTGGCTGCTGCTGCTGCTAGCTTCAGGCTGTCTCTGACCACCCTACCATACGTCCACTTGCCGTATCAACTCCTCTCACTGATCTGGGGTCTCATTCCATATCCTGAGGATTTTAAGGCCTGTTTCCAACCTAACTCCAGGAATTGGTCTTCTTTATTATTAGCCACATCTCCAATTTTGGAGATCATTTTGAATTCATATTTGGTTTACTCTTGCAGGGGTCACCCCATGTTCATCCTGGTGTTACTTTTATCTGTTGCAACCCTAGATCTGCTTTAATGCAGAACACTTGCTGCCTCTGGAAAGGTCTGGGGATGGAAAAATCTGACATGAGTCATGTCAGCAAGAGGAAACCGTGCCTACCTTCTGGACAGCAGAAATGGCAGCAAAGTCATTCTTGTCTATGAGAATGTACTTCTTGCGTAAAGTGGACTCCAATTCCTGTTCCTGTTGGCTTGGGAGAGAGAGTGAGAGAACACCTCGCACCTGGGGCCAGGCTGAACCCTCTAGAGCAAGAACCAAGTACTGGACTTACAGGATGTTTGGGTGTGGCCCCCTTGTGATTGAGCCACATCCTTATCATGAACGAGACCAGACTAAACAAGCTCATTTCATGCCCCCAACTGCCCAGTGCACACACCCATTGTTCAGCCCAAAAATCTGCAGGGGGTGCCCTTATGTGCCAGGCAAATCTGCTCCAAAATGATTTTAACAAGGACCATAAGCCTGCCTCGGGACCACGTTTCCCTACCTGGGTTCTGTTTCTAACAGGCCCTTTGGAATCATGTGATCAGTTTCTGTGATGCCACCCAGCATGAGCCACTCAGGCCACAGGGATGTCTGCATCCAAACAAACCACAAACACTTCCTGAGGTGGGGGTGGGGGAGCAGGGAGTCTTCACGATGCCCTGCTCTGGCCATGCTCAGGCCTGGCACACCATAAAGACCTCCTGTCCAATTAATGAACTCAGGAAACATCCTCCAGGGACCGCCTCCTCTCTGAGTAGCTCTCAAATGGAGGGCTGTCCTCCCCACTTCCCCCAGAGGAAGTGAAGGGCAGGAGGATCTGAGAGCTCAGGGGCAGACACTGTCAGGGACACCAGGGTCTGGGCACACCCTGAGGACTCTGATCTGGCTCCTCACACACGAGAGACAAGGCGGTGCGCTTGGAGTCCACATCCAGACCAGGCGAAATGAAAATGACAGCCTCATGTAGGAGTTGGGTGGGTAGGGAAGATCCCTTACCTCAGAACCACCCGGAACTGGTTGAACACCTCCTGGATCTGTCTCAGGTTGATTATCTGGACGGAAGAGAGCAAGGCAGAGGTTAGACCTCGGGCACCACAGAACTGAGGCCGTGTCTATGTCAGTAGAGAAACCAGGACCCCTTGGTTAACCCTTTGACCATCTGTCCTGAGAATGGAACATCCCTGCAAAGAGCCTCTCAGTAGAGTGGCAGTGAAGCCCTCCTCAAGAACAGAGAAACACCTGATTAATAGTTTTTCAAACTAAGTATTTACTGAGGCTATAAAAATCACCTTTTCTAAGTGATGATCTCTATAAAATTAAAATGATTTTAGTTCTTGAAAATACTAAAAAAATTTTTAATAAAATTTATTGTCCTCAGCTCTCCCCTGCTTCCGAAAGGCTCCATTATGAACTTTTCTGTGTGGGGTACAGACACATACAAACCTGTGGCTAGAGGAAGGCCATTGACCTCCCTCTTGGCCCTCTAGCCCACAGGCATCACCCTTAACTGAGGGTCAGTCTGGGGTTGCCCCTGCTGGGAAGGCCGGAAAAAGCCCACCCCTCAGTTTTCCTACGCTGTCTCTTGCAGCTGCCCATGTACCTCCCTGAGGAGGAGTTTGCTGGCCTGCACTATAAAAACAGAATGCATCTTTCCCCCTGAGGGCCCTTCCCTGTGTAGCCGCTGTCTCTTCCTCCTTGGCCCTGGGGGTCTGCTTTGTGGACAGCCAGCATGACCATCATCCTTTAACAGCCTTACTCTGCCTGGCAAAGCCAAGCACCTGAGGTGCTGTAGCTCAGTTAATCCCAGCTCGGTTTCCCTCCCCACTGTACAGACGATGCCACCAAAGTACACAAGGATTGAGCATTTTGTTGAAGTCACAGCAAGGAGACAGCTGAACTGGGATTTGATCCAGGGCAGCCTGGCTCCAGAGCCCGAGCTTGTGTGCCCAGTGATGGACCACCTCCTGTGCGTTCAAGGCTGCTGGCCACTCTACGGGGCACCCACAGCCTTGTAACCCTAAACATGGAAGCTGAGGCCTTGGTGGGCTGAAGGGCCCCTAAGGCCAGGAGTCCAGCACCACCCACCCTATGCCCACTGCACATGTGAGGCTCCAAGGCCATCACAGCACAAATGAGGGTGTGCCCAAGACAGGAAGGCCCAGGCCAGCTGGGCATGGTGGTCCCAAGGAGGGGCTCCTTACATCCATCTCGTCCAACGTCCCCTCCAGGTACCTCCGCACCTGGGAGTTGATCTCAGCAATCTGGATTTCATCCATGGGGTCGTAATTCACAAGGGTGCGGTTGGCCTTGGAGGAGGATGAAGAACATGGTGATAAGCTCCAAGCACCTGAGCCCAAGTAGGGGTGGCAGGGGTCATTCTGAGAACCAAGGTGGGGAGGTTGGGCATAGGCCCTGGTCACCCAAGCCAGCTCCATTCCCTTCACCATCAGGTCCTGGCAGAAAGGGCCTGACACACAGGCCAGGCGCTCAGGTCAGCAAGGGACAACTGGGTCAGGCAGAAAAGGAAAGGGCCTGCTACTCCAAGCAAGGAGGTTCTGCTGGCTGAGTCTCAGCAGACTGTAGATGAGAGCCACAGGAGGAAGGTGGCTGCCTCTGTCTTGAGGTCCCTCTGGACCATGAGCATCAGCCCAGGCAGGTCACTGGAGGACTCCTACCCCTGGCCCCTGCCCACTTGGCTCCCTGCTGCTGCCCCTCCCCCCCCCAGCCTGCCCCACCTTCCCTGACCTTGACCCATCCTGCTATCTACCCCTGTACTTCTACCTGCCAGGTCCCTGGCCCCCTGCCCCTCATCCTCCTGCCTACTGCCTGTCTCTGCTCCCTGACCATCTGACACCTCTGCCCACATCCTCCTGCTCTTCCAGGACCCCTGCCCACCAGGCATTGCTGGCCCCCTAGACCTCTGCCCCCACCCTGGGTCTCCCTGCCCACTTGGCCCTGCTATCCATCTGGTCCCCTGTCCACCCAGTCCCTCTGCCTACCCACCCCCTTCTACCCACCCAGCATCCCTGCTCTGACTCCCTTGCCCCCTTCTCACATAGTCCTTCTGGCCACCCCACCCTATCCCCGCCTCTAACCCCTTACCAAGCTGTCATGGATGGCTAGCTCCTGCTTGAGCAGTGCCAGTTCTTTTTCCAAGTTCTTGACCATTCGCTGCCAGGGAAACATAATTGGGGGGGTGGGCAGGAGACCGGTCAGAGGCCATCCTGCCTCCCCAACATCAAGCCCACAATTCCCCACGCAGTGCTCGCACATCCTGGCCCTTCTTGGTAATCCATGGAGTGTGATCTCAGCATCTGGACGGTTCTCTCCCCACTGGTGACTTTTCCCCAACTGGGGTGAATTTAGGGTCTGAGGGAGCCTCAGCAGTCCCCTGGCCTCTGCCTCTTACAGCAGAGGAGACTGAGAACAGAGTGAGCACAGGCACCCATAGGGCCACCTCAAACCCCAACTCTCAGAAGCTCCAGGACATTTCCAGTCTACCAGGGTAATGGTCCTCTCAGTGCAGCCCTTTCCTCCAGGATGCCTTCCATGCTTGGTCTCACCTTTCACCCTCCTCCTTCCCAACCACTGTACAAATGTACCACCATTCCCCACTGATAATCATGTATGTCACCTCTCATTTTTTGCTGCCACAAACAATGCTGCAAGAACACCTTTGCACTTATAGCTTTGTGTTCCTTTAGGTTTCTGTAGGGTAACACAGCGCTCTAAAAGGCTCTCCGCAATCTGCCCCTGTGACCTCTTTCCTCCTGCTGTCGCCCAGCTCCACTCCCACCACACTGGCACACTCCTGCCTCTGCACTGCCTGTCCTCTCTGCCTGGGACAGTCTTCTCCCAGGTATTTCCATGGCTCACTCCCTCACCTCCTTCAAGTCTTTGTTCAAAAGCTTCTAAATTCATCCCCGTAAAACTGCAATCCCCTCCCCACCCCACACCTTCTTTCTTAAAATCTTACTCTACTTTTTTCATAGCACGTATCACCAACATACCCTAGAGCAGTGCTGTCTAACATAACTTTCTGTAATGATAGAAATGTTCTATATCTGTGTCACAAGGCACATATAGCTATTGAACACTTGGAATGTTACTAGTGTGACCGCGGAAGTTTTTAATTTTATTTAATTTTAACTAATTTAAGTAGCCACATCTAAGAAGTAGCTACTGTATTGGACAGTGAAGCTCTAGAACTCACCTATTTTGGTTTTTTTAATGTGTTTTTAAGAAAAATTATATATATTTAAGGTGTACAACATGATGTTTTGATATACATATACATAGTAAAATGATTACTAGTTAAGCTAATTAACATACCCATCGCCTCACCTAGTTACCATTTTTTGTGTGTGATAAGAGCATCCGAGATCTACTTTTTTAGCAAATTTCCAGTATACAATACAGTATTATTAACTATAGTTACCATGCTGTACATTAGATTCCCAAAACTTATTCATATTATAACTGAAAATTTGTACCCTTTGACCAACATCTCCCCATTCCTCAGCCCCTGCCCCCCATCCCCACTCTTGGTAACCACCACTCTACTCTCTGCTTCTATAAATTTGACTATTTTATTTTGGGTTCCACATATACATGAGATCATGCAGTATGTTTCTTTCTGTGTCTGGCTTATTTCACTTAGCATAATGTCCTCCAGGCACATCCACATTGTTGCAAATGGCAGGATCTAGAATTGACCTATTTCTTATGTTTATTATATCTCTCTCTCCCATCCCCAGCAGACTGTCAGCTCTTCAAGGACAGAGATTTCTGTTTCTTTTTGTACACTAACGTATCCCAAGTGCTTCCAAAAGTGCCTGGCACACAGTAACTGCTCCATAAATTTTAGACGAATGGATAAATGATACATTTCTAGAAGCAGAACTGCTAAGTCATTTACACAAGGGACTTCATGCTTAGAACCCTCACTGTGAACAAGGCTTCCTTTAGTTGTCAAAAAATGGCCACTGGAGGGAGCCCCTGACAGCTGGATCCCAGGACTGGTGACCAAAGCTGTGACCAGTCTGCAGTAAGGGGTGACAGAACCCTGGCGTCCTGGTGGCTCTGTGGCAAATCAGGGCACAAAGCCTGAATTCAAGGCACATGACCAGGGTCCAAATTCTGGCTCTGCCCTTCTGGGAAGCCTCAAGATAGTCCTTCAGGTGGACTTCCTATGAGGTGAATGGGAAAGACTTGATGGCCAGTCCCTACTCATTCCCATTCCCTCCTCCCAGCTGAGGGATCTCAGCTCTAGAAAATGCCTCATGCCCCAGTAAGGAAAAGTCCAGCTGAGCTGTTGGGGGCCTCCAGCTGGATGACTCTGTCCAATGTAGCACAGAGAGCCAGGCTTAGACCTCTGGGCCAATCAGGTGATGTGGGGAAATGGGCCATTTGCTCCTACAGGTCACCAGCCTCCATGTCGCACCCTGAGAGCAGGGGAGCCAATTCCCCTAATACCTGGCAGGCTTAGTGGCCTCCAACTTGCCCTCTTCTACTGACTGGAGAGAAGCTGCTTGGAAACACAGGGCTGAAGCAGTAGACCCCACGGAACAGGGTTTAGCAGCACCACCTGGCTGACCAACTCCCTTATAAAAATCAGGGGCATTTTCTGGATGGAAAAAAAAATGCCTTGAAAACAGCACAGACTCACCTAAGTTCCCTGATAGTGAGGTGTTTCCATCAGAAATGTAATGAGGATAATTCAGAGAGTTCTGCTTAGGTCCCACACCAGGCTGGGAGCAACTCTTGGCCTAAGAAGTTTCCCTATTTTGACCCCATTGCAGCCTCCAGGTGTATTTCCTCTTGGCAGAGTAGGATATCCCAGGTTTCTCTTTGCTGACTGTCTATGGCCATGGCTCACCACCTTCACACCACCTCACAGAATCACAGACTAACCAAGTGGGTGGGTCACTGGAGGTTATCAGTCCAACCTCCTAGTTCACAGATGAATACCCTGAGGCTCCGAGTCTGAGCAACTCATCACAGAGAGCTAGCAGCAGAGGTGGATCAGGAACCCAGTCTCCTGTCTGACAGCCAGCCCCACCAGCCAAGAAAATTCTGCAGACCCTGTTCCACCTCCTTATAAACAGGCATCAGTACTGAAGATGGTGCTGGAAACAACCTGGCAATACAGGCTACAGTCCAGGAAAGGTGAAAACCAAAACAATTTTCCATGTCTCTCTCAAGAACTCATGCTTATAAAGGAAAATGCTTATCACAAAGATTATAAACACATTCACATTTGATGACATGGAGACTTGGCTGTCCAGGACCAACAATGCAGATTTCAGAACAGAAATTACATTGAAGAGCACGAAAGTCCTTGCTGTCAGGCGCAACAACCACCCAGCCAGGTTCACAGGTGGTAATGTGGTAGTCCTGAGCTAAGAGAACACCAAATATGAAAAAAAGAAAAATAAATAAAAAAGCTTTAGGATATAGAAAAGCATAGAAAATAATGCCATGAAACCTGAGAAAACCATCCCCAAACCTAATTTTAATAGCATGCTGCCGTATTGGCTTCAGTTTGTTTTGGGTTTTTTTATAGAAATAAAACGTTTCAGATAAATGTGAAGCCTCGATGCACCCCAACTGAAGTCCATTCCCCCTGACATCCAGAGGTAAACTCCAGCATCAGTTTGGTCTTTTCACTCCCACATATTTACTGCACATATATATATCCATTAATGATAATCAGCATTGCTTTGCATGTTTTTATACTTGGTATAAATGATAGATGCTACCATTCAGTCCACTTCAATCCCCAAGTCGTTTTCTCACTTGATATTATCCATGCTCATAGCTCTAACTCTGGCTCCCGCCCTCCATAACTCATTTAGCTACTCTCCTATTAAAAGCTACTGATCATGTTCCTAACTTTTCACTATTACATTAAGCAGTGCAAGCACTGTCTTCTATGAGTCTCTTCAGGTGACACTGCCTTTAGACTCTATACCTAGAAGTGACCCTGCTGACCTGTAGAAGTGAGTAGAGTGCTAGCTAACACTTACTGAGCGTTTACTCCATGACAGCACTGTGCTGAGAGATTTCTACCTATCTTATTCTTCACAACACCTCTTTGAGAGTGGCTTCTGTTATTCCCTCAATTTACAAATGAAGACACTGAGGCTTAGAAAGAGTAAGTATCTTGCGAAGGCTATACAGTTGATGAAGGAAAGAATAGGTTGCTGAACCAGGACAGCCCAATGCAGGGGCCAGGGCTCTGAACTACTGTGCCAGTGGTTCTCAAGGTGTGGCCCCGGAATACCAGCAGCAGTATCACTGGGGAACTTATTAGAAATGCGAATCCTTAGACCCCACCGCAGACCTACAGAATCGGGAACTCTGGGAATGGGGCCAGTGATCTGTGGTTCAACAAGCCCCCTGGGTGATTCTGATGTCCGCTCAAGTCTGAGAACCACTGCTCTAAGCTCTCCTCCCTCCTCAACCTCCAAACCATGGGTTAGTTCCACAGAGCCACAGGGACTGTTATTTTCCTTCAGGATTTAGAATCTGGAAGGTTTAACTCATGGGTTTGTCATGAGCTTACAGCATGCATATGCTCCTGTCTCCAGTAACTGTGATTCCATGCACATCTTAAAGGAAAGCGAAATTATCGATAAATATGTTTTTACTTCACTAGACGTTGCCAAAATGCTCTCCAAAGTGGTTGTATCAGTTACACTCTGCCCAGAAATAGGAAAGTGTTCCTGTTTCTACACATTCTCACCATCATTTTGCATTGTCAGGAAAATTCTAATTTTTGCTTGTCTGAGAGTGGAACTCCACTAAGGTTTTAATTTGCATTTCCTTGGTTAATGGTGATGCTGAGCATTCCCTCTGACTGGGGAGGGATCATTAGCTTTGCTTGCTGGGAGGGATCACTCAGGCTGGGAGGAAAGAGGTCCTGTAGTGACATAACCAGATAACTCTGAGAGATGGTCTAGTCCACACTGATTTTGCTCTGAAGCAGCTGGCTCTTAAGGAACTCTCATACAGAAGCCCAGGGTACTTGGAGGCCCTGAAGCTCACAGGTGAACTGGCGACGGCCTGATCTAGACCCTTCACCTTTGTGGCAGCCTCCAAGGGGGTCTCCAGGGACTCTGAAGACTCTGGCCTATCCCAGAATGGAAAGGGACTGACCCAGGATTGCATGTACATCTTTCATTAAGGCTGGAAGGGAAGCGAGGCTTGTGTGACCTAGGCAGCAAACCCACACACCTTCCCCACAGTGAGACACCTGCCCACAAGCCCCTTAGTACCTCAGCGTCATACTTTTCATTGATGGCAGGCTCAGTGGTGACGAGCTTCATCCTGCTGGCAAACCTCAGTGAAGACAGCTGAAAAACAGATCAGACAGACCTCTATGTTTTTGGCCAATTACTTGTGAGTCAAAATATTTGCAAAACAAGTAAAAGGAGTCCACTAGGAAAGACGAATCCCTGCGCAGAGGCACGCTCCAATATGGACTGCAGTGTCCCCTGGGCCCATGGAGTGACGTCTGGGGGGTCCTGCCCGAGTCCCTCTGGAGGGGCAGCCAGCAGGGGTAATTATGGCTGGAGGTCCAAGAGGTGGCTACGTAAGTAGCCACTTGGGAAACAGCCCCAACACTGTACCCCACTGCACTGATGTCACAGGAAGGGTGGAGGGCTGCTTCCTGGCAGTGAGGTGCAGCCAGTGGTGGTACGAGGCAGGCCCTGAGGTCCCAGCTTCACACCACACTGGGCTGACTCGGGGCCCTGAAACAGGAAAGCAGACTTGGAGGGGGCTCAGTCACCAGAAGTGGCCCAGAGGAAGGATTGAAAGGCTCTTCCTTTGGGTAGTCTGGTCTGGTCATTAAAAACTCTGCTAATGACAAACTGCACAACCTCAGACAGGTCTTGTAATTTCTTTGTAAAGTTGGGGAGACCTGCCTTACAGGGTCATTGGGAGACTTGGTAAGGAGGTGTGTAATGTGCTCTGGACAGAACTGGCCCATAGAGAGCCCTCAGGAAGAGGCCCCTGTCATTACAACCCTGTCATTGAGGTTGCTTCTGTGTAGGGTGAAATCAGACTCTCCTGCTCCAAGCACAGCACCAAGTATGGCCAGGACCCCCTCAATCGAGGTTACTCCTACACACACACACACAGTCACTGCATAAAGCAACACAATACATGACAGGAACAGTTTTCAAGTTTTAAAACATTTGGAGAAGAGAATCATTAGCTTCCACACCCCCAATATGTCTTTGTCCCAAACCTCTGAGAATCCTTCAGCAGCTCCTCCAGGCTCTGTGGGCTCAGTCCAGGGCAGAGATCCTGAGCGGTGTAGGCATAAGCTTCTGGGGATGGCAGGTACCAGGAGAATTGCTTCTCGTGCAGTGACCATCTCAGGGGTGGGGATAAGTGGAAGAGGGGCCTTCCACCATCTTGGAGGACATCTTTCTTAACCAGGTAGCCAGGTGGCCCAATATTTCATATGGCTTCTCTTGGGGTTCCCATGCTTTATTATACTATAAGACCAGGAGGTTCCTGAAGCCTTCCTCTGGGGATGCTGCCTGCATGTCAGCTGGAGCTCCCCTCCTTGGCCTCCCAAGTCCCAGGGCACTGGGTATGTGACAGGAGAACTCCCCCTGGAAGCTGGGACAGTCCCTAATGCACGAAGCTGGGAGGCCCTGCAGGAGTGTCTTGCCCTGCAGTGTTCCTGGAATTGACCTGTTTCACCTAAGTGGATTCTCCAGATGACTAAAGCTTGCCCTAAACATTGAGAAGCAAAATGTCTAAGGAGAGCTTTCCAAACCTGTTGTATTTATGATGGGTGGCCCTTCAGAGTAAGGGGGGAGCCCCAGCCTGGGTTCACCCAGCGGTGTGGGTTCACCTGTGTCACTGCCTCAGCCCGTTTTCCTACCCCTGGTTCTCGTAAGTGTCCCCCCTCCCCAGGTCACCTGTGTCCTGCTGCTGAGTTAATCTCCCTGAATCACAACTTTGGTCACAGTCCTCCCCTACTCCAACCCCATGACAGCCCAGCCACCTGCAGAACAGTCAGACCTTAGCCTGGCCACCAGGGCCTATCCAGCCTCTGAGTTTTTTCTTCTTCCTCTCTTTCCTGAGTCGTCTCTTGCAGTGGCCAGATGTTCCTGGCATGGGCTACACCTTCAGGTCCACAGTTTCCTCTGCCAGTAAGATCTCTGCTTTCCCTACCACCAAGCCAGCTCAGTGTCCACCTTCCTCATTCTAGCTTCAGGAAAAAATCCGTGCTCCTCTGAAGGACTCCTACATCTGGGCCTTTCACAGTACTTAGGGCGATTGTTGGGAACTCTGAGCCCCAAGGCCATGTATGACTCATCTCTACCAAGCTGCCCTCCGACTACTTTGTACATGGCAGGTGCTTAATACCTACCATAGCCTGGAACCCTGGGTTGTTTTCAAGATTTTAAAACATGTGTGATTACGAAGTACAAGGAATCAGCTGTCCTTCCTGACTCCAATTCACAGGAGCAGCACCCCAGAAAGCATGGTCCTTGCCCCCACAAGGGTCCTGGCTCTCAGCCTCCTCTCCTCGCATAGGCCCCCATACTGAGCCTGCCTTCTGCCTTGCTAATTCCTTGACATAGCTTCTGCCCCTTGGTACTCAGTATTTGGATCCTGGCTGGGCCCCCTCAGCAATTTTGGCTCAGACTCATCCCCCGGATCCCTCCTCTCTTGACAATGTCTATGGTTAGTGTGCCAGTTTAGCCAGCCCAAAGCCAGCCTTACCCAGCCCTGCCACCCACGAGGAGGGAATCCAACCTGGTCACATTGGCTATCTTTACATACCGTCTCTTCTAACTGGGCGGCGTCTCCATAGATGTTTGTCACGAGGACCATACTGCAATTTCCCCCTGCAGAGAGCAGGACACAAAAGGGCCATGAACCATGTGGGTTTTCTGCCAGGAGATTCCTTTGAGGCTGGTGGGCCTATTAGGGACTGAATGTTTGTGTCCCCTCAGAATTCAAATGTTGAAGTCCTAACCCCAATGTGATGGTATTTGGAGGTGGGGTCTATGGAAGGCAATTAGGTTTAGATGAGGTCATGAGGGTCGAGCCCCCACAATGGAATTAGTGCCCTTATAAGAAGAGAGACACTAGAGCTCTGACTCTCTTTTTGGCCTCTCTCTCTCTTTTCTTTCTCTCTTTGCTATGTGAAGACACAGCAAGAAAGTAGCCATTTACAAGCCAGGAAGACAGTCCTTATCAGGAACCATCCCTGCCGGACCTTATCTGAGACTTCCAGACTTCAGAACTGTGAGAAATAAATGTCTGTTGTTTAAGCCACCTAATCTGTGGCACTCTGTTATAGCAACCCAAGCTGACTAAAACAGGGTCAGAGAGGACACACCCAAGCACGTATGAGGCTGGGAGGCACGGGGAAGAGGGAGAGAACCAGGAGAGGCTGCCAGATGTACCTAAAAGAGGAGCCAGGGGAACAGCAGAGGAGAGATGACATGGGGCGTAGAGGGGCAGGGGAGAGGGCTGTGGGCCAGGGTTTTGCTCACGGTGGCATTCATTTAAAAATCAGACACCAACATGAAAGCCTGGGGACACAAAGTATGACAAGACACAGCCCCTGCTCCTCTGTTGGGGAGGCTGTAGGGGAAGAGAAGACATCATGGGAGAGGCCCTTTACCTGGGTCTTCAAGGCCATGAAGGATTCTGGCAGCTGGTTTAGGGACGAGGGGAAAGGAGAAGGAATCCCCAGTAGAAGCAAAGCTTAAGCAAAGATTCTGAGGAGTGAACAGCATAGCATGTCATGGGTGAAAGAAGAGGGCACTATGCTTGATTCTGCCTTTTCCAGTGTGTCTGAGGTCCCTGCCACTGGGAGGGAGCAATTCCATTATCACCAGCAGCCGATGCCCCAGGCCTCTTCCTCCAGCCTGTGCACCAACCACACCCTCACCTAATGAGTCCTTCAGGGCGTGGGTGAGCTTGCACTGCCGGAAGGGGATGTGGTCCCGCTTCTGGTCCCCGAGGGCAATGATGGCCTGCTCCAGGAATGACAGTGACTTGTTGATGTAGGTAGCTTCCTTCAGGACTCGGCCCTCAGACTACAAACCAAAGGGCAGTTCCGCTTCAGACCAAGTGGAGAGGCTGCCCCACTAACAACACTGCAGGTCTGTAGCCAGACCAGAGCCTCCTTCCCAGAACTAGGGTCTTCCCTCAATGTCATGGGATGGCATTCCATCTTGGACTAATACTAATACCCATAGGAACACTCATGCAAATATTCACGTGACCACTCAAGTGAATATGAATGCCTACGTGAATATTCATATGAATACTCGCTTAAGATTCACACTAATATGAATACAAATAGGAATATTTGTACAGATACTTGAACAAATAATCCTGTGAATATCCACACAAATACAAACATTCATAGGAATGCTCATCTGAATACTCTTGTGAATACTTAACGCTAATAGTCACACTTATATGAATACTTGAGATGAAATACTCATGCCAATACTCATGTGAACACTCACACTATACACAGAGAAATGCTAATACTAGCACGGAGCATTTACTGAGCACTTACTGAGTCCCAGGCACCTTGCTAAGAATTTAGGGGCTATCATCTCATTTAATGTTTACCAAAATACTGTCAGGTAGGAACTGCCTCTATGTAGCAGCTGTTCCACCTCTGCTAATTCTGTCCCTCCAGCTCCTCAGGGTCAAGCTCACGTGCTCCACTGCGCCTAGCTCAGGACTGTGCTCACGAATGCCCAATGAGGATGGCCCAGATGCATGGGCCCCATGCTGGAAACCCGGCTGTGGCTTGCTGAGAAGGAACCTCCTCCTCCCTGCACTTACCCCAGACTTCCCCAGCCTTTCTGAGCCTGCTAGATCCACCAAGTTAATTTTGGAAGTGATATACTTTTCATCTGATAGTGTCCGCGAATGGGCCTATGAAACATCCAAACAGAGGTTAGATTGTCACAGGTAGAAGCTTCTGACCAAGCAGGCCCCATGGGAATCTACCACCCCTCCCATGCTGATCAAAGAGCTCGAACGTACCTCCACGTAGATGGTGAAAATGCAGTGTGACCTGGATGAGTTTTTGTTCATCGTGTGGGAGGCTATAATCCTGTTGGTCTCTCCCTAAAGAGGAGGGAAAACGTAGACAATATTTTGAAAAATTAAAATAACAAAGCATTTGGGTCATTTTTCAACTATACCAACAGCTATACAAGTGATCTCATATCACTGCAATCAGCCAGGCCCTCCAGGCAAATCTCATTTATGAACTAGTAGAAGGAGAGCTCAATTGGAGTCCAGACCTATACTTTCACCCACTGCTAGGGACCTGTGATTTCGTACAGCTTTCTGAAAAGCAAAGTGGCAACAAGAACTAAAAGCCTTAAAAATGTTCATGAATATTGAATTATAATCAATCCAAAAATCCAACAATTAGGGAATGATCTATCTATGCAATGTGATGTAGCCAGGAGAACGCTGACAAATAGTTTTTAATAACAGAGAAATGCAAAATTATAGCAAAGTGACTTCAACAGCACGTTAAAAGGTTCATATACTGGGACCAAGTGGGATTTACCCGCGGGAAGCAAGGATGGTTCAACATACACAAATCAATCCATGTGATAAGCCACATTAACAGAATGGACAAAGGAGAAAATCATGTTCTGGTACACTCTAAGGAATGCAAAAACATTCATAGAAGAAAGAATAAACAGATGCTGCTACCAAGATGTTAAGAATGGTCACTTCTGGGTTGAGGTTTATAGGTCATTTTTCCTTTTTTATACAGGTTTGTGCTTTCATATTTTTTTTACAGTGAACATGTAGTACTTTTAAAAATTAGGAATAATCAATAATTTGTATTTTTAAAGGGACAGCAGGCCCTTGCCTCTAATTCACAGGATTGGACCCTGTGGCCAGAATACACTTAAAAGGAGGTATGATAGAAATGGCTATTCTTAGAGAAAAAGGTCCTTGTGGGAGGGACTCCTATCTCCTTAAAGGCCCCTGAGAAATGCTATGAACAAGCCACAAAGCAGTGATACCATGGCCCCCTGGAAAGAGCGGAACACCTGAAGAGGAGGGGAGGCCCTGGGCTGTGGAGCAGGCCTGACTGACCCCGGTGGCTATATCGCTACAGCCTCTCACTGTCTACCTGTCCTACAAATTCAATGACATGTGCCAAGAGTATAGGGGGTCACTTCATCTTTATCCTTCAGTCCCCTCTTTCTGAAGGGCCCTCTTCCCTTGTCTTTCTGGCTTCTATTAAGTAATCTCTGAAGGCCAGAGAAGTGCCCTTTCCTCCATTAAGAGTCCTTTGCTGACTGCTCCCACCCCAGCCCATATCCATCCAGGAGCATGTCACTCCTGGAGCACAGCTCACACTGTGCCCTGGTCTTCATGGATTTCTCCCTCTCCCTTCCCCACTCCACAGTGAGCTTCTTTAGGCCTTGAATTTGTCCTTCTACCATCAGAGCTCAGCAAGGACGTGTTCCTGCAAAGCATCAAGGTTTGAGGAATTATTGCTGCTAACAGAATGCCTGGTTCAATTCTAAATACGAGGGCTTGAACAATACCAATCATGCTTTTTAACAGCATCCACTGAGCATATCATATGCAAGGCCCTGAGGTAGATGCTCAAAATGCCTGATCCCAATTGGTGCAGCCATTATGGAAAACAGTATAGAAGTTCTTTAAAAACTTAAAAATAGAACTACCATATGATCCAGCTATGCCACTTCTGGGTATTTATAAAATAAATAAGTCATGGGGATGTAATGTACAATATGATGACTATAGTTAATGATACTGTATTGCATATTTAAAAGTTGCTAAGAGATTAGATCTTAAAAGTTCTTATCACAAGAAAAAAATTGGTAACTATGTATGGTGCTGAATGGTAACTAGACTTATTGTGGTGATTATTTTGCAATACATACAAATATCAAATTATTATGTTGTACACCTAAAACTAATATAATGTTATATGTCAATTATTCCTCAATAATAAAAAATTCCTGATCCCATCTGATTCTCATAACAACCTTTTGGGATTGGTACTTAGTATCTCCACTTTTATAGATGAGCAAACTGGGGCTTGGAGAGATTAATGATTTGCTCAAGACAAAGGCCTCATAGCTTGAAAGAACCCTGGATTTGAGCCCAGGTCCCCCAATTCCAAGTCCTCCACCTTTTGCTCTGTATCTCAGCCCAAAACATGAAGGAGGCTTCCAGCAATACAATGGACTGAGTATTCAGAAACCCTCCTACATCTAAAGATGATAGAATATTTAAAACTTCCTTTTGAATGTATGGCTGAGTCTACAAGAAAGTAAGGGAAGTACCCAGGGGCCCGACACAAAGCAGGAGCAGGAATCCAGGAACTGTAAACAAGAACCAATGCCCTTACTGCCCTGAGGGCACCTGCAGACTGGGTGCTGCAAGGCAGTCCTTGCTGGATTTCTTGGTGTTTCTCTGAGCAATGAAATGGACATGTTATAAAGATAGAGAATATCTCCTTTTCCTCCCAGAGCCATTTGCTCTTCACAGTCTAAGGGTGGTACTGGGAGCCAACTGCCTCCTCCTCCGACTTCCTCCACTCCCCATGCCCCACCCAAGCCATTTGTTCCCATTCAAAGGGTGATAAAGTCTTTCCTTCTCCTCCAGAGCCAAATGCTTAAAGCCCAGGGTTAGAGACCTTCCCCTCCTTTCCCAAGAGAGGATTTGCTTACATTTCAAAATAAAAGCATGCTCTCTCTCATTCTCCCTTTCTGTTCCTACTTGTGCCCCCCAAATCTCTCTCTATCCCATTAAGATGAGAAGGAGTAAATGTACTAGCTCCTATATAAGCTCTCAGATTCATAATTTCTGAATTCCTCTCCAATAGTACAGACACCCTTCCCCTCTGTAAACACATGTGACATCTGCCATCACTGTGTTGCTCTTTAGGGGACTGGGGTGTAGAAAATTGTGCTTAAATATTGCTATTGCCACTATTACCACTGTGAGGCTCTGAGTAATAACGGTCTGATTTCCCATTCAGAGGTCTGGTGTGTGTGTGTGTGTGTGTGTGTGTGTGTGTGTGTGCGCGCGTACATATAATTATGGGAGGGATCCTTCACAGCTTTGGACTCAACATCTTGGAGGGACCAACATCCAATCATGCAGGTGAAGGCAGAAAAAGCTTTAGGTCTACCCAAGGGAGGCGTCTGACAACCATGTCCCTGAAGTCTATGCCCTCTGGCAAAGGAGAAACAGAGGAAAATCTACTACAGAAAGTAAAGAGAAGGAAACTATTTTAGCACTGGCACTATCTCTAGATAGAAGGGGTAAAAAAAAAATGTATCTAAGAATTCACAATCACAAACTCAACCAAACACAAGATTGGGGCACAAGTATGTACTACTTATAAGTTCTGACAACCTTAAAATAAACATTTGATTTAAAGAGGCCCTGGATTGGTAACATCCCCTAGGCTCCTGAAAGAAAAAAAAAATTTTCTCTAAAGTAATATATTCTCAAAGAAGACACATCGATACAAGCTCTAAGGAAGTAGAGCTTATAATCAAATCACAAAACACACATGGAAACAAGGCACCATAAGCAAAAGTACTTCAGTAGAAAGAATACATGCAGAATTGACCCTCAAACTGCTAAGACAGTGGAATTATTAGATAAAGAATATAAAATAAGTTTTTATGTTTAAAGAAATAAAAGAAAATCAAAAATATAAGAAACGAGTAAAATTCTACAAAAAATAACTAATAAGACTAAAAAAGAACAAAATGGAACTTTTAGAAATGAAAAAACATAATACTTGAAATTAAAGAGAAAATTAGATACTAATCTGCAGAGGAAAGAATTAGGAAACTAGAAAATACATCTGAAGAGATTACTGTTCTGGTTTCTGGTTCCGCATGTAAGAAGCTTGGAACTCACCACTTTATCCTAATAACAAGTAAAAAGTGGAACACACTCAAAAATCAACAACCCTTCTTAAATCTGTAAGAGAAGTGAGGTCATAAGGCAAATCATTGTCCCCAAAATTGAAGAGACAGATAGGAAGGTATAGAGATTCACAACTTATCGAAGCAGAAACATCCATGGGAACCAGTGGCAGGCAGTTCCTTCTACCCAGTACATTGTGTTCAGCTATCCAAAAAAAAATTACAAGGCATACTAAAAGGCAACAACAGCAGAATACACATTCTTCTCAAGCTTACATGGAACATTCACCAAGATATACCACATTCTGGGCCATAAAAAAACACCTTAACAAATTTAAAAGAATAGAAATCATATAATGTCTGCTCTCAGACCACAAGGGAATTAAACTAGAAATCAATAACAGAAATATAACTGGAAAATCTCAAAATATGTGGATATTAAACAATATACTTCTAAATAACACATTGGTCAAAGAAGAAATCTTGAGAGGTATTTTGAACTAAATAAAAATGAAAATATGATTTATGAAAATTTATGGGATGCAGCAAAAAGGAGTGCTTAGAGGGAAATTTATACCATTGAATGCATATATTAGAAAAGAAGAAAGTTCTAAAGTCAATCATCTAAGTTTCTACCTTAGGAAACCAAAAAAGAAGAGCAAATTAAATCCAAAGTAAGCAGAAGAAATAATAAAAATCAGAGCAGAAATCAATGAAACTGAAAACAGGAAATTAACAGAGAAAATCAATGAAACCAAAAGCTGGTTCTTTAAATAGTTAAATAAAATCAATAAGCCGTTAGCTGGGCCAATTAAGAAAAAAAGAGGACACACATCACTAATATCAGAAGTGAAAGAAGGGACATCACTACAGATCCCACAGACACTAAAAGGGTAAGAAAGGTATAGTGTGAACAAGTTTAGGCCCACAAATTTGATAACCTAGATAAAATGGACCAATTCCTTAAAAGGCATAATCTGCCAAAACTCACAGAAGAATTAGATCATCTGAAGAGGCCTATACCTATTAAAGAAATAGAATCAATAATTAATAACCTCCCAAAACAGAAATCACCAGGTCCAGATGGGTGTATTCCACCAAACATTTAAGAAAGAGATAAAAGGATAAATAACATGAAAGAAAGGTTAAGAGACATGGAGAAGATTTGAAGTCTGTCTAATCAGAACTCCAGAGGGAGATAATTGAGATAAAAAAGGGAGAAACAATATTCAAAAGAATTATGGCTGAGGTTTTTTTCAGTTGATAGGAAAGACATGAATCCTCAGATTCATCAAGTGTAACAAATCACAAGAAAGACTGCTTCCCACCAATGACTGAGTGTGGCAGGGATACTAATACAGATCTGTTCTTAGTTGGCCAACTTTGGCTCAAGGGTCCAGACTTCTTTACACTGAACTTTCTTTACACTGCATGGCAGTCTAGGATGCTTCCACCCAACCTTCCCTCCCTTCACTTGAGGTAAGACTTGCAGCATGGATTGATGGTTATCCAGCCTTACCTGATTCCCTTCCCTTCCTCGACACAGGAATTGCCCTCATAAAATCTTTGCACGTTTAATTCCATCTTCGCATCTGCTTCTCAGAGAACCCAGACTAACATACTTTTAAAAGACTGTTGAATAGACTGACAGTTGACTTCTCACCAGTAACAATGGAAACCACAACTCTGCAATAACGTCTTTAATGTGGTAAAAAAAAAACAAATGCCAAAGTAGAATGTTATGCCCAACAAAAATATCTTTCAAGATTGAGAGTAAAATAAAGACATTTCAAAAAAACAAAAAACTGTTTATCACCAGCATGCTCATTCTAAAAGATGTACATCAGAGAGAAGAAAAACAATGTCAGATGGAAAGTTAAGGAGAAAAGACATGAAAGTAGTAAATATGAGGGTAAATGTAAAAGAATACTGACTATATAAAACAGTAATAATAATGCCCTGCAGGGTTAAAATACAAAAACATAACAGACAAGGCAACAATCCTAAGGTTCTTGTAGAATCCAGGAGGAGGGAAAAGGTTTTTATTAACTTCAGATTTTTAGAAGTTTTTATTTTTAGAAGTTTTTATTTTTAAATATTTTACTTTTAAATATATTACAATAAAATAATTATAATGTTATGATAAAATAACATTTTATTTTGATTCATAGGAAGTAAGTTTCAAAGGAACGTACAGGGAGGTTCTCTGTACCCTTCACTCAGCCTCTTCCTATGATAGCATCTTGTAAAACTATAGCACAATATCAAAACCAAGAAATTGACTTTGGTATAATCCCACAGAGCTTATTCAGATTTCCCCAGTTATACAAACTCATTTCTTTTTTTTTTTTTTAAAAGATTTTATTTATTTATTTTCTCCCCCGAAAGCCCCAGTAGATAGTTGTACGTCACAGCTGCACATCCTTCTAGTCGCTGTATGTGGGACGCGGCCTCAGCATGGCCGGAGAAGCGGTGCATCGGTGCACGCCCAGGATCCGAACCTGGGCCGCCAGCATCGGAGCACGCGCACTTAACCGCTAAGCCATGGGGCCGGTCCCAAACTCATTTCTGTATGTATATGTGTCTGTGTGTGTATTAACTAAATATGCAAGTTGTTATTTCTAGGATAAACCAAGAGAGAGAGAATATAAATATGAATAAATTTACAACTTTCAAACTAGTAAAGGAGGAAACAAGTCTAATAAAAAATATCCAATTAAAAAGAGGGCAAAACAGGTAAGAAAAATAAATGTAGAACAAATGGGACAAAGAGAAAGCACATAATAATATGACACATTTAAACCTAAATATATCAGGAATTACACTAAGTGAAAATGGAATGAAATGTTTCAATTAAAAGATAAAGACTGTCAGATGACTAAGACTGAGTCACAATGAAATAGAAAATATGATAGTAAGGAGTTTGAATCAGTACCCCAAAATATCCCAATAAACAAAAGTCCAGGACCAGATGGCTTCATTGGTGAATTCTACCAGTGGATTTGTTTTTTAAATCCTCTTATACGCTCTTTACACAAAAAGCCAAAACAAGAAATTTATACACATTCAACCAACCTAATATTAAGAATTTTTTCATCAAATAACACATAAAGAGAGGGAAAAAAAGCAAGGCACAGGAAATAGAAGATATTTACAACACATATAACTGAAAAAGAACTAGTTTTCAAAATATATAAAGAATTTATACAAATAAGTAAGAGAAAGAAAAACGACATCTGTAAAGAAAATAAACAAAAGGCATGAACAGGGAAATCCAAATGGTCAATAAACACATGAAAAGGTCCTTAATCTCACTGGTAATCAGGGAAAATGCAAGCCAAGACCACAGTGGGAAACACTACACACTGGCCACACTGGTCAAAATTTTAAGGTCAGAACAATGGGAATTCTGATAACCTGCGGTGGAAGTGTGCCAATATGGAAAACAGTTGGCATTGTCTACAAAAGCTTAAGACACACACACTCTATGACTCAGCAATTGCAGCCCTTGGATTTACCTAGAGACATTCATGCTTATGTGCACCAGACATACAAACAAGGACATTCCCAGAGGCATTGTCTGAAATGCGCCCAAACTAGGAAAACCCAAACGTCCGTCAGAAGTAGAATGGATAACTAAATTGTAACATATTCACACAAGGTAATACAATGATGGAAATGAAAAATAGACATCAAGAATATAGATGAATTTCACAGAAAAAGTAGGTAACAGGTAAAAGAAATGACAGAATTCATCCTACGTGAAAGTCACTGTTTTAAGTATACAATTCAAAGATTTTTAATAAATTTACACAGTTGTGCAATGATCACCACAATCCTGTTTTAGAAATGTTGCATCAGTCCAAAAAGTTCCCTCGAGCCCATTTGCAGTCACTTCCTGCTTCCTCCCACAGGCAACTGCTAATCTGCTTTCTGTCTCTACAGATGTGGCTATCTGGACATTTCAAATAGAATCGTACAATATGTGATCTTTTTTCTTTCTTTTACTTAGCATTTTTTTGAGATTCATCCATGTTGTAGCATGTATCAGTACTCCATTTCTTTCTATTGCTAAATAGTTTTTCATTATATGGATGCACACATTTTGTTTATCCATTCACCATTTGATGGATATTTTGTTTTTCTCTGGTCTTTGGCTATTATAAATAATGCTGCTATGAACATCTGCATACAAGTGTTTATGTGCACATACGCTTTCATTTCTCTTGGGTAGATACATGGGGTAGAATTGCTAGGTCCTATGATAAAATTAATGTCTAACTTTTTAGGGAACTGCCAAAATGGCTGCATCATTTTACATTTCACCAGCAATGTATAAGAGTTCCGACCTATATGACTTTTAAAAGAATAACATACACTGAGAAATTTTTTATTGATTTGTAAGAGCTTTTCTATATTAAGGATGTTATAATTTTATTTATTTTTCCCCCAAAGCCCCAGTAGACAGTTGTATGTCACAGTTGCACATCCTTCCAGTTGCTGTATGTGGGACGCAGCCTCAGCATGGCCGGAGAAGCGGTGCGTCGGTGCATGCCCGGGATCCGAACCCGGGCCGCCAGCAGCGGAGCGCGCGCACCCAACCGCTAAGCCACGGGGCCGGCCCATATATTAAGGATGTTAATCCGTATTTTTTTCTATACCACAGATGCCCATGATGTAATGTTAACGGAAAAAAGGACAACTTCAATTGCATGGGAGAAAAGACCAGAAGGAAATAAGCCAAAAAATACATTATTGTTGCCATATATAGAAAACAGATGAGTAAATTCTTTTTTTGTTCTTATATTTTTTCATTACTATCCAAACTTGCCAAATGAGCATATATTAATTTTCATTCTGGTTATCAAAGTAAAAAACCAAGAAGGAGGGAGAGAGGAAAAGAAAAAAAGGGAGGGAGGAACCCTCAGACTTGAGCATCTCACCTCAAAAAGAAGGCTGAATGCATCCTCCTCCTGACTTGTGAGGTGGACTGACAGGCCCTTAATGAAGACCCCTTGAGGGTTTTCCACGATGGTCATTGGTGTGACTGAGGGTCCAACATAGGGCAGAGTGGACAGAAGATCAAACAAGCTCTCATTATAGATTTCCAGGTAGGAAACACGCACAGTGATGGCATGTGTGGGGCGTTCTTCAATCATCCTAAAAACCTAGATGGGAGATTGACAGTAGTCACCAAGAGCAGAACGTCAATGACCAGCTGGTGTGAGGGGAGTTCTTACCTCAGAAGGGAACATCAAGAAATACAATAAGAAAATCTGTGCCCTAAAAAAATTGACCGTCTAGTTGGTGTGATGGCCATCATCAACAACACAATTATTATTATTAGCCCATCCGGTGATATTTATTATCATCTTGTAGTTTTTTGAGGCCTGACTTATAGATTTGCTAATATTTATACAGTACCAAGAAGCAGAGGCATGATGAATGGAAAAGGACTCTGAAGTGAAGATCTCTTGTTTTATGTAGTCTCACCATTTATAAGCCTCTTTCACATCCATTATTTAATTCCATCCTGGTAACTCCCCTCTGATTGAAGTAGGGCAGGGCAATATCCATCTGTGGAAAGCTCCATGCAATATAATTATTTGTGTATGGTCACTCAGCTAGTAAGGGAAGAAGCGAAGCCAGAACTCAGCCTTCTCAACTCCTAATACCCTCCCCAGTACTTATCAGCAAGCGACTTTGGACTGGTCTTTTCCTCTCTCTGGACCTTGATTTTCTTATCTGTTAAATGGGGAACTGGGCTGGACGATCCAAGATCCCACCTTGCTCTAACAGTCTAGACCTGTGCTGTCCAACATGGTAGACACTAGCCACAGGTGGCTGCTGAGCACTTGAAATGTGGCTAGTACAAATGAGGAACCGAATTTTAAATTTCATTTAATTTTAATTAATTTAAATTTAAAAACTGATACTAAATTCAGTTATTGATAAACTTTTAACTATATTTGGAACAACTTGGGTTTAAAAATCTACTTTTTCGGCGCCGGCCTGGTGGCACAGTGGTTAAGTGTGCATGCTCTGCTTTGGTAGCCCAGTGTTCGCAGGTTCGAATCCCAGGCGCACACCGACACACCACTTGTCGAGCCATGCTGTGTCAGAGTCCCATATAAAGTAGAAGAAGATGGGCATGGATGTCAGCCCAGGGCCAATCTTCCTCAGCAAAAAAAGAGGAAGATTGGCATTGGATGTTAGCTCAGAGCTGATCTTCCTCCCCACAAAAAAAAATCTACTTTTTCAACTGTAAATTTTATGAAATCTAAATACAGATCAAGCATTTCTGATGAATATTTAGTGTCTAAATTGAAATGTGCTGTAAGTGTAAAATACACACTGGATATCAAAGACTTAGTATGGTAAAAAGAATGTAAAATATCTCAATAATTTTCATACTGATTACATGTAGAAATGATATTTTGGATATATTGAGTTAAATAAAATATATTATTAAAATTAATTTCACCTGTTTTACTTTCTAAATTGTGGCTACTGGAAAACTCAAAATTGCATATGTGACTTATGTTATATTTCTATTGGGCAGGGCTGAGCTACACTACTAAAATCTAAGATGCTAAGATACTGAATCTTTGACAGTGGGATTTTAAGGGTATTGCTTCAAAAATTAAAGCATGAATGGTTGTGAACTAGAAGGACATCTACACTTCTTCAGGACAGGGCTATAAAACCTCAAGATGCTTTTGAAGAAAACCCCTCTGCCTCCTACCTCCCAACAGAGGGTCCTCAAAGAACGCAGGCGAGTGGACCCCATAGGAAGGCCCTTCTGTCCTGTCTTCAGTCACACTTCCCAGATCCCCAGGGCTGACTCAGTCCTGGAAGTTCTGCAAGGGTCCATATTCTTCTCATTAAAAGCAGGAAGGAACATGATTAGGACCTCCAAATCCTCAATTACAGGATTGCAGACCATCAGAGCAGCAAGAAGTCAGTCAGCATGTCAGACTCCCTCTTTCACAAATGAGGAAACAGTCTCAGCATGGGCGTGGGTCAGAGTCTGAAACCCGAACTCCCAGTTTCCTGAGGCCTCTGACACACACATACACCCTACCGTGTACATCCTGTCTCCCCTACAGGATGCAACTCCTTCAAGGCCTGGATCCCACTGTCTTCCATAGCTGGCCTGGAGTCAGCAGCATCTATGGTAGAGAGGGCACCTGTGTGGCATCCCACCCGCGGGGCCCACTCTACCTGCTGTAGGGCACGAGGGAGGATCCCTCGGTGCTTGTAATTCTCAGTTGCCCCCGTCATGGTGTATGTCTTGCCAGCTCCCGTCTGCCCATAACACATGATGGTGCCTGCAAACATTTCAAAACACGTCTTGGTGACATCCAGGAAAATAGCTCCAAGGATAGCTCTCCCTTCTCCCAGCATGCCTGGTGCCACCCAGGACCCTGGTGTGAAGGTGATCATCAGGAGCAGCCAAGGACATCAGGAATTCCTGCCATTGAGGGTGGGCAGGCAACGAAACAGGGACATAAAGGGTCAAAACACAGACATCTGCTCTGAATCTGTGGTCCATGTAGTGCTCTACTGCTCCCTCTACCAAGAGAAGATCTGACCCTAGGGCCTCTGAGGAGAGCAGGGAATCCCAGGGAACAGAGGAAGTGGGAATTTTCCTAGAACGATGAGAAGGGAAATAAGAGCATTGAACTCCAGTCCTTCTTTAGCAAGGCCATGCACTGCCAGGGTCTCAGGGGCAGGCCTCCCTCGGGGGCTGGCCAGGCAGGAGGCAAGAAAATCCCCAGGAAGAGACGGGAGTGGGAAGGGCATTTCCTGTTAATGGTGAGAATTCTTTGTAGACTACAAGTTCCCACAGGCCCAAACAGGGCTGCTAGTTGGTCTCATGCCACTTCCAGAAATAGACCATCATGACCAGGTCCTGATCTGGTCTCACTGCCCTTGGGAAGACTTTCACTTACACCTCCCACATCCTTTAGGTCTACCATCACCACCAGGCTTTGGGACACAAACCACAGTCACCCTGGGCTTTGGTTTCCATCTGCTCTTCCTCCTGGTTTGGGCAGCCAGAGCCAGACCCCATCCCAAAGGCTGCTTCTGGGCATTTACACAGCAGACCTGTCCTTGCAACGCTGGGCCACGGAAATCAATGTTGGCCTTTGCCACACAGATGCTCTAGTTCCTGGTATTGGTAGGTTTTACACAAGGGGCTCTAATTCAGCATCAGAGCTGGAGTCAGAAACAGTATCTATTAACCCAAAACAAATGTGCAGGAAGGAGTCATTTTAACTGAGACTTAGCGCCCATTTGTGGTTCCACAGCACCCAGGGCTCAAGACTCTTAAATTCCCTACACCTTGGTTCCTCTGTCTCTACCTCCTCAGGTCTACATTCCCTCAGGGTCAATGTGGACCACACCTATGGATCATAGACAGGATACACTGCAATGTCTGGGCATCTACACTTAACAGACTTTTAAACAGAAGACTTAAAACTTGCAAACAGGGAACATTCTAGTCAGCAGCCACTAGACTGGCAAAGTCTACAAACTGTGATATACTCTTTCTAAGGATTTTAAAATCTTTTTAAGAATTTAAAACAATCTTAGACTGAACAAGTTTGTAAAAATTTCCCAATAAAGCTGCTTTTAATTTGTTAAGAAAATCAAACTCTACTCAAGTTTTTAGATATACATGTCAATAATCCTATACTAGAATATGAACAGTAGATTGTGCTGGTAGAATGAATGGAAATAGCTCCTAGCAGGTAGCCAAGAGAAAAATGTTTGGACTCCATCAAATTCATCATAAAGATATTATCTTCACAAATATTTGAGAGATTTGAAACAGGATAACAGTTGAATCCCCATGACCTATAGAGAGCCAGGGTCATTTAGTCTTCCTTATGAAGGTAGGATCCCAGGACATTGGATCAAGCCACGCCCACAATGTCACCAAGCAAATAAGTCTTCTACCATAAGAACATGGAGGCAGACAAACAAGTGAACAAAAATTAGTAAGTGAGGGGGCCGGCCCGGTGGTGCAAGTGGTTAAGTGTGCACACTCCACTGCAGCGGCCCGGGGTTCACCAGTTCAGATCCCGGGCGTGCACCAACACACCGCTTGTCAAGCCATGCTGTGGCGGCGTCCTATATAAAGTGGAGGAAGATGGGCATGGATGTTAGCCCAGGGCTAGTCTTCCTCAGCAAAAAAGAGGAGGACTGGCAGATGTTAGCTCAGGGCCAATCTTCCTCACAAAAAAAAAAATTAGTAAGTGAGGTTATATTTTATTCTATTCACCATAAAATACTTGCACCTCTTCCTCCAGGAGAGGTTCCATAGGTTCTTACACAAAACAACAGTTAATGAACTAAATTACCATTATAGCCATCGAGGGCCTGAGAAATCACATCCTTCGCGACTGTCTCATAAACCAAGTCCTGGGAGGCATTATGGAGAACTCCATCCAGTTTGAATGACCAATCTGTCTGCTGGTTATTGACAACTCCCCTCCGAGTATCTTTTTTTAAGTGAATATCAATGCTCTAGGAAATGAGAGAGAGAGGGAGGGAGGGAGAGAGAAAGAGAGGGAGAGAGAGAGAGTTATTTGTTAGGAAACTGATATAAAAAAATCACTGATAGGGCCGGCCCCGTGGCGTAGCAGTTAAGTGCGTGCACTCTGCTGCTGGCGGCCTGGGTTCGGATCCCGGGCGCCCAGCGAGGCACCGCTTGTCAGGCCATGCTGTGGTAGTGTCCCATACAAAGTGCAGGAAGATGGGCACAGATGTTAGCCCAGGGCCAGTCTTCCTCAGCAAAAAGAGGAAGGATTGGCATGGATGTTAGCTCAGGGCTGATCTTCCTCACACACACACACACAAAATCCCTGATAGCTGAGGCCTGACCTGGAAGAAACAGAGGAAGTGAACTTTAGGAAGAACAGGGACTCCCACACAGGGGCGGATATTCCAGATGATTTCTTTGGGATGGAAGGAAGCTCCTGCAGGGAAACCACATGACCTTTAAGGTAGAAGGGTCAGGAGACTGGAGCACTTACTAGTTTCAGTACCTCTTGCCCTAGTTTGCAGGGTGCTGTCTGTCTTGGTCCCCCCACCTATGATATGGGGTCAAGCACATTTATCATGCTCTTATTATACAAACTTTAGATACATTCAGTAAGCACAGGGAGGCCTTGAATTAGGCAGAGAGAACAGTGGGCTTGGTGACAGAGGCCTGGGCTGAGCCCCACCTCTCTGGTTATTGGCAGTGAGGCCTTCCTCAGCATTGTGGTGAGCACCTACACACACACTGCGGGCCAATGTGAGTAATGATGAAATGACTGCCACAGAAAAGGCTCTGGACTTCTCAGTTACTCACTGGTATTAGAGTAAATCGAGGGTGCCTACTTACTTATAATTAGCAGATTTTTAGATGCAAAGATTTCTAAAATAATTTTTAGATTTTTAGATCTCTCCACATAGCAAGCCACTGTGGCAGCAGCTGATTTAGGAACATATTGGGTTAGGTCAATGGTAGATTCCAATCTTTGCAATGAGGACTTCTGATGGAAACAGACTCTCATTGGGATCTTACACTGGCTGTCTTAATCCAGGAGTCAAGACACGGCCACATGCAGAAAAACTAAGAGAGAATGGGCTTGGTTCATTCACATATTAAATGCTCTGTGCTTCTGTGCTCACTGAAACCATGTCCCGCAGGATGCACTTCACAGAGCTGCACATGAGTGTTTTTCTGACTGCTATGACTTTGGAAACTTGAGCTGTTTGTCCTTGAATACTTCCCTTAAAAAATGTCTCAGTGCTGCCCATAGATCCACAAATGTTTGCTGAATGAAAACATCTAACACGCTCAAGCTGTACTAAGCCCATTACAGGCCTCAGAAAGGTTCTCAGGACAGTGATGAGGACATAGGGATGGATAAATCTTTCCAGTTCTCTCGATAAGAGTTTCTCCCACTGCTTTGGTAAGTTTAACAGTAATCAACTTAAGACATTCTTACTGTACCCCCTGGGAGATTACGTAATGGCAGATCTGATCACCAGAAAGTTTTATGAGTGGGGACAAATGTAAGTTTTTGTGTCAGATACAAGGATAAAGGTAAATTTATTAACCAAAAAGAATTAAAAAGGCAGTTTCAGGGGCCAGCCTGTGGTTAAGTGGTTAAGTTCACACACTCCGCTTTGGCAGCCCAGGGTTCACAGGTTCAAATCCCGGGAGTGGACCTACACACCGCTCATCAAGCCATGATTTGGCAGCGTCCCACATACAAAATAGAGGAAGATTGGCACAGATGTTAGCTCAGAGCCAATCTTCCTCACCAAAGAAAAAAAAAAGAAAAAAAGGCAGTTTTATGAGTTCCTCATCAACAGCATTGTCGGGGAGTGGTTTGGACTTGATGGACTCTAGAATCTATCTGAACTCTTACCAATTCTGTCTTGGCCCTTAAAAGGCTGTTTGGAAACAAGGTCACCCTGCAGTGAGGTGGGACAGAGAGAGGCCCAGCAGGTGAAGGCAAACACATTGCACTTACTTTGTTGTCATCTCCGAATCTGATCATTTCATGAGCAAAGTCATCGGTGGGTTTGACACGGACAAATGCACGAACTTTTTTCCTAGTACCCATTTTAGCTAAAAATAAGAAAACAGCAACATTTTCAGTAGTCATCATCAAATGACAATTAGAGGGGAGGTGTCATTCATTAAGAAGATCAGAAAAGAGTGATGTATAGTCCATGTTTTCCTGTCCCACTGAGAGCCAGTGTTCCTTTTACCCCTTAGCATTTCAGTGCTCTGCCCAGAGGACACCGCTCAACAAGTACGTGTATTTCCTACTTTACAGGCTGCCTCACCATTTTCTACCAATGACTCCTATGAGACTGAAATATAAAGCAAAAAGAATGCTCCCTTTAGTGGCCTAATCTTAGATGTGGTTTCTAGAAATGTTCTGTATCTGAGTCCACTTATGCTTTGCCCCATTCATTATATTTTCCTCTAAAATACTTACTATGAAAGGTATTAAAACTAATTTTCTTTTCTTTGTTAACATACCTCACTTTAGATGCAGCACCTCATTCTCTACCTCCATTAGACTAACTTAGATCAGAAAAAGATTCCCTAGAGATATATTTAATCTAGCCCATGATCAAATATTCTTTCTTCTCTGGCACTCCATTAAGAGAAAAATCACAGAGAGTCCCTCACTTCCACTTCATGTTCTAAAACCTAACTATATGCTCATCATCTTCTTTCAGGTAGACACACATATATTTGTCTTCCTTCATTTATACTATCACAAATAATTACCATGTATAATAAAACGTTAAATATTTGATGTGGCTTCATGGAAGAGGATGAAAGCTTACAGATATAAGTGATAGGGAGGCATATTTAAGCAAATGACCTTCCTATTGTGTAGAGTTGCCCTATAATGGAAAAGACTTTCACAAGGCAAGGACCATAGACACCATAAACAGTCAAGCAAAGTCAAAATGCCAACTAGCAGAGATGCTACAAAAGGGACTGTTGCATTGAAGGGAGAGTTAATTGATCTCTAAGATCCTGTTGAACTAAAGTACTTTATAAAAATTTTTAAAAATTGAATTGTACAGGGCTGGCCCAGTGGCGTAGTGGTTAAGTTTGCACTCTCCACTTTAGCGGCCTGGGGTTCGCAGGTTCGAATCCCGGGTGCGGATTGACACAACACTCATCAAGCCATGCTGTGATAGCATCCCACATACAAAATAGAGGAAGATGGGCACAGAGGTTAGCTCAGAGCCAATCTTCCTCACCAAAAGAAAAAAAAAAGAATCGTACAATCCTCCAAATGATAACTAAGAAATCTCACATTTTATTGGATACTAGTCTCATTGGTCAAATCACACTAGGCTCTCTCCTGAGAGTGTCTGTGCAAAAATATTTAATACTAATTAGATAGCAAATTTTGGTTCTAGCATCGACATAGAGTGGAGAAGCAAAGAGTTATTACATAGAAGTAATAATTGCACTGATTTTTATTGCTTTAAGGGGAACTTAAAACTTCATCAGCTCTTCAGGTGCCTCTCATACGCGGATGACAAAGGATTACATATTGAGAGAAAATGTCAAGAGCTCTAAAGAAGGCTAAGCAAAAATCTATCTGTAATCATCATCAACTGTGTTAAATCCAGTTAAGTAATACTAGAAAACAAGACAAAGGTCTACGAAAATATGCTAAACGAGTTCACTGTTCAAAACTATTGGGTAAATTAACATAATACAATTTTAAATTGTTCCAAGATAGAACATCTCTAATTTTACATATAAATTTTTCTAAGATCAACCTAATATTTTTTTCTTTCTTTTTAAATAATCTGAACAATATCATCAAGTAGTTTATGATCATGTAGTCCACTGGACTCTCAAATTTCAATAATTTCACTTTTATAGAACCATGAATATAAAGAAAGAATGTTAAAAACTCATTTAGAGTTAATGTTCCACAATGTACAAAACAGACTTCGAATAGAGACGAGGTCTGAGGGTCAGGATGTGTGCTGCATCATACACTTCTCTTTTGATCTCCCTGTCAAGGTCGGACCAGTTCAATAAGAAACGAGGCATTTGCCCCTAAAATAACCTGTACATTCATGGGGCAGGAGAGAGGAGTTGAGGCTAAAGAAAACTCCTGGACACTTTTGAAAAAGACAACCAGCAAAGGAGTTTGCTGAATTTACAATGAGTTAGAGAAACACGGGCCATAGGGAGCTGACTCAATTTCATCTTCAAATTGGGAAATAGCAATATCGACACAGTTATTAAGGAAAAAACAGCTTGCTTGTGCTACTGCAAAGCACTCTAAGAAATAAACTGATATGATATTTAATATTTTTAAAAAGCTAATTTTCAAGACCTTTACTGTAAAGAAAAAGTCATGCATGACAGGGATTTCTTCTTTTAATTACAGTTAATTATTTCACTTTTTAAAAATGCACATTAAATAAAGAATATTAAAATTTGACACATATTCTCTAAGAGAAGTTCAATGAGTGTTACCCGATAAAAATGATTCCAGATTTTGAAATTATCATTGACCCTCCACATTTCTAGACACAACTTGTGGGGACCACTTGATTTCCTCTTACAATTATAGTAACTATCATCAAGTGGCATTAAGTATCTCTATAGAAGCAAGTTAAAAAGAGACAGGCCCCCCTCTTTCAGTTTACAGTTTCAATGCTGTGGACAGAGTAAAACTCTAACCCCTGTTACAAGCACTTCAGATGTCAAATCAAATAAGCAAATATGTTACCTTCATATTTGCCTATTGGAGAGTGTGTGTCCACTTCCTACATTCCTCCAGTAATTATTTCATGGAAGTCTTTTCCAAGCCACTATGGGATCATTCAGACCTTTTAACTTTTAGAAAATGAATCTGAAAGGTATTCAAGTAAGCAAGGATAATGGCTTGTCCAATTTCAGTTCTAAAATTTTTCTCTACAAAATTGAGCTCTAGAAATAAAAAGCCACAAAGAGCTCTAACACGAATCCCAAATTGAGGAAATTGAAGAGAACATCTCATCTCCAAGTTCACTTTGTTCTAGGCTATTGGGAAGGTGAGTGGAGGGAGGTGTGTTTTGACTCAAGCAAATACTTACCCTCAATCTCTAAAGCTCTAGGAACCATTTCCCAGACCAGTTCGAGGGCCCATCCTCCTGTCCAGGGAAGGTAAGATGCTGCCCAAGGTGCCCTTTGAAAAGGATCATAAAGAAGCAGGCCAGGTCTGGGGGCAGGTGCCCAGGCCTCCCTCCCGGCAGCCCCCACTCACTGACAGCACAGGAGGCCAGCTCCAAGCATCACCCTCCCCTCAGAGCCAGCCCCTTCTCTGCCCTGCAATTTGCCAACATGCACATGCAGTCACCCTATTTGTGCTTCCCAAGGCCCTCCCCGTGCTCACACCCATGGCTCCAGGCATGCCAAAAGTAATATCCAACTGAAGCAAGCCTTCTCTATTAACTACATCCCTCCTGTGAATCTGCTGCTTAGCAGCCCCTCAAGACCCACACATTTGGAGACCCCATGCCATCTTGCACTTACTGAAATAATGCTTGTTACCGTTCTTACGCCGCATCATTTGAGTGGGCTTCAGTTCCCAAATTAAATTACAAGCTGCTTGAGGGATAGGACTGTGCCTTTTATCTCTTTTGAATCCCCCCTCAACGTCCAGAGCAGTGCCTAGCACAGAGCAAGATGCTCAAGAAATGGTGGTTGGTGGTGATGGTCACAGCTGGAAGTCAGAGGGTGGCTGAATCTCCATATGTGGGTCCATCTTCCGTCACTACTGAGATAGTTCCAAGGGGCATATGATGTCACTCCCCTCCCACACCACCTCCAACTCCTAAGCCCACAGCCCTTCCAGGAGGACACTTGGTTTCCAGGCACCACTTGCAAGAAGCCATGTTCAGCCTCTCACCACGCCCTCCCTTTTAGTGGGGTCCTTCTCCCTCAGGACCTTGTAGGGAATGCCCCTTTCTCATGGGCACCACTCTTCGATATTTCTGGCATAAATAAGTGAACCTCTGAGTGTGGCCACCAGGAGACCTCCCTGCTGAGAGGCTCGCGATATCACCATGGTTTTAGGGGTGAGAATGAATAGAATTGCCACCAAGGACCCCTTAAGGCTCGGTAAAAGGAGAGGGAGCGTCTCCTGGGCCATAGGCACCAGGCGGGTCCCTACTTTCCAGCGCTCCTGCCCAGACCAGGGGATCTCATGGAGAACCCTCATAACCACCAAAGCGGCAGGAGCATCTAAACCCCAAAACACAGAGGCCAAACGCACCCAGCCTTGAGCTAAACAAAAGACTCGGATCCAAGCAGAACTGGCCTTATCTCCTTTTTCACCCAACATGCTGGACCCCTGTGCGGAGTGTGGGAGGCAGCGGAACCTGGGACCATTCCTGTCTCTCTCTGGAGCGGTTTCCTCGTCTGTAAAGCGAAGGGCTCGGAATGGCGATCCCGAAGACCCCTCCAGTTCGAAAACCAACTAGTACACAAAAGTCCAGAAGATCTCTGGTCCTCTGCCTTGCGCCCTCTGAACCTCAGGCGCGAAATAGGACCGTTGTGGGGCCACGGAACGTTAGATCCGAAGACCCTATGCCGCAGCCAGGCTGAAAGGGCCCCGGCGATGCCACGCCCTCCTCTGCTCAGGTTTCACAGATCATCGAAACAAGCTAAGGAACTCCCCTGTGGAGCGGTGTTCGGAATCCAGCCGCTGACCGCCCCTCAGGTGTACACCCCCTCTCCGGCCTCCCTTCTCTCCATCCCGGCTGCTCGTGGCCCCTGCTCACCGCTCCCGAAGTAGCGGCCCTCCGGCAGCGCAACGGCTGACAGCAGCGACCGAAACCTGGCACGCACCGCTGCCCGGCTGTGTACACAGTCGCCATGGCAACGGGCCGCTTGCGGAGATTCCGGAAGTATCCGGATGGTGGCGGAAATGAAGTCCGCAGTCCTCTGTTGAGACACGAGTAAGATCAGGGCAGAATTGGGAAGACGGGAGATGGGACTGATTAATCTAGGAAGACTGCGGCAGCTGCAGGCGCGAAGCCAGGTCGGGGAAAGCAGCGGTAGGAAGGCTGCACATGAACAAGGAAGCGGGGCAGCAGCGCTTCCGGCGCAGAGCCGTCGGTGACTACGGCGGCCGCGCAGGCCCAGCTGGTTCCAGCCCTGCGGTCCGAGCTGCAGTCGGCGCGCCCCCGCGCCCCGCCCTGCTTAGTTTCGGGCCGGCAGGCCAGGCCTGCGCAGTCGCGGCGGCCGGGGAAGATGGTGGAGGACGGCGCGGAGGAGCTGGAGGATCTGGTGCACTTCTCCGTGTCCGAGTTGCCGAGTCGCGGCTACGGCGTCATGGAGGAGATCCGGCGGCAGGGCAAGCTGTGCGACGTGACGCTCAAGGTACCGAGGGCCGGGCGGCGCGGGGACGAGGGAAAAGGGACCTAGTGAGGAGGAAAGAGGGACGGGGGAATAGAGGAAGAGAGGTCTAGCGGGCAGAGGGGTGGGGAAAGGAGGTTGGAGGGAGACCGAGTACGGGAGAGAGAGCTGCCGAATGGGAGAGGGGGATTGGGGCTGAGTGGGGAGACGGACAGGGACAGCCTCTCAGCCCTTAGAAGGAAAGGCTGAGATGTGCGCCGTTGAGGCCCTCGGAGTGCGAGACATTGGGGTGCCCGCCTCCCTTTTCTGTCACACAGAAAGAGAAAATGGACTTGCAGCCCCTCTATGGAGGAAGGGGCGGTGTCAGTCTCAACTTTCTGATGGGCACCGCTGAAGCACCTTCTGCGACACCGTAGACATAGTTTTTTGTCTCTCAAAGTTAGCTGTGCTGTTGTAGAGGCGCAGGCTTCTCTTTAGGAGTCCTTGCTTGCCCTTGATTGTTAGATTACTATTTGTCTCTTAAGAGCTTTTAAAATCAGATCTGGAAGTCTTTTGAGGTGGGCGGCTACTCTGCCCCACACTGGAAGACACACCACTACCACAGAGGTCTCAGAGAATGGACTGATGGGCTGCGTAGGGAGAGGGATCTTAACCACCTGTTCCCCACTGGCATTCTGGGCGCAAGAGCCAGCCTTCCTCCTGTGCTTTGCATCCATGCCTACTGGAGAGGCATGTGCTGTGCTGCTCCTTGGCCCAGCTGCTGAGCCACGTGGAGCCCTCCAGGTGGGGAAATGCTGCTGCAAGCCTTGTTCTCTGGTGGGCTTTGACTGGAAGGCTCTCAGCATCTGTGGAAGACCCTGTTTAAAAACAAAACTATGCAGAGATCATTTTGCTCTTCTTATTTTCTACAGGGTTAAGGAAACTTCTGCTTCCACATATTTGAGTCAGACCCCTGGAGACAGTAGAGTAGAATGGTTAGGAGTGTGGCTTTGGAGATAGAAGGATTTGGATTAAAATCCTAGTTGTAACCTTGGGCAAGTTAATTAATCTCTCTAAGCATCAGTTTTCCTAATGTAAAAATGGGGATGATTCCTAATTCTCACTATTAGTGTAAGGATTAAATGTGAAAATTTATGGTATTCTTTGCATAATGCCTGGCATAAGTATTTCCACAGTTTAAACCCCTCCCACAGGAGATTAGTTTTCCAAGAGAGGAGTGAAGTGGCCTGAGAGGGGAAAGGATCTTTAGAAGGAAACCATGGGGTTTGAGAAAAATGAGCTGGACTAAAGGAGGTAGAGGAAGTAAATACAAATGAGAGATTTTTGTCCATGGTGATTATGTGACAGAAGATGTTGAGGCTACTAGAGATTTGTAAGCAGAAGAATCATCTGGTTGTGGCGGTAACACTTGGTGTGAGTAGAGACTGGTGAAAAGCAGTAATAGGGGAGAGTTTTTGGATTAAGATTTAGGCTGTAGGGTGAGCCAGGGAAAGCTTGTAAGACACAGAGAAGCAAAAAGGACATGATAGAGTGGGATGGTCACAGATACTTCTACATAAATTAAAGCAGTGCATTTTGCCTCTGCATTTAATGCGGATATGGAATATAGCAACTCTTCAGCATAAAAATGCTTGGATGATTTTTCCATTAAAATGTTTTT
The DNA here is from genome assembly GCF_020826845.1 of Diceros bicornis minor. Lineage (NCBI taxonomy): Eukaryota > Metazoa > Chordata > Mammalia > Perissodactyla > Rhinocerotidae > Diceros > Diceros bicornis. Next base: position 48,647,217 of record NC_080741.1, read on the forward strand.
TGTTCATTCAAAGGGACAAGTAAATTATCAGAGGTAGTTCCAACCGAGAGTGTCAGTCTAAATTGCTGTATTAGTTTCAAGGGTCTGGGCCATAAGGACCAGTATAAAGCCACAGGCTAGAGCTGGACAGGACCATAGACAGCATCTGCTTCCTTGGTTTTCTAACTCTCCTGTAGAGCCTGAGGAGCCCCTCGGTAGCAGTGTGATGGTGGGGCCAGAGAGAAGCCAAGCAAACCGGGCTCTGCCTCATTTCACTCCCCTTCATTAGAGCTGCTGTATGAAATCTGTTTTGGTCTGTCTCTTTCAGGATAGAGTCTTTCCTGAAACTTCTGGTGATTCCAGACTGTCTTCCAAATAGATAGGCACTGAAAATCTCATTGGAAGCTTTTTGGTGTAGGATGGGTTTATTGACTAGTGGGCCTCCCTGTAGGGCGGTGGTTCTCAAACTTCAGTGGGCATCAGAATCACCTGGTGGCCTTGTTCAAACACTGGTTCTTGGGCCTCACCCCAGAATTTCTTGTTCAGTAGGTCTGGCATGAGCCTGAGAATTTATATTTCTGACAAGTTCTCCAGTGATGCTACTCCTGGCCTGAGGCCACATTCCTAGAGCCACAGGATGATAGACTTGTCTTTTTCAATGGGATATGTTCGGAGTCCATGGATCTTCCTTCAGGCTTCTGCCTAGGTGGAATAAGCCTGACTGTTATCACTCTAGGAGCCTTATGGTGGGAGGGGACTGGAGTCTCTTGCTTCTGTATGCAGACTTTGACTTAATCCCCCTGAATGGTGCCACTTCCTTGTCTTCAGTGGTGCCCTGGTTACCCAGGTCTGGAGTCTTTAGTTCATCCTGTCCAGAGAATAAACCTCCAGTCTTCTGCTGGGGTGGTGACAGAGCAGTTGCTGGGGAAGGGCACCAGTACTGCCTGTTTTCAACCTTCCTTATGCACGTCTTCAGAGGAAACCTGTGTCTCCAACAGTTGAGTTTTGGAGGGGGTTCTGCAGTGGCTTGCCATCTGCAGCACTCAGTATTCTCCATCTAAGTCAGTGACTTTTCATTTGTCTGCTTTTCATCTTCCAAAATTGGGTACCCTTTCTAATCTGCTCTCTCTTTCAGCTTCTTTTTCCTTGGAAGCTTTGCTGTTCCTTGATTGTCAGTCTGAGAGGTAGTATAGCCCGACTGCCTGGGTTTGAATTCTGGCTCTGCCACTTATTAGCTGTGAAAACTTGAGCAAGTTCCTTAAATACTGGTGATTCAGTTCCTTCATCTATAAAATGGGGATCATCTCCTACCTAGTAGGAGTGTTAAGGATGCCATTAGTTAATACACTTAAAACAGTTATGTAGTAAATGCTCAATAAGTAGTAGATATTTATGAATAATAACTTAATGGGGTTTCCAGAGGGAGTGGAGATAAACACATATGTTCAACCTGCCATTTTGAATTTGCTTTAGCTTCTGATGAATTCTGGATGATTTTATCTAAACATAATGTTCATTGCCTTAAAAGAGTTTGCAGACCACTGCTCTCTCTCAGTAGCTTGCAGTTTTACAGATGAGAACCCAAGCCCAGAAGGAGAAGGGACTTGTCCAAGGTCACAGATTGAGTTAGGCAGAACTAGGACGAGAGGCTAGACTCCTGGTCTCCGTAGTCCAGGTCAAGTGTTCTCTCTTTTTCTTTTCCCCTCCCCAAAGCCCCAGTGCATGGTTGTATATGCTAGTTGTAAGTCCTTCTAGTTCTTCTATGTGAGCTGCCGCCACAGCATGGCAACTGACAGACCAGTGGTGTGGTTCCGTGACCAGGAAATGAACCCGGACCGCTGAGGCGGAGAGCGTGGAACTTTAACCGCTATGCCATCAAGGCTGGCTCTCAAATGTTCTTTCATGCGCTCCTGTTGCTCCTACTGTCACTGACAGTGACTGAACTGATTTCAGCTGCTACTATGTGAATTAATCTACCTTAGGTCATTTGTATTCATCCTTAACAACATGTCATCTTTTCTACCTTCGCGAGTTTTAGGGAGAGTATGAAAGTCAGCTTTAGCAGGCATGCCACATTCTCAAAATTCACTGCCAACTCTTGAACCTTGCTTAACTTTCTTTTTGGAAATATTTGAAATTTAAATTCTTTGGGTTCCTGTTGGATAGTTAAGTAGAGGCATAACAGAAAACGGTAATATATTGGATTTTTTTTAATCACATTCTGTATCTGTGGTGACTTGAAACTCTGAAAAACTGAAAGCGATGAATCTTCCCCCCAGAAAAATGCACCTACTTACATATGTGCAAAATTTTGCATTCAGTCTTGAGAGCAATTCCCCTTAAGCCCATCTTTGGATCTTTTTTATTTATTTATTTTTTTTGGTGAGGAAGGTTGGCCCTGAGCTAACATCTGTTGCCAATCCTCCTCTTTTTGCTTGAGGAAGATTGTTCCTGAGCTTACATCTGTGCTAGTCTTCCTCTATTTTGTACGTGGGACACCGCCACACCATCACTACTTGATGATTGGTGTAGGTCCAGGCCCAGGGTCTGAACTAGTGAACCCTGGGCTGCCAGAGCAGAGCACAGGAACTTAACCACTATGCCACTGAGCTGGCCCCCTATCTTTGGATCTTGAGTTATGAATCCAGCTATTATTCTCCTATCAGAAAAAGCCGAGGATCCTCCTTGACAAATCATTTTATCTTAAAAGTTAGAAGGATAGTAGTGCCCAGCATCTTGACAACCTATAGCATAAGGGTTGGTCTGAGTAGAGATTGCATCCACAGAGGCTCTCAGCCCCTCTTCCCAACCATCTGTTTGATCTCTTTTCCTCTAGGCTACCAGGAGCCCAGTGCTCAGGCTGTGTCTGTCAGGTTTATCTGGGTCCAGCAAGTTGGGCAGACTCCCCAGATTCAATGAGTGTTCCCCACAACTTCTTATTCATGAGATCTAGACTCACCAGATTCATATATTTCTATTTTACCCTCACCTCACATACTCCTTTCTTTTTCTTTATTTGTGAGTGCAGAATGGGGTCTCCAAACCTGCATACTATTCCTTGACCCTTAAGCTTAGAAGAGAGAGAAGCCTCCTGTACACACACACACACACACACACACACACTCACACACTTTCTTTTGTAACCACTAATAAATGGTTCCTCAAAGATCTGGCATCAGTCTTCTCAGCATTTTCCCAAGGCCCCTGCTGAGGTTTTAAACCCAGGTCAGAAAATTTAGCCTCCAGAAGGAAGTGTCTTTTCTGTGGGTGAAAGACACAGTATTAGAATATTTCCTTTTGACCCACTAAATCCAGGTACACAATTTTCACTGGAACTGGCTTCAAGAGCCGCAAATTTGAATCTGGAATCATGCCTCATTTGTTGTCACACTGATTTTGTGATGAAAGAGTAGGTGGAGAAGGATATCAGGAAGTGAAGTAAGGACTTGTTGATGCATGCCATTTTTATGTTATGTGTGGTAAGTTACACAGGTATAATTATAGAGCTAGAATAATCATATAAAAAGAGCCATTGAAGTCCTCTATCAAAGCCATTCATTTTACAGATGAAAAAAACCCTGAAGCTTAGAGTTAAAGGATTGCCCAAGGCAGAAAGCTGTATTATCTGAGATCCAACACAGCTGTTTATTGATGGAAGCAATGCTTTTACATCCTTTTGTCAGATTACTCACCTGCCCTGCTGATGGTATGAAGCAGAGCAGGGAACAAACCCCATCTGCAGTATCTTCTTTGAGTATGGAGGACAGTGATGTGTACGTCCAGATGTAACACCGCTGTTCTATTTCAGGAGAGAAGAAAGATGCAGGCTTTTTCTGCTAGTCTTCTGGACATATGAATTCCTGACTCTTCTGATTTTGAAATGACACCGTATTGGAAAACTTGTGCTTATGAGTATTATTCATTCCCAGGGGTTTCTACTGACTTTTTTTCAGATAGTTGTGTTCATATTCAGCCTTGCCTCTTTTTAATCAGCAATTAGAACTGAGAGGAAGAATGTGCTCCTTGAAAGCACATGTGCACTTGTGATATGAATTCATACTCATCAAAAAGTCAGTTTTGCTCTCTTTCTTCTTCAAATTATGTTATGGGTAGTGCTGTTAAATTTGGTCATAAGATGAGTGAAAGAGCTTGATGCTGCCTGACATGTGGGTGGGGAAAGAGAGTTGGAGATATCTTGGAGAATCAGTTGCCAGCCAAGCACCATTCATGGGGTTCACCATGAGGCTTCTGGAGCATGGCCACCGGCTGGGTGAAATTAAGAAGCCCATGTTTGGGGATACTTCTTACTGCAGGCTGTTCCTTTATTATTTTGTACATGAGACTCCATTGTTTGTCCCTTGGCCATACCTGGTTCAGCTTGTAGGCTGCTTGATGGAATATGAGACCACATTGTTTTTCTAAAGGTGTGTTCCTAGCCCCTCCTAAATTACAGGCCTGGCATCTACCTTCCTACTTTTGATTTGTTGAGTGTTGGCACTCCCATTGCCTCTTCAGTATGGAACCAGCCAGCTTCCCCACAGTTAGTTTAGGAACGCCTTTTCCACCCAAACAGCTGATCACATCACCACTTGTTCCCAGTTGGGGAGTAGAGAGAATGAACCAAGACGTGTGAATCAGGAGTTGGCAAGCATTTTCTGTAAAGTGCCAGATAGTAAATATTTTAGGATTTGTGGGTCATACAGTTTCAGTTGCAGCTACTCTATTCTGATGTTGTAGCACCAAAGCAGCTGTATACAATACTTAAACAAATGGGTATGGTTGTGTTCCAGTGAAACTTTATTTACAAAAATAGGTATGAACCAAACCCATTGGCTGTGGTTGGTTGACTCCTGTTGTACAATGATATGGCCTTTGTAAAGTTTAAGACTTTCGGAATAGCTTGCACTTGCTTTATTGCCCCAGTGTGTACTTCTATAGTTTCAACACAGTATCTACAATTGGAAGCATCTCTTGTTAAAGAGTACTGCCAAACCAGAAGTGAGGGACATTCTTTTTCTAGCTCACTGCAGGTGATCATGGGACTGTCCTGGCTGGTGACTGAATAACTGACATAGGAGAAGTCACTGTTAAATTTTGCATCTCATCTTTAAAGTCTTGTAGCTCTGCTGGAGCTTGAAGCAGACTATTTCCAAAGCATTAATTAAAGACACCGTGCTCCCTTTCTGTCTCAGTTGAAGCTGAGGATGCTTAACTGCTTGCAGAATGGCAGGCCAGAGGAGACCGTGATGGCTCCTGTGTTCCAGTGGACCTGACCGGCTGTGTTCAGGGCCGTGAAGGTAAGGGCCAGAGTTTGGGCTTTTTGCAGGCAAAGTAGAAGATCAGTAATTCAAATATGGCCCAATATTTCTGGGCAGGCTGTGCTGCATGACTGATCAGAACACAAAAATGCTTTTCAAAAAATCAGCTCAAGAACAGATATTTGTACAACCATGTTCATAGCAGCATTATTCACAATAGCCAAAAGATGGAAGCAGCCCAAGGGTGCATCAGCACTTGAATGGATAAACAAAATGTGGTACATTTTGTTCCGTACATACAATGGAATAATATTCCATACATACAATGGAATATTATTCAGCCTTAAAAAGGAAGGAAGTTCTAATACATACTACAACATGGATGAACCTTAAAGACATTATACTAAGTGAAATAAGCCAGTCACAAAAGGACAAATATCAAATGATTCTACTTAACTGAGGTAACTACAGTAGTCAAATTCATACAGAAAGAAAGTAGAATGGTGATTGCTCAGGGATTGGGGGGGAGAGGAGAATGGGGAGTTGGTGTTTAATGGGTACAAAGTTTCAGTTTGGGAAGATGAAAAAGTTCCAAAGGTGGATAGTGTTGATGATTGTACAACAATGTGACTGTACTTAATGCCACTGAACTGTACACCCAAAAATGGTTAAAATGGCAAATTTTATGTTGTTTATATTTTACCCCGATTTAAAAAAAGGGAGATGATAAGCTCAAGTAGACTTGTTATCAGGTGGGCAAGTGAGATTGCTTACAATGCTTTGTGACTCTGAAGACACTAAAAACAGAATTTGTCTTTGTATCCAAACCCACTGATCAGAAACATTTGATACTAAGGAGTAATCTTTCCTGTTCTTAAGCTTTTATAGTATGCTGCCTCGGCTAAGAGCCAAATTTTGTTAGCTCAGCCCTGTAGCTGCATTTCAAATGGTCACTTAAAAGGAATTGACTTCTAAGAGATACATATTTAAGTGATGCACGCATGTTGTAAGCTTATTTTTTCTGTGTTGATTTGTAAGATCTAAATGTCATGTAACTTTCACAGAGCTGTCCTGAGGACCAGCAAAACACACTGTGGTAACATGTCTTCCAAGTAAAGGTTTGTTGGCATAGTCTACAAATTACAAATGGCTTTCAAATCTGTATTTCTACCCTTTATTTTACTCCTAGATACTAGACCTCTATTTCCATTTGTCCTGTTGATCCTCATACTCATTATGTCTAAAATGAAGCCTCTTTCTCTTCTAAACCATCTCTCCTTTTGTTCCATTTATGTTAGGATGGCACACCATCCATCTAGTCATTGAAACTAGGATTGAAATCTAGTCATCTAGGATTGAAACTCTGGAATTGGCTTTGGCTTGCCCTCTCTCTTTTATGTGTATTTTGTGGCATTTATCCCAATAATAATTACATAATTATTTGCAGTATTGTAACTCCATGAGAGCAGGGCCTATGACTGAATTATTTACTGAGGTGTCTCCATAATAGGTGCTCCATCAACCACAGTCCTAATTCAGATCCTTTTCACCTTTTACCTAACCCAAGATTTGATTAACTGTAGTAGCATGCTGAGAGAATCCTTACGGACCCTTTAGGGAATGATCCTTGTGCAGCTAACGGATTGTTTTTCTTCAGGTTCAGCTCTGATCATGTCGTTGTTCTCCTGCTCTAAGTGGCTTCTCGCTTCATTCTCATTCAGCAGTGTGCTTAGCAGATAAGTCAGCGCCTTTCATGTGCCAAGCACTGTTCTAGGTGCTGGGGACACAGCAGTGGGCAGAGTAGGCAAAGCCTCTGTGAGTGTGAGCTTACATTCTAGTGGGAGGTGGGGTGGCAGGCAATAAACAAATAAATAGCTATAAAATATCCATTGGTTATAAGTGCTATGAAGGAAGATAAAGCAGGATAAGGGGACTGAGAATGCTTCTTTGTTAGAGGGACCAGAGCCAGCCTCTCTGAGTAGAGATCTGAATGAAGTGAGGGAGTGATCCATGAGGATACTTGAGGGAAGAGTATTCTAGGCAGAGGGAATAAGCACAGAGTCCTGAGGCAGCAGCATACTTGGTGTATTTTTTGGAAACAGCAAGAAGCTGGGATAATAAGAGTAGAGTAACCAAGGAGAAAAGTGGAAGGACATGAGGTCGGAGAGCTAGCTCCTCAGGCCCAACACAGTTCCTTGCAAGGTACAGTGTGGCTCAGTAAATACTTGATAAGTGAGTGAGGGAATGAATGAATGAAACTAGACAGTATATATGTATTTATTTATGAATGAATGAATGAACAAATGAAGAATTAGGGCAAGGTATAAGGGTTGTACCTAAGAAAGATGGGATGCATTTTCCATAGTTCATGAAGAGAGCACAGGATTTCGCTTGCACTTTCCCCTTCTTCTCCTGTTCGGGAGAGAGAATGCTAATGGCCAGGGCAAGAGAGACCAATTCTGGCTTGTTCTTGAAGAAACTTCTGTTCTTCTGCACACAGAAAATCAGAGGTTAGAATCTTGTCAGGGGAACAGGGGATAGAGCAGAGCTGCTCAGCTCTTGGTACTTTTAAAAGGTGCTCCCACCCATGTTGGGTAAAGCTTGTCTTTTTTTTCCTGTGTCCATAGGCTGTCATTTTAAGTCAGCAAGACATCTGGGCGTAGCCACAGGGTAGCAAGAATGCAGAAGCAGCAGGTGGTGACTGGTTTTCGGTAGGATTAAGGGAAGGACTGCTGATTTACCTGAATCTCTGATTATTCTAAGCTGCTCACAGAAATCTGTCACTGCCGTCTGTGAGACTTAAGAGGGAGAAGCTTAAGGATGTCCTGTTGGTGCTGACAGCGACTCCTGGTTGACTTTTCTAGGACCACCAGCTGTGTTCTTGTGGCCCCTCTCTGCCCTTCTCCCCTAGTTACCCACGGTCTCCTCCTGCTGGCTGTCTTTTCATAACCTACATTCTCCAACTTCTCAGCCTATGTTCTAGTATTCCTTTGGCTTGGAGGACCCGCTCGCATCTGCCAGCAGAGTCCTACCCAGGCTTCAAGGCTCTTTTTGTATTTTCTTTTCTTAAGGAGAGAGAAATGGCCAAACACTCCTTCCTCTGTTCTCCTAAAGCATTTTGCATTTGTGTGTTCACTATTGTCTTGTGGTCACAAGTTTGCACACCTGTCTCCTTGCCAGCCTGTATGTTTCTGTTAGGCAGAGACCCATGCCATCTTTCTTTTGCCCGGCCTATCACAGTGGGGTGGTGTTGTGTGAAATCCCATCTCTCTGAAGACAGTCTTCTCATTTCCCTCCAGGTGCAGTTAATCTCTCCCTCTTCCATTGTACCTTTACCCCTCATTACTCAGAGTATTGTCATTGTACCAATAGCATCAGCATTGCCTGAGAGCCTGTTAGAAATGCAGCCTCTCAGGCCCCACCTTAGACCTGCTGAACTAGAGTCTGGGGATTCTTATATCCTGTGCATGTGAAAGTTTGAGAAGCATTGCCTTAACACTTGGCTCCCACTCCCCTTACCAAACTGAACAGAGTGTAGATGTGTTTGAGTGTTTTTCTTCCCCTCTAGATGTTGAGCTCCTGAAGCATGTGAAGCATCTATTATCTAGCACATTTCTTGGCATGTTTCAAGTACTTGAAAGTGTTTGCTGAATTACCTTAGAGGGCCCCTGGTATTATGTTCGAGACGCTTCTTCAGTCAACATATTATTGACTGCGCATGGTGCCTTGCTAGGTGCATGAGGCACCCTGCTGTGAGTGGGAGTCAGCCCTATCTTTGGCATTTAAAGATTGGTGGGGGTGATAGATACCCATCAATTAATTTTGAGACAAGGCAGAGTGTGGTAAATTCTGTAACTGCACAGGTATCACTAGAGGCCTCAGGGAACACCAAAGGAATGGTAGTTATTTCCAGTTCAGAAGATTTGTGTTGGTTTCATGGAGAGGATGGTGTCTAATTGGTACTTTGCGGGACGAATAGGATTTTGACAGACACACACGGTGGGAAGCGGCATTCCAGGCTGGGGAGAGGCTGTTCAAGGGCCCAGGGATGAAAGTGCACATAAAAGGTGTTTCTTGAACAAGTAAGACATAGAGGAGCAAAGTGGAAGGTGCGACTAGGGAGGTGGGTTGAATGCAGCCTGAATTCCTTGACTTCTCAAGGAAAGAGGAGTCTGGGCTGGTAAGAAACATCTGCAAGTGACATGCTGTTGGTACAATTAGGTGTTCAGTGGTTTCTGTGGACTCCACCCTCCTGTCTCCCTCTCTCCTCCCATTCTACCTTGCTGGACATGGGTGGGAGGCAGAGGAGGGTTTGGAAGAGGTGAGACAGGCCTGACTGTTTTAGCCAGCTCTTTACTGGCTCTTTATATGGGACCATAGCCCCAGGTCTTTTTTTAGTGCCAGCTGGTCAGCCACTTCCTCTCTCACCCTCTTCCAGAGTCACTTAACCTAGAGGGGCCCCCTCATGCAGAGAGACCCAAGCTCCATCAGTAGAGGGTTTTAGACAGTGTGCTTTAAAATGCCATCAAAACCCCAGACTGAACCCAGTATGTTTGATTATACTTGCCATCTGTTTCCCAACCCCGTGCATTTGTGAGGACTAATCATTTCTGCTTATGGTGGGATGGACTCGTGTCCCTCTGCCCATGTTCTGGGCTGGCAGGCAGGCTATCCAGCATTCAGGATGAAGGGACACATGCCCCTCCCCGCATTTCCTCACATGCCACCTTGTTAGAAATGCACCTGAACAAGGCAACTATGGTGTGGCTTGTTTATTTCTTCTAGAGTTGGGAATGCACTGTTAGCCTGGAAGTCATGCCCCCTACTAGTTGGCCCTATGCCTCACCATCTTTTTCTTGAGCCTTTTACTTCAGCTGACTGAATTGTCAGATAAGGTGAGAGAGTAACACCCCTTATGCTTTAGTTAAGGGCCAGTGCCTTCCTCCCACCGGCTCCACCAATCCTGAGCCAGAAGATCAAAATTAAAAAGAAGAGGTGAAACTCATCAGAAGTTTTGTTATTTGTTTGTATCTCAGATGAAGGACTGAGAGCTACCTTTTAGATGAAATAGGCTTTAGGATTCATTAAGTACACTTGAGAATGAGGCACTGTGTTCAGTGCTAGGACATAGCCTTTCCTTTCTTTGGGAAGAACATTCAGTCTGGATGGGGAGACATTCATTAGGGACAATATAATGTATGCTAAAATATATGCTGGAGGCTTGTACCAGGTGCTACAGGAAAGGGAGGGCTGACTGCCTGGAAGTCAGGGAAGCCCCTCAGAGGAGGGAGCACTTGAGCTGGATCTTCAATGATGAGGAGTAATTCACTGAGCAGAAAAATAAGGGATAAGGATCCAAGCAGAGGGAATAGGGCGATTTAGGGGAATTGCCAACAGCTTAGAAGAGAGGCATGGTGGGGGATAAACCAGTTGGGGTAGATAGGGACTAGTTTAGGATTTGGATCTGACTGGTAGGCAGTAGGGAACCCAACAAAATGGGGCTGGTGTAACAGACTCGATTGTATATTGAGTTGATCCATTCAGAAACTTCATTCATTCACCAAATACTGTGTTAATTGCTAGACTATTCCAGAAAACATACAAAGATTGCTCCCTTGGTGGAACTCATGTTTTAGTAAGATAGGTAAGTTAGTTATATCAGGCCGCCACTGTTTGTTCTCGTCAAGATTACCAGTGACCTCCGCATACAGAATGACCTCCACAATACAGAGCTATTCCATAACCACAAAGATCTCCCTTGTGCTACCCCTGTATAGTCACACCCATTCCCCTCCCACCTGATTTCTGGCAACCATTAATTTGTTCTCTCTCTCATTTCAAGAATGTTATATAAATGGAATCATAGAATATGTGACCTTTGAGATTGGCTTTTTCTACTCAGCATAATGCCTTTTGAGGACCATCCAAGTTGTTGTGTATGTCGATAGTTTTTTCCTTTATATTTCTGAGTAGTATTCTATGGTGTGGATGTACATTTCATTTAACCATTCACCCATTGAAGAACATTTAGCTTTTTCCCCGGTTTGAGCTATTACGACTAAAGCTGCTATGAACGTTCATTTACAGAATTTTTCTTGAATGTAGGTTTTCATTTCTCTGGGATAAATGCCCAAGAGTAGAATTGCTGTGTCATATGGCAAATTCATTTTTAGTTTTAGAGGAAATTGCCAAACTATTTTCTGTAGTGGCTGTACCATTTTAAATTCTTACCAGCAAGTATGAGTGTAATGGTTAATTTTATGTGTCACCATGACTAGGCTATGGTGCCCAGTTGTTTGGTCAAATACCTGTCTACATGTTGCTCTGAGGATATTTTTTAGATGTGATTAACATTTAAATTAGTAGACTTTAAGTAAAGCAGATTACCTTCCATAATGTGGGTGGGCCTCATCCAATCAGTTGAAGGCCTTAAGAGCAAAAACTGGGGTTTCCCAAAGAAGAAACAGTTCTTCAAGATTGCAACATAGAAACTCTGCCTGAATTCCACACCTGCTGACCTGCCCTGTGGATTTCAGACTCTAGACTGAAACATCAAATCTTATCTGAATCTCCATCCTGCCAGCCCACCCTATAGATTTCAGACTTGCCAGCCGCCATAATTGTGTGAGCCAGTTCCTTAAAATCAATCTCAGTCTCAATCTCTCCCCCACCCCCCAACATGTACATACACAACACACATCCATATCCTGTTAGTTCTGTTTGTCTGGAGAACCCTGACGAATATGAGTGACCCAGTTCTTCTGCGTCCTCACCAGCATTTGGTATTATCACTTTTTTTTATTATAGCCATTTTGTTAAATGTGTAGTGATATCTTATTGTGATTTTAATTTGCATTTCCCTAATGGGTAATGTTGTTGAACATCTTTTCATGTGTTTATTTGCCATCTATATATCCTTTTTGATGAAATGTCTCTGTCTTTTGCTCATTTTCTCATTGGATTGTTTTTGTCTGTTTTTTTACCGTTGAGTTTTTAGAGTTCTTTATATGTTATAGATGTGAGTCCTTTGTCAGTAGGACTCATATTTGACAAATATATCAAAAATGTATTATTAAATACTATTAAGTCCTATTATTAAATAGTTTTATTTGTAAACAGTAATACAGATTTAAAAATATAATTTGCAAATAATGATACTTTTGTTTTTATTTCATCACACACCTCTCAGAGTATGTAGTGAGAGGATTTCTACACTTGCCTGATCTGCCATTTTGATGAAACTGGGAATCTCCTGCTTATTCAGATCTTGGGAAGCCCCTTCCTACCATGCAGAAAACATACTCTGCTGATCCCCCTTCCTTGGATTCCTGCAGAAGAAGGAGAGGAGATCCCAGACCTGAGCCTTTAAGTGAGTTCCTGCTGAGTGTCTAGTTAATAAGGCCCTTTCATTTCTTTTGTATCATGTAATTTTGAGAAAAAGATTTTCTTAAGGTCAGTATAAGTCTCCCTGTTTTACAGCAGATAAAGTAGGCCCCGAGAAACTAGGCCTTTATTTAATTTGCAAATAAAATTTATTTATTTATATTGCAAGTTTGCAAATATTTTTCCCAGTCTATAGGTTGTCTTTTTTTGTGTGTGTGTGTGTGAGGAAGGACAGCCCTGAGCTAACATCTGCCAATCCTCCTCTTTTTGCTGAGGAAGACTGGCCCTGGGCTAACATCTGTGCCCATCTTTCTCCACTTTATATGGGATGCCGCCACAACATGGCTTGACAAGCGGTGCGTCAGTGCTCACCTGGGATCCGAACCAGCGAACCCCAGGCTGCCGCAGCGGAGCAAGCACACACGCTTAACCGCTTGCGCCACTGGGCTGGCCCTATAGGTTGTCTTTTAATTCTCTTAGCAGGGTCCTTCATAGAGCAAAAGTTTTTTTGGTTTCTTTTTGAGGAGATTTGCCCTGAGCTAACATCTGTCACCAATCTTCCTCTTTTTGCTTGAGGAAGATTTGCCCTGAGCTAACATCTGTGGCCAGTCTTCCTCTGTTTTATATGTGGGTTGCCACCACAGCATGGCTGACGAGTGGTGTAGGTCCATGCCCAGGAACTGAACCTGGGCTGCTGAAGCAGAGCGCATCAAACTTAACCTGAGGTGTAGGTTGAAGTTCTTTTTTTTTTACCTACGGATATCCAGTTGCTTCCAGCTCTATTTGCTGAAAAGACTCTTTCTTCCATTTGAAGTATAAGTTCTTTTGTACCTTTTGTCAAAAATCAGTTGGCCATACTTGTGTGGGGCTACTTCTGGGTTCTCTATTCTCTATTCTTTCCCATTAGTCGATGTCCCTATCCCTGCACCAATATTACGCAGTTTTGCTTATTCTAGCTAAATAATAAATCTTGAAATGGGTAGGGTAATTCCTCCTAATTTATTCTTTTATTTTATTTTACTTTTTTTTACCATTTTAAGCATTTTTTTTAAGTTTTTATTTTTTTATTTTTTATTTATTTATTTTGTGAGGAAGATCAGCCCTGAGCTAACATCCGTGCTAATCCTCCTCTTTTTTTGCTGAGGAAGACCGGCTCTGAGCTAACATCTATTGCCAATCCTCCTGCTTTTTTTTCCCCAAAGCCCCAGTGGATAGTTGTATGTCATAGTTGCACATCCTTCTAGTTGCTGTATGCAGGACGCGGCCTCAGCATGGCGGGAGAAGCGGTGCGTCGTTGCGCGCCCAGGATCCGAACCCGGGCCGCCAGTAGCGGAGCGCGCGCACTTAACCACTAAGCCATGGGGCTGGCCCATTTTTAACCATTTTTAAGTGTACAATTCAGTGGCATTAAATGCATTTACAATGTTGTGTAACCATCACCATTGTCTATTAACAAACTTTTTCATCACCCGAAGCAGAACCCTATAACCATTAAGCAATAATTCCCCATTGCCTCTTCCCTTAGCCCCTGGTAGCCTCTATTCTATTTTCTATCCCTATAATTTTGCCTATTCTAGACCCCTCATATAAGTGTAATTATACAATATTGTCTTTGTGTTTCTGGTTTATTTCACTTAGTATAATGTTTTCAAGGTTCATCCATGTTGTAGTATGTATTAGAATTTCATTCCTTTTTTAAAAAAATAGACTTTATGTTTTAGAGTAGTTTTAGGTTCACAGCAAAATTGAGCAGAAGATAGAGAGATTTCTGATATATCCCCTACCCCCTGGCACACACAGCTTCCCCGACTATCAATATCCCATACCAGAGTAGTATATTTGTTAGAATCGATGAACCTACATTGACACATCATTGTCACCCAAAGTCCATAGTTTACGTTAGAGTTCACTCTTGGTGTTGTATATTCTATGATTTTTGACAAATGTATAACAATATGTGTCTGCCATTATAGTATCATACAGAGTAGTTCCACTGCCCTAAAAATCCTCTGTGCTCTGCATATTTATCCCTCCCTCCCTCCTAACCCCTGGCAAGCACTGATCCTTTTATTGTCTCCATAGTTCTCCTTTTCCAGAATGTCATATAGTTGGAATCCTACTATATGTAGCCTTTTCAGATTTGCTTCTTTCACTTAGTAATAAATATATAAGGTTCTTCCATGTCTTTTCATGACTCAATAGCTCATTTCTTTTTGCTGCTGAATAATATTCCATTGTCTGGATGTACCGCAGCTTATTTATCCATATGCCTACTGAAGGACATCTTGGTTGCTTCCAGGTTTTGGCAATGATGAATACAGCTGCTGTAAACATTCACGTGCAGGTTTTTGTGTGGACATAGGTTATTAACTCTTTTGGGAAAATCCCAAGGAGCGCAATTGCTGGATCACATGTTAAGAATATTTTAGTTTTGTAAGAAAGTGCCAAACTGTCTTCCAGAGTGACTATACCATTTTGCATTCCCATCAGCAATGAATGAGAGTTCCTTTTGCTCCATATCGTTGTCAGCATTTGATGTTGTCAGTATTTGGATTTTGGCCATTCTGATAAGTGTGTAATGGTATCTCGTTGTTTTTAATTTGTGCTTCCCTGATGACATGGTGTGGAACATCTTTTCATATGCTTATTTGCCATTTGTATATCTTTTTTGCTGAGATGTCTAAGTCTTTTGCCCATTTTTTAATTCCGTCTTTGTTTTCTTATTGTTGGGTTTCAAAAGTTCTTTGTATATTTTGAATAATAGTCCTTTATCAGATACGTCTTTTGCAAATATTTTTCTCCCAGTCTGTGGCTTATCTTCTCATTTTCTTGATTTCATTCGTTTTTAAGGCTGAATAATATTCCATTGTATGTATATACCACATTTTGTTTATCCATTCATCTGTTAATGGGCACCTGGGTTGTTTCCACCTTTTGGCTATTGTGAATAGTGCTGCTGTGAACGTGGATAAACAAATATCTCTTCAAGACTCTGCTTTCAATTCTTTGGGGTATATACCTAGGAGTGGAATTGCTGTGTCATATTATTATTCTATGTTTAACTTTTTGAGGAACTGCCAAACTGTTTTCCACAGTGGCTGTACTATTTTACATTCCCACCAACAGTGCATAAGGGTTCCAGTTTCTCCACATCTTTTCCAACACTTATTATTTTCTGTTTTTTTGATAATAGCTATCCTCGTAGGTGTGAAGTGGTATCTTATTGTAGTTTTGATTTGCATTTCCCTGATGACTTATAATGTTAAACATCTTTTCATGTGCTTATTGGCCATTTGTACTTTATTCTTCTTGTTCAAAATTGTTTTAGTTATTTTAGATCCTTTACCTTTCCATAGAAATTTTAGAATAATCTTGTCTATATCTCTAAAAATAATCTTGCTGGAATTTTGTTAGGAATTGCATCAAATCTGTACATCAATTTGGGGAGAATTAACATCTTGACTGTGTTGTGTGTTGTAAACCTTGAACGCAGTATGTCTCTTCATTTATTTAAATCTTTGATTTCTTTCATCAGCATTTTGTAGCTTACAAGGGCCTGTACATCAGTTTGTTAGATTTACACCTAAGTATTTAATTTTTTTGAATGATTATATACATAATTATATTTTAAATTTTGGTTTCCACATGTTAATTGCTAGTATGTGGAAATACAATTGATTTTTCTATGTTGGTCTTGTATCCTATGACCTTGTATGTATTCTGTGACCTTGCTGAACTCACTTACTAGTTCTAGGTGAGTTGTTTTTGTTTTTGTAGATTGCTTTGGATTTTCCAGTGGCATAAACCATCACGTCATTGGCAAACAGGGATAATTTTATTTCTTATTTTCTAATCTGTATTCTTTTTATTTCATTTTGTTGCCTTACTGCACTGGCTGGAACTTCCAGGACTATGTTAAATAGCAGTGGTAAGAGTGAACATCCTTGCCTTTTTCTGTATCTCATGGGAGAGCATTCAGTCTTTTACCAATAAGTATAATGTTAGCTAAAGGTTTTTTGTAAATGTTCTTTATCAAGTTGAGGAAATTCCCCTCTCTTCCTAGTGTTTTAAGAGTGTTTATCAGGGGGCCCGGCCCCGTAGTGTAGCGGTTAAGTGCACGCGCTCCGCTGCTGGCGGCCCTGGTTCGGATCCCAGGCGTGCACCAACGCACTGCTTGTCAGGTCATGCTGTGGCTCCCACATAAAGTGGAGGAAGATGGGCACGGATGTTAGCTCAGGGCCAGTGTTCCTCAGCAAAAAGAGGAGGATTGGCATGGCTGTTAGCTCAGGGCTGATCTTCCTCACACACAAAAAAAGAGTGTTTATCAGGAATGTGTGTTGAATTTTGTCAGATGCTTTTTTTTAATATCAGTTGAGAGGATTGTGTGACTTCTTTTTTCTTTAGCCTGTGAATTCTATTTGCTAATATTTTGTTAAGGATTTCTGCATCTAGGGCCGGCCCCGTGGCTTGGCGGTTAAGTGCGCGCGCTCCGCTGCTGGCGGCCCGGGTTCGGATCCCGGGCACGCACCGACGCGCCGCTTCTCCGGCCGTGCTGAGGCCGCGTCCCACATACAGCAACTAGAAGGATGTGCAACTACGACATACAACTATCTACTGGGGCTTTGGGAAAAAAGAAATAAATAAATAAAATTATTAAAAAAAAGGATTTCTGTATCTATATTGGGGGAGATTGGTCTGTAGTTTTCTTGGTACTGTCTTTGTTTTGGTATTACGCTAATTCTGGCTTCATAAAATGAATTAGAATTCTTCTATTTTCTGGAAGATTTTGTTAAGAATTAGTATTAATTCTTTTTTAAATATTTGGTGGAATTCTCTAATGAAACCATCTGAGCCTGGAGATCTCCTTTTCTGGAGTTTTAAAATTACAGAATCAATTTCCGTAATAGTTATAGGGCTATTAAAATTATCAGGGTATCATTATGGTGGGAGAAAAAGAAAGTGGTGTTGTGAGGAAGGAGTAACATTTCTTCAGAACCTACTGTCCACACTTACAGAGGCGGAACTAAGTGGCCCTTGTTCCTATCTGTCTGATCCCAAGCAGGTCACGTACCTCAGAGTTATGGTGGGGATTCAGATGATGGGTTTGGTTATCCCTATCCAAAATAATGATAACTTTTCCAAGAAAATAAACTGCTAGGAATACAACAAATGAGTCATCCATGCAGAAGATATCTGTTGACCATTTCTGTGTGCCCCACAATGTTCCTAGTCAATAAAACACTGCTCTATGCCTTTGATACCTATAGTGGGTGCTATACGTATAGCATATGTAAACCAAGGTGTTTTTACAAATGGGGTCCTTTAACACCTGACGGGTGAGCAGAATGGGTGCCTTGAGATACCACAGGGGCCAAATCAGAGCTGAAGCCATGCTTAGTCATAGCCCTTCTACTAAGGCCGGGAAGGAAGGTCCCCATTTTCCTAATTCCTGCAGGGCTTTCTCTAGACTGCAGTGCTCAGATCTCTGGCTCTTAATGGCAGAACTAGTCTCAGCAAGACCAATCATTTATTGGCTTATGTAATCAAACTGGAGAAAAGACAGGGTTGATGATGGGTCTGGGGGACTGAAATGCTGTCAAGACTCTTTGCCTCCGTGGTCAGCACTCTCCTTCCACTGTAGACTGTTTATCACGCAGGGAGGATGATGGAGCATCTGATCTGATGGCTCCTTGCTGCCCTGGAGGGATTGTTCCTTTTTCTTTCTGATTTGAAAAATCCTGAGGAAAGGTCTAATTTGTAGGGTTTAGGTCATATGTTGTATAGTGTGGTTGGAATAAAGATAGGAGAAGTTCCCAGAAGAAGGTAAGGAGCATTGGACAGAGCGGACATGAGATGGAGTCTATAGCTAGTCATATATTTTTGGAAGGTTTTTAGTGACGTGTGTTGAAGCCACAAGTGTTTTCTGTTACCCTCCAAGTAACCTAAAATAGTTCATTAATAGATCGTCATCATCATAATATTATAGATAATTGATAGTTAATTTATTATTGTAATATTATTAACATAGTTAATAGCTCGATATTATATAGTTATATAGTTATATATATATATATAACTATATTATATATAGTTAATAGTAAATAATAATAATAGATTATTATTGTAATAGCCCTCAAGTATTATGGTTATTTGAAGATTTACTGTACCTATTTATGTACGTAAGAAAAATTTGAAGGAAATGAGTAGAAGATCACTATGCCTCCTGCTCAGTCTTTTCTGAATTTAACTGGGAGAACCTGGGTCCATTTTGACTATAACCTTTAGTGACACTGCCATCTTTTCAATGAGATTAATTTATTTTTACAGGGAATTGTTGATTTCCTGGGCTGCTATTGAGGATAGTGTTGGTATTTTATTTTCAATGAATATTTACTGAGCTATTTAAGGGATGTACCAGATCCTTATTACCCTCAAAGAGTTTGAAGTCCACTGGAGTAGGTAAAAACAGAAAAGTACAGTACTTGAGACTGAGGCTTCATGTCTCAAACATGGAATAGCCTTACTCATCTAATATCTGAATAAGATTTTGATTGGGGGTGGAGAGCTGGGCTGAGCTGGCTTTGTGCTTGGTGGTTGCTGAATAGGATGGAGGATTAGTTGCTACTGAGGTAGGAAGGCAGATACTTCAAGGCATCTCCATGCAGTTCGCCTCCTACATTTCTGATGGACAAGGCTGCATTATTGCTAATTAGCATTTAAACTCCATGGAGGGTGGAGAAATAGAAAAGAATTGTGTAACTGTGGCTAAGAAACTAAAGTTTTAAAAAAAGGCTCCAGGGGCTGGCCCGGTGGCGTAGTGGTTAAGTTCACGTGCTCCACTTCGGTGGCCTAGGGTGCGCAGTTTTGGCTCCCAGGTGCAGACCTACGCACCACTCATCAAGCCATGCTGTGGTGGCATCCCACATATAAAATAGAGGAAGACTGGCAACAGATGTTAGCTCAGGGCTAATCTTGCTCACCAAAAAAAAAAAAAAAGGCTCCAGTGTGAATGCTTCTATTTTAGGCTTAGCTCATTTCCTTTTGAAAAGGAGCAAGCATTTTCTATAAGACATGGTTATCTCAGTGCTGAATTTCACAAAGTGTGAACAGTTCATACTAGTTCAGCAGGGGGAGTCTGTAAATACCTGCAGAAAATCAGGTGTGATGTGAGCTGGGGGAGGGGGATGTCTTAGATAAGTGATCAACATCTTCTTTCTAGAGAATATGTTCATGTCCCTCTTCATAATATTTGTTCGCTATGATTCTAGAGCAGAGGTCAGCAAATTTTTTCTGTAAAGGGCTTTCTTTTCTGGCTTTGTGGACCATTGGTTACTATCATGGTTTGTCACCTTAGGGATGGGGAAGAGGCGAGATTTGAGGTAACAGTGTATAATTGCAAATCAGTGGAGAAAGTGAACTTTGCGTGGGCCTGTGTAATTCAAGATGTTAAAATAGGGAACACACTTGTCCTCCTATATAAGCCGTAGTTTATAATATTAGATTTATCGGTATTAAAATAATATTTTGATTTCCTATTTGCTTTGTCCCTTTTTTTTAATGAACTTTTTATTTTGAGATAATTGTAGATTTGCATGCAGTTATAAGAAATAATAACAGTGAGATCCCAGGCACTCTTTCCCCAGTTTCCCCCAGTGGTAATGTCTTGCAAAACTGTAGTACAATATCACAGCTAGGATATTGACATTGATATAATCCACCACTCTTACTTAGGTTTCCCTAGTTTTACTTTTACTCACTTGTTTGTATATGTGTATTTAATTCTATGTAATTTTATCATGTGTGTAGGGTTTTTATTTTTTGTTTGTTTATTTTTATTTATTTATTTTTGAGCAAGATTGGCCCTGAGCTAACATCTGTTGCCAATCTTCCTCTTTTTCTTTTTTTCTCCCCAAAGCCCCAGTACATAGTTGTATATCCTAGTTGTAGGTCCTTCTAGTTCTTCTATGTGGGACACTGCCTCACAGTAGCTTGATGAGCTGTGAGTAGGTCTGCACCCAGGGTCCAAACCGGCGAACCCCAGGCCACCGAAGCAGAAGGCTTGAACTTAACCACTACACCACCGGGCCAGCCCTAGGGTTTTTATTTTTAATTTTATAAGTTTCTCAGTCGGCTGAGAACTTGAGCTGGGAGGAGGTATGTTATTTATTGGGTCTCTCTCAAACTCCACCAGTAAACAACTCAAGTGTAATTCCTTCTCTTTCACATGATAGCTACTTAACTTTTGGGCACGTTATTTAACTTCTAAATCTTAGTTTCCTCATCTATAAAATGGAATTCACAGTAGCCACTTAATGCAGAGGTTTGCTGTGAGGACTAAAATGAGAAAATATGTGTAATGGGTACTTAACAAAAGGAACTCAATAAATGATCATCTCATTTGTTTTTTAAGTGACATTTTTTAACCAAGATTACAAAGGAAAGTATTTGGGTTTTTTAAAACTCTTCGCGAAAGTGTAGTATCCCAGGATTATAGAATTGGAAGGTCCCTTAATAGTTAGAACCAGTGAAGGACACCCCTAAACATTCTTAGGTGAGAGGCTTTTAATCTTTATGGTAAACTAAAATCTGCCTCCCTGTAACCTCTAGATCTGCCCTCATCCATGTGATAGCCCTTCTAGGATTTGAGGGCAACTATTGTGTCCCCTCTAAATGATCTTTTCCAAACTAACTATTTTTTAGCTATTCCTCATAAGATGTAGCTTCCAGACCCTTTCCTGTCTTCGTCTTCCTCTTTTAGATAAAGACAAATTTGTTGTTCCCCTTAACTGAACACAGAATGCAGATGTAATCTGGCTAGCACATCCCCAGATAGGCCTGTCTTCTCTTTAGCTGAGCTTTTTTGGGAAACCTGGTCACCCAGTTCATGCACATACAGCTTGTTCTTTTGTCTTCTGTTTACTTTCTACATGAAAAATAAATGCATGGCAGTTTAACACAGCAAATTGAACACACATTTTAACCTCCATTCCCTCCTGTAATTCCATTAAAATGATAATAAGAGGGAGAAGAGATATCAGCAAATAAGAGATCAATGGAATGTTAAAGCCAGAAAGCATGTGTGCTGAACTTAGTGGGCCCGAGGAACTGAAAGTGCCTGCTAGGGAGAGAAACTAAGAAGAAAGGATTTGTAATGCAGAACCCTGCAATAGCTCCAGAATTGGAGAAACCAAATACTGAAAACAGAAAGATTAATTGAAAGTCTGTGTGAAAAGCAATTAATCCCTGACTCTCTCAGATAGGAGTTTTAGTTTTAGATATTGAACCAGAAGCACACCAAGCATAGAAGAAGGGATGGAATATGGAGCAAAACTGAAAATAAAAGCTTTAAGACAAAGTTATAAATAGTGAATGGTAGGATCATTCCCCTTTCTCACCCACTTTCCAGAATATCTGCAGGCAGTCACCCCCATGCAAGAGATTAGAAGATCCTTCTCTGATAATATTAGCCCCAGAGAAGAAGTCCTAAAGATACTGATTGCTTCTAGGGGTCCTCAATAGAATGGCAGATTCTTGCCTGATCACCCTAATGTGAAGTCCACAAGTTGACAAGCCTAGCCCCCGCCACAGCTTTCAAACAGCTTCTAAAAGTATGAGCAGATAGCCACATGTCATGAGACATTTAAAGAAAGCCTCTAAGATAAAAGACAGAGACCAAAACAAATGGGGGAGAAAAGAACTCAGAGGAAACAGTAAAAATAGGGAGAAGGAAGAGGGGCAGGGGAAGAGGAGGAAGAAGAAGAAATTTAACTGTAATATCTTGAGAGAGATTAGAGAAAATATTGCATTCATGAAAGATGAACAAGATTCTTTGAAAAAAAAAAAAAGGAACCTTCAGAAAACAAGAAAGACCTCTTGGAAATTAAAAATATGATAGCAGATATAAAAAGCTGCAACACAGAAATATTGAAAGATAAAGTTGAAGAAGATTCCTGGAAGATAGACCAAATGAGAGAGATGGAAAATAGAGAAGAATGGATTAAAAAATTAGAGGATCATTCCAAGAGGTCCAGCACCTGACTAATGGAAATTTAGGAAAAGAAAAAATAGACAACAGAGAAATTATCAAAGAAATGGTATGAAAAGATATTCTCAGAACTAAAATAATGTCTATAGATTGATACAGCACAATGAATGAAAGAAAACCAATGCCAAGCTACAGCCCTGTGAGATTTCAGAACTTTGAGAACAAAGAGCAAGTCATTAAAGCTAGCTTCTAGAAAGAATAATCACATACATAGGGTTAGTATTCAAAATGGCATTAGATTTCTCAAAAGCAACAAATGAGAAGACAGTGGAGCAATACCTTCAAAATTCTGACAGAAAAAGATATTCCCAACTAGAATTTTTTAGCTAGCTAAACTATCCCCAAGTTTAAGCATAATAAAGACATTTTCAGATATATTGTGCATATGCCCTGTGATATTGTGATATAATAAGAAATATATATTTGGTCTTTGTCCTTGGTTCCTGGCACAAAGTGCCTAAAATTGTAATTTCCTGAGTGGTAGGGGTGATAGAGCATCTTTTGATATAATATTTGGTCTTAGTTCCTAGTTCCTGACATAAGAGCTTCTAAAACCCTTGGAATTTTCTGAGTGAAAGGGGTGAGAGGAGCAGTCAACCATACCTGAGTTTATGCTAATAACGTAACTCTTTGTGGGCCCCTAGATAGCTTCAGGATGGGGCTAGTTGCCAGAGGAACCAACCATGTGATTAACGGGTTGGAACTAGCAACCCTACCCTTTGACCTCTGGGGAGTGGGGAGGGGCTAGAGATTGAGCTAATTACCAGTGAGCAATGATTTAATCAATCATGCCTACATAATGGAACCTCCATAAAAACCCTAAACAACAGAGTTTGGAGAGCTTCCAAGTTGGTGGACCTATCCATGTGCCAGGAGGTAGTGCACCCAATTCCATGGGGACAGAAGCTCCTGTGCTTAGGACCCTTCTAGACCTTGCCCTGTGTACTTCTTCATCTGGCTGTTCTTTTGTATCTTTTATAGTAGCCTTCATAATAAACCAGTAATAGTAAGTAAACTGTTTTCCATGAATTCTGTGAGCCTTGATAGCAAATTATCAAACCTGAGGAGGGGGTTGTAGGGAACCTCCCCCCAGCTTTATAGCCAATTGATCAGAAGTATGAGTGGCCCAGACTTGCAATTGGCATCTGAAGCAGGAGCAGTCTTGTGGGACTAAGCTCTTAACCTTTGGGGTCTGCGCTAACTCATGGTAGTTAGTGTCAGATTTGAATTAAATTGTAGGACACCAGTTGGTGTCTGGAGAGTTGGAGAATTGTTTGGTATGAGAAAAAAACTCACACATTTAGTGTCAGAAGTGCTGTCAGTAAAAACAGTTTATAGTACACCCTTTCTTAGGAAGCTCTACTAGAAGACACTTTCCCCCAGAACAAGAGAATAAATAAGGAAGCAGACTAAATGGGATCCAGGACACAGGGCTTCCAATATAGGTGAGGTGAAAGGAATTCCAGAAGGACAGTTCCCATAGGGATGTCTCAGGAACAAACAAGAACAAGCTGATAGGGTACCTGATTGTTGAACATATTAAAAGGAATTTTATACTTTTTTATTATCTCCAGGGAAAATAAAAATTATACAAAAGAGGAAATGTAATCATAGTATACACATGGCTTGGCTACAAATAATATTCACATAGACCTAATAATGCAACCCTTAATGTTAATTTAACCAAATTTGACATAATTATATTGGGAAGATAGAGTAGGTAGAGTAGTATGTGAAGAGAGTGTCAGAACAAAATCCTAATCTTCCATCGTAAAAATTAAATAGGTAATGTAATAGTTATCTTTTGCTGCATAACAAATTACCCCAAAACTTAGTGACTTAACAGTATTTTTTATCACACAGTTTCTGTGGGTCAGGAATTCAGAAGCAGCTTAGAGATCTCTCATGAGGTTGCAGTCCAGGTGTCACCTTGGGCTGCAGTCATCTGAAAGCTTGACTGAGGCTGGAGGATCCTCTTCCAAACTCACTCAGGTAGTTATAGGAAGAGGCCCCAGTTTCTCTTCAAATGGGCCTCTCCTCAGGATATGTTGTTATCTGGTTTCTCCAAGAGCAAGTGATCCAGAAGATATAATAAGGGGAATCTGCAGTGCCTTTCATGACCTAGCCTTGAAAGTGACATACTATCATCACTTCTGCTATATTCTGTTGACCACACAGACCAACGCTGAGACATTGTGGGAGGGAACTGCACAAGGGCATAAATACCAGGAGACAGGGATCATTGGAGATCCCTATTTGAAGGCTATTTGGAGACTGACTACCACAAATAATAACTAAACGTGAAGATTCAAGAAGAAATATAGGCATATTACTCAGAAAGGTAGAGATAAATACCAGAAAAAAGAAGTTGCTCCTAAGAGCAGGAATGAGAACAGGAGCATAAACTGCTGGTTTTCCTTATAAGCCTTGTAGAACAACTTTAAGAAATATTTGTATGTATTACTGTGATTTTATTTTTTAATTATGAAAAACCTCCAAAGCACACAGCCGTTTAATGTCCCCAACACCAGTAGTAGAGCAACATGTGGATTATATGAAGAGCTCGTAGAATCTGAATCTGTTAAGGATTCTTTGCTATTTGGAAAATTGTGTGTGATCTTTAAGGACAGTTTACAGATAATAAACCTAAAGTTCAGTGAAAAAGAGGACATAGTGACAGAACCTGAGTTAGAATCCTTGAATAAATGTGACACAAAGAGATGAGCACTAGGGTAATGAGATGCTCTGGCATTTCACTAATGTGGAACTCCAGTGAAGGAAAAAAAAAAAAAGACTGTTTTGCTCTTTCTGAAGAATAGAAAGTTCTTAAGTGGAAATGGTTGTGTGGCTTGGAGCTATAAATGGCAAAGCTTATTAAAGGAAATATCCTTTTGGTAGATAGTTGGAAAGCACTTTATACAACTCCCCAGGCTAGGATTGTGTCGGTGAGGGTTTGATAGAAATTGGAGAGTCTCCCTTTGTCTCTGTGAGAGCCGGGGGCCTGAGCCCTGTGGGCCACGCAGAGCACTGGCCAGTCCACAGCACCAGTCATTCCAGCTGGCTACTACCAGCGTCATTGTCCTCCATCAGAGGAACTTTGGGCTCGTTGTGATCTACCACAGCCTGGTTGGTGCCCAAGGACCCCCCCAACATTTGTGCCCATGATGCCTGTTCTGTCTTTGCTCCCCACATGCACTCCCTGTTCAAGTCTGGTCTCGTTTCTCCTCATCTTTTCCTGTTACTATGTATTTACTCTTCTTGAGGAACCTACTGTTAGGAGCTCCAGGATTCCTGGACAGTTTATCTGTTCCATCTGCCTTTTAATAAAACTGGGATCGGGATGAAGCATTAGAGAAATCAGGTCTTTGAGTTGGTGGGGGAGTTGGGAAGAGTGCAGCGAGGACTACCATATAAGAAAAACTATCATTTGAAGCGTTCAGGCTTACCTCATTAAAATGTATTGTTCACATTCCTCTACTATAACTGAGTGTATTGAATTTTAAAATACCTCAGGGTCTCCATGATAAGCCTCAGCTGTCATGTACTGGGAAGCCTTCAGTACCAATCCAGTGGGCAGAGGGTTAAGCTGTGGAGGGGGCAGATTGGGGTTTTGTATTTGCGTTCCTCAGTATCTGTCTGTATTTTACTTTGCCCACAGATTGGGGACCACAAATTCAGTGCTCACCGGATCGTCTTAGCAGCCTCAATCCCATACTTCCACGCTATGTTTACAAATGACATGATGGAATGCAAGCAGGATGAGATTGTAATGCAAGGAATGGACCCAAGGTACTAAATTCCTCCATTAGGTTTCACAGGCTGCTTTCCAGGTGTAGCTTCAGCCTTGTGCTTGGTGCCATTTGAGGGCACCAAGACATAGTATCTAGCACGCACACAATAGGCAATTAGTAAACAAGTTAGAACCTCAGCCAGTGGCCTGAGACAGAGTTAAAATGAGGAGAGTTTTGATGTATTTTCACTCTATTAGAGTAACACATTTAATAGGAGCTAGAGTCCAAGATATATTTTTAAACTAGGACTTGGGGGGCCGGCCCGGTGGCGCAAGCGGTTGGGTGCGCGCACTCTGCTGTGGCGGCCCGGGGTTCGCCGGTTCGGATCCCGGGTGCACACTGACGCACTGCTTGGCAGGCCATGCTGTGGTGGCGTCCCATATACGGTGGAGGAGGATGGGCATGGATGTCGGCCCGGGGCCAGTCTTTCTCAGTAAAAAAAAAAAAAAAGAGGATGATTGGCAGATGTTAGCACAGGGCTGAGCTCCTCACAATAAATAAATAAATAAATAAACTAGGACTGGGTACAAAGGTAGTGGTATATTATTTTCTGCACTTTTCAGTGCTACCCATTTTAGCTGGAAAAATAGTTTTTCAAATAAGTATCTTTACTCATTACTCTTCTCTTCAGTCTAAAACAGTGTTGTCCATTAGAACTTTCTGCAGTGATGGAAATGTTCTATTTGTACTGTCCAAAATGGTAGCCACTAGCCACATGTAGCTGTTGAGCACTTGAAATGTGACTAGAAGCACTGAGGAACTGACTTTAAACGTTTATTTAATTTTAATTCATTTTTTAAAAATTTTATTTATTTTTTTAAAAATTTTTTTGTGAGGACAGTCAGCCCTGAGCTAACATCCAATGCCAGTCCTCCTCTTTTTGCTGAGGAAGACTGGCCCTGGGCTAACATCTGTGCCCATCTCCCTCCACTTTCTTTGGGATGCCGCCACAGCATGGCTTGACAAGCGGTGCATCGGCCATGCCCGAGATCCAAACCCACAAACCCTGGGCTGCCGAAGTGGAGCGCGCACACTTTAACTGCTACACCACTGGGCCGGCCCCTAATTTTATTTTATTTTTTTTTAATTTTTTAAAAATTTTATTTATTTATTTTTTTCCCCAAAAGCCCCAGTAGATAGTTGTATGTCATAGCTGCACATCCCTCTAGTTGCTGTATGTGGGACGCGGCCCCAGCGTGGCTGGAGAAGCGGTGCGTCGGTGCACACCCAGGATCCGAACCGGGGCCACCAGCAGCGGAGCGCACACACTTAACCGCTAAGCCACGGGGCCGGCCCCGGCCCCTAATTTTAATTCATTTAAATTTAATTTTAAATAGACATGTGTGCCTAATGGC
Organism: Diceros bicornis minor; assembly: GCF_020826845.1. Classification (NCBI taxonomy): domain Eukaryota; kingdom Metazoa; phylum Chordata; class Mammalia; order Perissodactyla; family Rhinocerotidae; genus Diceros; species Diceros bicornis. The sequence goes on from NC_080741.1 coordinate 48,675,028, forward strand.
TACTATATGGAACAACACAAGTCTAGAAGGTGGCAGGTATTGTAGTTATTTGATGGATGAGAAAGTTGAAGCCAAAGGAGGTCAAGCCCAAGGTTATCTAGTTAGCCAGTAATCTGTCATGTTTTCCTAACCTCTTAATCTCATAATGGTGAAATGAGGGGGAAAGGAGCTAGGAGACTGTGTGGTACCCTCTAGGTGATTGAAGGTGATCTGCCCAATATATGGAGAGGATTTATATACCCACTGCAAAGCAGAAGTCTCAGGTCAGCTGCTTGTAAGGAAAGACACAGAAGTGGGTCTCCAAGGGCAGTTGTACCTCTTCTCTGAGGTCTGTATCTGAAGGAGCCTTGCTGATCACCATGCACAGTCCAGGCGCTTCATTGAACAGAGATAGACTGAGCACATGTGATTGTGCTACTGTAGGCACTGAGGTATATAGCAGTGAGAACACAGAAAGCACCCCTTATTGTGCCAACTTTCTAGTACTGGGGATCTGGCAATGAACAAATCCAAATGCATGACATGGCTGGGAAGTGAAAGTGATGTGAGAAAAGTAAAGCAGAGTAAAGGCTAGTGAGTGATGGTGAGGGTCTGTGCTATTTCAGCGTGATCAGGGAAAGCCTCTGTGATGAGGTGACTTTTGAGCCGAGACCTTAACTGAAGTGAGGGTGAGCCATCTGGGGGAAGAGCCCTCCGAACAGAGGGAGCATCCAGTGCAAAGGCCCTGAGGTGAGAGTGTGTTCAGCATGTTGGAGTAGAGTGAGGAGGGAAAGAGCGGAATGTGATGAGGTCAGAGAGATGGAGAGGGGCCAGACCACATACAGCCCTATAGACAGAATTTGGATTTCATTCTCAGTGTGAATTGGAAGCCAGAAAAAATGTTGCAAATCTCATTCTGGAAATTTATCTCCCCAAAATAATCCAAAAACATTACTTATAATGGCAGTAAGTGATAATAGCTATTATGCCTACCAATAAAGGAAATAAATTATAGCATATTTACATGTTGAAATATTATATAGCAGCCACTAAAAACAGTAAACATGAAGATAGTGTAGCAACATGGGAAAGGCCTGCATAAGTATTATGTGATTATATCCATACACTTTATGTGTGCAGGTGAACAGGAACTGAAAATGAGCCTAAGAAATTGACCACTGTTGACTCATTTGGTAGTGAGACTGTGGGTAATTGCTTTCTCTCTTTAGAATTTTCTGTAATAAAATTATTTGGGGAATAAAGGCAACTTAAGAAGTAGAATGAGTCTTTGGCTATGGTGAAATAATTATTCCATTCAGATAGATTCTCAAAGGGAATGGGCTAAACGGATTTTAGAGCAGGGCCCATCCTTCCCCAGGTTGTAATGTCAGCTCACTTAGGGCCTGAGTATCCTGTGGGCCAAGACCCATCTCTGAAGAGCATCTTTCCTCTTTCCTCTAGTGCCCTGGAGGCTCTGATCAATTTTGCCTACAACGGCCACCTTGCGATTGACCAGCAAAATGTCCAGTCATTGCTAATGGGGGCGAGCTTCCTGCAGCTGCAGAGCATCAAGGACGCCTGCTGCACGTTCCTCCGAGAACGGTGAGCTGATGTGATAGGCCTGGCTCATGGTGGGGAGCATGACCATTTTGTTTCCAGAATCCCCTGCCAGTTTGCTGAGTCTTTGGGGCATATAGAGTTTTATGAAGGCAGTGAGCTGGGAAGGTTACTCTGCAGAAATGACCTTTTTTGAAATTAATATCAAGCAGTGCAGGTTTGGATGGACCTTTGAGGAACATGATTTATGGAACCCTGCCTACAGTCTCCTTTGGCCTGACATGTACCTCTTCTTCTGGTCCTCTCCCTCCAAACTGACCAGCCACTAATTTAGCTGACTGTTCTCACCAAACCAATGTATTCAGTGCTCCTTAACTGTTCCACAGCCATCTCCATCTTTGTTTAGCTCCTTCCCCTTCCTTGAGTTTCTTGACCTTCCTTTCTCCTTTAGCTCTTTAAGATCCCACCCACATTTCACCTCCTGGAGTTCTCTGTCCCGCTCACTCCCCCAGAATAATCACTGTATGCACTTTTAGGGTAAGGACCATGGATTATACCTCTACCTATGTCCAGCACTTGGCAATGATCTTTTGATGACTGAGCAGATAAGGCACTTCCTCCCCCTCAAGAAGCAGAGCTCTCAGTCGTAGGGTAAAAGCCACCTTTTAACCAGTAGAGGGTTGGGGGTGAGGGTTAGTGCTGGGCCACACACAGTGGGGAGAAACCAGAACTGCGCCCCTATGTCTGTGGGTGCTCTCCAAGGCCCAGCCTCCACCTGAGCTACCCTGATCACCAGGTCCCTGGCCTGAAGACCAGCATTCCTCCTGTCTCAGATCTGCCCTCCTGAACCTCATCCCCTCTTAGAGCTGACTCCCCATCTCCCATTCCCGCTCCACCAATCCAATTTACTTAGCAGCTCTGTGGATCCCGCCTGTTGTCCATATCCTGCCCATATGGTGCTCATGGACATCACTGAGCACTGCTGTATGTGCATCTAGTCATAATAACTGTGGTACTGATGCCTGACGTGCAGGGATGCTCTCTGCTGGGCAGGGGTGATTGGTTTCATCATGAGGTAGGTGGTCCTGTTCTGGTTTTGCAGAGGGAGACCACGTAGTGAGAGTGCAGCCCAAGAGCCTGGCTTGTCCCTGCCCTGGGATGCCTTCTGGGTCAAGCTAGAGAGTGCATGAGGCACTCTGGAAAGGATTAAGTTGGCCACCTCACCAAGGGAACAACAGCTCCACCTACGGGCTTTTGTGGTCATCACTGTCAACACTGGGTCCAGGCTGTGTTATAAAGTAGCGTCACCTAAAAGATGCTTAGAAAAGTGATTTTTAGACCAGTGCAGTTTTTACACGCACCAATGACATTTTAGGAAAAGGTTCTTAAACACAAAGCCTAATGTTTTGAGTCTGTCCTTGACATTTTTTCATTCAGCCCTGCAAGACCCCTTTTAAGCTTAAACTCACACCTTATTCCCATTTTATTCCCTGCCACAGGCCCCATAGGCTTGGCCTGCTTTCTATTTTCTCTCCAGCAGTTACCATCACTGCCTCTATTCCTTGGGGTGATTCTCCCCGAGCCTGGCTGCAGAGTGTGATGGGGTCTCCCGGCTCCCCCCCTTCCTGTGTGCCCTTGAAGACAAGCACGTGGCCCTTCAGTTTCAAGGTTTGATTACTAATGACCTGAAGGAAATCACTCTGAGCAATAGTGGAAAAGATGGTGCATGACAGAGCACAGAGAAACTGCGAGGCTGTCGAAGTTCTTGGAGCAGTAGTTCCTGAGGCCACTCTGCCTGTTAGAGCTTCAGCCTCCTGATTTTTGTGTTGTTGTGGCCCTTTTCCCAGCCTTCAGATGTATGCATCTCCTTGTTTTTAGGTGAGCACTGGAGCTGTGTATATTCCAAAACTCTTCTATCAGAACTGGACTAGAACATCAAATGCATCAATGAACCAAGGCAGTAACTTAATCCAAGTCACTGCTTCATGCCTCTGATAAAGCATTACATCATATGTGGCCTCCTCGCTTGCAAAGTCAAGCTATGTCAGCCAGGAAGGAGGTTGTGAAGTAGCTAATGAACGATGTGGTTCTCTCTCTACCCTTTTGGTTTATTTTCCCTCTCATCTCCCTCCCGCTCCTGAGTGGGCCCCTTCCCTGCCTGGTAGCTCTCCCTCCTCTTTCCCCACCAATTGCCTCACAGACTTCCCACATCCCATCCTCTTGGATGTGAAAGCCCACTTCAGTCAAAGGTGTGTTTTGTGTTCACTATTATGCCAAGCCAGTCAACGACAGCCAAAGGTAAGGTACAGGAATCCTAGTCTGAGAGGGAGAGGATGGAGATATATGCCAATCAGCTATATTGATAATCCTTTCCCATATCTTTGGACTCTATCCAGTACTTAGTCTATGGCATTTTGAATCCTCTTGAGTTGATGGCAGAGCAGTAGGGATGAGTGAAGCACATGCTATAGAGGCCCAGGGAAGGTTTATCCTCATATCTGCCATACATGTGTAAAGTGCTTTTAACAAGTCTTATTCAGTCACTGTGAGTGCTCCAGGAGAAAGGCGTTATTTGACATGACTGAGCTGACATCCTGACCTTGAGCCCTGTGTTCCTCGCTGGCCACACTGCCTTGTCCGTGTATTGCTCAGTGCACATGTTTCCTTGGCCTTTGGAAATGCACAGAGGTTTCCAAAGTGGTGGACAGAGCCATTTCAGGCTGGAATGAAACAACAGCTCTGTAGAATTTAGACTAGCCACAAAGCCAGGCTCCTGAGGTGCTCTGCCCTTTCAGTCCCTGACAGGTCTTCTGCTGTGGGACAATAGTGATTATGAATTTCCTAAATATAACGTTGTGTGTATAACCTTAAACAACATGGAGGAAAAGAGAGAAAGCATTCTAATGAAAAAAGTAAACCTGGGCAGTTTTAATCTGATAAATACCATCTCCCTCCACAGATTATCAGTCACAATATCAAAATAAGAGAAGGCCCATCCTCCAATGTCTGCTGCTGTCATGAAGATTTCAGAACCATATTTGGGATTTTTTCAGATGCAATAGTAGTAAGAAAACAACCATGATAAAATTAAAACAGAAGCTAACTTCATACGAGGCACCATGCTGAGTGCTTTTCCTACATTCTTATTTAATCATGGCCACCGCCCTGGGAGATAAGTAGCTGTTGTCATCACCTTTTTCCAAGTGAGGCTGTTACTGACACTCGAGGAGCCTAAGGAACCTACTGAAGTCACCCAGTGAGCAGCAGGGCCAGGATTTACCGGCCCACGAGTGCAGATCTGCCTCGGGGTCATAGGAACACGCACAAGAGGCTGGGATTCAATCTCAGCACCACCACTTGCTTGTAGGGGGACTGTGATCACATTTCTTAGTTTCTCTGAGCTTCAGTTTTCCATCTAAAACTGAGAGCAATTACTACTTTGCAGTGTTGTTAAAAAGCTTCTGGAAAATGAGTATAAAAGGCCTAGCAAAGTACTTGACTCACTGATGGTGCTAAATAAGTGATAGCTGCCGCTGTTGTTTCTGAATGTCTGAACACTTAGGCCCATAGAGCCTCTTTCTGTTTAAAAACAGAAAGAAATATAAGGGTCCTGATGTTAGAACAGTCATCTCTTTGTGTGGTTTAAACTCGCATTCTCCAACTCAGTGCCTTCCTGGTGACCAGAGGTGGACACTCAACCAAGAATGTCAGCGGCTGAAGGAAAACAAATAGGTTTTCCAGTACACATTCTCCTGTTCTTCTCTCTTGAGAGCTGCTTCACAGGACTTCCCAGAGGGTTCGTTCCACCTAGATGCACAGAGCAGTGGGCCCGAGAGGCAGGGACCTTTGAGGATAATCTGTCTTAATTTTATACCTTTCCGAGTAGAGTCCCAGAGAGGCGCGCCTAATGTCACACAGGGAGTTTTTAACAAAGCTGAAGACCAAGCTTGTTTTTTTCTATTCTGTAGCTCTACCCAGAACCAACCTGAGAATGATCAAGGATAACATTCTTTCTTTCTCTAAATTTTTTCTTTTCATCTTTTCTTATGCCAAAAGGCTTCACCCAAAAAATTGCCTGGGTGTACGCCAGTTTGCTGAGACAATGATGTGTGCCGTGCTGTACGATGCGGCCAACAGCTTCGTCCACCAGCACTTTGTGGAGGTGTCCATGTCGGAAGAATTCCTGGCCCTGACCTTTGAAGACGTGCTTGAGCTGGTGTCTCGGGATGAGCTGAATGTAAAATCAGAGGAGCAGGTCTGTAAAGCGAAGTAGCAGTCTGCAGGTGACACAGGGGCTGCTGCTCTAATCTTTGTTTTCTATTATTTGCTTTTTTTTCAAAATGAAGAACATAATGTGTATGAAGCTGTTGTTTATTATGGGTTTGTTTTATTATTTCATGTGCATTTTTCATGAAAACTTTTTTATATTTCAGTGTCTAAATAATATTCAATTGATTTTATCAAGCCTACTTCCCTTATTCTTAGATGTTCAGGTTATTTCCAATATTTACTATAAGAAATTATGCTGCCGTGAACTGGAAATAAGCATAGATAACTTTTTGAAAGAGTCTTATTCTAAAGAAGAGCAGAACATTGGGGCAGTTGCTGGGGGCGGGAATATGAAGTCAAGAGGTTTTCATTTTTTTTGAGGTGAGAGAAATTATTGTACATTTGACTGCTGATGGGAATATTCCAGAAGAGAGGGAAGAATTGGTGATGTAGGAGAGAAGGGAGAATAGTTGCTGGAATGATGTCCTGGAGTAAGTGAGAAGAGACGGAGTCTGGGGCACAAGGGGTCTGTATTTGATAGGAGCTCAGGCCATTCACATCCACCACCGCAGGAGGGAGAACCAGGATACCCCAGATACGGGGGGGGGGGGGGGTGTGTGCAGGTGGGAAGGGAGATACTGGTAGATTCTATTGACATTCTCCTCTGATTTGTTTCTTCTATTTTCTCAGCTGAGAATGAGGATAAGGGAGGAGTGTTAGAAATGTGAGGAGAGGCGAAAAGGTATGAACTAGGCCTCTGGGAGAGGGGGAGAGTAAATGGATGATGCTAGGGAAATGGAGAGGGCTTCATAAAGGAGGCAAGGCCTGATGAGATTAGCAGTCACAAATTCAAAATAAACTGGTCAGCTCTGTTGTGTTTTCTGTCAGCCACATATACTGGGGCAGGTGCACTGCAGGGGGTGAGTTGACTCTAAAGAGCTGGACTTTACCAGGGTAGAGACTTTTTTCCAGGTGTGTGTGATAAAGGGAGATCGATGTGTAGCATGGGAATTGAGGGCACCTGCATAATAACCCATGGAACCCATGCTGGATGAGAGAAGTGAGGAAATAGGCCAGAAGAGGGACCTGAGAGGGAGGTTAGGGAAGGGGCAGCGGTGTCAAAGGCTAAGGCTAAGTGGAGTCAGTTACTGAGCTGGAAGGATTAGAGGCACTGGTATACTTAAAATTATGGAAGAGGTGCAGCTATTGGCAGAGCAAGGTGTGGATGATCATAGGGTCCTCGAAGGACAAAGAAGACATCTTCTTGGGGTGGTCAAGAAGAGCCTAAATGAGAGTGTAGGGGGTTAGTGGTCAGAAAGGAGCAAAGAACGATCCTTTTTGTTCAACAAAGGTGTGGTGCAAGTTGCCTTCAGAGGATAGTGAGTAAATGTTACTTTGAGCAGAGGCTGGTGAGGGCTGGGCAGTGGTGGGTGTTGAATTGGGGGGTGAAAGTTTGGACGTGGCGCTGCATGCACTGGGAGCACCGCTGTGGCCAGGCCTTTTCCCGTTCGGTCAGTTGGGAAGTCTAACCCAAGTCCGTGGCAGAGCAGCTTGGGATATTTGAAATCAGGAGTCCTGGCCTGTCATGAAGCTGTGCTTCAGCAGGAGGAGCCCCAGGCTTCTGGAGGCAAGCCACTGGGAGGTTAGTCCCAAGTCAGCTCCTGTCCTTAATGTCTGAAGAGCCCTCACCCCTGAATATTAGAGAGCAGTAGAAAAGTGGACCCTGAGCCTGGCAGTGTGGGTGCTGAGATTTAGCGGAAAGAGCTCCATCCTAAGAGCAAAGAATTCTGTCCCTAGCTCTTCCACTAATTAATATGACCTGGGGCCACCCACATTTATTGGAGTGATTCATTCTATAAGGGATATAGGGTTTTAGAGGGAGATATCCTTGTGGCTGGAGCCGTTAGGGAAGGCTCCTTGGAGAACATGGGGCTGGAACCAGCCTCAAGAGAAGTGAGTTTAGATGAAGAGCAGGAGATGAGGGGGCATTCTAGGTGAAGGGGACAGCCAGCCTGGCTAGAGTAGAGAGTGGTGGAAGGAGTTGAGGAGTAGGGTACAGGAGCAGCAGGAAGGAAGGTAAACAGGTATTTTGTTGTGATGCAGAAAGGAATAAGGAACCATTGACAGGTTTTCATTAGGAAGTCATAATGAAAGCCAGGAAACTGTTCTAGTAGCCTTGGCTTGCATTTCAAGAGACTGGACCGAATGGGATAGCTGTGGAAGTGGAGAGAAAATAGTGGATTAGGGAGACAAGTAGGAGGAAAGATTCATGGGTCCAAGAGACTGCCTTAGTGTAGCAAGTGGAGGGTTTGAGATTAGGGCTACAGGGATGTGGCCTCTGGGTGGGAGGAGTTGCTGCTAGAGCCTTCACTGTCTGTCATGGCAGGTCTTTGAAGCCGCGTTGGCCTGGGTCAGATATGACCAGGAGCAGAGGGGGCCCTGCCTGCCTGAGCTGCTGTCCAACATCCGCCTGCCCCTCTGCCGGCCCCAGTTCCTGTCAGACCGAGTGCAGCAGGATGACTTGGTGCGTTGCTACCACAAATGCAGGTGAGCAAAGGTGGGCCTGCACAGGACACTGCTGAGGGTCTGGCCAGAAAAGAGAACTTGGCCACTTAGGCCATTTCTGTACCAGCTCAGGGAGGAAGGATTTGGAGTGGTCAGTCTTAATTCATGGCACACAGATTGATTTGCCTTCTGTCTCTTACACCTTGGGCAGAGAAATGTGTCATGTGGGAGCATCAAAGCAGAAGGAGCTTCCTCCACTCAGTTATCTGAGGATTTTCTAGCATCGTCATCCATTGAGCTATTTGTGGACCTATAGGCGTCTATACTGCCTGCCCTGACTCTGTTCACACCAGTAGCTGACTTAATGCTGACTTCCTGGGGCTCCTTGCCTTATTCAGTAAACATTAGCATACTGGCCTCAGGTGGGTTTGCCATCTACAGTGATGGGCAAGGGGGAAACCTGTTTACCAGCACGAAAAACTTATCCAGAGTAGATCAATGCCAACATGGTACAGCGGAGCTACCAAAACAGGTCAGAAGATGGCTGCCCTATAGGAGGATTGTTATAAAAGTAGAGCAGCAGAGAAAGATGTTCATCCTTCTTCAAATTGCTTGTCATATTCACAACTGGTTCAGGAGGAAGTCAGTGGCTTGGTGCAAGCAATGTGAAGGTGTGTATCAGATAGGGGTGGAGGTGTGGCTGGAGATAGCTAAAACCTCGTGACGAGCAGTCTCAAGGGTGCTGTTGAGTTTAAACTTCATTCTCTAGGTAATGGGTAGTTATCAGAGGTTCTTAGAAAAACAGTTTGGACTGTAGTGTGGAGGGTGGAATGGAGGGGTGGGGCTGGAGGCAGGGAGCAGTCAGGAGCAGTTGGCTTTGCTGCCACAGTCCAGGTAAGAGATGGTTAATTGCAGGGTGTGAGCCACGGGGGTGGAAAGGAAGAGCTGGGGCTGAGTGGCAACAGGATGCAGGCTGCTTGTTGAACCTCCCCAAGGCCAGCTATTTAAGGCACAGCCCTGTTTTACTTCTGCCAGGTGAATGCCTGTTAGATGATATTCGTTCTGACTAAACTAGAGGAGGGCTCTACTCAGCTTGCCCCTTTAATTTTGAGCGTGTCTCAGTAGCTGTGTATGGTTTCCCCTGGACTCACCTGGGTTCTTGGAGACCCTGAGTTCTCTGAGAAACCTTCTAGGTTTCCCCTACAGTTGCGGGTGAGGGAGCCAGGCTCGGAAATACAAATGTAGACCAAGTGGGGAGAATACCTCCTCCTAGCATCTTGCACCTTATTCTAGGGACCTGGTAGACGAAGCAAAGGACTATCACCTCATGCCAGAGCGCCGGCCCCACCTGCCGGCCTTCAGAACTCGGCCTCGCTGCTGCACGTCCATCGCTGGGCTTATCTATGCCGTGGGGGGCCTCAACTCAGCAGGTATCTTGCAGCTCCCCTTTGCAGAGCTCTGTCTTGGACTCCGTGGAGGAAGAAGCACTGAACAACCTAGCCTGGCCCTCTGGTTCCTCTTGGTTGTGTGTCACTGCCCTTGTCCTTCTTGATTTTGTGTAATTGTTCTGCAGTTAGAGCATGTCAGATATTAATACCATTGGATTAGAATATCAGAGCTAAAGAGGCCTTTAGAAATCCTTGAGGCCTAGCCCCCTTACCTTACAGATGGGGAAATTGAGGCCCAGAGAACTTGAGCTACGTTAACACAAGTTGTTTTTTGGCAGAGCAAGGACTAGAACTCAGGTCCTGGTTCCTGAGCCAGCACTCTTTCCCTGATATCACATTGGCTATAGATTACTCAGCCCTGGATGAGGATATAGTCAGAGACCCACTCCTGTTACCAGGGTAATCACATTTGGTCCTATGGATCTCTGAGGTTAGACTGAGAATGTCACCATAAGAAGGAAGATTCTCCAAATACACAGTGTCTGCTGTTATCAGTAATACTTTTTACGCTTCACCTCTTACCTCCTGTGAAACACACACATGCTTTACGGCCTGTGTGTTATTGGTAGCTCTTGTATCATACAGTCATGTTTTCAGGAAAGCTCCGTGGGGACCCCTACCCTCCTTCCCCCCCAGGCACATTACAGGGCAGTAGAGATTTAGTAGAGAGGGCAATGTGGATGCCTGAATTTTTGCAGTACAATGGCACAGGGAGTTGTCACCTCTGATGTGAATGCATGGCCTTTTCACAGTGTCAGTCCAGGTTTGTGGGAGGTGGGGAGTTGGTGGGAAGTCCTGGGCACTTTTGTTTTTAATTGAAGGTTAATGAGAGGTGGGTAATAGTCTCTGCTGCTTGTTAACCATATGACCTGGAAAAGGTAACTCCTCAACTAGTAAATGCTGGAGTGCGCCAGGTGCTAAGTGCCCCAAAGCAGAATAAAACGGAGGGGGATTATTTTATTTGATCCAAAAAAAAAAACCTGATGAAAAAATTAGGGTTGGAATTATCGTTCCTCACTACTATGGCTACTATTTATTCAGCACTTAGTATGTTCTAGAACTATGCTAGGTGCTTTACCTATTATATCATTTCATCCTCATGGGAACTCTGCCATAGAAATTATTTCCATTTCACATGTGAGAACAGAAGATGGGGATACAAAGCAACTTGCCCAGGATCACCCACTAGTAAGTGAAAGTCAGCATTGGAACCCATGCCCCCTTCTCTGGGCGTGCCTCCTGCATTGGGGAAATAGTGTATCCAGTTGCCTTCATCTTTAGCTTTAAACAGGTGGAGTACCTCATTGCAACTTAAAACTGCCCTCTCTAGAAAGTAAATGCCTCCTGTCTGATTCTGATTTTCCTTAAAGAATTAGGTTTGAGGTTATATCGTGGCTGAAATTTCTTTCTTTTTTTTTTTGTGAGGAAGATCAGCTCTGAGCTAACATCCATGCCAATCCTCCTCTTTTTTTGCTGAGGAAGACTGGCCCTGGGCCAACATCTGTGCCTGTCTTCCTCCACTTTATGTGGGACGCCGCCACAGCGTGGCCTGACAAGCGGTGCCTCGGTGCGCGCCCGGGATCCGAACCCGGACTGCCAGCAGCCGAGCGTGCACACTTAACCGCTACGCCACGGGGTCGGCCCCTGTGGCCGAAATTTCTTAGTGGGCCCTTCTGGCTTGAGTAATTCTGTGGGAAGAGCTGATAGAATCAAGTCAAATGTTCCATGTAATCATTGTCCAGCAACTGTGATCTAAACGAGTGGTCTCATTTGTTTTAATTTGAGTAGCAAATTTTTATGCAGGTGATTCCCTGAATGTGGTGGAAGTGTTTGACCCCATCGCCAATCGCTGGGAGAAGTGCCATCCCATGACAACAGCCCGCAGCCGCGTCGGTGTGGCTGTCGTGAACGGTCTTCTCTATGCCATCGGGGGGTATGACGGCCAGCTCCGGCTGAGCACTGTAGAGGTCTACAACCCAGAGACGGACACATGGACCAGAGTGGGGAGCATGAATAGCAAGAGAAGGTATTCTGGAAGCCATTTGTGCAGCCCAAACATACACACTGAGCATCTGGGGAGCACCATGCTAGACAAGCAGACAAGCAGGGACACATAATAAAGTAAATACAAGCTCTGGCCTGGGAATTTCCTGCAGCCAGGCCAGCCACTGCCAGTACCTCCTGGAGCCAGCTCCCATCTGCTTAGAAGTAAAATCCCTGCCTTGTCCTTTGAAGAACTTGGGGAGATGTGACACGGACATGTGGAAGTTGTATTGTTATTTAAGTGCCAGATAAGGACTGAAAATGTGTATTATGGACGATTCGAGGAGGGAGAGAAACTGGACTGGAATGTCTGGAAGATTTCAGGGAAGAGGTAGGATTAAAGTTGAAACTTAAAGAATAAAGAGGATTTTTTTTTTTTTTTAAACACAGGCCATCCAGCAGCTCCTGGGTTTTCTTTTCTTTTTTTTTTTTTTTTGAGGAAGATTGGCCCTGAGCTAACATCTGTTACCAATCTTCCTCTTTTTCTTTTTTCTCCCCAAAGCCCCAGTACATAGTTGCATATCCTAGTTGTAGGTCTTTCTAGTTCCTCTATGTGGGACGGCACCTCAGCATGGCTTGATGAGCGGTGAGTAGGTCCGCGCCCAGGATCCAAACTGGCGAACCCGGGGCCGCCAAAGCGGAATGCACCAACTTAACCGCTGCACCACTGGGCCGACCCCAAGGAGGATTTTATTAGTGATAAAAGCAAACAGGAGGTGCTTTTCTTTGTACTTTCTTTCCCCCAGGATCCCTGCCACACATGTGCTTTCACTACCCAGAGAGTGTATGAACCATAGCAATGTTCTTTAATTCAGGGCCACCACATTCCCCCAGGCATGAGCACATAGGTGTTGGTGAGGTGGACGAAGTTTCTATGTCTCTTAACACATTGCAGCTACTTGTTTCCTCCATCACTTGCCTGCTCACATTTCCTCAATAAGAAGTGGGATTAGAGGACATCCAATTAGTGCCTCCATTTAGCCTTCTTAGTGCTAAAGTGACAGGCGACATCTTTCCTTACATCAGGCGTGTGGGGTATTTTTTTACATGGTTGGGCAGTGGGAGCTTTGGAGTGGGAGGGTGTAACTGGACAGGTTCTTCCATTCTTCTCTACCCTCAGTGAGGCCACACAGAAGAGTGGTTTCAAATGGCACTCTGAGGTTTCTCTTTGAGACTGACAGGAGAGGAAAGCAGCCCAAGGCCCCTACCTGTTTACCCAGAACAGCTCTGCATTTCTCTCTTTTACATATTGAGCTTCCTTGACATATGCCTAACTTTAGGGGATAGAAGTTAAATGAAATGTTTTTTTTTGTTTTTTTTTTTTTTTTTTGTGAGGAGATCAGCCCTGAGCTAACATCCGCCAATCCTCCTCTTTTTTTTTTTTGCTGAGGAAGACGGCCCTGGGCTAACATCGGTGCCCATCTTCCTCCACTTTATATGGGACGCCGCCACAGCATGGCTTACCAAGCAGTGCGTCGGTGCGCGCCCGGGATCCGAACCAGCGAACCCCGGGCCGCCGCAGCGGAGCGCGCGCACTTAACCGCTTGCGCCACCGGGTCGGCCCCTGAAATGTTTTTTTAAAGGGGCAGTTTGAAAACTCCTGGACTAGTTGCTCTTTAAGGCCCTTTCTGCTTTGTAATTCTGTGGTCTAAGTATTTGCCTTACAGACCCCTTTGTCTGGTCATGCTTTGAGTTTTCTACTTGTAAGATCTCATGGCTGCAAAAAAAAAAGATCAAGTGACTGCATGTGTGGTGAGGAAGAAGAGTCAGTTTGGAAGTCCTTTGCCACATAAAAGTGTCATGGCCATGATACACACGTTCCACGTTCAGCAGTGTTTGTGTGTGGCCTCGAGCCAAGAGGAATCTGCCTTTGTACCAATAAAACCAGATCCACAAATGGTCAAATTAGGTTCCTTTTGGAAGAAAAAAATATGTCTGTAAGATCTGCTCTTCCTGAGGCCATGAGCTAACACTCTCCTGGTTCCTTCCTCCCACCATCTCCACCTCAGTGCTTCCCTTTCCTGCTCCTTGGATACTCTGCAGCTTTCTATGGCCTCGAATGACTCATTGCTCCATATCCCCAACCATGAGTGCCTTTTTTGCGTTGACTGCAGTCAGTTGTTCTTCCTTGTGTGTCTGCTTTGGGCCAATGCCTTGCTTTGATGTCACAGGGTTTGGAGTGTTATCTGGGAAGAAAGTCCTCTGGGTGTTCCTTTCCCTCACTTGGTTAATACCCTGTTATTAGTAGCATGAGCCCAGCTCCATTTCATCCCCTTTAAATTACAGGCTACCTTAAAATGTTCTCAGTCACTTCTCTCCTGACATTCCACATGGCTCTCTATCCTGCCCATCAGTGACAGCCTCCTTTCTGCCATCGTCGTTCCTTCCCCTCTCTTCAGTCTTCCAGGCTGCTTCCATGGCACTTTCTCTCATGGACAATTCCAGTCTACACGGATCAGCATTTCCCTTCATCTCTTCACACTTGTCTTTACCACTTAGTTGATAGTTAATCACACAGTTTTGTGGCACCACTTAATTCTTTCTCATATTGTTGTTGAACTCCTGTATTATAACTTGTGTCTACTTCTAGAAGGATAGTGACATATCTAGTGAATTTGTGATCTTCCTACAGTCCTTCCCTAAGGCAAGTCCTTTTCCTCTTTCAGGCTGTTTCAGGGGGTCTGTTACCATGTCCCTCAAAGGGACATTATGTGGATCAGTTTGAAAACAGTGAATCGAGCAGCTCTGCATTTGTGTTTAATTTCTCAAGAAGCTTTGTGTAGAACAGATTATATGATTACACCAGACCCCTGAGTCTTTGACAGTGGGAGAGCTTGGCATGGTGAACAGCAGGGGAGTCAGGCTTGTCTCATTTTAATCCAAGCATGCCTCTGACTGGGTAGTCTCAAAAAGAGAGCCCAGCCTCCCTGAGGCATGGCTACTCCTCTGTACAGTGATGATGGTGATACTTCCTTGCAGGGTGTGGTGAGGGTGGAAAATAGCAAGCATAGAGTACCTGACACGTGTAGTATGCATAACAAACAGAAGCTGTTGCATCACCCACTAAGACAAATTACGGGCCACGCAGGCCCATTTATGTAATGAAAAGACATCTGTCAAACTTCATAATGAATTAAATGGGAAAATCAGGGTAACACAACAAACATATGCTGGGGGCCTGTTATGTACAAAGCACCACACTAACCACTGTCAGAGTCACACAGATGAGGACCCCTGTCTTCCAGGAGGTCCCCACTTGTTAAGAGGTGCCAGGTAGATTCCCATGAGGCCAGAATGTAGCACCTGTGGGCAGGAGCTTTGGCTTGTTCACCACTCTAATGCTAGTGCCTGGGACAGCATGCCTCCTGAGTGCCTAATGAAAATCTGATGAATGAGTGAGTGAGTGACCACAGGTGCTATCATAAAGAAGCTGCTCTGGGAGTGTGGGGTCGGGAGAGAGTAATTCTTGCTGAGAGATCCAGAACAGCTTTTTGAGAAGGACAGAGAGGAATTTGACTTGAGCTTTAAAGGTAAATTAGACCCTGAGCACGGCCAAGTGGAAGATGAGCATTTCAGACAGATCAAAGACTAAGAAGAAGTAGGGAAGGAGGTAACCTTCAGGGGGGTAGGAGGCAAGAGAAACCACAGGGCAGCTTCTTTCTCAATTTTATACCTTTACTTAGTCACATACCTGGGATTTAGGTCTTTTCTAGAGTCTTTGGTGGTTAGGTTTATTTCTCAGTGAGCATGAGAGGCTGCCCCAGGAAATCTGAGGCCCATCTGGGATGACAGCTCTGTCTGTTTCAGTGCCATGGGGACTGTCGTGCTGGACGGGCAGATCTACGTCTGTGGGGGCTATGATGGCAACTCTTCTCTCAACTCTGTGGAGACCTACTCACCTGAGACGGACAAGTAAGGACTCCAGCTCCCCTGGGGCAAATGGAGCTTGCTAAACAGAGAGTATAAAAAATTAGAACTGCAGTTTTTTATTTAAGCTTCTCAAGGATAGAGAATATCTTACCCTGTTAGCTCCTATAGTACCTTGCATATAATAGATAAATAAAAACCTTTGGTTAAATGAATGAATGATTAAATAAATTTTAGAAGCAAATAGTGTACATAGATACTTGGAAACATTTATTTAATGGTCTTAGCTAAATCAGCCCATTTTAATGGAAATGCAGAAGAAAGAGGATAAGAAATAGATGAACAGCATTTTCCAAAGTAGGATAGGTATGATTTGGGTAGGATATGATTTGGGGGGAAAAAAAGCAAGAAAAAAAGGTTATATGGTCAAATAAGCTTGGAAAACATTGAGATCTGTACCACCAGAGTCCTTATCTTTCCAATTAACATTTTAAAGGCTCTGAAAAATCTTGTGGGAGAGAAACCTAATTAACTTCATTTTTATATAACACCTATCACCATTTTGTGGAACACTCTGGAAAACACTGGCAAAGATAGCCCAAATTTTTCATTTCAGCATTTGAATCTTCTCATATTATGTAATAAAATATAAGCAAATTTTAGTTGAATGGATTCATCAGAATGTTTTTAAGTCACTGTTCCATTCACTTAACCAACTTACTGTGTATTGGACAGCAACCTGGGTATCTGAGATCCTTAAGTAGCACTCGGTCTGCTGGGGCCACAGGCCCGTCGTAATCAGCTACCCTAGAGGCCTGTGTCTGGAGCTCTTGGGCAGAGTAGGGAGCACCTTCATCTTCCCCACAGTGGCAAGAGGCAGGGTTGCAGAGATGTCTTCTGAGGGGAGACCCATCATGGATAGACAGTGGGAGATGTGCATCGTAAGCAGGGAGACAGCAAGGAGAGGCTCAGAGATTAAAAAAAACAGCGCTCAGTGTGATCAAAGAGCAGGCATGGGTGGCACGTGGCAGGAGGTGATGCAGGAAGGTAGATGAGGACCAGGTGGTAAAGAACCACATTAAGGAACTTGGGCTCTGCCTTAGAGGAAACAGTGAGAAGCCACTGGAGGGACATGCTGTGTGGGGTCAGGGTGGCCTGGTCTGAAAGCCAGGCCACCTGTAAGGAGGCTGTTATAATGGTCCGGGGAGAGGTCAGAGTTAGGGCAGCGGTAGTAAGGATGGGAACAAACAGTGACTAAGAGGCAAACCAGCAGGGACTTGTTGACCACAGGAATGTTGAGAATGAGGGAGAAAAGGATGTAAAAACACTGAGTTTATAAATACAGCAACTTGATAGCTGGTGATCCCATTAGCAAGACCAGGGAGTCTAGAGGAGGAGCAGATCTGTAAAAGAGAGAAGCCTTGTTTGGGACATGCTGATTTTGAGTGTTGGCAGAGAAGACCAGCTGTGGATCTGAGGCTTGGGTGAGAGGTGGCAGCCAGAGAGAGCCATCAGCAGAGGTGGTAGGAGAGGAGATAAGAGGTGGGGAGATTGTCCAGGCGAGAGGGAACACTGCACAGTTCACCCAAGCCCTTCTAAGCTGTCTTGGGAGGACAGCAACACCGAATCTCATGGCTCCCCTCCTACTTTGGCTCTTTCCTGAAGGTGGACAGTGGTGACCCCGATGAGCTCGAATCGCAGTGCTGCTGGGGTTACAGTCTTTGAGGGCAGGATATATGTGTCGGGTGGCCACGACGGTTTGCAGATCTTCAACAGTGTGAGTATGGGCTCCTCCCAGGCTAAGGGTACCTGCTCCTTCCATCTTGAAGAGTTAAAGGCAGTTCTTTGGAAAAAACTTCAGCCTTACCATTGCTGGCTAAAGCATCATCTAATGAGGTGTTGAGCCATCTGCTTTGTGCTCTGAAATTCTTTCAAGAATGGCGCCAGTATGCACAAAGGAGGGGCAGAGGTGCCACCCCTACCCTGATCCTGTTCAGTTCTCCATGGAATGCTGCCTGAGACCTGGTGAAATTCCTGCCCAAAGTAAGCTCAATTATATACAGTATAAATTTGCAAACAGTTGTGTTCTTCTGGATAATTTGTTTGCAATTGAATTTATTCTTTAAAAGTACCTCAACAGCCATTTAGTGGTGATTCCATAGTGTCAGTCAGTGCTGTGGTAGAACGTACTCTGCACAGATTTCAGGAAACCCCGCTCTCGTCCTGGCTCTGTCACTACATAGCAGTGCATCCTTGGGCACCTCCTTTGTTTCCTTAGATGTAAACAGAAAAGGTCAGATTAGGTGATCTCTCACACTCTCCCTATAAGCCCAAGAGCAGGTGTGCAGCTGAGAAAACTGGGCACAGAGCCAGAGCACATGCTGGCAGAGCTCCACGTCCCCAGGCCTGTCACTGGAGTCTGACGGCGTGTGGGCCACTGTGCCCTGCAAGGTCACCCTGTGGCCTGAGCTTTGGCCTTCTCTCCCCACTGCAGGTGGAGCACTACAACCACCACACGGCCACCTGGCACCTGGCAGCTGGCATGCTCAACAAGCGCTGCCGGCATGGAGCTGCCTCCTTGGGAAGCAAGATGTTTGTCTGTGGGGGCTACGACGGCTCTGGCTTCCTCAGCATCGCCGAGATGTACAGCTCTGTGGCAGACCAGTGGTCCCTGATAGTCCCCATGCACACACGCCGGAGTCGGGTCTCCCTGGTGGCCAGCTGTGGGCGTCTCTATGCTGTGGGGGGCTATGATGGACAGTCGAACTTAAGCTCGGTGGAGATGTATGACCCCGAGACGGACCGCTGGACATTTATGGCCCCCATGGCGTGTCATGAGGGAGGGGTCGGCGTGGGCTGCATCCCTCTCCTCACCATCTAAGGCAGAGGGTGGGATGTGGTGGGGTAGGGATCTGGTACAAACATAGGCACTTCCTTCCAGGGGCAGTCCCTCTCGGGAGAGGCGGTGGACCAGAAGAAGGGGTGAAATGTGAGCTTGCCGGAGGTACAGTTTTTCCAGGTGCTTAAGTCCTTCTCACTGTGCTGCCCTTGTGACCTTCAGGCCTAGGTCATCAAGATGCACAGCATAGGACAAGCCCCTCTGGGTCCTATAGCTGGTGACACGGGACTGCTTTGCTGGTCCACACATACACGGGCTCCATCCAAGCCCAGCTCCCACCTGCCACAGCTCTGTGGGCCGCCGGCTTGCAGAAGGCCTTCCATCTCACTTCTTCCTCGCCTGCTGTTCTCTAGCCAGGGGTCGGCCAGTTTGCCATGGGGTGGCTGCAGTGGCCAAGCCTGTTGGAAACTGGGGTGTGGCTGAGAGAGGGACACGCTCCAAGTGTTCTCACTGCCTGCGGTGATAACAGCCACAGCAATGTGCTAGTTGCACACAAGCACCTCCTTCTTCCATATTAGGGCACAGAGGATTTTTGACCTCAATGCTGGGTAACCAGGGAGAACAGAAGCTTTCCTATGTCTAATTTTGGGATTTCCATGAGGTCTTTTTCATCTTGTTGAGGAGTAACAGAAGAGAAAAAAAGATACTTGAAAGAAACTGAAGGAAATTTAAACAAACACTTGAAAGAAACTGGAAAGAAAAATACTTTTTTTTAAGTGAACATTTTTTGCAAGAAGAAAACATAAACGACACTAAAGGCAAGTATGTGTTTAAAAGGAAAAACCACCCAACGTGAAAAGGGCGGTATCCGCTCCCACATTCGGATCCCAGGGTCCTAAGGCCTCGCACAGCACTTGGGGTTCCCTCTGAGCCCCAGCGTGTCTGGAATCAGTGCAGTCTTGACTGGTCCTGTAGCAAGGTGCTCATGGGGTTTGTCTTCACACCCACCATCAGAGGACTTTTTTAATTGTAGGCTTAGTGAGTTGGCAGAATTACTGCCACTCCTCTAGGTGGGAGCTCCCAGCTTGTCACTGGAGGCTCCAGATGCCCCTGTGGTTACCTCCCACTGCCACATGGCACTCATTCAGATTCCCCATTCCCACTTTGATTCCTTCCTTATTAGACCAGCAGGAAACAGCAGGTCTGGCCAGATTCTCACTTGCCCATCTATCTGTCATTCTGGGATAGTTTTCCTCATTGTGAAGCTTCTGGGGCACATTGACCATTTGTACCTCTAGAACCTAACCAGGGACTTGGTCCTTCCACCAGCCATGGGCTGGCTTGGTCCAGTAACCTGGTCTACCCTGCCAGTCCACTACTCCTCCATCTACTCGCCAATTCCAGGGGTCTCGCCTCCCTCCAGCCCTTGCTAGACTGACCAGCAAGGTGGACCTTTACATTCAAGCAAAGCTGGCTTTATGATATAAAGAACTAAAGGCCGAAAGAATCTCTTCCTGCTGCAAAGAACAGATTTTATATTTCTTCCTTTGGATCTTAGAACATGACCTCTTGAAGAGACTTCATGCTCCTTCTTCCTCCTCCCTGGATGGGACCTTGATGTAGCACAGCGGGACCCAAACAGGAGGACACTTTCTATTACCAGTGCACTGGGCAGTGGGCTGTCCTTCAACTGCTGCTGCCAAAATCTGGTTTTATAAAATTCTTCCAGTGGAGACTAAAAGAGAATACAATTCCTTTAATGCAAGACTGGGTCTTAGGGTCCCAGTCTCTACCTGATTGGTCTCTTGTCCCTTGCTGCCTGCCTGGGGTGGCCTGAAAGCCTGTTCAGAAAGGCACAACGTGGAGCCTGAGACTTCTCTCCCACCCCAGGACTGTGAGGTTTACCAGTGTGTGCAATCACCATGTATCCAGAGGGAAGTACCTTTGTTACCTGCCACTTAGGAGCTGGGCCTCTGCTACACGCACTTGAAAATGATGTTTTTATTTTAAAAGACTCAACAATCTGATACAGTTTAGCATGGGATCAGGGTCCAGCTCTGGCATTTCTCACTTCCTCTTGGTTGGCCTGCAGAGGTAGAATCGGAAGGTGGTTGGGATCTGTGTTTCCTGTTAGAGAGAAGTCTGTCAGTACTCGTCTTATTATTATAAGCCTCTTTCTTCTGCGAATTTGAAGCAGCTCTGACGAGCCTGGATTGTGAAAGTGTTAAGAATCAGTCAGTGGGCCTCTCCAGGTCCTTAGGATCCCGGCCCCCATTTTGCTACTGGGGATGATAGATCATTTTCCGGTGGTCTACTGCTCTTGTAGTGGCCTTCCTAAGTCCACTCCCACCTCCTGGTGTAGAAGTTACACTGCTGCACCTGAGGTCAGTGTTTCCAAGTAGGATGAAGCCAGTGCTTGGTTCGGCTCTGAGCACAAGTGAGCAAACAGCAGCATTTTCACACTCTTCCCAGTTGGTTCCTCAGTCTAATAATGAATGAATGTTTGCAAATGGCTGGTCTGGCCCTTGGGTGTGGGAGCCTTTCCAATAGTACCGTGAAAGAAAGAGACATCACCCAAGGATACTGTGAATGTATAAGGAGGTAGGACAGATATTGTGCTCGGTGGGCCTTGGGATCTAGCCCAGCTCTGAGCAGAGGACTGTGGCATTCACTGTCCCTGGGCATTTCCCCTTCTTAGATAACACACAGAACTCTTCTGGGTTTCATCTGAGATCAAAGCCAGGATGGGAGCTGAAGACCAGCCTTTTGATTTGGCCACAGAGATGTGACTAGGTAGAAATTCTGCTCCTCCCCCCCAATTTGTTGTTTCCCAGAAAATCTTACTTCCTTTTATTTATAGAATGCATGTCTTTTGTGTTAAGAAACCAAAGAGAAATAAAGAATACACTCCTAATATTTTGCCCTTTCCTGATTTATTTTTTACATGTTAGAAGTAAATCATATTTTTATTGTAATTCACCAAAAAAATATATTGGACAAAGTGAAAATATTCCTGTGAAAATAAGGGAAAAGCCAGATGTATAGCATAAGCAATCTTTGGAGAGACACACATGTATTTTATAAGAATGGGTTCTGGTGAAAAATACACAAAAGACTTCATTAGGCGTGTTGCACATTCGCTCCTGTCCAGATCACATTTCTCTTGGATTTCCCCTTTTCTTCACTCATTGCATAAAACTCCAGTTTCCCAATGGAATGTGGCTGTCCTGTGGACTGCCTGGAACCAAAACCTCCAGCTCCCTTTTTATGAATCTAGGCCACAGGTGCTTAACTTTGGTGCACATAAAAGTCACTGGAAATCTTTTAAACCACAAGTTCATTCATAGAGCCCTCCCAGAGACCAGCTCCCTAGGACTGGGGTGCAGCTCAGGCGCTCTGGTGTGGGCAAGTTTCCATGGACGTTCGTATGCTCATCAAAGTGTGAGAACTGGACTCCTGTGTTTAGTTTCCACTTCCCCAAATACAGCCACATTCCAGATCTGCCTTCCTGAGATTACACCCTGGGAATGTGATCTGTGGATTACTGTGGTTGTGGATGTGAGGAAACTCTTCATTCATACTTTTCCAAAAGTCAGCTTATGGCCAGTCTCATCCACTGGGTGATGATTATACTCTTAGATGGCAACTTTATTTTTTAAGCTTTTGGAAGGGTATGCCACCCACACAACCCCATTGGTTGATTTTCACTTGGTCCTCTTAGGAATCCCCACACAGTGGGTAGCATAGCTCATTTTAGCATAAAGAAACGGCTCAGAAGGGCTGGGTAACTGACCTGATTCATCGACTAACTGGTAGTATTGTCAAGAATTGAGACCAGATCTCCACATTCACAGTCCAGTTCACCTGAGGGGAGCAGTGTCTTTGACCTTTGAAGCGGCTGATCCATCCAGCTTCCATGCCCAGTGTGTGGCTGTCTGCTGCCCAGTACTGTGATAGACCTTGGAAAAGCAGACTGGGCAGCAAGGGAAAGAGAAGAAACCGTGTTTAGATTACAGAAACAGGCACCTTTGTGCTTTAACAGAGAAAGCTAGGTGATCTGCATTCTCTGTGCTGTGGGAGAAAGGTCAAATGCCTATAAAGTAGTAACAGCCCTTTCCATGTAACCTACACTCCCTTGCTCTAGCTAGCCTCATCTGCTTGACTTCCCATTTTCTTTTTTTGTTACTGTTCTTAGGATTCCTCTCCCCCTACAACTAGCAGCAGAGCCCACTCCTCTTCATCTCAAAGACGAGCGTTACTGGTTTTTACTGCTGCTCACAATAACATAACATTAAACAACCAAAGAGGGGCCGGCCCTCTGGCTTAGCGGTTAAGTGCGCGCGCTCCGCTACTGGCAGCCTGGGTTCGGATCCCAGGCGTGCACCGATGCACCACTTGTCCAGCCATGCTGAGGCCGCGTCCCACATACAGCAACTAGAAGGATGTGCAACTATGACATAGAACTATCTACTGGGGCTTTGGGGGAAAAAAAAGGAGGAGGATTGGCAATAGATGTTAGCTCAGAGCCAGTCTTCCTCAGCAAAAAGAGGAGGATTGGCATGGATGTTAGCTCAGGGCTGATCTTCCTCACAAGATAAATAAATAAATAAACAACCAAAGATAACAAGGGAATCATACAGTTCTTAGAGGAATTGTCCCAGGCTTACTGTTCCCAATGTCATCTCTAGTGGTACACAGATGTTTCTCTTTAACAGAGCTCAGTTCCCTATTTATCTTTTTCTAGGTTTGCCTTTCAGGATAAAAACCGAAATTCCATAGCCTGGCATAGAAGGCTGCCGTGATCTGGCACTTCTCCCCATTCAGCCTTCTTGAAACAGTCCTTCAGGGTGTCTGTCTAGATGTCACGCCTCCAGGAAAGCATCTCTGGTCGGCCTGGTGCCCCACCTCTGTGCTTGTCTCTGACTGTATCCCACCAGGGCAATGGCCTGTTTGCTTGTCTTACTGGCAAGATGGTGAG
This sequence comes from Diceros bicornis minor, assembly GCF_020826845.1. Taxonomy (NCBI): domain Eukaryota; kingdom Metazoa; phylum Chordata; class Mammalia; order Perissodactyla; family Rhinocerotidae; genus Diceros; species Diceros bicornis. Next base: position 48,698,513 of record NC_080741.1, read on the forward strand.
CTCCCTGAGAGTCTGCATTACTGTGTACCTAGCACCGGGCACATGGAAGAGGCATGACAACTCTGTTTCTTGAGGAACTTGAGGACGGTCAGGCATATCCAGATTCATATTCTAATCCTGCTTCCTAGTCTTCCTCCATTTTGCATCACTGATTTTTTAACAGTTTCATTGAGGTAAAATTTACATACCTTAACATTCACCTATTTTAAGTGTGCAATTCAATGATTTTTAGTAAATGTACAGAGTTGTGCAACCATTACCACTATCCCATTTTAGAATATTGTCATCACTCCAGAAAGTTCCCTCATGCCTGTATGCAGTTAATCCCCACTCTCACCCCCATCCTTGAGCAACCACTATTTTGCTTTCTGTCTCTACAGATTTTCCTATTCTGGATATTTCATATAAATGAATCATACAATATGTGGTCTTTTGTGTTTGGCTTCTTTCTTTAGAATAATGTTTTTGAGATTCATCCATGTTGTAGAATGTATCAGTAACTTGTTTCTTTTATTGTTCCTGAATAGTCTGCCACTGTATGGATATACCACATTTTGTTTATCCATTTTTTTCCACTAACTGATGGATATTTAGATTGTTTCCAGTTTGGGGCTATTATGAATAATACTGCTATGATGTACAAGTCTTTGTGGACATATATTTTCATTCCTCTTAGGTAGATTCCCAGGAGTGGAATTGCTGGGTCATATGACAAGTTTATGTTTAACTTTTTAAGAAACTGACGAGCTTTTCCAAAGTAGCTGTACCATTTTACAAGCCCACCATCAGTGTACAAAGGTTCAGGTTTCTCCACATCCCTGTCAACTCTTAGAACTGTCTTTTTGATTACAGCCATTCTAGTGGATGTGAAGTGGCATTTCATTGTGGTTTTAATTTGCATTTCTCTAACAACTAATGATATTTTAAGTGTCTTTTTATGTGCTTGTTAGCTAACAAGCTATTTGTATATCTTTAGTGAAATACCTATTCAAATCTTCCCCATTTTTAAATTGGGTCACGTGTCTTATTAATTAAGTTGTAAGGAGTCTTTACATATTCTGGATACAAATCCTTTATCAGATATATGATTTGCAAATATTTTCTCCCAGTCTGTGGCTTGTCTTTTCATTTTCTTAACGGCGTCTTTTGTATTGTAGAAGTTTTTAATTTGGTGAAGTTTGATTTACCAATTATTTCTTTTATGGGTCGTGCTTTTGGTATCATATCTTAAGAACTTTCTACCCAACCCAAGGTCATGAAGAAATTCTTCTAGAAGTTTTATAGTTTTAGCTCTTATGTAGGTGTATGATTCATTTTGAGTTAATTTTGAAAAACTCATCTTTTTGTGCGTGGATATCTGTTTGTCTCAGCACATTTGTTGTAAAGACTATCTCTTCCTCCGCTGAATTGCTTTGGTACCTTTGTTGAAATCAGTTGACCATAAATATAAGGGTGTATTTCTAGACTCTTAATTCTGTTCTGTTGATCTTACATGCCTGTCCATGAGCCAATACCACACTGACTGTATGGATATTGATTTCTCCAGCTTTAAAGTAAGTCTTAAAATTGGATAATGTAAGTTCTTCAACTTTGTTCTTTTTCAAAATTCTTTTGATTATTTTAGGTACTTGCATTCCCATAAGACTTTTATGAACTGCTTGTCAATTTCTACAGAAAAGCTTTCTGGAGTTTTAATAGATATTGTGTTGAATTTATAGATCAATTTGGGGAGAATTGCCATCCTGACAATGTAAAGTCTTCCAACCCATGAACATAGAATGTTTGTCATTTGTTTAGATCTTGCTTGATTTCTCTCAGCTTTGTCATTTTCAGTGTCAAGTCTTACAGTTATTTTGTTAAAATGTTCATAAGCATTTTTATTTTTTATGCTATTGTGGATGGAAATGCTTGCTTGATTTTATTTTCTAATTTTTTTGGTGCTAGTATACAGAAGTACCATTGATTTTTTTGTATATTGATCTTGTATCCTGTAACCTTGCTAAACTCAGTTTTTATCTTTTTAAAAATTTTTCATGTGTGTGTATTCCTTGGATTTTCTACAAACATGGTATGTCATCTGTGAATAAAGACAGTTTTACTTTTTCCTTTCCAATCTGGATGCCTTTAATTTTTTCCTGCCTTATTACACAGTATAATGTTGTATAGAAGTGGCAAAAGTGGACATCCTTGCCTTGTTATTAATCTTAGGGAAGAAGACATTCAGTCCTTTACTGTCAAATATGTTAAGCTGTGGGTTTTTCTTTTTTTTTTTTTTTCCCCAAAGCCCCAGTCGATAGTTGTATGTCATAGTTGCACATCCTTCTAGTTGCTGTATGTGGGACGCGGACTCAGCATGGCGGTAGAAGCGTTGCGGCGGTGCGCGCCCGGGATCCGAACCCGGGCCACCAGTAGCGGAGCGCACGCACTTAACCGCTAAGCCACGGGGCCGGCCCAAGCTGTGGGTTTTTCATCAATGACCTTTTTCAAGTTGAGGAAGTTTCATTCTATTTTTAATTTGTTGAGAATAGGTATTAGATTTCATCAAATGCTTTTCCTGCATGTACTGAGATGATCATGTGGGTTTTGTCCTTTAACCTGTTAATGTGGTATGTAACACTGATTTTCAAGATGATTGATCCAACATTGCATTCCTGGGATAAATCCCACTCAGTCATGGTGGGATAATCCTTTTTATGTTGCTGGATGTGGTTTGCTAATAGTTTAAGTATTTTTGAATCTATGTTCACTAGAGATATTTTCTGTCATTTTCTGTATATCTTCCTCTACTTTATATGTGGGACGCCACCACAGCATGGCTTGATGAGCGGTGTGTAGGTCTGCACCAGGATCTGAACCCACGAACCCTGGGCCACCAAAGCGGAGCACGCAAACTTAACCATTACGCCACCGGGCCAGCCACAACATATGAATTTTGAAGGGATACAAACACCCAGTCTATAGCAGATTCCATTTATATAAAACTCTGGAAAATGCAGACTAATCTATAGTGACAGAAAGCAGATCAGTCTGTTGCTGAGGACAGAGGACTGGGGAGGAGGATACTGGGGAGAATGCAGGGATTATAAAGGACTGTGAGGAAACTTTGGTGGAGGGTGGATATGTGTACTATCTTGACATGGTGATGGTTTCACAGGTGTAGACTATGTCAAACATCAAAATTTATATTTTGAATATGTGCAAGTTATTGTATGTCAATTATAGCACAATAACGCAGCAGAACACTGAGTCCCCAAGGTTTGCTGTCTCCCCTGGGCCTCCAGATCCTGGGGTGGAGTTCAGGCCAGGATGGTAAGGGGACCTGTGGGCTCCGAGGGCATCATGGTCTCCATCACGTGAGGACAACCCCAGCTTAGCAGCTCCTGTGCTAGAGTAGGGGGTGTCCTCCCATGTGGGTAAACTTCAGGATCCTGCTTTTGTCATTTGACACAAACACTTTCCCTGATGTTACATAGTCTTCAAGATTATCACTGTTTTGAAATGCTTAATTCCTTTACGCATATGTTCACCTCATACGTACCCCTCCTTATTTCACAGAAATGCGGAAGTGTGCCTCATAGTCATGCTTGTCTACAGTGCAGCTCCCATGTTGTTCTTTTCCTTTTTTGCTTGACTCCCCCCTCATTCTCCTACCACTTGTATCAGTAGCTCCCCCCACAATAACCCATTTTAATACCCTGATGTATTTTCTTCTCTATTTTTCTCCATACTCATAAAACCTTCTATACATATCTGCATGTCCACATTTGGGAGTTTCCAGATTCCAGAAAATGGAATCTATCGTACACAATTTTTTGAGCCTTCTTTTCTGCACACCTTCTGCCAAAGTTCTAACCCATTTTTAAAGACCGTGTCATGTCCCAGGGTGTTTTTGTCCCATCGTTTATTCAATCATTCCTCAGCAGGTTTCCTCTTTGTTTATACGTTTGGGCCATTGGGTTTTCTTGAGAGATGTTTTTGTCTTATTTTTTGACACGTGAGTCTTTAATCCATCTGGAATTATTAGCAGATGTTATACTTTTTCCTCCAGTTAGGCCTGCCTCCATTTGTTAAAAATCCACCCTTTCCCCATTGAACCAAACGGCCATTTTAGTCATATATCCCTGCTCATATATACAGCCACCTGATTCCAGGTTGTCTCCTGTTCCACTGGGCCCTTTGTCCCCATTCCTGGACCACAGTCACTTTGTCCCAACTCATTTTCTTTTTCACGGTTTTCTTGGCTATTCCTGGATATTTATTCTTACATGTGAATTTTAAGATTATTTTATTCCCTTTAAAAACACAAAACCCCTGTTAGGATCCTAATGTATTCTAATATATTAAATTTATGTATTTTGAGAAAACTGACTTATTCATGATATTAAATCTTTCCATTTGTTCAGGATTTATTTTTAATCAACAGATACTGAATTTTAGGCATGGAGATAAAGCAGTGAACAAAACTGATCAAATTCTCTGCCTCTTGGAGCTTAAATCAGAACAAAGCTTCTCTTTCCATTTTTTCAGATCTTATATTGTATCTTTTAATAAGATTGGGCTCTAATTTGGTTGAATTTAATCTGCAAAAATCTAGAGGAAGCATAAACTGGGAGTTTTAGGATCAAAAAGGATTTGGTTTCATGTCTGCTGGTGTACCTGACAGTGTGGGTGAAGGACACTGGATTCCAGATTCCAGGGAGAGCAGGACAACAGACACTATTACCAACATTACCTTATTATCATTTGCCAGTAGTCTATGGAGAATTGGTTCATAATGTTGCTTTTTATAGATCTTTAGGTTTTAGTATTAAGTGTATTCTGAGACTAAGAAAATGAATTGAGGAGCTTTCCATCTTTTTCCTTGATTTTGAGTTAAATAACTTTATTATATATAGACATATAATTTTATGTATATTTTCTATAAACTATTAGCAAAGTTTAAATAACTTTGGAATTATATGTCCTTTAAATCTTCACTACTCCAAGTGTGGTCCATGGACCAGCATCATCAGCATCACCTGGAAGCTAGTTACAAAAGCAGATTCCTGGGGACCACCCCAGGCCTACTGGACTGGAATCTGTATTTTAAGGAGACTCCTCAGGTGACACTTGTGCACATTGAGAAGCCCCACTCTATAGACTAGTTAAATCTCAGCTCTGCAACATCTGGTCCTGGACCTCTACTCATCTCTCCAAGCTCTTCCAAGAAAATTGGCCTTTTCACATTTTCCCTTTCTGGTCCTGGGTCAATGTTGATAATTCATAGTTAGCTAGGAAATCATTCATTTGCTCCAGCTTTTCACATTCTCTGCAGGAGAGTTGCAAATAATCATAACTTAAATTTCGTCACTGCTGCATCTATGATCTCCCCCTTTCATGTAATTTGAACTTTTTGTCCTCTGTATTTTCTTTAATCAGGCTTACAAAGGCTTTATGTATTCCAACACAAGCATTTTCCTTGATGTAACATTGCCTTCAAGTTTATTTTATAGGCTGCACAATAGTCTATCCACTGGCTATAACAAATTACTTAGCCATCTCCCTATCGGGCACGCAGGCAATTCTCTACTTCCCCGTAGCACAACTAAAGCTGCCAAAAGAGCTCCACCCCCACCCTAGACAGTAGTTTATCGGTACATTAAATTCTTAAAATGAACACACACTTTGACGCCACTTCTATTCTAGGAACTTATTATCATCCCAGCGTTGTTTACAACAATTTCAAAACAAAACAAAAAAAGAAAATGGAAACAACTTTAGTGTTCAACAGCAGAAGTGACTTAAATAAATGGAGGTCTAGCCACCCAATGGAGCATTAGGCAGGTAGAAAAAAATCATGTAGTGGCTCAATAGTGACCGGACTGTATTAGCTCATATGCTAAATAAGAATAAGCTGGTTCTAAAAAGGAAGGTACACCACGAGGCCGCTTTTGTTTTAAAACTAAAATACATTTGCATGTGTGTATCTGTATGTATGAAGAGTGAACTTTGATTCCTGCAGCCATTTAAACGTTACCCTAGGGCCGGCCCCGTGGCTTAGCGGTTAAGTGCTCGCGCTCCGCTGCTAGTGGCCCGGGTTCGGATCCCAGGCGCACACCGACGCACCGCTTCTCCGGCCATGCTGAGGCCGCGTCCCACATACAGCAACTAGAAGGATGTGCAGCTATGACATACAACTATCTACTGGGGCTTTAGGGGGAAAAATAAATAAATAAATAAAATTATTAAAAAAAAAAAAGAAAGAGAAACATTACCCTATAGGTCTGTTCACCCTTTGGGTTCCCACCCCCAACCCCGATGAATTCTCCCTTCTCAATCTTGCTTCTGTGGGCCTGAAGACTTTGTGAAGCTGCAGAACCCGAAAGGCTGAGCAGTATTTGAAGCCTCGGAGCTATCTCAGGGCCTGATAGTGTCAGGGGCCGTGAGAATGCAGCAGTGTGGCCCCAGCAAGGCCTTGTGGCCAGTCGTATAGACTCTTCTCTCTTGCAGGGTACAGGATGATGCACCAGTTTCCCTAGGCCTTGTGTGATACGGTGCTGACTCCCATAGATGGGCCTTGAGCTTTCTGGGAGAAGTTGCTCAGCCCAGTTCCATAGTGTCCAGGGCCCAAGGGGCCGGGCCTGGTGCCCCCCAGAAGACCTAGACCAGGTCTGGAAGAACTCTCTTTCAGGAGTAGGGGTCAGGCAAGAGAGTGATATGGTGGTGTGAATGAGCTGCTGGTGCATTCTGTGGGGCTGCAAGGGTTAGACGTGGCATTCTCCAGCTGAACATCATTCGCCCACCATGGGGAGAGGGTCTGAGGGTCTCAGTTTATCCTGCTCTGCCCCATCCTGCCCATTTCCCAACCCCACCCCAGGGTCACTTGCTGTGGCATCCCCCACCCCTCTCACCCACCAGTGGGTGCTACCCAGGATGTAGGTGGCAAGGGGTTTGGAGTGTGGGCTGTAGGCAAGTGAACCAATTTCCTTAAGACTCACTTTCCTCACTAAAAGTTGCAGATGCATGCAGCTTGCAAGGTGGTTCTGAGAACTGAGACTGTATGGGAAGTGGCATTCATAAATGATGGCTGTTATCATCACTAATGGAGAGGAGTCCTGGGCCTCCCTGGGACTATTACTAAAAAGCCCATTTCCCCAAGGGGGTCTACACCATGGCCCCTCAAATGAGAGTTTCACTCAGATACTTCTGTAGCAAAGACTCTTGAAGAAGGAGCATGCTAATGAGAAGAAAAGGGCATTCATCCACTCAACAAGTATTCACTGAGCACCTCCAGTGTGCCAGGCCCTGTTCTCAGGGCTGGATGCATCAGTGACCAAGACCAAGGTTGGCTGGTGGACCAGAGGTGGGTTGTGAGAGAGAGCAGGGAACCAAGGTTTTCGGATGGATGAAGTTGCCATCAGCTGGACTGGGGTGGGCTGGAGGAAGGGCAGGTTTGGCGGGAAGGTATTGAGTGTCTGACATCCTTTGGACATCCATGGGGAGGTGTCTGATACGTAAGTCTGGGGTTCAGGGAGAGGTTGTAGCTGGAGCTTTTTGATAAAGGAGGAGGCACAAAGGTAGCATAAAGGAACTAAGGCAGTTGAGGAGGCTGGGGGCAGATTACTCTGCATTCCTGAGCCTCCAGGGCGGCCCTCAAACAGCCCCCGCCTGCCCTCATCCCATGTTTCTCTCCACCATCCCTCCCTTGACCTCAGGGAGTCTGGGTTCCCTTGATGCACAGTAGATTCGCCCACCAGGCCTGCCTCATTGGTCTCCACACCCCAAGCACAGCCAATCCAGCTCTCTCTAACACTTTATTCATTCACTCATTCACTTAATCATTTATTTAAGAAATGTTTTATTGAGCCTCTTTCCTGTGGTTCTCACCAGAGGGTGGACTGACCTGTTTGGAGATGCTGGGATATATGAAGGGACATTTAGTTGTCACAGTGACTGGGCAGGGAGCAGGGGTGCTCAGGGTCCTGCACAAAACCAAGTGTCCTCCCAGGATTCCAGGAGCATCTCGTTGAGAAACTCATTCCACATCCACCTGCAGCTGGCTCAGGAGGGCCCAGCTGTGAGTAGACACAGAGCTATCTGGTCAGGGGCACAGGAGGGAATGCCAGCATGGTTTGAGGATTGTGAATGCACAGATGAGGGAAAGACACTTCTGCCTGGGGTGGCGGGGGGGCTGGGAGGCTTCCTGGAGGAGGTGACTTTGGAGCTATATCTTGAAGGATGAATAGGATTTACAGACACAGGATGGGCAGGAATTCCAGGCAGATGGAAACAGGTGTGCAAAGGCAAAGGCGTGTGGATGGGCTCAGGCTGTGAAGGAGACGGGGTGCTGAGGGCAGCAGAGGGAGTGGATGGGTGGGAAGAGGAGGTCGTAGTGGGGATGCAGGGCCTCCTCTCCCTTCTCCAGCCCTAGAAATTACTCAGGATGTTGCTGATGATGTCATACTTGGCTTTCTCGTACATGTCCCTGACCACAGGCAGCAGCTTGGAGCTGTCAATCTCCTCAGTGGCTGCCTCAGAGGACACAGCAGAACGCCTCACCCGGGGGGCCTGCAGAAGTGATGCTGGATAGTCACTCCCATCACCCTCACTGGTTGACCGTCTTTCCTGTCCTGCCTGTGGCCCCTCTCTCCAGGCAGGGATGAGGAGACTGAGGCAGGCACAAGCAGCGACTCTGGTAATGGGGCTGGAGGTGGTCCTCAGTCAGGCCCTTCCCCTTGGAGGCCAGAGGGCCTGGGCAGGCCTAGATCTGGGACTCATTTCTGCCCTGGCTATTCCATTTACTTGCCAGGAGGCTCCACCTCTGGCTTCAGTTTTCCCAAATGTGGGATGTGGAGGAGAGTTGGTTTCCAAGGAGTATGTTGGGCCCAGAGGAAAGCCAGCGTCCTGAGAATGCTGCGTGCCCCTCCCAGCCCGCCCCCAGCCCCGACCACCAGTTTCTCCTCCCCTCCCGCCAAACGACTAGCAGTCATCAAGATCTATCCCCTCCTCACACTCCACCAGCCTCTCCCCTCCCAACAACTTGCGTTGAGAAGGGCTTGATCGGCCCTATTTTCCAGGTGAGGAAACTGAGGCCCCACCCGCCGAAGTCAATGGCCCAGGCGGCGACCCCACAGTCAGGCGGTAACCCCGCAGAGCCGCCCGCGAAAGGAACGGAGTGGGGTGCACGGTGGAGGGAGAGGCGTGCAGGCCCCGAGGCGGGAAGGGGCCGCGGGTGGCTTTGCAGCCCAGGCGGATGGGACTCACCTCCGGCTAGCGCTCACGGTCCGGGACGCAGTTGACCGTCACGATGCGGATACGCCTCCGCATTAAGAAGCTGCCGGTGCAGGTTCGCTCCTCCTACGGGGGAGCGAGCACAGGGGCTGGAAGCGACCGGGCCACCCTCCCCAAGGGCGGCGGGCCTGCCCCGGGCCCCGAGGACACCGAGCCGCGTGTGCGCCCAGGTGCCCAGCCGTCCTGGGGTTGCAGAGCCCGCGAGAACGCGCCTACCCAAGACCCACCACAGCTTTTTCCCTAATCCTCCCAAACCAGGGATACAAATTGAGGATTACCCTAGAGCCAGGCGGGAAAGACAATCACTGGGAAGGACAGAGCAGACTAGACGCGCGTCAATTAAGATAAAGGAGGTTAGGGCCGGCCCGTGGCTTATGGGTTAAGCGCGCATGCTCCGCTCCTGGCGGCCAGGTTCGGATCTGGGCGCGCACGGACGCACCGCTTGTCAGGCCGTGCTGTGGCGGTGTCCCACATAAAGTGGAGGAAGATGGGCACGGATGTTAGCCCAGGGCCAGTCTTCCTCAGGAAAAAGAGGAAGATTGGCATGGATGTTAGCTCAGGGCTGATATTCCTCACACACACACACACACAAAAGATAAAAGACGTTCATGTAAGTTATTAAATGGGAAAAGGCATCCACAAATTAGCATGCCCAGAGTTAGCAATATTTGCTTAAATAATAAGTGTGTACCTAAACAAGATACAGAAGACAACAACGGTTCACATTGTCTGTCCCTGGGTAGTGGGCTTGTAGGAGTTTTTTATTTTATTTTGCTTCTCCACATTTTGTTAATATGCTATAATAAAATGTTATTTTTCTAATTTTATAAAAAGCCGTTATCTCTAGGTGGATTATGGTCCCACTGTGTTCTTTTCCTTTTTTATTTATTTTTTTATTTATTTTTTTTTTTGGTGAGGAAGATTAGCCTTGAGCTAACATCTGTTGCCATCCTCCTCTTTTTGTTGGGGAAGATTGGCCCAGGGCTAACATCCGGGCCCATCTTCCTCTACTTTATATATGGGACACCTGCCACAGCATGGCTTGATAAGCGGTGCATATGTCAGCGCCCGGGATCCGAACCTGCAAACCCCGGGCTGCTGAAGCAGAGTGCACAAACTTAACCCACTATGCCACCAGGCCAGCCCCCTTTTCATTTTTTACATTTAGTAATTTTTTTTTTAGCAGGTATTGCTTTTATAATAAGGATTTACAATAATTTATAGTAAGAGAAAGCAATAAGGAAAAAAAACCCGATTTTTAAAAAGGCTTCCACAGTGAAACCTCACATAGCCAGGTGAGGTGGGTGGAGGTGAACACACATCCCACTTGAGGAGGGAGAGAGGAGAGGACCTTTTCCTGCTCACTGGGGCTGGGAGCAGGAGCGGAGGGAGACTCACCCCGCCCTCCCTGAAGGCACAGTCTTGGGGCTGTCTCCTCCCGTCTGAAAGGCACACCCTCTCTTTAATCCTGAAGTTGAGCGGGATCACCGTGGTGAAGTTCTAAAAAAGCAAGAGAAAACTCCTGATGATCTGCCTTTTACAGATGAGGGAACAAAGGCACAGAGAGGTCACAGTTACAAGTTGGAAGGGGCTTAGCCAAGGTCTGAATTTTCCATCAAAACGGAGTGGGGGTTGGGGGCTTCTTAAGTGGCCTCAGCAGAGATTTAAGGTGTGCAGGGCTTTTGGAAACTAGCCAAAGGATACCACTTCATAGTTGTATGACCTTGAGGGATCACTTCCCATCTTTGCCCCTCAATTTCCTCTTCTGTGAAATAGGAACCAGAATACCTGCCTAGCATGCTTAGCTGCCAGGAGAGGTAATGGGTGTGGGAAGGGGACACTGGAAGCCCCTGGTGAGGTGCTGGTTAGACCAGTCCCATCCTATCTGTCCTTTGAAACAGCTCTGCATATTCCCTCAAGCCCATGGATTCAGTGCAGGCTAGATTCCCAGACCCCACATTTCATCCCTGAGTTTACCAGCTAGCCAGCTGTCAGACCTGAGATGACATCTTTTCTTACCTTCTAGTAGGAGAGACATTATAATAATAACAACAACAATATCTACTGTTAAGTAAGCACTTTGTGCCTGTGCCGGGCATTCTCTTCTGCCTGCCACCTTCACAGTGCTGCTATAAGGCAGGACGCACCCACTTCCCTGGCCTGGGTCTGCCGACACTCACCGAGGTAGGTGGTGGGATGGCTTCCAGCAGGCCGAAGAGGGGCTGTCCTTGTCGCCCCTGATTGAAGAACTGCAAGGTCAGGGTGACAATCTCCTCATAGCTCAGACTGCGCTGGGCCACACAGGCCACCGCTGCCAAGCCTACCATCAGCACTAGTGCCTTCCAGACCCCTGCCATTGTCCCTTCTCTGATCCACTGCCACTTGCAGCTCCTTTTAGGTGGTACTCGGGCTATCTTGCCCAGGGGCTGCTGGTGCCTTCCTGAAAGGGGCCTCTCCTTTCCTTTGCTAGACACCCAGTGTTGGCCACTGTTCCGAAATACCATTGGCTAAGAGGCAAGTAGGTTTGGGCAACAGGCCAGGGCCTAGGAGTGAGGCAAGAGCCCTGAGCTGGGGGCAGGAGACCTTTGTGATGCTGGACAAGTCCCTTCACTCTAGGCCTCAGTGTCTCCACCTGTGCCACAAGGAGGGCGCCTCCAGCTCTGGCAGTCCAGTACTCTGGCTATTCTAGTTTGGTCCCAAAACAACTGCTCAGAATCCATGAACTCTGTATATGACAATTCCTCAGCCAAGTGCACAAAGTGTCCAATCTGAGGTTGTGCTTAGCTTGACATCCACAATGTTACATACATTTTAAAAAATTTGTTGTCAATCTTTAAAAATCTGGATGGGGCCGGCCCCGTGGCTTAGCGGTTGAGTGCGCACGCTCTGCTACGGGCGGCCCAGGTTCGGATCCCGGGCGCGCACCGACGCACCGCTTGTCCGGCCATGCTGAGGCCGCGTCCCACATATAGCAACGAGAAGGATGTGCAACTATGGCATACAACTATCTACTGGGGCTTTGGGGAGAAAGAGGGAAAAAAGAGGAGGAGGGTTGGCAATAGATGCTAGCTCAGGGCAGGTCTTCAGCAAAAAGAGGAGGATTGGCATGGATGTTAGCTCAGGGCTGATCTTCCTCACACATACACAAAAAAATCTGGATGACTTATTTTGAAAAAAAATCACAAGATCTGCCAATCCATGGCTCACAGTCCCTCATGGCTGTGATGGCAGCAGCCTCTCCAGGGACAGCCTCACTCTCCACCTCCCCCTGGCCGCTCCATGTAGGCAAGGTGGGGAGGCTGTCCCCAGTAGCATCAGGGTGAGGATTCCTGGGAGCCCCAGGCTGCAGCTGAGAAGGGGAAGAGCAAGGGCTTTGCCTTCCTTTGAGGCTCCCATTTTCCCTGGCTCCCTTGTTGCTGGGGATCTGCCTGTTAACTTCCCAGCCTGCCCTTGGCTGCAGGGCTCCTGTTGTTCTGAGGGAGACTCAGAAACTGAGGAGGAGGAGAGCAACTACAGGGTGTTCCCACTCAGGCCCACCACTGGGGAAACCAACGCACAGAGCTGCTCATGAGACTTCCTCCAAAAGCTAAAGGCAGAGCTGAGAAAGTCAGAGCTGGAAGTGGGGAGAGGAGGCAGAACACAGAGCAAACCTCCACAGGCCCAACATGTCCTTGAAGGCCCAAGTCTCATCTTAAAATCCATGCAGGCATGATGTATAATGGTGAAAAGTTAGAAACATCCTAAATATGCTTCAGGAGGGGATTGTTAGAGCAGTTGTGGTATGTCCACCCATGGAACACTGCTACTACTTATTGGAGTACAGATCCATTTATTGGTGGGTGATTACGTTCATCATAGGTTCTTAGCTAAAGAATGAGGGTTCTACTGCAGCTGCTCTTGTGAGACCTGGTCTTGTGAACATCACAGGGAGTGTGAATAAGGAAAGACGGTGGGTGCACACTGTGGAATTCTATGGAGCAGTTAAGCAATGGTTCTCAACTGGGGTGATTTTGCCCCTCGCCTTCCAGGACAGTTGTCCAGGTCTGGAGACATTTTGATTGTCACATTTTAGGGAGAGGGTGCAACTGGCATCTAGTGGATAGAGGCCAGGGATGCTTCTAAACTTCCTACAACGCACGTTGGGGGTCAGCCCCCACAACAAAGAATGGTCCAGCCCCAAATGTCAATAGTGCTGAGGTTGAGAAATCCTGAGACAGAGCAACAGACCAGGAACATATAGCAACTGGATGGATCAATCTTACCAACACATGGTGCTTGGTAACAAAGGGAAAAAATAGACTGAGATATGTAACTTAACACTCTTTATACATATTAGAATACATCTCTCAAACTGATACACATTCTATAACACCCCCAAAATGCAGGTAAGAATGATTGATGGTTGAGAAGTTGGGAAATGGGATGGGAAAATAATAAATAAAAGCAGAGAGGAGGCTTGCCCAGACTAAGAAAGATAACTCACCAACACAACCCCCAGTGTAAGGTATAATTCCTTATGTGGAAAATTGTGCATCTATCCACATCCATAACCATATCGCTAGCAAGGTTCCTGAAAGGATGTTCACTGAAATGTCAATAATGATCATCTCTGTGTTCTTCTCTGTAGGGAGCTGGCAAGGGATTGTGACTTTCTTCTTTCAACTTTTCTTTATTATTTGAAAATTATTTACAATAAACAACTTTGAGTTTTACAAAATAATAAAAGTATTTTTTTTAATACCCACATGGAGTCTACATTTTATTCCACAATACATCTGCAACTGTTTTTTCAAGTTCCATGGAACTCCTTTTTTGTGTGTGAGGAGATCAGCCCTGTGCTAACATCTGCCAATCCTCCCCCCCCCCTTTTTTTTTTTGCTGAAGAAGACTGGCCCTGGGCTAACATCGGTGCCCATCTTCCTCCACTTTCTTTTCTTTTCTTTTTTTTTTTTATAATCTTATTTATTTATTTATCCCCTAAAGCCCCAGTAGATAGTTGCATGTCATAGCTGCACATCCTTCTAGTTGCTGTATGTGGGACGAGGCCTCAGCATGGCCGGAGAAGCGGTGCATCGGTGCACGCCCGGGATCCAAACCAGTGAACCCTGGGCCGCCGCAGCAGAACACGCACACTTAACCGCTTGCACCACCAGGCCGGCCCATGGAACTCTTTTTATTGAGATAAAATCCACATATCATAAAATTCACCTTTTTAATAGTTTAAAAATTATACACTTTTAAAGTGTATAATTCAGAATATTTTCATCATCCCAAAAAGAAACCTTGTGCCCATTAGCACTCACTTCCCATTTTTCCCTCCTCTTAGCCCCTAGCGACCACAGATCTACTCACCGTCTTTATGGATTTGCCTATTCCGGACATTTCGTATAAACGGAATCATACACTATGTGGCATTTTGTGTCTGGCTTTGTTCACTTAGCGTAATGTTTTCAAGGTTCATCCATGTTGTGCCATGGATTGGTACTTCATTCCTCTTTTGGCTGAATAAATATTTCATTGTATAGTTATACCACATTTTGTTTATCCATTCATCAGTTGATAGACATTTGGGTTGTTTCCACATTTTTGCTATTATGAATAATGTCACTATGAATATTCACGTACAGGTTTTTGTGTGGACATTTGTTTCCGGTTATCTTGGGTATACACCTAGGAATGGAATTTCTGGGTTATACGGTAACTCTATATTTTAACTTTCTGAGATATTGCCAAGCTGTTTTCCAAAGAGCCTGTATCATTTTACATTCCTACCAGCAATCTCTGAGGGTTCCAGTATTTACACATCCTCGTCAACACTTGTTATTGTCTCTCTTTTTGATTATAGCCACTGAAGTGGATGTGAAGTGGTATTTCACTGTGGTTTTGATTTGCATTTCCCTAGTAACTAATGATGTTGAGTATCTTTCATGTCCTTATTGTCCATTTGTGTATCTTATTTGGAGAAATGTCTATTCAAGTCCTTTGTGCATTTTCAAATTGGGTTATTTGTCCTTGTGTTGTTGAGTTGTCCACAACTATTTTAACATTAAAATGTTTTAAATTTCCATCAGGGGCAGAAAAAACCTCCAATAAAATCAAGGCTTCAGATGCTGTAGAATATTTGTTCAGGGACTTTGCAGTCCCCCATTACGTGGCTCCCCACCAGTTAGAGAAGCTCAGATTGTCCCAAGCATTGACAGATGAGGAAAATGAGGCCTGGAAAAGTTAGGAAACTTGTCCGAGTTACACAGCTGCATCCTATGTAGATGATGAGAAACTGGGAGGCTTTACCTGGAGGAGAGGAGTGACAAGGAGACCTTGATTCTCTGTTCTTCCTCTGAAAGGCTGCCGTGAACAAGAGGACCAGATTGTTCTTGTAGTCTCAGAGGATGGAGCCAGGACCACACATTGGACTCCCAGGGGGAGACATGTCAACAAGAAAGGCCTCCTGACAATGACTGGGGTCCAGAATGGTGGAGGCGGCCTGGGAGACATTGAACCGAGTCTGGACAACCACTTGGCAAGGAAATTGTAGGAGACTGTAAGGGCCATTTGATGCCTGGCCTCTCCAGCACCCATTTTCCCTACCTCTTCTCCCTTCTAATCAGGCCCCAATTTCCCTTTGAGGATCTGCACAGTTCTAGGAGAGGAACACTCGACTTAGTCTAAGTCAACCAGTACCTTCCATCTCCCCGTCACCATTGGTGATTGGTTCCTGGTACACATGTGATTAAGCTGGTCCCCTCAGAATACATCTCAGAACTTTTGGTGTGAACGCAAGGCACTTTCTGTCCTCCTGGAAATAAACAACGAAGCGTGACTAAATGTGAAAAGCAGACATCTTGGGATGTGAAGTGAGCCCCTTAGCATTGGATCAGTGCCACAGAAGGCAGAGAGGAGAGAGAAACAGATCCTAATGACATCACTGACCTTCTGGGTCACACCTTGCCTGAAGGTGGAGGGCCTCTGGAGATTACTGTTTAAGCTAGTTTGAGTGGGCTTTTCTGTTACATGACGGTTGCAAGAAATGTAAGATTCAGGCATCAAATGGAGAGGGGTGGGGACAGACCATGTAGCCTTTATGATCCTATAAAACAGTAAGACTCTATGACATGTCCAGAGGTTTGGGATTGGCAGACAGTAGTCAGGCCTGGGAACGCCGTAGGGGGCTCTTAAGTGGAAGAAAGTGGGGTGGGTTTTTTTTGACAGGTAGACTTTACAGAGTATGAGTTCAAATGATCAAACTCTGTTATAGCTATATAAAAATCATTCAATAACTTGTGCCTGATAATTGACCCAGAGCATCTTTGGGGTAGAGCTGTGTGAGCCCCCCCTCAGCTTCAGGGTCCCATAGACCTGGGTTCAAATCCCACCCCTGCCTCTTCCCCACTGGTTCTTAGTCAGTCTCTCTGGGATTCAGTGTCCTCATCTGTGAAGCAGAGAAAACAACTCTTACCTTGAAAGGGTGGTGAGAGGATTAAAGCTAATATGGTGGAGGACCTGGGCCAGCACATGAGGCAGAGGAAGCCTCAGGTGTGGTGGCTTTTAGGGCAGTGATGGCTCAGATATGCAGCTGAGACCATTAGCAAGCCCAGAGCTCTGGCCCTCCAGGCTCTGACCAGGGGACCACCATTAATCCAATTTTGCAGATGAGGAAACTCAGGCACTGGGAGGTTAAGAACTGGGCCCAGGCACAGAGCTGGTAAGTGGAGGTGCTGGGATTCCAGCCCTGGGGTAGTATCGTTCACTATGCTGCTCTGCCTTCAGCATGGGGGTTGCGGGCCTGGTCCCGGTCTGCTGAAGCTGAGGTGCAGAGGATGAGGGCAGGATTCCAGGGGTCCAGCAGGAGGTTTCTCCATGACCCACCCAGCATGTAACTTGACCCTAGGGTCTGAGGTTGGGGCAGGATATGGGTGGGGTTCTCTGGAAGGCAGCTGGACGGTGCAGGGAGCAGGAAGTGGACACACCGGCGGAAAACTTCTCCACCTGCGGGAGGGAAGAGATCACATTCAGGTGAGCGATGCCACTCCACAGTTATTTACTCAGCCAGCACCACAGGCAGCTGAGACCTGCAACACCTTCTGAATGTCCCTGTAGCTTCCACGCATCCTTGAGAAGATGGTTGGAGCACAAAGCTTTCACAAAGGCCGGAGAATTGTGAAGGAAGAAGCCCGGTGGGCCCTTTGGCAAGACTGCCCTTCTTGGGCCTCAGCTTCCCCCTCGCTGTAACAGGGTGGTCAGAAGGGGAGCACAGATTTCAGAAGCCCTTAGCCCTTGCTCAAGTGGCCTGCGCAAGTCAAGTGGGGTGGAGAAAGTAGCTGTGGCCACATTGGTCCCATGGGGACACATCTGTTGTTCCAGAACCTGCAATGCAGACACAAGTTGCCCCACGACCCACAGACACAGAGACCTCAGCTAGGAAGGCCCTGGCATCTGAGAATCCCACAGGTTGACCCCACCCTGACCCAGCAGGTTTGGCACCCCTGAGGGGGGCCACCCAGCCTCCAGGCTCTCACTGCCAAGGCCAGGATGTCTCAAAGTTCTGCCACGTTTGACTACTGCTCTCTGCCTGGCACCAGGCAATCCGCGAGAGTGTATTTGGGCAATCCCTAAAGCCCCATCTACCCTGGAAGCCCTCCCTATGAATGGCCTGAACTAGGGCATTTGTCCTAGGCAGGGGAGGGATAAATCCTCTGTTGCTCCCTTTCCATTCACAGACACTGGTACAAGAGGGCCCCTCATCCAAGAATTAAACCTGTTCCTGGGCAAAAAACCATAATTTCAAATCTGCTGGGTTTTTGTGCAGCCAATCACCCCCATGTTAGTGGCTGTCTTGTCGCAACACTGTGGCCTGGGCGCCATCTGCTGGCTGAGTGACTCTGGGGGAGCTAGGAGAGGTTTTGTTTTCGTGGATGGGCCTCAGAGGCTCCTGACCTTCCTGTATATTTGCAAGCCTGTTGTGTTGGAGCCTATTCTAGGGAGAAAGTAATCAACACTCTGAGGATGTCTGGAGGGCCTAGGACCCTTTGAAAGAGGAAGAGCACTACACCACCGAGCAGCTTCTCCTTTGCTATTCCCATGGGGCAGGGACCCACCCTTTTCTGGGCCAAAGGGAGGGGGGCTGCCTGAGTCCCCTCCGCAAGCTCCAGGAAGCCAGATGGTGGCTGGGAGGGAAGGGATACAATGGGGACCCTTCTGGCTCTGGCCTCCAGTCTGCCAGGTCTCAGACCAGCAGAGCTCCCTCCCTCTTTCCCTTTACCCTTCCCTCCCCCTCCTTCCTTTCCCCTCTTCCCTTTTCTCTCTTCTCCTCCCCTCCCCTCCCCTGCCACACCAGATCTCTCTTCTGACTCTGCCTCAGAGCCCACGCGGTGTTTTGGGCAGCCTCTTTCCCTCTCCATGCCTCAGTTTCCCCACCTGTAATGCAATGATTCTGGATTCCCATCCAAGGAAGGTAGCAGTGGGGGAGGGCTCCGTGTTTCCTGTTTGGGTGGTTATGATCATTCTTCCTGGACACACTTCCTGGTGCTTCTGGGCAGGAATCTTTCCAGGGTATAAAGACACCCAGCAGTGGAATTGCTGGGGCACAAAAGACATGTAGTGTTAACCCGACTAGATAATGCCAGTTTTCCAAAGTGGTGGCAGCAATTTACAGCCCCATCTGCAGTGGATGAGAGTTCCTATTGCCCCACATCCTCACCAACACTTTTTTTTTTGTGAGGAAGATCAGCCCTGAGCTAACATGCCAATCCTCCTTTTTTTTTTTTTTTGCTGAAGACGATTGGCCCTGGGCTAACATCCGTGCCCATCTTCCTCTACTTTATATGGGACACCACCACAGCATGGCTTGACAAGTGGTGCATCGGTGCATGCCCGGGATCCGAACCTGTGAACCCCGGGCCGCCGAAGTGGAGTGCACGCACTTAACCGCTATGCCACCGGCCGGCCCCAAAACGGCATCTTGCCTCCCCGTCGGGAACTCGAACTCCGGTCTCCCGGGTGACAGGCGGGGATACTCACCACTATACTAACGAGGACCGCACCAACACTTGTGTTTGACTGATGCATACTCATTCATCTGATGCGTACTAAGTGGGCTGTCCTTATGGTTTGGTTGCATTTCCCTGGTCACTGATGAGGTTGGACATCATTCCGTACGGTTTTGGCTGTTCCTGTAGGTTCCCATCCAAGTTGTGTGCCCATTTTTCTTTTGGGTTGTTTGGCTTTCTTGAGAACTCAGGAGAGTTCTTTACATATTCTAGATGGTAACCCTTTGTTGGTTTTGTCTCACAAATGTCTTCTCCCAATTTGGTCTTGTCTTTCCACTTTCTTTATGGTGTCCTGTTTTTCTTTTCACTTTTTATTTTGACATCATTTCAGACTTACAAAGAAAAGTTGCAAAAGTAGTACAAAGAATTCCTTCAAACCCTTCACCCAAATTCCCCAAATGTTAACATTATACCACCTTTGCATCCTCCCCTCTCTCTATAGATATATATATTATATAAAATATTATATTATATATAATACACATACACACACTTATTCTCCCCTCTCCCTAAGACACTTGAGAGTAAGGGGCAGGGGCAGAATGATGCCTTTTTACATCTAAATGCTTCAGTGTATATTTCCTAAAAACAAGAGCATTCTCTTATATGTAAACATAACCACTGAACAAATCTCAAAATCAGGAAATTAACACTGATACACTACCATTATCTAATCTACAGACATTTTTCATATTTTACCAATTGTCCTAGTAATGTCCTTTAGAGCAAAAGAAAATCCCATATCATATGTTGTATTCAGTTGTTACGTCTCTTTAGTGTCCTTTAGTCTGGCAAAGTATTTCTTTGTGTTTCACAACACTGACATTTTTGGAGATTACAGGCCAGTTATTTCATAAACTGTCCTTCATTTTATATTTGTCTAATGTTTATTCATGATTAGCTCAAGGTACTTCATTTTTGATGCTCTGTCCTTCTCAGTGCATCATACCAGAAGGCGTACTATATAGATTAATCCCATTGCTGGTGATATTAAATTTCATCACCTGGTCAAGGTAGGGTCTGTCAAGTTTCTCCACATAAAGTTACTATTTTTCCCTTTGTAATTAATAAGTATATTGTGTGGAGATATTACGGGACTATGTAATTACCCTGCTACTTTACTTCTCAAGTCCACTAATTTTAAGTCTATTGATGATTTTGCCTGAATTATTAATATGATGGTTGCTGAATAGTGGTTTTCTAATTTCATCCTTCCTTGTACATCTAGTAATTGGCTTTCTGCTGTAAAGAAGGGCTTTTCTCCTCCCCCAATTATTTATTTATACCTGTATAAATTCATGTATTCTTTTATTCAACGAGTTATAATCCCTTACTATCCTTATTTTATTTTGATGCCTAATTGCCCTAGATTTGGCAGGGGAAACCTCTTAGGCTGACTCCTGTGTTTTATGATGTCTTTTGTGCAACAGAATTTCCTAATTCAAATGAAGTTAATTTATTGATCTTCCTTCATGGCTGGTGCTTTTTATAGCTTAAGAAATCCTTCCTTCTTGGCTTTATAAAGATATTCTCCTATGTCCACTTTTAAAAGTTAGAATTTTGGTTATTAATATATCTGGAATTAACTTCTTATGTTAACTTTTTATTGAACTATAACGTATATACAAAAATGCTCAAAAGAGTACAGCTTGGTTTATTTACCTCTTACAGGAGTAAGTACCAAACAAACTCCCGTAACCAGCATTCTGTCAAGAGACAGAATTTTCACAGACTCCCACAAGCATCTCTTCCGTCCCCACTTCCAATCGCTGCTCTCCCCCGTCTCTCCTGACTTCAGACACTACTGGAAACATGGTGTGAAGTACGCTCTGTTATCAGTCAGGATTTTCCAGAGAAACAGAACCAACAGGAGATGAATAGATAGTTGATAGACAAATAGATAGTTGATAGGAATTGGCTCATGTGATTGTGAGGTTTGAAAGTGAAAAGTCTGTAGGGCAGCCCCGCCGGAAGCTGGAAACTCAGGCATGAGTTGATGTTGCAGTCTTGAGGCAGAATTCCCTTTTTTTTTTTGCTGAGGAAGATTTTCCCTGAGCTAACAGCTATTGTCAATCTTCCTCTTTTTTGTATGTGAGCCAATGTCACAGCACGGCCACTAACAGATGAGTAGTGTAGGTCCGCACCTGGGAACCGAACCCAGGCTGCCAAAGCAGAGCACGGCAAACTTAACCACTAGACCACTGGGGCTGGCCCAAGAAAATTTCTTTTTTCAAGGACACTAGTCATTGGATGAGGGCCCATCATAATCCAGTACAGCATCATCTTAATTTGATTACCTCTGCAAAGAGCCTATTTCCAAATAAGGTCACATTCACAGATACCCAGGGGTTAGGACTTCAACATACCTTTTTGGGGGATACAATTCAATCCATAACAGACTCCAACATAATTTTTTTATATGGATGACCAATTGACCTGCATCCTTTATTCAATAATCCCTCCTTTCCTCACTGGCCTGCAATGCTACCTCTGGAGTCCATTAAGTGGACATGGAAGTCTTCAGTCTGTTTCTGGGTTCTCTATTCAGCTCTGACGGCCTAATGTTATGTTCCTGAGCAAATACCCACACTATTCCAATTACTCACCTAACAGGTCTTCTCATTTTCTTTCTCTTCTTTAAGACTGTATAGACTCTTCTATGGCCTTTGATTTTCCACATAAATTTGAGAAACACCTTGTCAACTTCCACGCACACACAAAAGTGGGAGTTTGACAGGAATTGCACTGAGTCTATGGATCACCTCTCTTCTTCCAGTAAGCATTCCCTCCTCACCAACCCGATTAGGCTCTCTGCCCACTCTGGGTTTGCATTTTCCCCACCCCATTCTGTGGAGGTGATTCAGCCTAAGCACACCAAATCCCACCCCAATTCTTCCCCTGTGGTATATTCCTTTCTCAAGTCCTCCTCACATGTTCCCTGTGTGTGTCCATATATGCCAGACCTCACTCTGAAGACCCTGAAGGCAGAATCTGAGTGGTGCAGTTCTTCTGTCTCCACCCTCCCCTCTATAGGGCCCAGAACAGAGTCCTGGGAATCCACAATTCTTGATATGGGCCCTTCCTCCTAGTCACCACCTCCCCTCCACAGTTTATCAATACAGCAGCCAGCGTAACCCTTCAACTTAGGTCAGATCATATCCCTCCCCTGTTCCAAACGCTCTCATGGTTCCCCAGGTCATCCAAGGAAAAGCCCAAATCTTCAACACAGTTTTTGAGACCCTACCCCATCAGCAACCCCCCACCTCACCCCTACCCATTGCCTCTCTGACACCATCTCCTGCTATTCTCCACACTCATTCAGCCTCAGCCACTCTGGCCTCCTTGCTGTCCTTCAGGCATGTCAGGCACTGTCTTGGCTCAGGGCCTTTGCATTTCCTGTTCTCTCTTTCTAGAATACTTTTCCCCTAGCTATGCGCCTGGCTTGCTCCTTCACTTCCTTCAGATCTCTGCTCAAATAGTATTCCCTCAGTGAAGGCTTCCACGACCACCCAATATGAAAGATATAAAATTGCAAATGGCCCCCTCCTCATACTCCCATCCTCCTTTCTCTGCTTTTTCTTCTTACCGTAGCAGTTATTGTCATCTCATATACTGTATATTCTTTATTGTGTTAATCTATCTCCCCTAACTAGATTGTGACCTTATGAGGGCAGAGATCTTTGCCTGTTTTATTCAGCAGCGTGTAAAACAGTGCCTAGGACACAGTGAGTGTTGAATAAATATTTATTGAACAAATGAACTGGGAGGGAGGAGACCCACGCCTAGCCTGGACTCTTCCATTCACTTGCTGGGAGACTTGAGTGGTCCACTCCCCAATCCAGGCCTCAGTCTCCACATCGATAAAATGGGGGAGGACGTCTGTCTGCCTCTGAGGCCCTTCTAGGTCTGCCGAGTGTGATGGATGTGTGTCTGTATGTGTGTGTTGTCTTGAGAAAGGGGTGAACTGACCTGGCTGAATGGGGTGTTTGCTGTCCCCTTGTGAATGGGCCTACTCTTCCCCAGTCCTATTGAGTCTTATGCTTCCCCAAACTCCCAACTCTGCCCATCTCTGTGAAGAAATATGTGCACTAGGAGGGCACCCCAGAGACATCTTTTCTGCTGTCTCATCTCCACTGGCCCATCCCCAACCCATTGCCTCAGCATTGAGGCCTCCTCACAGGGCCTCTTGGTCTCTGATGCCTCTTATACCAATTGCCCTTCATGTCACTGTGACCCTGTGTTATGGGCTGAATTGTGTCCCCCCCACCAAATTCAAATGTTGAAGTACTAATCCCCAGTACCTCAGAAGGTATCTGAATTTGGAGATAGAGTCTTTAAAGAGATAATTAACATGAGGTCATGAGGGTGGGCCCTAATCCAATATGACTGGTGTCCTTAAAAGGAGATTAGGGGACAGACATGCATAGAGGGAAGACCATGTGAAGACACAGGTAGAAGACATCCATCTACAAACCAAGGAGCAAGAGCTCAGAAGAAACCAACCCTGCTGACACCTTGATCTCAGACTTGTGGCCTCCAGAATTGTGAGAAAATTAATTTCTGTTGTTTAAGCCACTCAGTCTGTGATACTTTGTTATGGCAGCCCTAGCGAATTAATACACCCTGGCACTCACAGGGTATGTCTGTTGTAGTTCAACTGCAGAAGCTTCATGTAGGGCCAAAGGGGTCCCTTTCTATAAAGAGGGCAAGTGAGGCTAGAGGAAGGAAAGACAGTAGGGCCAAAGGGGTTGCTCTGGTAAGCACATGTGGGAGGGACCCAGCTGCCTGGCTCCTTTGAATCCTGGAGCCTAGCCCCAGAGCTCCCATTTGCAACTGCAGTTCCACCCACCTGAGATGCCTGCCTCTACAGGTGCTGTCTTACAAGGCCCAACTTAGGGCTTCCTACTCCTCCCATCCCCTCCTGACTGTTCCAGCCCATACTGACCTGCAACTGCTTATCCTGATCCCTTGCTGGCCTCATGCTTGGGGCCTGAGCTGTGTCCTGTAGCCAAACTGCTTCCTGTGGCTGCCTCCCTCCTTAGTCCCACGTCCCGAATCTTGCTTCTTTCCTTGCTCAGTGATGCTATGCTAGAGTCTCCCACCCCCTAGCCTGCTCTGGTCCCAACTGCCGTGTCTACGCTAGCAACTCCCCTATGGCTCACCACTACCTCACCCTCAGAGAACCTCAGGATGGGCTCCTGCATTTAAATTACTATAAATTGTGTTGGGGCAATTTTCTTCCCTTCCTCATTGTTGGGATTTTTCAGAGCATGGGCCTTATCCTCAATTCCTCCACCTCTGACCAGGTGACCCCAGGATGGTCCTCCAGAAACAAGCTCTTTCAAAATGCTGGTAAATTTTTCTCTTTCCTTAAAAATAAATAAATAAATAAATAATCTGCAAGGTCTTGCATTTTCTTTTCTAAAATTTTTTTATTGTAGTAAAATATACCTAAGTTTACCATTTTAACCATTTTTAAGGGTACAGTTCAGTGGCATTAAGTACATTCACATTGTTGTGCAACCATTACCACCATCCATCTTCAGAACTTTTTCATCATCCCATACTGAAACTCTGTACCCATTAAACAATAACTCCCCATTCTCCCATCCCCCAGCCCCTGGTAAGCACCGTTCTACTTCAGTCTCTATGAATTTGACTACACTAGGTACCTCACATAAGTGGAATTATACAACATTTGTCCTTTTGTGTCTGGCTTATTTCACTTAGCATAATGTCTTCAAGGCTCATCCATGTTGTAGCATGTATCAGAATTTCCTTCCTTTTTTTTTTTTTGAGGAAGATTGGCCATGAGCTAACATCTGTTGCCAATCTTCCTCGTTTTTTCCTTTTTTCTCCCCAAAGCCCCGGCAGATAGTTGTATGTCATAGTCGTACATCCTTCTAGGTGCTCTATGTGGGACGCCACCTCAGCATGGCTTGATGAGCAGTGCCTAGGTCGGTGCCCAGGATCCGAACCAGCAAAACCTGGGCTGCCAAAGCAGAGCACGTACGAATTTAACCGCTACGCCATGGGGCTGCCCCAAGAAATTTCCTTCCTTTTTAGGGCTGAATAATAGTCCATTGTATGGCTATACCACATTCTGTTTATCTATTCATCCATTGATGGACATTTGGTTTGTTTCTACCTTTTGGCTATTGTGAATAATGCTGCTATGAACATTGGTGTACTCACATTTTCTTTTGCTCTCACTCCAACTGGCATGAAGGCAGGCCCTCGACTGAGTCTTGAAAAGTTCTGGAGTCTCACTGCAAAGGTGATCTAGACCCTACAGTGTAGGTGAAGCCTCTCTTCTGAGCCCAGGTCCTGCATCCTACAATCCCCTCCACATCTCCTGTTGAATGACTCAATGACATCTGTACCCAGCTTAACACAGACAGACCTCAACTTTTGCTCTTCCTCCCAAACCTGTTCCTTCCCCTGTTTTCTCATGTAAACAGCCCTGCAGCCACTCCGCTACACTAGATGGAAACTTGAAAACCATCTTTGACACTCTCATTCCCCTACATGCATTCACCCCAAGTTCTGACACCTTTTGTCTCCAAAACATTTCTCAAATCTGCCCACTTTTCACCTCCCTCTGCCCTAACATCCCCTGTCTCCTGGATGACTACAAAAGGATCCTCACTGATTTCCCTGCTTCCACTTTTCCCCTCACTATCTCCAACCTATTCTCCATCTTTTTCTAAAGATAGGTAATACATACACGATTTTAAAATTCCCGCTCTACAGGTCACCTCTCCAGAGGCAACAACTGTTCTCTGTTCCGTGGGCCCCTTCCAGACAGTATGGGCGAACCAGGTACTCACATGGCTGTACATCCTCACCCCCACTCCATCTACCCACATTGCTCTGGGCCTCCTTTTTTCGCTTTACACTCCATCTAGGCGTTCTTTCCCCACCATCACAAATGGATGCGTCCGTCTCTTAGGCAGTGAGTGCCTCGCCTTCCAGGTTGGACCGAGTGTGCCAATCTTCGACCAGTCACCCCTCTGTTCCAAAGCTCGGCACTTCGGGCGAAACCTCTTGCTCTCTCCTTAGCCTCGTCTCCCTCCCGGCCAGGCGCCCACCCTCCCAGGGCTCAGTTTTCAAGTCACGTCTACCGTAGACATGCCTCCGTCCTCCACTGAACTCGACACTGCTTGGGACTACAAGTTTATACGTGCTTTCTCTAACGCCCTTCTCGGGACAAGTGCGCCGCGGCCGGAGGCAGGCCCGGCCGGTCTATTTGGCCCGGAAGAAGTTCAGCTTGCGCCCAGCCCGGCAGCTAAGCAGAGGAAGACTATCACTCCCAGGAACCATCTCGCCCCGGGCTGGAGACTCGCCCTCCACGCGCTCCCTGCGGAGGAGACTTAGCATGCGCGTCGGAAGCCGAGCCTGTGCGAAAAGCTGCGCGGGCGGGGCAGGGACTGCATCTCCCAGCAGGCTGTGCGGGCATCTTTTCGGCCCCGCGTGATGGGTGACTTCCGGCGGGGAGGGGCGGGGCGCGCGGCTGAGCCAGCGGCTGGAGCAGCTAGGGAGAGGCCGGGTGGCCGGCGGGCGCCAGCCGCCATGGAGGCCGTACCCCGCATGCCCATGATCTGGCTGGACCTGAAAGAGGCCGGTGACTTCCACTTCCAGCCGGCGGTGAAAAAAGTGAGTGCGCCTCGCACCCCCTACCCCCTTCTCCCGCGTATCTCTGTCGTCTGCCAGCGCGTGACGCCCCCTGCGAGTCCATCATTTCTCCAGGCCCTGTCGCAGGGTCAGGTGAGGCCAGGATGGGCCTCCGCTGGCTTTGCTCAGCCTGGTCCACCCCTACCCGCCCCCCCGGGCGCCTGCACACCAACCTCTCCCTCCTTGCCCGCCCGGGGCTAGCACCGGCAGTCTCCTTGGAACTCGCTTTCCGACTTCTGCCCCGGGCCTTCCACGGTTCCCACCGAGGCACCACGCTTCCTCAGTGTGACGCTCTGGATTTAGTTCTGCTCCGCCCCTCCTCCACGCCAGGACAGCACCGCGGGGAGCGGGGGTGATCCTAACCGTCTGGGTTGAGCTACTGTGCCCGACCCTCTGTACGCTGTCAGTCCACGATCGGACTGAGATGGATGCTGAGGATGGCTCCCGATGTGTTTTAAGACAGGAGCCCCGGTGACCCGGGAATGTCTGACTTCTGCGGTTGGGGTCTCTTGACACTTGGTGCAGTTCTGTCTGGTCTCCTCAGAAGAAGAAACCAATTCGGGAGCCCCTTTGAATCAAAAGATACAGTTCCATACTGCTTTTCATGACTGCCTGCAGGGGATAAACATGTTGTAGCTCCCGGAGAGACCTTAGCAGTCGTTTTGTGGAACCTTCAGTTGGACGGAGGAGACAGGCTGGTTTGGCGTTGGCTGAGGCAAGGGACCTCTGTGGTGAGATCAGGGGTGGTTGGTACAAAGAGGGACCAGGTGTTTTGATTGGGCATCTGAGACATCTGCCTTGGGAGGGACCACCTGGTAGCATTGGTAGAGGATCAGAGTAGAAGTGAAAAAGAACAACCAGGAGTCTGTTGCCGGTTGACGTCATTGTGGTTTTAGCACAGCAGCTGCCAAAGTAAGTCCCAGATAATCTGGATGCTGCACCACTCAGCATGGTGCTTGAGAAAAGAAACAGGAGAAAGAAAATGGGTGTGGAAGTAGTTTCCCAAGAAGCTGTCTCCATTCCTCTCTTTACACTGCCGCTGCCTTAGTTCAGACACTAACAGTTTGTATTCCTTTGAGTCCATCATTTAACCTTTTTGGGCCTCTTTTTCCTCATTTGTAGACCAGGAAATTAGATTAATTGATCTAAAATTCCAGAATTTTTTTACCTCTTCCTCAGACTTTGGTCTCTTTTCCATCAGCCCTTTCGTAAAGTATGATTAGATGAATTTTTCTAGAACACAACAAAACTCCTTTGTTTTCTAGTTCAACTCTAACCCATTCAGAGTTGACCTACCCCGGTTCTTTCAGCATTTTTTGAGGGCCCAGTATGTGCTTGATCTATGTGCTTCTGATACAAGTAGCCCGGATTGTGTTCACAGTCAGCCACTTGCTTCCCTTGACATTCTCTGTATGTGTGTTCTTTTATGCCTTTGGTTGTGGAGTTCCTCCTACCCAGAAGAGCTCTCATCTTTGCCCTGAGGGATGGGGATGGGGCCATTCTTTAATCTCTCTATATTTGTTCTGTTCAGATTTCAAGGTCCAGTTTAAGCTCTGTCTCTTCCACAAGTCTTTTTTAATCCTTTCGTCTGACTTTATCTTTCCCTTCTCTGAATCCTGTACTCTTTTCATTCTTTTCCTGGTGACAGTTATGTGTACTATGTTTTAACTCTGCATTTCAATTGTAAGTGACCTGAGAGGCATTTCCATGTTCCTCACATCATAGCAGGGTCCCCTCTACATAGTTGGCACTCAGGAAAACGTTTTTCAAATGACTGAATTGACAGTTGAGAGGGAATTTAGAAATGGTAACTATAAATTTCTGGAAATCTAGTGGATAAAAATCTTAGCTCAGAAACTCCAAGGAGATATTTTTGTTTGAACTTAGCGTTTGATGCTCTGGTCACACCTAGACTACAAGGTATTATGTGAGCAGTGGCTTCCTTGGGAGCCCCTGGGCTTCCATGAGAGGAGTTGCTCAATAGCCATTTAGCCTGAGGTGATATCAGATGCTGAAAAAGCAATTCCTTTCCTGAATATCAGTTCTTTTTCTTTGTTTCCTCTTTTTTGGGATCAGGAAAGATATCACCGTTTATTTGATAGGTTAAGATTGTGGCATGAACCCACTGAAAAGGAATAGCAGTCTGTGGGTAGGCTGGGCTTAAAAATGGCCAACTCTCTCAGGGTACCATGGAACTCTCTTCCTACAGAGGAGACTGCAGAAGCCACTGCAGCCTGAGAACTCTTCCTGACCTGGGCTCCTCTCTTCAACCTTAGAGCCTCCACTCTGCCTTCTGCCACTGGTACCCTTGTCCTTCTACCCTTGCTTTGAGCTGTGGGAACCTTCACCAATGACTTGGTGCTAAGGGATAGAATTTAATTTAGGATAGTGGGGTAAAAATTGGTTCTCTTCAGGTCAACCTGTTGAGCACTATGCTTAGCCCTGATAGTACAGACGAATAAGAGATACTCCTTTTTTTTTTTTTTGGTGAGGAAGATTGGCCATGAGCTTAACATCCATTGCCAATCTTCCTCTTTTTGCTGAGGAAGACTGGCCCTGAGCTAACATCTGTGCCCATCTTTCTCTATTTTCTGTATGGGATGCCCCTACAGCATGGCTTGCTGAGCAGTGTGTAGGTCCGTGCCCGGGATCCGAACCCACGAACCCCAGACCCCTGAAGTGGAGCATGCAAACTTAACCACTACGCCACTGGGCCAGCCCCTCTTTTTTTTTTTTCATGGAATTAGTAGTATAAATAGAGGAAATTTAAAAATTAGATGGTGACATCAGTGGAAGAGTAGAAGTATGTGCAGTGTACAGAAGTACCAGCCTAAGGAGGGGCCATCAGGGAAGGCTTGCCAAAGAGATGGATTTTGAAGGATGAATAGGAGTTTTCCAGATAGATAAAGGATGTCTTTCTTTATGAGGCTGGGCTTTTGAAAAAAACTTTGGGGGCTGGCCCCGTGGCTTAGCTGTTAAGTGCGCGCGCTCTGCTACTGGCGTCCTGGGTTCAGATCCTGGGCACGCACCGACGCACCACTTGTCCAGCCGTGCTGAGGTGGTGTCCCACATACAGCAACTAGGAGGATGTGCAACTATGCCATACAGCTATCTACTGGGGCCTTGGGGAGAAAAAGGGAAAAAAAGGAGGAGGATTGGCAATAGATGTTAGCTCAGGGCCGGTCTTCCTCAGTAAAAAGAGGAGGATTGGCATGGATGTTAGCTCAGGGCTGATCTTTCTCAAAAAAAAAAAAAAGAAAAGAAAAAACCTTTAATAATGGTTAGTATTGGTTTTCACTCCTGATGGACACGCCTTCAATTATGGAATAATGTGAAATAAGAGTCAGGGGAAGAGCAAGGTGGTTTTGAACTGCAGTGCCAGGCTTTAGGTTGGGATACCTGGACCCACATAATTTTTTTTTTGGTGACAAAGATTAGCCCTGAGCTAATGTCTCTTGCCAATCCTCCTCTTTTTGCTGAAGAAGACTGGCCCTGGGCTAACATCCATGCCCATCTTCCTCTACTTTATATGTGGGACACCTGCCACAGCATGGCTTGATAAGTGGTGTGTAGGTCCGCACCCGGGATCCAAACCTGTGAACCCCGGGCCACCGGAGCAGAGTGTGCGAACTCAACCACTGCACCACCGGGCCAGCCCGCCACATAATTTTTTAGTGGGGAAATGCTGCTGGCCCTGCACCTTCTTTCATGTGTTTTAGAGCCCAGAGTGCTGACTCAGTGGAAACTGATGAAGGATGACTCTTGTGTTCTTCATCATGAGTGATTTGGCCAGACGTGTTAGTGTTTGAAATTCTTTCCTCTTCCAGTTCCAAACACCAGCCCTTAACCAACTGCAGTTGAGCTCAAGTCAAGCTCATTTGCACTGAGGTGTTGCATCTGTCCCTAATTCATTCATTGAACAAATAATTATTGAGTGACTATTATGTGCCAGCTGTGGGAATTCAGGGCTGTATGTGATGACAAAAATCCCTGCCTTCATGGAGTTTACCATCTAGTGATCCACATAGTAACCTCAGGGGCCAATGTACCATATGATAGCCAACCTGCCAACCAAGTGGCTTCTTGGCCTCTCCCTTCCTCCCACTCTGGTTGGATTGATTTCTCTAAATCTCCGCTTTCCCACTAGGTTCCTCCAGAGAAACTGCCTCCTGTTTAAGGCCTGCTGCCACTTTGCGCCTGCCTCTCTAACTTCAACTCCGCCAGGCCTCTCCTACAGCCTCTTTTTCTTCCACATCCGGTCATTGTCCTTGTTCCGGTCCTTGCTGGAAATCTTTTCCTCCTGTTCATCACCCGGGTTGAACCATACCTCTTCAGGGCCCCTTTAGCTGCCTGGCATGTGTACCACCCTCCTCCAGATTCAGACAGGTCGTATAGCTCCTGTCACTCAGTTGACCTGCACCACAGAGTGCACACTCTTGTTGCTTCTTGCTGTTTATCTTATTCACATGTAGATAGAGCCTGATTTTCAGTTTTGTGGAATTTTTCCCCCCCTTCCAGATTTCCCATGGGACAGCTGACTCTCTTGAAAAGCTTGCCCCACACACAGAAAGGGAAGTGAGACGACCAGAGGCCTAAAAGGGCCCTGGCTTCTCAGCAGTGAGGAGCACAGGACGTTGCCAGTTACCTATGGTGGTGACCTGTCTTATCTCTTGTTACAGATTTAGAGTCACTGAGCCAGTCTGCCTGAGCCTGTCTGCACACTTGTGTTTTACACAGAATGGCTCTAGGCACAGATGACCTGGATGGTCAAGTTCATTCTTCTGTAACTTGAAACTCATACACCAGAGTCGTATATCCATTTCGCACCAAATTCTTTCCTTTACTTGGGAAGTAATAAATATTTGTGTGTAAAGAGTGTGTAACAAGTGTTGGTTGAATGACCTAGTCTAGTTCTAGCACCTTCCAGGAGATGTAACTTGAGTCATCCTCACTGGTGTTGTTCAGACAGGTCGAGGGGCCATTCAAAGGAGATGTGGGAGAGAGGCCTTGAGTGTTATGTAGGGTTAGACTAGGCGAGGATGAAGGTCCGCTCTCATCCCTGGGGCTCTTGGCCTGTTACTTGGTCTTAGGCTTGCTGACACCGAGGGACTAAAGATTTCCCTTGGCAATAATACTTCTTTCTCTGAATAAAATTAATCTCATTTGAAATTCAGTGGCAGAGCATATATTGTATTAATTAACAATACTGTATGTGGGACTCAATTTTGTGTGTGTTTCTGTGGAACCACTTAAGGAATGCCGCATATTTGAGTCAACCCTGCAAGTGGAGAAAAAAGAAATATAATGTGTGTGGTGAAAAAGTTAATTCTAATACATGTGATGCCTTTTATTGCCCTTTTTTGGGGAGTTATTGCTTTAACTAGACCCATGAAATTTTAAGATGTTATATCAAATTAAGAGCAAAAGCTAAACACCTCAGCCCAGAGGAAAAAAAAAGAAAGCCTACACAGAAGAATGAGAACATGTGGGTACAAGAGAAAGTGACACAAAAGAATATCCCTGTGTCAGGGGTCCAGAAATGTGGCTTAGAGTTCTAGCACTACCAGTGCTCATCTCTGGTTCCCGTTTTTCTAATCTGCAGAAGAATGGCAGGACCCAGGATGGGTGTTTCCAGTGATCTCATCTACTTAGAAAATTCGGTGCCGTTTATTGCTGAGGAAAAGAGCAGAGTACCATCATGGAAATAGCCTAGACGTTGGAATCAGACAGACCCTGGTGTGGGTCCCACCTCTTCCACTTAATGGCTGGGTGACCTTCAGCTGCTGCAAATGATGACATCACTAATCTGGTCCTCACTTTTCTCACCTGTAACCTGGAACTAATACCTCATAAGCTTGTGAGAACCAAGAGTTAATGCATGTGAGTCCCTAGTACAGGTCTTGGTGTATTGTAAACAATATCTTCAGCTTAGCATCCTCTTT
Organism: Diceros bicornis minor; assembly: GCF_020826845.1. Taxonomy (NCBI): domain Eukaryota; kingdom Metazoa; phylum Chordata; class Mammalia; order Perissodactyla; family Rhinocerotidae; genus Diceros; species Diceros bicornis. The sequence continues at coordinate 48,731,445 of NC_080741.1, forward strand.
CTCTGTTTAGGAATAGCTTAAGTCCTTATGACAGCTCTGTGAGTTAGACATAGCAGGTACTATTAACCCTATTTTACAGATGAAAAAAACCAAGCCCAGATCTTATAGCAACCCAGGGGCACAGCCAAGACTCAATACTCTGTCTTAGTAAGTCTCTCTGGAAATGGCCTTTCCATTCTCTTTCATTGTTTTTCCCTTGTAACTCCTTCCTTTCCTGTTTTTCAGTGGCTCTAATGACATGCAGTTAACATAGACCTGTCCATATGTCTTATTGTTCCCTCAAAAAAGGATCCCCAACTGCTCCAAAGCCTCGGTGGGCTCCAGAGGTTCTCTGGCACTCCCAACCCCAACCAGCTGTTAGTTGTGTAGGTCTACTTGGGTCCTGTCAGTGCCTTCTAGTTTCTTACTCTTGATCTGTGGTGCCAAGGTCCAGGCTCTACCTGCTGCTGGGCCTTCCTTCTCAGGCTCTGTCAGGAGCCTCAGATTCTGAGCAGACTTTGTTATGAGCTCTGCAGAGTTTTGGACCATAGAGAGACTGTGAGAGGGTTGCTGTCCTTTACTCTAGAACTTTCAGCCAGCCTCTTTCCTCTGTTTAGTAGGGGAGTGATCAGCAGTCCATAGAGGATTTTGTCAGAGTTTAAAAAATAACCTGGCTGCTCCACTGACTATGTGGCCAGAGATTTATTTTCTCTTCCTGTTTTTTAGAGTTATTTGTGAGAACCATATTTAAAAAAGAGAAATGGATTGATCTGATATGTGGTTAAGAAATGGACTCTGGAGCCCAAGCGCCTGGGTTTCAGTTATTGCCCCATCAGTTACTAGTGCTGTGACCTTGGCAAATGCACTGACCTCTTTGCCTCAGTTTCCTCATCTGTAAAATGGTGATAATAGTATCTCCCTCTTTGGGTCATTGCTCAGCACTGTGCCTCGCCTGTGGTAGGAGCTCAGTAAGTGTTTGCTGCTGTAGATCTTGGAGGAAGAATGAGACACAGGTAGAAGGTGACCTCTAGGGACAGTTTTCTGGGGGTGGGGGCAGCATCTCTCCACTTCACCCTTGTGTGAACAGCAGGGACAAATGTTCTTAGTGATATCAGGTGAAGCCTTGTTTCTAGGACTCTCAGATACCCCTCTAATCCCTTTGGCCTCTATCCCATGGGGCCTTGAGGCTCCACTTTTACTCCTTTTCTCTAGCCTCAGAGTGGGCAAACTAAAATATTTTATTAAAAGCAGATTAATCAAAGAACATGTTCCCTTTTTTTTTTTTTTTTTTTTTTTGGTGAGGAGATCAGCCCTGTGCTAACATCTGCCAATCCTCCTCTTTTTTTGCTGAGGAAGACTGGCCCTAGGCTAACATCCGTGCCCATCTTCCTCCACTTTATATGGGATGCCGCCACAGCATGGCTTTACAAGTGGTGCGTTGTTGCACACCCGGGATCCGAACCGGCGAACTCCGGGCCGCCACAGCGGAGCACCGGCACTTAACCACTTGTGCCACCGGGCCAGCCCCCCATGTTCCCATTTATTTTTTATTTTTTTAAACATTTTTTGGAATGTTACAGGATATACTATATATATTTTTTTAATTTTATTTATTTTTTTCCCCCAAAGCCCCAGTAGATAGTTGTATGTCATAGCTGCACATCCTTCTAGTTGCTGTATGTGGGACGCGGCCTCAGCATGGCTTGAGAAGCGGTGCGTCGGTGCGTGCCCGGGATCCTAACCTGGGCCGCCAGCAGCAGAGTGCACGCACTTAACCGCTAAGCCACGGGGCCGGCCCACATGTTCCCATTTAGATAGTCAAGTTTTACCTTACAGCTCAGGCCACATTTTATATTTGTGGTTTTTGGAGGGACTGAGGGGGAGTGGGGCTGGATCAGAGTGAGGATCTTAACCAGGAGCCTCAAAGTGTCTGTGAACCCCCTAAAATTGTTGGCAAATTTGTGGGTTTATGCATAAATGCATAATTGAATATTTCTAGGGAGATTTCTTTAATGGCTTTTATATTCTCAAAGGACCCACAAAAGGCTAAGAACCTCTGACACAGGGGGACATGTTTTTCAGGTGCCATTTAGCTCTTCAGCAACTCTTAAAACATTACAAAGTTCAGACATACAGAAAAGTTGAAAGAAGAATGCAGTGCTCACCCAAATTCTCTCTACCTAGTCCCCCCCGCCCCCGCCAAAGCCCCAGCAGATAGTTGTGTGTCATAGCTGCACATCCTTCTAGTTGCTGTATGTAGGACGCGGCCCCAGCATGGCTGGAGAAGCGGTGCGCCGGTGCGCGCCCGGGACCCAAACCCGGGCTGCCAGCAGTGGAGCGTGCGCACTCAACCGCTAAGCCACGGGGCCGGCCCTCTCTACCTAGTTTTGATAGTTAACGTTTCACCATATTTGTGTGTTCTCTCTATATATACATATATGTACACATACATATGTGTGTGCGTATACATAGCTCATGAACCTTTAAGTTGTACACATCTCAGTACATCCTAAGAGTAAGGACATTCTCCTACATAACCACAATATTAGCATCACACCCAAGAAAACTCACAAAAATTTTCTGCTATAATTTATATTTAAATTTCACCAGTTGTGCCCAAAACATTTTTTATGACTTTTTCCCCCCAAACTCTGATCCAATCAGTGTTCCTATATTCTATTTAGTTGTTCTATTTCTTTAATCTCTTTTAATCTAGAATCGTCTCCTGCTTCCCCCCTCCCCCACCCAATGACATTGATTTTTCCAAGACTGGGTTAATTGTTGGGTGAAATGTTCCATCTTCTGAATTTTTCTGAGTGTCTCATTTTACTGTTATTCAATTTGTTTGTCCATCCTCTGCATTTCCTGTAAAGGCAACCATTTGCTGGGTATCCAGCACATCTAATGAGGCCCCTACCATTCCTGACGCACTCATTATTTGAGATTGGGATGGGGTCACTGGCATGACCCTAATGTGGGGCACACAGTCTGATGGAGGAACGTTCAGAATGTGAGGAGAGCAGCAGCTAACATTCAAGGAAGTGACATTTCAGATGACTCTTAGTAGAGACGGTGGGGACAAGCATTGAGACCTGAGAACAGTAATTCCAAAGTACTGTTGGCTGGGTGTGTCCCTCGGAGGTGCCAGAGGACAATCTTTGAAGGCTGTTGGGAGCCTCGTAAAGGGCCGTGAACTCTGTGCCGAGATTAGATTTGGTCCTGGAGGCTTTGGGGAGCCACTGTTGCACATTCTTTTCAGATTACAGTTTTTGTCTTTAGATTACAACTCGTTTCCCATAATCTCACTATCCTGAGAAAAGCATGTTTTGATTTATTTTTTCCCCCAGAGGTGTGTGCTTTCAGAAGGATTTAAAGTTAGGAGTGACATCAGAGTTTTGTTAGAAAGACAATTCTGGCCACTAGGTAAGGGATGGATTTGAAGGGCTGGATTTGTCCAAGCCATAGGTGGTAGGGGGATAGAAAAGAGAGCTCAGGGACACATGGGACTTTCACAAGCTGAAACCAACAGAAGAGGGGTCAGGGTCAGAGGTTTGGGAACATGGCTGGATGGTGCTGAAATAAGCTCAGTGGTAGCCTCTCTTCTGCCTGTCCCTCCCCTTCCTTTCCCTCCCAGGGCAGCTAGGAGCTATCGTGCAGCCTTCTAGGTTTCCATATGACTAATTCCTTAGCCATGTGTCATAGACACTGGGAAGGGACCCCAGAAAAGGTGAGTGGGCCACAGACATGGTGTGAGTGTGCTGCTTGACAGAGCAAGCCACATCTTCTCAGCCTTGACAGCCTTCTTCCATCTCTACGTCACATACCGTGGTTACGGTCTTAAGGAACCTTGTGAGTTGGGCTTCAGTGCCCTTAGTGTTTGTGAAATGAGTGGATCTGGCCCCTTAAATTGCTAACCCAGACACCAGGCAGCAGGTACTGCAACAGGGGTAGTTCCAACTGCCTTAGTCTGTTACTCTTAGGTGAAAAGAGGGCCCTTTGGTCCCCACTGTGCCTCCAGGCTGGTAAGTGTGCTCAGTGTCCAAGACAGTCAGCTCTTGAGGTGGTGAGAGCTGTTGTGGGCAAGCATGCCAGTTTCCTCTCTGATGTGGGCAGTGACCTTCCCTTCTCCCATCTGGGTCATTCCTGTCACACATCCGCAGGCCTTTCCTCACATATGAGGACACTGCAGATCACTTATTTCTGTGGTGCCCTTTCCCAGCCAGGAGGGCAGGCTGGTGAAGAAGGCTTTGCACACCCTCTCTTGTTTGGTGCGTCTTCCTACATTTGCTGTCAGGTTAGAATTATGGTTGTGACGCTAGAACACAGCAGGGTCTGCTCTGTGAGGGAGGCTTGAATTTGTGGTCCGTTTTGGGATGCTCAGTAGGATCCCATTTCAGCCAGCGAAGTTCCCTGGCTTCCTGAGCTGGCAGAGTCCTGGACTTCATAGAGAGGGCTGAAGCATGATGAGGACCAGCCAAGGTGTTCATGAAGGGTCATCCGGTCTTATTTCCCATTTTGCTCAAAGGAGGAGGCTCCCCTGGTCAGCATCTTGGTGCTGCCCCATTTATGCTGGTAGAGGTACCGATGGTCCAGGAGATGAACTCATGGTTGTGGGCCTGGACTTGATCCTAAGCCCTGACTGGTGATTGCCGAGGACTCAGAGGGCAGGAGTGGGAGCAGAGGAGTCTTCTGTATCCTTGGTTTACATTCTTCTCTCTCTCTAGTTTGTCCTGAAGAATTACGGAGAGAACCCAGAAGCCTACAATGAGGAATTGAAGAAGTTGGAGTTGCTCAGACAGGTAGGAGGATGGTATTTTTATGCAGATGTGAACGGGATTGGTTTGATAGGGAAGTCAAGAAACCACCTGGAACTGTGTTCTTATTTTAATTTAGAATCTTTTCCTCTGTAAAAGCAGCAAAATTAATGATAGGAAAATTTGAAAATACTGAAGAACAAGAAAAAAAAACAAAAACAAAAAAGAAAAACCAATCTTAAAAATCCTTTTCACAATTTTTTGTATATATATTTTAAATTTTTATTCATATATAATATATATAGTATGTAAAACCACAGTAGGATCATATGTCACCTATACTGCTTATGTAGCCTGCTTTTTCCATTTAACACATTGTAGATGTTTCTGTATCAGTGAACATACAACAGTATTTTTAATGGCCTGCAATTATTATGCTGCACTGTAATTTAATCAGTCTCATCTTGGAGAATGTTCGGTTATTTCAGTTTTTCACGGTTGTAAATGTAACCCATGTCTGTGCATACTTGGGTATTTATAGGATAGTTTCTGTAGGAGTTAGTGGGTGAACAGGAGCACCTGTTTCAGTTTACAGCCCCCAACAGGGTGTGCACCTGCTCCTGCTGTTACTTTTCAATTCTGGCAGTCTGACAGGTGAAAAGGGTATTTAATTTTAATTTTCAGTTATTTGGTCAATAGTAAGGTTTCACAATTGTTAAGGTGTTTGTTATGTGTCTTCTTTTAGGAATTGTCTGTTAATGTCCTTTGTTTTTTTTATTAGGGTATTATACCTTTTTTCTTATTAATTTATAAGACTCATTCATACATTAATGATATTCCTCCTTTGTCTTATATGATGCAAATATTTTTATCAGTTCACTGTTTTTGTTTACTGTGTTTTTATTTTTAATTTTTTGGTGAGGACGATTCACTCTGAGCTAACATCTGTTGCCAATCTTCCTCTTTTATTTGCTTGAGGCAGATTAGCCCTGAGCTAACATCTGCGCCAGTCTTCCTCTATTTTGTACGTGGGTCACTGCCATGCGTGGCTGACAAGTGGTGTAGGTCCGTGCCCAGGATCTGAACCAGCAAAGCCAGGCCGCCGAAGCGGAGTGTGCCAAACTTAACCACTACATCACGGGGCTGTACCCTGTTTATTGTGTTATTAATGCAGACTTTTCAGATTTTACTTTTCAGATATATTTCAAAAATATAAATGTTTAAATGTTTATAGGGCCAGCCCCATGGCTTAGTGGTTAAGTGCGCGCACTCCGCTGCCGGCAGCCCAGGTTCGGATCCCGGGCGCGCACCGATGCACTGCTTCTCCAGCCGTGCTGAGGCCACGTCCCACATACAGCAACTAGAAGGATGTGCAGCTATGACACACAACTATCTACTGGGGCTTTGGGGGAAAAAATAAATAAATAAAATTAAAAAAAAAAAAAAAAGGGCCGGCGCCATGGCTTAGCGGTTAAGTGCGCACGCTCCGCTGCTGGCGGCCCGGGTTCGGATCCTGGGCGCGCATTGACGCACTGCTTCTCCGGCCATGCTGACGCTGCATCCCACATACAGCAACTAGGAGGATGTGCAGCTATGACGTACAACTATCTACTGGGGCTTTGGGGGGAAAAATAAATAAATAAATAAAATTATAAAAAAAATAAATAAATAAATAAAATAAATGTTTATAAATCGGGTCCATCTCATCAATGCTTTGATATGCACTGAGAAAGCCTTCATCACCCAAACAAGGTGCAGTCACTGATGTTCCTTCTCTGGTATTTGTGTGGTTCTTGTTTTAACTTCAAACTTTATATGGCACTTAAAGTATATGATATGTGAAGGAAGGCTCAAACTTGAACTTTTTCTGCATGGTTTTTCTGCTGTTTTGAAGTACTCTTATGCTGAATTCTTATATATACTTTACATCTGTTCAGAATTTCCTGCTCTCTTCCACCATCTATCTGCCTCTGCCAGGCCCACGATATTTTAAATATTGTATCTGTTATACATTTTACTGTCTGATAAGACTAATCCCTGATAATAAATTTCTTTTTCAAGTTTTCCATGGCTATTCTCACATGAATGTTTCTCAAATGAACTTAGAATCTTTTTGCTAAGTTCTGCAAAATAGTGTTGGGAATTGTATGAGCTCATAAAATTTACAGATTGATTAGATAAGAGTCAACATCTTTACAAGGTTGCTTTCCTCTGCATTTCTTCAGATTTTTTTTCAGGCTTCTCAGTAAAGTTACATACAATTTTCTTCATGTAGGTTTTACACATATCTTGTTAAATTTATTTCTGTATTTTTGTTGTTGTTGCTGTTATTAGTGTCCTTCTGCCCCCATTATATTTTCCACCTGTTACAGTTGGTGTAGAGAAAAGCAATTGAGCGATTTATTTTGTTAATGCTCTTCTTTTTGATAGTATTTCAGCTCATTTTCTTGGGTTTTCCAAGTACACAGTTCATATCATGTACACATAATGATTTTGCCTCCTTCTTTCCAACAGTTGTTTTCTTGCAGTTGGCAGGCATTTCTGGAACAATGTTAATGATTGTGAGACTGTCTGTCTTTGGCTTGCTTCTGGTGTCTGAGTAGTCAGCACTGAGCACAGTGCTGGCTGTTGTGCTGGTTTGAGGCGACCTGTTCCTGCGTTTACAGTGCTCAGTGGTGGTGGGCATCACAGTCCTCTTAGCAGCTCTCATCTCGGGGCAGGAGTGTCAGCACAGTCACTTCCCTTGTATTCTGATGAATTAACAGATCATAAAATCTGTAGAAAACTTGGAAAATAAGAGAAATATAAAGAATAAAATAGCCATGTCCTGAGACAGCCTTTGTGATCTTGTACACATTCTTTTTATTTAAAAAGCCAGAAGTTAAAAAAACATTGCCAAAGCATTAGTAGACTAAATCATTTTAATTGATAAAAGATTTGCTTAAATTTTATTATAACGGTGTTTTCAACCTCTCTTTCTTTCTTTTTTTTTTTTTGGTGAGGAAGATCAGCCCTGAGCTAACATCCGATGCCAATCCTCCTCTTCTTTTTTTTTTTTTTTTTTGCTGAGGAAGATTGGCCCTGAGCTAATATCCATGCCCATCTTCCTCCACTTTATATGGGACGCCATCACAGCATGGCTTGACAAGCGGTGCATTGGTGCATGCCAAGGACCTGAACCCACAAACCCTGGGCCACCAAAGTGGAGTGCGTGCACTTAACTGCTTGTGCCACCGGCCCGGCCCCTCAACCTTTCTTAACTTGTGTCCCTTAGCAATAAACAATGACCAATAACCAGATGTCATTTCTGTGTTTAATGTTATGCAGTTTTTCCATTTTTTTAAATAAAAATTACATAATGTTGAATAATTTCGACCTCAACTCTTCCTTTGCCCCAAGTTGAGGGCAAAGCTTGGTCCCCAAGAAAGAGAACTAAGAGGAGCTGTTTGTCGATCCTCTTTATATACTGGAGTTCCAGTCATGCATTATTTATTCCATAACCAAACATTTATTGAACCCTGTCTTAACCTTAGGTACTCTTCTAGGCACTGTGGATTCAGCAGTGAACAAAGTTCCTGTGGACTAGTGTGGAATTCTAAATAAGATTCTTTGAGCAGAAAGGCGCTGGTGTGGCACCATTGGCATTAGGCTGAGTCTCCAGTGGCAGAGAAGAGGTCTGGGGAGCCAAATCCTGAAAAAAAGATGCCCAGTGAATGAGTGGCTTCACGTGGGATCCAGAGAGTGTGACGCTGGAGTGGTGGTTTCGTTTGGCAGTCTTTTGAGTGAGGCCTTTATTCTTTCATTTCCACGTGGCTCATCAGATGCCTCCCTCAGCCTCCTCAGGTGGTATGGTCCTTCCCCAGTCATCTGTGCCATGGTCAGCATAGGAATAACAGGTATGCAAACTAGATTTGGTGTAGGCTCACTTCTCAAGCAAGAAGCTATTCTACTGCCTACAGCGTTGTGAAAGAGTTGGAAACAGTGTTATCAAGGCCAAGTGCCAATTTGCTTATTTCACTTGGGAAAAATTTGGCCCTGAGTTTGAACAGTGGAAGGCTCCAATTAAGGGAGCAGCACATGAGTCCATTGCGGATCCTCTGGATAGGTATAATATCCATACATTTCTGGATTTGATTGAAGTTACTAGTCCGTGCTGGTACTAATTTCTGAATAGCTGACATAGAAAATGTCAGTAGCCTAGTTGAAAATGTATCCAAAATTAACAGGTCAGTTGTGTACTAAAAACAGTCACCAATACTGCTGGTTTATTGCAAGGATGGCTGCATTGGTGTATGGTCGGTGATAGACAAGAAAATACTTAACACTTAATATTCTACTGTATGGATATACCACATTTTTGTTTATCCATTTATCTGTTGATGGACACTTGGGTTGCCTCCACCTTTTGCCTATTGTGAATAATGCCACTGTGGGTGTACATGAGTTGTATATGTAATGCCCATGGGTGTAGAGATATCTCTTTGAGATCCTGCTTTCTTTTGAGTATTTCTTTTTTTTCTTTTGAGTACCCAGAAGTGGAATTGCTGGTTCATATGGTAGTTCTATTTTTAATTTTTTGAGGAACCACCATACTGTTTTCCACAGCAGCTGTACTATTTTACATCCCCGCCAACAGCGCACAAGGGTTCCAATTTCTTCACATCTTTGCTAGCACTTGTTATTTTCTGTCTTTTTGATAGTAGCCATCCTAATGAATGTGAGGTGGTATCTCATTGTAGTTTTGATTTTGCATTTCCCTAATGATCAGTGTTGAGTATCTTTTCATGTGCTTATTGGTCTTTTGTATGTCTCCTTTGGAGAAATGTCTATGTAAGTCTTTTGTCCATGTTTGAATCGAGTTGTTGTTGTTAAGTGGTAGGAGTTCTTTATATATTCTGGATATTAACCTCTTATCAGATACACGATTTGCCGATTTTCTCCCATTCCGTAAGTTGCCCTTTCATTCTGTTGATTGTGTCTTTTGATGCTCAGAAGTTTTCAATTTTGATGTAGTCCACTTTAGCTGTTTTTTCTTTTGTTATTTGTGCTTTTGGAGTCATATCCAAGAAATCATCCCCAAATCCGTTGTCACGAAGATTTTCCCCTTTGTTTCTTCGAAGAGTTTTATAGTTTTAGCTCGTCTTTGATCCATTTTGAGTTTATTTTTCGAAATGGTATAAGGTAAGGGTATAAGTTCATTCCTTTGCATGTGGATATTTAGTTTTCCCGGCATCATTTGTTAAAGACTATTCCCTCATTGAATAGTCATGGCACCCTTGTCAAAAATCATTTGACCATATGTATTAGTTTGCTACAGCTCCCATAGCAAAGTACCTCAGATTGGTGGCTTAAACAACAGAAATTTATTTTGTCACAGTTCTAGAGGATCGAAGTCCAAGGTCAAGGTGTTGGCAGGGTTGATTTCTTCTAAGGCCTCTCTCTTCAGCTTGCAGGTGGCCATCTTCTACCTGTATCTTCACGTGGTTGTCCCTCTGTGCATGTCTGTGTCCTAATCTCCTCTTGTTATAAGGACAACAATCATATTGGATTAGGGCCCACCTGTATGACCTCATTTTATTTTAATTACCTCTTTAAGGCTCTGTCTCCAAATAAAGTCACATTCTGTGATACTGGCTGTTAGGGCTTCAACATGTGAATTGGGGTGGAGGACACAATACAGCCCATAACACCATATATGTGAGGATTTATTTCTGGGCTCTCCTATTCCATTGATCTATATGTCTGTCTTTATGTCAGTATCACACTGTTTGGATTATTGTAGCTTTGTAATAAGTTTTTAAATCAGGAATAGTGAGATATCCAATTTTATTCTTTTTCAAGACTGTTTTGGCTATTTGGGGCCCCTTGAGATTCCATATGAATTTCAGTGTGGATTTTTCTATTTCTGCAAAAATGTGCTGTTTGTGATTTTGATATGGATTGCATTGAATCCCTAAAAAGTAAAATCCAAAAAAGTAGATCACTTTGGGGAAGTTTGCCACCTTGACAATGTTAAGTCTTCTAATACATGGATACAGGATGTCTTTCCATTTGTTTATGTCTTTAATTTCTTTTGGCAAAGTTTTATAGTTTTCGGTATACAGATCTTTCACCTTCTTGGTTATGTTTATTTTTAAGTAATTTATTCTATTTTTGTGTGTGCGTGAGGAAGATTAGCCCTGAGCTAACACCTGTCACCAATCTTCCTCTTTTTGCTGAGGAAGACTGGCCCTGGGTTAACATCTGTGCCCATCTTCCTCCACTTTATATGGGACACTGCCACAGCATGGCTTGATAAGCAGTGTGTTGGTGCGCGCTTGGGATCCGAACCCCGGGCCGCCGCAGCAGAGTGTGCGCACTTAACCGCTGCACCACTGGGCCGGCCCCATGTAATTTATTCTTTTTGATGCTATTGTAAATGGACTTGTTCTTTTTTTTTTTTTTTTTTTGCTGAGGAAGATTCGCTCTGAACTAACATCCACTGCCAATCCTCCTGTTTTTGTATGTGAGCTGCCACCACAGCATGACCATTGACAGTCAGATGGTGTAAGTCTGCGCCTGGGAACTGTACTCAGGCCACTGAAGCAGAGCACACTGAACTTAACCACTAGGCCACCGACGCTGGTCCTGGAATTGTTCTTTTAATTTCCTTTTCTGATTGTTCATTGTGATTGTATAGAATCAACTGATTTTTGTGTACAGATTTTGTATCCCACAACTTTGCTGAATTCATTATTAGTTTCACTGATTTTATTTTGGAATCTTTATGGTTTACTGTGTATAAGACCATGTCTGTGAACAGAGATAATTTTGCTTCTTCCTTTCCAATTTGGATGCCTTTTATTTCTTTTTCTTTTTTTTTTTTGTGAGCAAGATTGTCCCTGAGCTAATGTCTGTGCCAGTCTTCCTCTATTTTGTATGTGGGATGCTGCCACAGCATGGCTTGATGAGTGGTGTGTAGGTCCGCGCCTGGGATCTGAATGCGCAAACCCTGGGCTACTGAAGCGGAGCATGTGAACTTAACCACTCCGCCACCAGGCCGGCCCCATATTTCTTTTTCTTACCTGATTGCTCCAGCTGGGATTTCCAGTACTATGGTAATAGAAGTGGTGAAAGTGGGCGTCCTTGTCTTGCTCCTGGTCTTAGAGGGAAAAGCTTTTCAGTCTTTTACCAATTTAGTATGATGTTAGCTGAGGGCTTTTGATATGTAGCCTTTGTTATGTTGAAGTAGAGGAACTTACCTGAGTTTTAAAGAAGGTGACACTTTCTTAAGAGAAGAAAATTGTCAAAAAGGTGAATTATCTCACCACTGTGTTTTAAAGTAGTTAAAGACAACTTTTTATACTTGAATAACACTAGAAGGTTTAAATAAAAATTTTATTTATGATTTCAAAGTATAGGAGATTATATCTTTCCCCTAAAACAGGGATAATTAATTGGTATCTTTATATATGCAAAAGAGATATTCTTTAAAAACTACTTTATATAAATTGAATTTTTTAAAAAATATTTTAGTCTCTTAAGTAGAAAACAGAAAGTAGAGTCACACACCATTGTTACAATAATATTAGCTTTTATAATTGCCATGTATATACCTTTACTGAGATCTTAGTTTCTTAAAGTGGCTTCAAGTTACTATCAAGTGTCCTTTCCTTTCAATCTAAAGGACTTCTTTTAGCATTTCTTGCAGGGAAGATCTGGTGGTGATGAATTCCCTCAGCTTTTGTTTACCTGGGGATGTCTTAATTTCTCCTCAGTTTTGAAGGGCAGTTTTGCTGAATATAGGATTTTGGTTAACAGTTTTTTCTTTGAGCACTTTGAATATATGAACCTACTGCCTTCTGGTCTCCAAAGTTGGTGATGAGAAATCTGCTGATAATTTCATTGAGGATACCCTGTATGTGACGTGTCACTTCTCTCTTGCTGCCTTCCAGATTCTCGTGTGTTTCAGCAGTTGGATTATAACGTGTCTTGGTGTGAGTCTCTTTGAGTTCATTCTACTTGGAGTTCTTTGGGCTTCTTGGATGTTGATATTCATGTCTTTCATCAAATTTGGGACATTTTTGGCCATTATTTCTTCAAATAGTCTCTCTGCCCTTTTCTCTTTCTCTTTTCCTTCTAGATTTTCTACAGTGTGTATGGTGGTCTGCTTGATGGTGTCTTACAGGTCCCTTAGGCTCTCTTCACTTTTCTTCAGTATTTTTTCTTTCTGTTCTTCAGACTTGATAATTTCAGTTGTCCTATCTTCAAGTTCACTGATTCTTTCATCTGCCTCCTCAAATCTGCCTTTGAATCCCTCTAGCAAATTTTTCATTTCAGTTATTGTACTGTTCAGCTGCAGGATTTCTTTTTACATTTTCTCTTTCTTGATATTTCCGTTTTGTTCCCTACATTGTTTTCTTGACTTTCTCCACATCTTTCTTTAGTTCTTTGAATATCTTTAAGTCAGGTGTTTTAAAGTCTTTGTCTAGTAGGTCTCCTATCAAGTCTTTTTCAGTGACAGTTTCTGTTGGTTTATTTTTTTCTGTTGAATGGGCTGTAGTTTCCTGTTTCTTTGTATGCCTTGTGATTTTTTTTTTTTGTTGAAAACTGGACATTTGAATCTAATGATGTGGTGACTCTGGAAATTAGATCTCCCCCTTCCCCAGGGTTTGCTGTTTTTTTTGTATGTGTGTTTTCATTGTTGTAGGCTGTCTCTGTGCCAAGAATCAGCCTGAGGTGTGAACTTAAGGTCTTCTTAAGTTTTTTCTGAGCTTTTGCTTTTCCCTGGGTTTGCATGATGACTTTATAATTTCCTCTATATGTGGTTGCTTTTGAATATAATAGTCTTCAATGTTTGGCTCCCAGAAGGGAAAAAAGAAAAATGAAGGGATGAAGGGGAAGAAGCACTAGCACTTGAAATCCCCTTGAAGTCCCTTCAGCCAGAGCAGAAGTTGCAACAACGTCTGCCTTCCTCTTTGCACCTCAGAGATCAGAAGCAGTAATTAGTGATCAGAGCACAGATCTCTGATATTTGGAGAACAGAGTCCTTATTGCCTACCCTGGCTCCCACAAACGGTGCTAGCTGCTCCAGGAACATGTGCAAGGCTGCCTGTACAGGGCTGGGAGCTGGGTAGCTGCTACTGTTCTAAGAGCTGATAGTCACCAAAATTTATCATCCATGCTTTCCTTTGCAAGTTGCAGGCCTTCAGTAGACTCCAGAGTTCCAAAATAGTTATATCAGACAGATTCTGCCAGTGCGATTGTTGTCTAGGTGAGGAGACAGATTTCTGGTGCTTCCTACGTCTTTCCAGAATACTCCTCATAAATTAAAAGTTTAAAAAAAGATTTTATTTGAATAGTTTGAAAACCAGCAAGATAATCTTAACCCCTAGGACCACCATTTTATACACACAGGCGCATATGCACACAACAACCCTAGGAGGAGTGTTGTCACTCATCTCCAAAGCCTCTTCTGAGGCGGCTCCTTTAAGGTGTAGGACAGGCAGCCTGCACAGAGCAGTGGGCTGGAGAGAGCCACCCTCACGTGAGCTCCAGAACAGGACCCTCTAAAAAAATGAATAGACCAAAAATCTCCCAGACTCAGCAATATATAAAGTGAAAATAAAATATAGTAACTAAACTATTACAGCAATTTTAGGACTAACATTGGTCTAGTTTTTAGTGAATTGCAGAAAATGTATCAAAGTATGGAGACATACAAAGCAGAAATAGCGTAAGTCAAGTTAACCTTTTACCATAAGTCAGTGATTTGCAATGGAAATGGAAGGTGGATATAAATTTGGGAAGCTGTCGGCAACCTCTTTTCCTGATCTGGGCCTCTGTTTCCTCATCTGTAAAACTGGGGCTGGGATAGTTGTCCCTAAGAAGACTTTCCAGTTGTAATTCTGGAATAAATTCTTGGCCCTATGATTATAGGGAATAACACTGACAGGTGTGGTGAGGGGGTTGTTGAAGGGGTGGGGGAGTGGGTATGGTATGGTGTCAGAGCTTTCTTTCTGACTCTCCTGTTCTGCTTGCTCCTCCCACATGCAGTTCATCAGAGAGTGTGACAGCCCGGGGTGGGACAAGAGGGGACTGCGTTCTTGGTTGGATTAAAGGGTGCAGGTGGATCTGTATGACCTGGAGGGAGGTTTGCTTCCATTGTTTCCCAAAGATGGTTTTAGGAAGTTATCAACTTAAAAACTAAATTGGCCAGTTGTTTTACCCGCAAAAAGAGTTTATTTGGGAACAATCAAAAAGAATTGCAATTCGGGATATAAAGGCTGTGGCAGACCATAGGCAAATCTGGAGAACAAAGGAGGGGAGCTTGCCTTTTTTTTTGGTAAGGAAGATTAGCCCTGGGCTAACATCTGTTGCCAATCCTCCTCTTTTTGCTGAGGAAGATTGGCCCTGGGCTAACATCCGTGCCCATCTTCCTCTACTTTATATGTGGGACGCCGCCACAGCATGGTTTGATAAGCAGTGCATAGGTCCACTCCCGGGATCTGAATCTGTGAACCCTGGACCGCTGAAGCAGAGCCTGCGAATCTAACCACTACGCCATGGGCCAGCCCTGGGAGCTTGCTTTTATAGAGAAAAAAGGGGAGTTGGGAGGGGCTGTAGTAAACAAGTCCTTTGGAGGAAACTGGGAGTCTAGAGTATAGAGGCTTCTCATTGGCTAGATTGCTGCAGTCTCTCATTGGCTGGCCTCTTGCCAGGCTGGGAGAGAACTCTTCCTTCTCCTGCTGGGTAGTAAAGTAGAAAACACCTTCTTGTCGGAGATGCAAGCCAATATCTCTTCCTGTTTGAGGTAATTGACCATGTATGATAGGGCATGAGAGGCCCCCTACAGGCCTTCCTGACTCCAATTTAGTTGAAGTTTCTTTTATTAATTTCACAAAGTACGAAGACAAATATTTTTTATTTTAATCTTTTTGTATATGCTTTAGTGAGTATTAAAAAAATGTGTAGTTAGCACATCAAACCTGTTATTTCAGAGATGTAGCTGCTTACGATGTGGCTCCACTTTAAAAAGTGGGTTGACTTAAAGAAAAATGTTAAATACAAGTGGTATTTGATTGTGGCAGAGATTATGATGGGGAGGGAGGCTGCTAAGAATGACTAGATTCAAGAAGCCCTGGCCTGTGGGACAGGCCCCTTGAGGTGGCACCTCAGCAGTGTGGCTGTGACATGCCTTATCCTTGCACTGGGCATTCTAAAGGCCTTACCATAAGGGAGCTTATCGTTCCTGTTCAAAGAGGAGACTGAGGCCCAGAGGGGAGATGGTCTCCCACGACACTGTGGGGAAGTGGTGTTCAGTGGGACTAGTGCCGGGCTTTTCCTGCTCTGCTGTCCCTTCTAAGAGCATCCTAGGCAACAGGCTCAGAGCCCAGCTCTGGAATGTAGTGTCCTGGAGGATTTCCTCCAGCTGGTGCCTGCCAGCTCTCTGCTGGGCCCCTCGGCTGCTGGAATCCTGGTGAGGGACTCTGGTCCTCTCCAGCAGGTGGGGCGAGAGTATCACAGCTCTTCTAGCCGATCTCCTTTGTGCACCTGCTTCTTGGAGGGTATATTGTCTGCTCTTCTGTTTGTTTGAGCAGAGAGTTCATTTGCTTTCTTTTGTTTATTCCCAAAATGGGAATAGCTTTATTGTTTATTATAAAAATTGAAATATTCAATATAAAGACTACATTAACAATATAAAGAATTAGATATATGTCTTTATATGTGTGTATAGAATAAGAGAAATTACTTAAACCCTCTTATCCAGGGATAATCACTTAACATTTTGGTGTATAACTTCTCTAGTTGTCTTTTTGTCTATATACTTAGTTGGATATCAATATCTATATAGTTTTACATAAGTGAAATCATACGGCTCATCTGTTACATACTTTTTTTTTGCGCAACAATAGACATGTCATGGACATCTTAACATCTCAATAAATAAAGATCCTTGTCTTCAGTTTTTGTGGCTGCAGAGTATTCTCTTTTGTGGGTAGCCTTGACATAATTTATTTATTTATTTATTTATTTATTTATTTTTTAAGATTTTATTTATTTTTATTTTTCCCCCCAAAGCCCCAGTAGATAGTTGTATGTCACAGCTGCACATCCTTCTAGTTGCTGTATGTGGGACGCGGCCTCAGCATGGCCGGAGAAGCGGCGCATCCGTGCGCGCCCGGGATCCGAACCCAGGCCGCCAGCAGCAGAGCGCGCGCACTTAACCGCTAGGCCACGGGGCCGGCCCGACATAATTTATTTAAACAATCCTCTTAAATGGAAATTTTGGTGGCATCCAGTATTTGACCCTGTTAATAATGCTGTGATAAATACCCTTGCATGCTCATCCAAGCATTTGCTTTTCTGGATATCTTACTGTGTATTTTTAGATATAGAACTGTGAATCAGACATTAGGTATATTAAAATTTTTAATGCATGTTGTAAACTGCCTTCCAGAAAGGTGGGAGTGATTTAGTCTGCCAGTGCTGGCTGGTGGGATAGTTGTTGAATGACTGCAGGTGAGCTGTGGGCTTTCTTTGGATCCCTTGGAGTCTCCCAGCTCTGGTGCATATTTCCTGGGCATTTGTGTGGGCAAACAGGCCTGCCTGTCCTCTACCCCAAGTGATGGCAGGCCTGCTTCTCCCATCTGCCTCCCAGAATGCTATCCGTGTCCCTCGGGACTTTGAGGGCTGCAGCGTCCTCCGCAAGTATCTAGGCCAGCTCCACTACCTGCAAAGCCGGGTCCCCATGAGCTCGGGCCAGGAGGCTGCCGTTCCTATCACCTGGTGAGAGCTGGCAGGCAGGGCTGGGGGGAGCCTGGAGGGTACCTGGGACAGCCCAGGGGTGTCTGGGTGGCGGGGATGCCCCTTCCCTCCCCTCCCCTTTCCTTTCCTTGCTGCGCAGGATGGGGAGCGGCTTGGTGTGGTCTCCCCAGGCCTCCCTCCCTCTCACCCCACATTGGGATGGCTAGTTCCCTCACCTGGCCTCAGGGGCCTGGCCAGCTCCTTCCCTCAGGATGACTAGGGTGGCATTTCTACAGGACTGAGATCTTCTCAGGCAAGTCTGTGGCCCATGAGGACATCAAGTACGAGCAGGCCTGCATTCTCTACAACCTTGGTGAGCTGCCTGGCCCCTTGCCCATGGCCCTACCTCCCAGCCCTGCCAACCCAGGATCTCAGCTCAGCAGAAGGCCACAAAGGCAGTGGGCTGAGGGAAGGAAGACACCTGAATTCTGGCCCCTCCACTGCATTCCCCTAGCTCTGCTAGCCTCTTTTCTGGGCCATTTGGAGCAACCCTGCTGGGAGAGGCTCTACTGGGTTGGCTGCCACATGGCGTTGTCGCTGTGTGCTCTAGCCAGTAGAGATGGCCTCTCTTCTTTGACTGGGCAGCCCCCAAGCCCCCTTGTGGCTTTGGGCTGCTTCAGGCAGAAGGAGAACAAGGCTGGACTCAACCAGCTCTGCTATCAACCCTGATGACTCAGCCTCAGCTTGGCTCAAGGGAGAAGCCTGGGGAGCCCCAGAGGTCTTCAAGACCGGACCTGTAGGCTGGGGGCTATGGACAGGAGTCTCTCCTTCCTGCACTCCCACCCCTGCTTGGTGCAGAGCAGGAGACTGAGGGGCTTTGCTGGTCTTCTCAGTTTCCCCGTTTGCTCCAGCTTTGGTGTCCTTGGACCAACTGCCTCGTTCTCAGACCCCTTTTTTCCTGGTCACGAGTGACAACACTACCCCCTCTGCCTTACCCTCGACACAGGTGTGGGCAGCCTGGGGAGTAACCACAGGCTAGCCCTGACACCATGTCTCTGCCTCGCCAGGGGCACTGCACTCCATGCTGGGGGCCATGGACAAGCGGGTGTCTGAGGAGGTGAGGAGGAGGGGAGGGGCAGTGGGTGGGACACAGGACATAACCAGGGAGGGGTGCTGAGTGTTCTCAGCCTCCAGAGTTTGAGTCCTGCCCTGTGAGAGTGGACACAGGCAGCTATCTGGCTCTGCCTCTGGCCACGCTCCCCCTCTTCCCTCCCAGGGCATGAAGGTCTCCTGTACTCATTTCCAGTGTGCGGCAGGCGCCTTCGCCTACCTGCGTGAGCACTTCCCTCACGCCTACAGCGTTGACATGAGCCGCCAGATCCTCAATCTCAATGTCAACCTTATGCTGGTGAGGAGGTGCCCTTCTTGGGGCTGAGTTGAATCCAGGGGAGGGGACAGTTAGGGCTGGATCCTAGACCAGGCCCTGTGCAGATGGCAGTGAGGGACAAATAGAGGGCCTTGGCCTTAATCTTTTGAGCCCCAGGAAGCTGGGGCTGTGCTTCTTGGAGTGGCGGAGGCTGGAAGAAATAGGACAGTGAAGTGGGGATCCCTGGGTCTGCCCGCTGGGAAGGGCAAGGCCCCCAGGTCAACAAGGGAGTGCACCTGCATTTGTTGTCCCAGGGCCAGGCTCAAGAGTGCCTTCTGGAGAAGTCGATGTTAGACAACAGGAAGAGCTTTCTGGTGGCCCGCATCAGCGCACAGGTAGGGACAGGGGTGGATGGTGGTCCTCAGGGGACTGAAGGCAGGCTTCTGGTTTACTTCTGACCCCCCACTGACGGCCCCTTCCTGGCTCAGGTGGTGGATTACTACAAGGAGGCATGCCGGGCCTTGGAGAACCCAGACACTGCCTCACTGCTGGGCCGGATCCAGAAGGACTGGAAGAAGCTTGTACAGATGAAGATCTACTACTTTGCGGCTGTGGCGCACGTGAGGGCACTGTGGCCACTGGGTCTGGGCTGGGCTGAGTTACCACAGCTCAGAAAATAAGTAGTGAGGTCTCTTCTTCTTTTCCAGCTGCACATGGGGAAGCAGGCTGAGGAGCAGCAGAAGTTTGGGGAGCGGGTGAGTAAGCTCTGACAAAGAGGGGACTCAGAACTGGTTCTAGCCCTGTTAGTGAGATCCTGACGGAGTCCCCTCCCTTACAGAATAGATAAGGCAGTCTTCCCTCTGTCTCACCCCCACATCCCTGGCCACCCCCCTGCTGCAGGCCTTGTGTTTCTTATGTGTTGTCCCACCTGTGCAGCCCTCATCCCTAGGGGACTGAGGACGTGTAGCAGGCTCCCCTCAGTGGATGGGTAGTTGGAAGTGTAAGGTTTAAGGTAGAGCAGGGTGTGATGCTAACCTTGGTGCCCAGCACCTGACTGCCTCCTCAGCTTCTTGTCTTCTAGTGGGTCATCTGATAGCCAGGCAGGGTTCGGTGGGTGGCAGAAGGAGTACAGTCCAGGCAGGGAAGGACGGACCAGGCTCTGCCCGCTGCCCCCCACAGGTTGCATACTTCCAGAGTGCCCTGGACAAGCTCAATGAAGCCATCAAGTTGGCCAAGGTAAAGCTGAAGAAGAGCCTGGCTGCCCCTCAGGGCTCTGAGAGTACAGGGAGCAAGCCTAGGGGGGCTGAGGAGTCTCCTGGCACTGGCCTTGGTTGGTGCTGAGCACCCTCCATCCCTACCCCACAGGGCCAGCCTGATACTGTGCAAGATGCACTTCGCTTCACTATGGATGTCATTGGAGGAAAGTGAGTCTGGGGGGCTAGGGATGGCCCTGGTTCCTTCTTATTAGGAAGGGTCTTGGCCCTCTGCCTGCATCATTGGGAGGAAGCCACCAGTGCCAGAGAGCAGTGGTCCACATCGGGGGCTAGGTCCTGGATCCCCACTGATCGCCCAAGACTCCCCACTCCCGCTTCTCCTGACTCCCAGGTACAATTCTGCCAAGAAGGACAACGACTTCATCTACCACGAGCCTGTCCCAGCACTGGACACCCTTCAGCCTGTGAAAGGTCTGAAGCTGAGGGGAGGCCAAGGATTGGGGTAGGAGGAGAAGACAAGACAGAACAGAGGCAGACTCAAGGTTTGTGGGCTTGGTCTCCACAATTCTTCCTTCCCCTCCCAGGTGCCCCCTTGGTGAAGCCCTTACCAGTGAACCCCACAGACCCAGCTGTTACAGGCCCTGACATCTTCGCCAAACTGGTACCCATGGCTGCCCATGAAGCCTCCTCGCTGTACAGGTGGGTGGGAGGGGCTGGCCCTATTCTTAGCACAGGTGGAGTTGGGATGTCTCAAGGGACATAGGCTTCCAACAACTGCTCTGTCACTTCTGCAGTGAGGAGAAGGCCAAGCTGCTTCGGGAGATGATGGCCAAGATTGAGGACAAGAATGAGGTCCTGGAGTGAGTGCAGGGCTGGGAGTGGGAGGCGTGGGGAGTACAAGCCAGACCTCTGTGGGGTCCCCAGTGCTGCCTGCAACAGAGAGAGGAGTAGTGAAATGTCTGGTCGCACCACAAGATTTCCTTGCTCTGCCCTCCCTGCCCAGGGTCTCGTGGGCTATGTGTGTAACATGAGTCATGTGTCTTGGGAGAAGAGTGTCCCTTCTGTCCCATTGTTTTCAGCAGTGCCCTCAGCATGTTCTCTGAAGCCAGGCCAGACCAGACTGGTGCTGGAAGTTGGAATGTTGATTTGCTCTCTGCTAGGACCTCAGACCTAGCTTCAGTGGTGGGGGACTTCAGTGGTCTGGGACTGGCCTTAGTCAGCTCCTTTTACATGTCAGCACACAGCTCCTGGTCCTGTTGTCCCCCACAGCCAGTTCATGGATTCAATGCAGCTGGATCCTGAGACAGTGGACAATCTTGATGCATACAACCACATCCCGCCCCAGCTCATGGAGAAGTGTGCGGCTCTCAGTGTCCGGCCCGACACTGTCAGGAACCTAGTCCAGTCCATGCAAGGTGAGCGAGGGGGAGAGCAAGCAAGTGGAGTACGGGAATATGGAAGTCATCTGCTATGGCCTTCTCCATGTCTCCTGTTTGCCGAGGATGGAAGTTGCACCTCTCCAAGCACCTGACGCAAGCACCCACCCCCCACACCTCCATGGATTGCTATACTCTATGTGCCCTACATCTACATTGTTGAGGGAGCATTGGGCCATACACAAGCCCTTCACTAAGTGGGCAGTCCTGTCTCCTGGGGGATGGGCCACAGTGGGTGCCTGGCCTACTTGCCTCAGGAGCTGTTTCCCCCTTTCCCACACATACCCCCAGTGCTGTCAGGTGTATTCACGGATGTGGAGGCCTCCCTGAAGGACATCAGGGACCTGCTGGAGGAGGATGAGCTGCTAGACCAGAAGTTGCAGGAGGCAGTGGGCCAGGCGGGAGCCAGCCTGGCAGTCTCCAAGGCTGAGCTGGCAGAGGTGAGGCGAGAATGGGCCAAGTACATGGAGGTCCATGAGAAGGCCTCCTTCACCAACAGTGAGCTGCACCGCGCCATGAATCTGCACGTTGGCAACCTACGCCTGCTCAGCGGGCCGCTGGACCAGGTCCGTGCTGCTCTGCCCACGCCAACCCTCACCCCAGGTGAGCCCCACCCCTCCCAAACCCATGGGGAGAGATGTGGAGCTAGGAGTTTCTCTGGCCTCACTGACCACTACTGCTCCCAGAGGACAAGACTGTGCTGCAGAATCTGAAGCGCATCCTGGCAAAGGTGCAGGAGATGCGAGACCAACGCGTGTCCCTGGAGCAGCAGCTGCGTGAGCTTATCCAGAAGGATGACATCACTGCCTCGCTGGTTACTACAGACCACTCAGAGATTAAGGTCAGGTTGGGTGAGCAGGGTGGAGGGGCTCTGACATGGGGCTCCACCGTGAGATGGTGAGGCCCTGAGTATCTGTCCTCCACCCCCCAACACACTCCCTCAGAAGCTGTTTGAGGAGCAGCTGAAGAAGTATGACCAGCTGAAGGTGTACCTGGAACAGAACCTGGCTGCCCAGGACAACGTCCTTCAGGCACTGACAGACGCCAATGTGCAGTATGCGGCAGTGCGGCGGGTGCTCAGTGAACTGGACCAAAAGTCAGTGTCTGGCCCTCTGCTCTTGCCCAGAGTCCCTCCTGGAGCTAGGCTCCAGCTGCTCACCTCCTGCCGGCCCTTCTGTCCACCAGGTGGAACTCCACACTACAGACCCTAGTGGCCTCTTATGAAGCCTATGAGGACCTGATGAAGAAGTCCCAGGAGGGCAAGGACTTCTATGCGGACCTGGAGAGCAAGGTGACCGCTCTCTTGGAACGAGCGCAGTCTATCTGCCAGGCCCGCGAGGCTGCCCGCCAGCAGCTCCTGGACAGGTGAGAGTGGCCTGGGGCCCAGGCACGGCTGCAGCCCAGACCCAGGCTGTGCCAATGGGAGTTTGGCTCCACTTCTTACTTACGTTGTCCCACAGGGAGCTGAAGAAGAAGCCGCCACCACGGCCCACGGCCCCAAAGCCGCTGCTGCCCCGCAGAGAGGAGGGTGAGGCAGTGGAGATAGGAGACCTGCCCGAGGAGCTGCGCAGTCTGCCCCCTGACATGGTGGCTGGCCCACGGCCACCCGACACCTTCCTAGGAACTGCTGTCCCACTCCACTTTGCTCCCAGCCCCTTCCCTGGCTCTGCAGGACCAGGACCCCACTATCTCTCAGGCCCCTTACCCCCTGGTACCTACTCGGGCCCCACCCAGATGTTGCAGCCCAGGGTCCCCCAGGCACCAGGGCATCCTGCAATTGCTGTGGTACCTGGACCTGCTCTCTATCCAGCCCCTGCCTACACACCGGAGCTGGGCCTTGTGCCCCGATCCTCCCCCCAGCATGGTGTGGTGAGCAGTCCCTATGGCGGGGTAGGGCCACCCCCAGCAGTCACAGGTCTGCCCTCAGCCCCACCTCCCCAGTTCTCCGGCCCTGAGTTGACCATGGGGGTTCGGCCAGCCACCACCACAGTAGATAGTATCCAGGCCCCCATCTCCAGCCACGCAGCACCACGGCCAAACCCCAGCCCTGCTCCTCCCCAGCCCTGCTTCCCAGTGCCCCCACAACAGCCACTGCCCATGCCCTACACCTACCCTATAGGGGCCAAGCAACCCCTCCCAGCCCAGCACCACTTTTCTCCTGGGATCCCTACAGGTTTTCCAGCCCCAAGGGTTGGGTCCCAGCCTCAGCCCGCACAAGCAGCATTTGGGACCCTGCCCCCCCAGCAGCCCCTTCCGCTCCAGCATCCACACCTCCTCCCACCCCAGGCTCCAGGACTGGTAGCCCCTCAACCCCCCTATCCCTTTGCCCCCCAGCCTGGTGTTCTGGGGCAGCGACCACCACCCCTGCACACCCAGCTCTACCCCAGTCCCTCTCAGGACCCGCTGCCCCCCCATTCAGGGGCTCTGCCTTTCTCCGGCCCTGTGCCCCCTCAGCCTCCCCATCCCACCCTGGCATATGGTCCTGCCCCTGCCTCCAGGCCCCTAGGCCCCCAGGCAGCCCCTCTCTCTATTCAAGGCCCCCCGCCTGCCAGCCAGCCTACCCCCAGTCCCCACCTCGTGCCTTCACCTGCCCCATCACCAGGGCCTGGCCCAGTACCTCCTCGGCCCCCAGCAGCAGAGCCACCCTCGTGCCTGCGCCGCAGCACTGTGGCTGCAGATCTGCTCTCCTCCAGCCCTGAGAGTCAGCATGGAGGCACTCAGCCTCCTGGGGGTGGACAGCCCTTGCTGCAGCCTACTAAGGTGGATGCGGCTGAGGGCCGGCGGCCACAGGCCCTGCGGCTGATTGAGCGGGACCCCTATGAGCACCCTGAGAGGCTGCAGCAGTTGCAGCAGGAGCTGGAGGCGTTTCGGGGCCAGTTGGGCGATGCAGGGGCTCTGGACGCTGTCTGGCGAGAGCTGCAAGATGCACAGGAACACGATGCCCGTGGCCGTTCCATCGCCATCGCCCGCTGCTACTCACTGAAGAACCGGCACCAGGACGTCATGCCCTATGATAGTAACCGTGTGGTGCTGCGCTCGGGCAAGGATGACTATATCAACGCCAGCCGTGTGGAGGGGCTTTCACCATACTGCCCACCCTTGGTGGCCACCCAGGCCCCACTGCCTGGCACAGCTGCTGACTTCTGGCTCATGGTGCATGAACAGAAAGTGTCGGTCATTGTCATGTTGGTGTCTGAGGTTGAGATGGAGAAGGTGAGAGGGAGAGGTTGGGTGGGCGCCCAGGAGGGACCCTGGAGAACCAGCCCTAACTGCCCCATCTATTTGCCCCTCAGCAAAAGGTGGCACGCTACTTCCCCACTGAGAGGGGCCAGCCCATGGTGCACGGTGCCCTGAGCCTGGCCCTAAGCAGTGTCCGCACCACTGAGACCCACGTGGAGCGGGTGCTGAGCCTGCAGTTCCGTGACCAGAGCCTCAAGCGTTCCCTCGTGCACCTCCACTTCTCCACTTGGCCTGAGTTGTGCGTATGCCGCCCCGGCTGGTGGTTGGGGTCCTGGGGGCTGTCTGCTCCTTGGTGCAGGTAGGGGTGGTGAGGGCCTCAGATCAGGTCTGGCTCAAAGGCCCTGCCCTGCCCCTGCAGAGGCCTACCCGACAGCCCCAGCAACCTGCTGCGCTTCATTCAGGAGGTACATGCACATTACCTGCACCAGCGACCCCTGCACACACCCATCATCGTGCACTGCAGGTAGGGTGCAGGTAGGGGGTGGGCAGCTGCCTGAGGTTGCTCCTCTATGGGCTTTTGGGCTGGCCTTACACTCCCTTCCTGCTGCAGCTCCGGGGTGGGCCGCACGGGAGCCTTTGCACTGCTTTACGCAGCTGTGCAGGAGGTGGAGGCTGGAAACGGGATTCCTGACCTGCCTCAGCTGGTGCGGTGTATGCGGCAGCAGAGGAAACACATGCTACAGGAAAAAGTGAGGGTCTGGGCAGGCGGGTGCTGGGATGGGCCTTCTGCCCTAGGGTCACAGGGCCCTGCCCAGCTGACCAAGCCAAATGCACCTCTGCAGCTGCACCTCAGGTTCTGCCACGAGGCAGTGGTGAGACACGTGGAGCAGGTCCTGCAGCGCCACGGCATGCCCCCTCCGTGCAAACCCTCGGCTGGCACAAGCGTCAGCCAGAAGGTGAGGAAGGAGTCCCTAGGGGCTATTGGGCCAGCCTCGTGGACCCCCGTTTTCACCCAGTTCTGTCTTCTCAGAATCACCTTCCTCAGGACTCCCAGGACCTGGTCCTTGGTGGAGACGTGCCCATCAGCTCCATCCAGGCTACTATCGCCAAGCTCAGCATCCGGCCTCCTGGGGGCTTGGATTCCCCAGCCCCGAGCCTGCCAGGCCCCGTAGAGCCCCCTGGCCTGCCGCCAGCCAGCCTCCCAGAGTCTACCCAGCTCTCATCTTCCTCCCCACCCACTCTCTCGTCACCCCTGCCTGAGACCCCCCAGCCTGAGGAAGAGCAGCCAGTACCTGAGGTCCCCAGCCTGGGGCCCCCCTCCTCTTCCCTGGAGTTGCTGGCCTCCCTAACTCCTGAGGCCTTCTCCCTGGACAGCTCCTTGCGGGGAAAGCAGCGGATGAGCAAGCAGAACTTTCTGCGGGCCCATAATGGGCAGGGTCTGCGGGCTGCCCGGCCCACTGATGACCCTCTCAGCCTTCTGGATCCACTCTGGACACTCAACAAGACCTGAACAGGCTTTGCCTGCCTGGTCCTTACACTACATCACCTCCCATGCCTGTCTGCCCATGCTCAGCAGGGCCTCTCGGGGCAGGCCTGGTCTCTTACTCCCATTCCTGCTGCCTTCAGCCCTGCCTGGCCCAGCCCGCACCCCTGTGGGGTGGAGATGCATCACGGGCCTTGGGTCAGGTTCTGCTCCTTTGTGGGACCTAACATTTTTCAGCTCTTTGCTATTGAAGTAATAATAAACCAACCTATTCTGTGGCCAGTGTCTGTCCATTGTTGCCTCAGGGAGGGAGCCTGAGCCCCAGTAGCACCATCTGAAATGTGGTATGTTTAGTGGGCTTGGATGTGGATGGGTAGAAGGATGACCTTGAGCCACCATTGGTTTCCACACCTCTGAAATGGTTAAGTAAGAAAGCCTCTAGTGCTCGCTTGCTGTGCCTCCCCCACCCTGTAACTGTCCCTATCCGCTTCTTGTATAGCTCCTGCCTGGAGCGGCTCTGAGGTGAGAGAAATCTAACCAAGTGCTAAAGTTTAAGCACAGGGAGGGAGTATCTTAGTGACGCAGACTCTCCTCTAGGGGAAGAGGCAAGTAGAGCACAAGGCCTCTGGCAGATGTGATTTAAAAAAAAAAGTAGTTTAATAATATTACAGTCATGAGGCAGCTTGCAGAAGACTTGTCTCCTCCCCCCAGTCTAGGTCCAGTGCATTGGCCCTGTGTGGCTGGCTGAGAGGGGCGCAGCTGCTGCCCACCCTCAGTCCAGCTTTTCCAGCACAGAGGGCACATACACCAGGCTGAGCTCGCTGCCAAAGTTGCAGACGATGGCAGCATTGTCCAGCACCAGGATCTGGCGGGCAGGCTGGGCCTCACTGTTCTTCCCCAGGTAGACTGTCTGTAACAGGTCCCCGTAGTTTAGGTCCCAAAAGGAGACACAGCCCTGGCCGCCGGTCACCAGCAGGTTGTCTGAGATGACACCCAAGCTTGCACCACAGCCCAGGTCCTAGAGGCAAGGACATGACAGGCTCAGTGTCTTGAGTCCTTCTCTAAGACACGAAGAATACTGTGGCTCCCAACCTGCCTACCTGCTGAATGGAGTAGAGCTTGATGCCTGTGCTGCGGTCCCAGATGCTGATGAGGTCATCCAGGCCACTGCTGATGACGCAGGAGGTGGTACAGGTGAGGGAGGTGACATCCCCACGGTGAGCGAACATGTGGCTGACCCGGCTGCCAGTCAGCACATCCCAGAGGCAGATGGCCCCATCTTGTCCTCCACTGGCCAGCACCATGGTCTAGGGGAACAGGCCCAGGGAGCCGGGTCACTGAGGTGGAATACCTTGATACATAAAGGTGTCCTAGGGCCCTGGTGGGTGTGGGCCCTCACTCTACTTTCCAAAAGGCCCTTGGTGGCCAGCTCCCAGGAATCAGAAACAAGGGCCATGGCCTGGCTTGGTACTCCTGCACCCCCCACAGCCCCCCACAGGCCCCTCACCTGGTCAATGTACACAGCTGTGATGGCCCCTGAGTGGCCCTGCAGGGTGAAGAGGCAGCATGAGTCCTCCAGACGGAACACCTGGGGGCAGGGACGGGCATCAGGTTCTGGTCTCTCCGGTGTTTTCCAAATTATACTTTGGCCAAGAATTCCCTTGCACAATTCATCCAGGACACCTCCAGGCTCTCCCTGACTGACCCCAAATGCTCCTCGTCCCTTGTGCTAGGCCACCCTGGCACCTAAGAGATGGAGCCAACACTCACTCTCAGTGTGTGGTCTTGGCTCCCAGTCACAAGGCGCCCGGCAGCGGCCTTCAGGGCTGTGATGGGTTTCTGGTGTGCACAGGGTACTGTGTGGGTCAGGCGACAGGCCACCGTGTCACTGCTGCTGTACACGGGGGATGCAGGGGAACTGCCCCGCCCTGGGGTCCCTTGGGGACAAGAGGCCAAGTGAGAGATCTCGGAGAAGACACCTTACAGGCAGCCCCTGAACTCCACCCACCAGGTGCAGGCACCTGCCCAGCCCAGGCCCTCTGACCTCGGAACTGCAGCGGGCTGAGGGCAGTGTGCGTCTCCAAGGAGAAGAAATCAAGAGAACCATTGAGCCGGGCAGCCACAATCCTGGAAGAGAAGAGCAGCTGCCAGGGGGCTCTCCCTCAGAGCCCCCAGCCTTGAGGCCAAGCACCACGGCTACTTGACAGGCTCAGCTCCACTGAGCATGTGGGAACAACAGAGACAGGAGGGACCATGGCCAAGAGAGAAGGACAGGTGCTGGGGAACAGATGCTGAAGCTGGATGGCCCAGGTTGCAACTCTAATTATTAACCTCTCTGTGCCTCAGTTTCTTCATCTGTGAAACGGGGACAACGGTACGCACCTCACAGGGTGGTCACGAGTAAATGAGCTAATAAATGTAAAGTGGTACCTGGGGAACATCACCTAAGACTGCAAACTAAAAGGAAAAAAAAAAAAAAAAAAAGAAAAAGCATGGGGAGGGTTCCTCTTCATAGCCTGGAGCTAAAGGAAAGGCTTCTGAGCAGGGGAAATAAGACCTGAGGTGGGGCTGTGTTCTGCAGCTGCAGGAGGTACTGCTGTCTCCAGCACATAAAAGCAGCTTCGACCCAAGGACCACCCACTCCACTTCCTTTTTCCATAAAGAAACAAGAGTTTTCTTCACTGCCTAGGAATTCCTAGGCACAGGCTGACAGGCAGAGATGAGGACATTTGCCCAGTGGCCCCAAAGCCTCGAAGTGAGTGGGGCTCAAAATCTCACTCAAGCAAAAGGCAATGCATGTCTACAACCTCCGCCCAGGAACTGGAAGGGCCCACGGCAGAGCTGGGGAAGGCTTGGTGTACGGAAAAGGGGAGGGCAAGGAGGAGAGACCATGGTCACTAGGAACTCTGCCCGTTGGACTGAGACCATGGGCTTTCCCTAAAACTGAAAAAAAAAAAACAAGAAGCAAGGGAGAATTTCCAAGCTTGGGGATCCTAATGAACTTGGCGAGGCTGGAGGGTAGGATGCTGAACAAGGCCTGTGCAAGAAGCCTGGTGGTGGCAGGAATGACAGCAGCAGCCAACAGAAATCGAGAGAGGGGCCAGCCCGGTGGCATAGCAGTTAAGTTTGCGTGTTCAGCTTTGGTGGGCCTGGGATTTGCCAGTTTGGATCCTGAGTGTGGACCTATTCACCGCTCATCAAGCCATGCTGAAGTGGCGTCCCACGTAGAGGAGCTACAACTCTACAACTATGATATACAATTATGTACTGGGGCTTTGGGGAGAAACACGAAAAAGAGGAAGATTGGCAACAGATGTTAGTGCAGTGCCGATTTTGCTTAAAAAAAAAAAGAGAAAGAAAGAAATTGAAAGAGCTAAGGACAAGGGGTACCCCCTAGCCCAAGAAAAAAAAGCTCAAGCTCTAGCTTAGATGGTGGTGCCACATATGGTCAGGGACCCTGGAAGGAAGAGCCCATATGAGATAGGCAGGTGAAGCACTCAGCAGGAGGCACCTGGTCATGGGTGAGACCTGGGTTTATGAGCCCAGAGGTGGAAGCCAAAGCCCAGGTGGCTGAGACCCTCCCAGCCAGATGGAGATGGAGCCCTGGGAATACCTACAGCCAAGAGGCGTGCTACGGAGGGAGGTGATAACAGTGTCCAGCATCAAAGAGAAAGAAAAGTTTTAACAAGAAGGTTCTTCTGAAAATGCATTTTTCTATAACTGAAAATGCAGCCAAGAAACCCAGAAAGGTCAGTATTGACAGGCTTATTAGAGATACTTTGGCTTCAGAAGGGTGAGCCACTCCCCACTGTCACAGTGGTTAAGGGCCCTGGGAGCTCACCATTTGCCAAGCCCTATTCTAAGTGCTTCCTACCAGTTAACTCTTTTGGTTGTCACCCCTCCTGTTGAGGTGGACTACCCACTGTTCACAGGTGTGGGGCTGGGCACCGAGAAGGGAAGTTGAGTCACACACCAGTGAAGGGGAGCCAGGACTCAAACTCAGAGAGTATGGCCTGGCCAGGAAGGGCTGGGGATGTCTGGGGTTGAGCCAGGCAACCCAGCACTCACACCTTTTGTCCAGGAAGACGAGGGCCGTGATGCCCGAGGAGACCTCCTCGCTGCTGCAGTGTAGCAGGCCCTCGATGGCATCCCATACCTGCAAGCCCAGAAGCTGTGAGCACCTGCGGGCCAGGAAGGCCCATAAGCCCCCAGTGTGGGGGACCCCTCTGCCCACCTCCAGCCCCTCTGCCCACCTCCAGCCGGCCACTGCTCCGCCCCACCACGATGAGGTTGCCCTGCAGCTCCAGGCTCCAGATGGAGCCGTCTGCGCTGGGGGCCCAGGTGAGGGAAAGGGAGCCCTTCTCTGGAAGAGAGCCCCCCTCATCCTCAGGGGCCTGGGGCAGTGTAGGCCCAGGTGAGGAGGGGCGCAGGGCTGGTGAGTGGACGGGCGCCAACCCCTCCTCCTGGTACACTCGCTGCACCAAGCGGCTGAAGTCGTAGCCCAGGGAGTCCCGAGTGCGGCCGCAGCCCGCCCGGTGCCGGGGCTCTGGCTGAGCGGGTTCTGAGAGCTGCAGCTGCGCTGAGAAGTTGGTATCAATCAAGCAGGTGAGGTCCGGCTGGTCCCCGAAGAGGGAAGGTGGTGGGGGGCCCCGGGGGCGGTGCCGCAGCGGAGGGCTGTCCCCAAGCTCCTCTGGGCCACCCTTCCCGCCATCTGACAGCCGTTCCCAGCTCTCCTGAGCCTCGAACACACTGCCAACACCACTGTCCCGGCGCTGCCTGCTGGGGGAGCCAAGAGGGCAGAGTGAGGACAGTGGGGGATGGCAGGGGATGACAGGGAATGGTGAGAGGTAGGGGGGGACAGAGTCGGGGTTGGGACAGGGGAGGGGCGTGGAAGGGGGGGCCCCTACCCTGGGCGTGGGATGCGTGTGAGGCAGTCCCCAGTCTGTGCATCCCACACGCAGACGTGGCCCGCCAGGCAACAGCTCACCAGCAGCATGCCATCACTGGCCAGACATTCGATGTCCTGCGGAAGCGTGACATGCACATGGGCATGGGCACTGGCATTGGCAAGGCCCCAGGCGCCCCCCAGGCCCTGGGTCACACTCACCATGAGGTGCCCACGCAGCACCAGGGGCACAATCTCTGTCTCAGGCGGTGCATAGCCATAGTCGTCACAGGGCAGGTCCCCGCGCCGCCGCCGGCCCGGCCCACTGCCGGGCTGCCCGTAGTTGCGCGGGCAGAGCACGCGGTAGAGGCAGAGCAGCAGCAGCACGAGGAGAATGCCCGCGGCCAGGCCAAGCGCTGCCACCCTGTGCCAGGTGGGACAGTGGTAAGGCGCGTCCTGTCTCTCCCACCACCACCCCCGCCCCCACGGGCCTTACTTGTACAGAGTGACATCTCCATGGGCCTGCACCACACCTGGCCCCTTGGGGCCGGCCTCCCAGAGCCCACCTGGCCCGGGCTGCAGCGGGGGCCAGGCACTGCGGCTGTCCTGAGGGTGCCGCCCCTCCAGGGCCTCCTTCGGGTTCAGGTGGAGCGTGACCGGGATGACAGGCAGCAGGCTGATGTACCTGGGACCGGGCAGGTGGGGAGCCTCAGAGGGGATGCCCTCAGAAGGGTCCCTCCTGCTGCTGCCCCAGACCCCTCCCTATTCTCCACGCAGGACTCAGCTCGACCTGCCCGACTCAGCAACCACCACCCTCTCAGTACAGTCTTCTCAGTATGGGTAGTGGGGACAGAGGTAGGCCTCTCCCCAGCCCAGCTCTGGTACTCCAACCTTGCTCTGTCACAGACACCAGCACTCAAGCAGCCATCCTTGCAGTGCGGGCTGTCTCCATCACCCATCCTGGCACACAGCGAGCAGTAGCAAGTGGGTGGATCTCATTCTCACCAACAGGCAGCAACCTGTGACTCCCCAGAGCAGGGCCCAGGGCCACCGTCTTGGGTTGTGGCTGCCTGGAGCACTGGTTCCTACCTCACAACCTTATGGGTATTTTATTATTTGAAAGGAAACAGAGAATTCAAAGCAGTGGGTCTCCTACCACCCAGTGAGGAGGTGACTACTGGCACAGCCCAACTCACCTCTTTGCCAGTGTGATGTTGTAATAGCTGAAGAGCGTCGGCCAGTGGCGGAAGGACAATTTCCTCCAAAGTTCCTCGTCCTCAGGCCCCCAGGTTACCTCTGGGACTGGACTGTCATAGACACCCTCTATCGGACCACCAGGCTCGGGTAGCTCCCCTGGCAATGTCTGGTTCTCAGGTAACTTAGGGGCATCAGGTGGGAAGATGGAAAAGGCAGGGTCCGGGTGGCTGGCAGGCAGCACACCACTAGGCACAGGCATGGGAGTCAGGGCGCCCTCGCCCAGTGGGCTCTGTTCTGTCACCTGGGCAGCAAGGTAGGTGCGTAGCCCTGCTGGGTCTGTGTACACCAGGATGCCGATCCAGACAACAGTGCCAGCCTGCAGGGGGACATTAGGTGCTCAGTGGGGCCTCTGGGAGGAATAGGCAGCTCCAACCCCCAGCAGACTTGGACTTCATGCTAGAAGGAGGCAGCATGGGGACCTCAGGCCTGGGGTGGGGAGAGAACACAGGCCCGTATCTGTCCTTCCCTTCTGTTTCCCCAGTCCTCCCACTATCACCTGGGGCCAATTGCCATTGGAGGGACCTAGTTCCCCTTCTATGGTCACGGTTTGGGTTTCCTGGCCTGGAAATACAGAGGAGCACCCTTGAGTTTGATACAGAACTTTTCTACCCCCAGTGCCCATCTCAGCGAGGGCCAGAAAGCTGCCACCATTCCCATGGCCAGAGGGAGCGGCTGCCTGACCTGCTCCAGAGACAGCCACGGGTCCTGGTCCTCAGACGGCCTCAGTCTTGCTGCCCTCCCACTTCCATTCGTTGGGAGAGGTGCTGTCGGCCAGCAGCCATCCCAGCAGGTAAATTACTTTACCCAGCATTTTCTGATGTCTGCACACTATGTAGCAGCCAGTGAACCCCGACTCAGGGAATCGTGATGGTTCCATCTCAGAGCACCCCATTTAGCAGGTTCCTGTCCCAGGTCATTCTGGGGAGATGATGACTCCTCAACCTGACAACCTCAGGGCTGCTTCTCCCAGAAATAGGCTTATCACCTCAGAAACCATGGGGCCTGGGCAGGAGGGTATGGTGGGCAGCTTCCCAAAGCTGGGCTTCAAGAGGCCACAAGGGCCTGAGGAGCATCCCCCACCTCCAAGGCAAAGTACAAAATTCAACAGGGAATTGAGTGCTGGCCCTTGGAGGAGGGCAGGGCAGGGAAGGCAGGTACCATGATGAGGCGCTGAGCCAGGCGGGTGCGGGCCAGGAAGTAGATGACACGCAGCCTCTTGGGCAGCCGCAGGTTCCGGAAGGAAGATGGTTGCAGCGTGATGGTGTAGGGTGTGGATGGCCGCACAGCCAGTTGCCTTTCGAAGCGTGCTGGCCGCCCCACTGGCTTAGCTGGGGGCAGGCAGGCCTCAGGGGGCAGCCGTTTGTTCAGGTCTGCTAGCTGTTGGGGGTGCAGTGGTCAGGGCCTGAGCGTGCTGTCCAGAGGCTGCCCACATGGGGCCACTGCCCCTGCCCAAGGTCTGTACCTCTCTCACCCGAGATCCCCTGAGCACAGCCAGGGCTGAGGAGAAGGTGGGTGGGGCAGGGCTCAGCCCTCTCCTACCTCCATCCGGCGAATGTCAATGGACAGGACAGTGGTGAAAAACAGCATCTGAAGGAAGAAGTCAGACACCAGGCCCACAACAGCAAAGAGACAGAACTCCTGGAATTAGAGCAGATGAAGGGACACCATGACCTCATGGCCCAGCACCCTAGAGAAGCAGTTCCCTGCCTGCGGGCACCTCAGAATCTGCAGGGCAGTGGCAGGCAGGGCAGAGCAGAGATAAAGAAGAGAGATGCTGGTAGTTCTGAATCTGGGAGTGACCAAGGACAGGAGGGACAGTGCCAGCGGCTCCCTCCCTTCCCACCAGGGGGCAGCAGAGACCCCTCACACCCTTATCCAGAGAAGGCTGAAGGGTGGGTGCTCTCCCTGAACCTTCTGATCCCCCTAGAGAGGAGGGCCTGACCCAACTTGGAAAGCTCTGAGCCCCATCAGCCTGCTACCCAAAAAGCCCTCCCCCACTGAGCCCGTGGCCCTGCTCATCTGCCATGGACCAACACATACCCAGAGCCCAGGCCTGACCCGATTTGAGGGCACTCGGAAAGGTTTCTGGCCAGTGACTACAGTGGACCAATGAAGGGAGGGAGAGAGGCCAGGAGGGAATTAATTCTGCCCTAAAATTGATAAAATGTAGTCTCTGCTCCCCAAGCTCTGTTGATAGGTGGAATTTTCTAAGATTTAAGTTTTCCTCCCCTGCCCTTGTTTGAGACCTCTGGCACATCACCACAGCTTCTACTCAAATCTGGGGTAAGATGAAGGATCTAGCACATGATGGCACAGTAGTCATGATGGCTCTAATGGCCCAAGACTGCACTATGTCCTGCAATTGCTCTCTGGGCCATCTGGGGGAAAAGCTTGGAGCCCTTATGCTCCCTGCTCATCCCCACACCTCAGCAGGCCTACCAGCCCTGGGAGAAGAGGAGGGGGGAGATGAAGCATCTTCTCTTTGTGCAATTCCTCCCAGAATGGTCGGCAACAGTCTGGGCTTCCGACACAGTAGGTCCACCTCCACCTCTGCTCACAGCTGAGTGAGGGCACTTTGCAAAGAGCAGGGGCAACTCTTGGCAATGGCTGGTGGCCCTCCTACGGGGAAGCCATGTGTCTGGAAGCTGCAGCTGTGGCTCAGGGCTAGGGCCAGGAAAGACAGGACCAGTTAAGGGGCCCCACAGTGTTTCTGCCTAAGAAATAGGGAACCAGATCTGACTGGAACTGCACTGGCAGTGCAGGCCAACCGCCAGCCTCCACTGTGCCCACCAAGCCCCCTCCTGCCACTTAGCTGAATGAGAGAGCATAAGAGGACAAAGCCAGAGGCAGAGCCTGCTTGGCTGGGAGCTCAATGCCATATCCCAGCCAGGGCTTACTAAGTACTTCTCCTCAACCAGGCATGCTGGGAGCACCTTGTGCACAGTAACAACCATCTTGGCAGCAAAGAGGCCCCATCTCATAGACGAGGATGCCTGTGTTGAGACGGGTGCACCCTATGCATGGCTGCACAGCTGGGGAACCCAGCAGTTGGTTCCACGCTCACCCAAGTGGCAGGCCTTGGGGCCTTACCTGGATAGCGGGCACTAGGGTGAAGTAGCCAATGAGGATAATGCCCAGCTCTGTGGCCATGTTCTTCATGATGGACCAGCTCTCGCTGCTTAGGCCTGCAGAGAACAACAGGGCCATGGGGCCAATACATGACCTCTGTCCACTATACGTCTGCACACAACCTCGTGGTCCTCAGAGGGTGGAGGCATGGGGAGGGCACCCAGCCTTCTGAGGCAACCATTCCACAAAAGTACCCAACCCTCAGGACTGCCAATGCCTGGGCTCCAAGGTGCTGCCATCACTGTACAGCTGCTGCAGGTAAGGGGGGTCTTGGAGGGTACAGGGAAGAGCTATATCCATCAGGGGCAGGGAGAAGCAGATGCTGAGATAAGCAAACCCAAGAGGAAAGCCAAGTGCTACCCACTCTGGCACATCCAGCCTCCACACACTGTCCTTGTCTGGTCTGCATAGGCACAGCGTGAGTGTGTCTGCCTGCCACGTGGCAGAAGGGCTCCAGGGACAGAAGAGTTAGCTGTGTTCTTCCTCAAGCCCCTCCCCATGGCAAGCCCCTGGGCCTCATGCTATTACACGGTTGCAAGCGTAAGGCTCTGAGCACCTAGTGGGTAGAGGCCACTTTCCTTCATCTCCTCAGAACTCCACATCTAGCGCAGGGCCTGGCCTCTCACAGAAGCTCAGAAAGCTCTGCCGAATGAATAACAGCTCATCTCCAGCCCCATTCCCACAGATAATGGGGTTAGGAGGAGAAGGCGCAAGAGTTCAGACCTCCAGGCCCAGGCTCTTTTTTCTCGCATTCTCCAGAATCCCAGATCCCCAGCTCCTGCCACTGAGGCCACAGGGGCTTTTCTGGCAGGGTTGGAGGCAGTATCTCTGAAGTGGCCAGCCCCAGGGGCCTGGGCCTAGTGTGGTGGAGTAAGGCAGGAAGAGAAAACACCAGGTGCCAGTCTGGATGAAGGGGCACACATGAGCCTCACAGCAGAGTCCGGTTTGCTTTCTTATTGACACATGAAACAGGACAAAGTATAGCCCAGTGACTCCATGGTTCCTCAGGACATGTGCTAACAAGCTGCCAGAGCCTGGTTGCCCACTCCATATTATGCAGGAGGCCAGAGCAATGGAGGCCATATTATGCTGGGGCTCCCTGCTTCCTCAAGCGTAGAACAGGCCCCTCCCCCTACCTTATCCCCACGACTCCCCACTGTATTACCTTGGGCGATGCGCAGCTTCACCTCGAGGTCCACTGGGGTCGAGACCACCGACTTGGTGAGCACCAATACGTTCTCTAACCCAATAACCACCACAAGGTAGGGGAAAATCTCACTGAGGAAGAGAGGGAGAGGGTGAAGACAGCGCTGAGGGCCCCCAACACACAGCTGGTTCTCAACAGGTCTGGGCCCTGCAGAGGCTGTGGGGTCTGCAGCCTGTGGTGGAGGCTGCTGAGTGACTCCCACAAGCACAGGGCAGAAACACCCCCTCCCCACCCGCACCCAACAGGGCCTCGGTCTACAACAGCTCTCAGCTTTCAAGCAGGCTTCAAAGCCTTGCCAAGTGGCCGGCAACCATCCCTGTCTCCACCTATCCAGCACAGTGGAAGGAGGGCCAGAGGAGGTGCCCCCTGCCGCCCAGCTGCCAGAGCACACCTCCCCCTGCCCTTCCCACACCAGACTGCCGGCCAGAGGAAACAACCATGG
Organism: Diceros bicornis minor; assembly: GCF_020826845.1. Taxonomy (NCBI): domain Eukaryota; kingdom Metazoa; phylum Chordata; class Mammalia; order Perissodactyla; family Rhinocerotidae; genus Diceros; species Diceros bicornis. The sequence continues at coordinate 48,768,503 of NC_080741.1, forward strand.
CCAAGACCCCACAGCAGCACTCCAGGCCAAGCCATCAGGACTAAATGGAAGTGGGATGAGACCAGCCTAAAGCACTACTCACCTCTGTGGAGAAGATGTGTTTGAAGAACTGTTCCTAAAGAAAACTCAACTAGCTATCCGAGACCACAGGCTCACACTACTAGTAAGTGGACTAAGAGAAATCTACACACAAGGAACACAAGCGGAGGTATACCTCACCAGGATCTCCACTATGGAGCGGTGCAAGTGAGGGGTCTGAGGAGGGCACAGCAGACAGCTATGGAGGGAGGGGGTGTTTAGCACTGTGAGGTTCAAGAAAGGAAGCAGGTGTACTATGAGCAATGAAAGTAACAGAAAATACAAAATCGCTGTTCCTGCAACCAGCCTGGCAATCCATGGTAGGGGATAGGCCAATCGGTTAGTAATCACTAACGGATAGACAGGTGGGGCCTAGCCAGAGCCGAGGAGAACGAAGCCTGAGGACAAATTCAGGGCAGGGCTTCCAACCCAAGATTCAGAGAGAAATGGGAAGAGAAAGCAAACATCAATGGAGAAGTGACAAATTAGAGTGTGCTTGTATCTTTTAAAAAGCTTACTCTAAAATGACCTATTTTATTAGGCATGTAAATGTTTTAATAGAAAAAAAAAGAAGCAATGTACCCTTCTCTATCTCACACCCATCTGCGGCTTAAGCCATCAAGGAGCAGTATGCACGTGTATATATAATATATAAACACAAACATCCACATACACACTTTTATATATATATATACACACACACACGCAATAACATAGTCCTATATATATATATACATAAACACACACTTAAACACACACACTCTATACATACACATATATACACAAATATACACATATAAGTACATATATACACATATCTATATATTATATGTACATATAGATATACTATACATACATATGTACGAATACAAGCCAGGTAACTTAGAGAGGAAAAAAATGTACCTCTTAAATGTCAAAATAACAATGTGAAGAAATGGGGTAACAGCAAGTGTCCAGTCTAGGGCAGGTCCAGAGATGCAAGGCTCTCTGGCCTGAGGACCTACCCTGTGGCCCAGTGGAGCCTGCTGGGGACCTACCCGCCATTGAGGGTGGGCGTCAGGCCGAAGAGTGTGCAGAGCCCCACAGACATGAGCAGCGAGCTGAGCACTGTGACCACGGCGGCCAGAGCCAGCCCCCACTTGGACTTGACCATGTCGATCTTCCCTGGAAGGCAGAGAGAACACATCAGGGCAGCATCTCCCCCAGACCCTGGCACACACGGGCCCTTCTTAACTGAGCTCCTAGGAGTAGAGTGTGCCCTGAGAATCAAGGAAGGGAAGGCTTCTGGTTTAACCAAAGATAAGGATGACCATGTACACTTCCCAGTCTCAGGAACATAGTGTGTCTTTTGGGAACCCTAACCCAGGGTCTTTTCTTGAGAAGCGAGAGGAGCCCTGAACCCACCCCTGAGACTTTGCCTGGGGATGTGACCATCCCACCAGGCATGTTCTACATTTTTCCAAGCCATCTCCAGAGGCAGGGAAGTGGGTGATCTAGAAATGCCCATTTAGCTTGCAGAAAGCCCCCAGCCTCCTTGCCGTGGACCTACGTGTGGAGAAGTAGATGTAGGCAAACAAGATGATGTAGGTGGTCACAAGGGGGATGAGCTCGGCGATGCCAATTTCCTCCTTGAAGTGCACATGGACCAGGTTCTCTGCCCGAAGGCTGCAGTTGGGGCTGGGGTGCAGGAGCATCAGGCGGGCCCGCAGGCTGCCCAGGAACCTGGTCATGGAGCAGGGTAGGGTAGATGGACTGTTCCTCTCGGTCCAGGGGACAAAGACAATCCCTGGAAGGATGGTCCATCAGGGCTTCCCTCCTCCCCTTGTGTTGCAGGGAGCTCATCTGTGGTGTCTAAGCTTCTCGGTAGTTTCCAGGGGCGTTGGAAGAATTATAAAACTGGCAAAGTTGTCTCAGGAGCTCCCCCTGCTCCTTCCTCAGCACCCCTTTCCTGACCTGTCACACCACTCCAACTGCCAAAGGCCCATGACAGCCAACTGGAAGCATCTTTTTTTTTTTAATTTTATTTATTTTTTTCCCCCAAAGCCCCAGTAGATAGTTGTATGTCATAGCTGCATATCCTTCTAGTTGCTGTATGTGGGACGCGGCCTCAGCATGGCCGGAGAAGCGGTGCGTGGGTGCGCGCCCGGATCCGAACCCGGGCCGCCAGCAGCGGAGCACACACACTTAACCACTAAGCCACGGGGCCGGCCCTGGAAGCATCTTGAGGGCCCTCGCCCTTGCTGGGGAGCTGCCTGCAGTGCTCTGTTGGGAAGGACTCTGAGGCCACGAGGAGCTCAGTAGTAATCAGCTGGGGACCCCTGCCCTAGGCTCAAGAGAGACCAGTGGAGGCACCAGGGCACTGAATTTTCCCAGCACTGCCTTAGTCCCTTATTCTTAACCAGCTATCAGGTCATCCCCACACAAATGTGAATAGACAGCATCCTTCATTCCAAGGGACATACACATTTCAACAGGAGGTCTGAAAACTGCAAGTTCCCAGGGGGCATTCTAGACACTCCAACCAGAACAGGGACTACTCAAAGCCTCATGTCATTCTACAGCCCAGTCAGCAGCCCCAAAAGCTGAAGGCCTTACTTGGCATGGTACCGCTGGAAGACCAGGGTAATGGTGTATGAGACCATCCTCTTCCTGGTATAGAGGCTCACTCCGCTGTACTTCCCAGGAACACCAAACAGCAAGTCTGCAGACAGAAACCAGCAGGTACTGACAAAAGAACGGCAGCTGCCGTAGAGCCACCTAGGACCCCACCCCTCCTCCACCCTTGGAAACAAGGGGTAACCTCTGATCTGCCAAAGCACCCATCAAAGAGGACATGGAGACCGACAGGCACTCTCGCAGGTCCTCGGGCAACCTGCCCTGGCGTACCTTTGAGCGTGGCTGAGGTCTGCAGGGTTTTCGGCTCGTGCTGATGGATGGTTCTGATGATGTCAGGATCAGCATGGAAGCGTTCCCGGTCATTCTGCCAGAAGTTTCCAGGGGACAGCAGCAGGCATCCATGCTCAGGGAGCAGGTTCCGGAGCTTCCTAAGGCCTGGCAGCAGGTCGGTGACCTGCAGGCACACCTCCTCCAGGCTCCTGGTCCCAGAGCTGTGCAGGAGATAGGATGAGGCACTCCCTGTGTCTGCTAGCACAGAGCCGGCCCACTGTACTTACGGGGTACCCTCTGTCATCAGGTTCCCAGATGTCTCCTATCTCAAAGAGCCTGAGGATTAGGGCAGCAGGGGAAAGTTCTTCCAGGTGGTCAACAACCAAACCGTGTGGCTGTCTGACCTCCAAAGTGCATCCGGAGCCCAAAGGCCAGTCACTTCCGAGGAGAAGCAAGTTCTGGGAGCATACACAGCCCCACCCATTAAAACAACTTGGCCAATTCAGTAAGCAGAGGGGATAGGATAAAAATTAGGGGCTTTGTTTCATTCACCAAAATGCCCATCAAAGCCCTCAGCTAACTAAAGCCTGGCGGGTGAAGCAGCCCATGAAGCCAGCATGCTCAAGATCTACTGATGGGATGGGGATACCACTTGGGTTAGGGCTTCAGAAGCATATCCCCAGGTAGAGCATGCTTCTCGTCAGCACGGCCACCACTGTTACATTCACATCTTATGACCCTTAGGCAGCAAGCCATCTGAGGCATGAGTCAATCTGTTCTCAGTCAGCTCACCACAGGGTCACCTACTCTATCTGAGACCTGAGGATGAAGCTCAGGGCTCTATCTGTGCCATCTGCAGAGGTCCAGGGGGAATGCAGCCACAGTGGACGCACAAGGATGCTGGGAAATGCAAAGCTGGCTCACTCACCATCCTTCTTGTTTGCTCAGTTTCTGCAGAGCTGGCTGGCTCAATGGAGTTACACTGAGGACTGTACCCTCCTTCAGTACAGAACGGGATTCAGGGAGGCTGGGGTCCCTGAGAGGAATACCTGTCTCTGAGCACATGGTTCCGGATCTCCTCCACCAGCTGGAATGCCCGGGACAGAGGTGAGCGGAACACATCTACTGCCAGGAGGTTCTTATGCCAAGGAGACACTGAGGACTTCACAAATATCTGCTGGATATAAGCCACCGGGGCACCCACATACTGCAGAAGAAATGGGGGAGGGGTAGAAAGGTCAGCTCAGCATAGGAGGGACAAAAATGGGTCCATATTCAGTAAGGATTTACTGAGCATCTACTATGGGCAAAGCACTGTGGGGCCAAAGGGACAGGCCTTCAAAAATGAAGATGTCCACAAGGGGCTTTTTACCATTTATGAACCACTTAGGAAGTGGTTACCCAGTAGACCAGGGGTAGGCAAACTATGGCCCACAGGCTAAATCGAGCCCAGCACCTATTTTTTTAAATAAAGTTTTACTGGAATACAGCCATGCCCACTCCATTCTGTACTGTCCGCGGCTGCTTTCACACAACAGCCGAGGTGAGTGTTCACAACAGAGACTGTGTGACCCACAATGCCTAAAACATCTACCATCCAGCCCATTATGGAAAATGTCTGCTGATCTTGCAATAGACCCTAAGCTCCCAAAAGGGTGTAGCCTGCCTTATGGACCCTGGTTTTGCCACTTGCAGGTCAGCGGTTTTTGAAAATCAAAAGACCCAGTTTTAAATCCCAGCTCTCCAATATGGCCTTGGAAACGTTTCTGACTTCTCTGGATTCCAATGTTCTCACTGGGATGGGGCATAATGACATTCACCCTGCAGCATCAAGAAGATGCACACACACACTGACACATATGCACACATATGTGTATAAATGGTACATGCAGAGATTAAGTATTAATGAAAATATTAGCAATAAACAGTTGTGGCACATCATTTCATTGACCCCCATGACAGTCCTATAGAAGCACGGTGATTGCCTAGGGTTTCATTACTCAAGCAGAGTGCTGTGAGGACTCAAACCCAGGTCTCCTCACTGAACATCACACACTTTTCTCACTAGAACCTGCCATCTGCCCTTAAAAAGCTGACAACAGGCACTTAAGTGACCAAAGTGTTCATATGTGTAACAGGCAAGGAGTAACTCCCAGCGACGGACGTGTCATGGAGCACCCCCAAAACGAGGTACCGGATTAGCCATGGCAGGGTTATGGCCAGTGTAGGAGCTGTGGTGCCATAAGGTAGGGAAGAACTGGTGGGGGGTCCTCTGAGGAGCAAGAGACACTGAGAGCACAGCCAGCCTGGTCAGCACAAACGAGGCCAGGGGGAAATAACAGCTAAGATGAGAGGTGGCTAGGATGACGCCTGACTGAGCTGTCTGGATTTTAATCAGTTGACAAAAGCCGCTCAGTGTCTCTGACATGGAGGGGAGACCTGACAAAAGCAGTGCTCTGCAAGACTACCCGGGAGTTATAGTACCATCCAACTAGAGAGACAGGGAAAGACCGCCCAGAGTCATGACCCACTGTGGGAGCTGGGCCTGGCTGAGGAATGAGGGGCTGTCTCCAGGCCTGTTCCACAACCAGGAACTCCAAAGAGCAGGTGCATAGATGAAAGGAAGGCCATTTAGCCACTTGATGCCATACTCCAGGTTATCACATGAGCAAGGGTCAAGATGCTGAACACACATAGCAAGTTAAGGCCTCCTTGGCCCCTAGGCACGAAGGAACAACCTGGAGCAATCATCTGAGCCTTTGTGAAGTTTATGTTTATGAAGCCATGTCTTAGCAAAGGCTCTGGGGACAGAAGGCCTCACCCACTTTGTCTTCTGCACCTGACTCAGTCTGCTGGAAGCAGGAGGTATAGAGGTACCTGGACAGAGCTGGCTACCACAGGCTCTGACCTGAATAGCAGTTCATCCACTCAACACATCACACAGGCCAGAGTTGGGGAGGAGCTATCCAGAGACCAACTATTCTACAATGAGCCATTCCCAGGCTGATCATCCTCAAGCCCTATAAAGGACATGGCATATCACCCAGAGACAGCATGGCACCATGGAGCCTCCAGCCCTGGTTTTGTTCCCATTTGGCACAAGCCTGTGACTCTGCACATACCACCTTCTCTGTCCACTGCCCTTCTCGGGCCCCCACCCCCACCCTCAGGCCCACTGAGCCTGTCCAAACGAACCCTTAGTCAGTTTCCAGGTCCTGGAAACTGTTTACAGTTTACAGCTCCTTGGCCCTCCAGTCCATCTCCAGCCCTCTTCGCATCCAGGTGCCTTCTCCCCAGCCAGGACTATTCAGGCTACCATTTCAACAAAGTACTAATGGGGCTGGCTCCGTGGCATAGCAGTTAAGTGCGCATGCTCCGCTGCAGGCGCGCACTGATGCACCGCTTGTCAGGCCATGCTGGGGTGGCGTCCCATATAAAGTGGAGGAAGACAGGCACAGATGTTAGCCCAGGGCCAGTCTTCCTCAGCAAAAGAGGAGGATTGGCATGGATGGATGTTAGCTCAGGGCTGATCTTCCTCACAAAAAAAACAAAAAAACAAAAACAAAGCACTAATGAGCATATTTCAGAACCAGAGCTCTCTTTCTGGGCTCTAGGGATGACTCCAAGAGCTCTATGAGCATGTTGCTCCCCAAATTCGTTCAAATTTCTGCTTGGAAGTGTATATTTTATTATTACCATCATCACTTTAGGGGAGAGAATCCATGGCTTTCATCAGATTTTCATAGCAAGATGTAACCCCTTCGCCCTAGACATCTCTTTCTCCTTTGACCTTCCACCAATCCTGGGTAAAATCCAGCTCATTTGTTCTCACTCCTGGGCTGGTAAGAAAAACTATGTAGAAAAGAGCCTACTATACAGCCGTGCTCTCCAACCTTGGTGGCTTGGCCTCCCTCTGCTGGCCAGCTCTTGATTCATCCTCACTGACTTCCAACTGAACTTTCCAAGCAACTATTCCACATCTTTCTAACTCTTTCAAGATCTTGGTCTAGTCATTTAATGATTGTATCAAACTCATCATCCAACGTGTGTGTCCTCAACCTCCTTCTTCTGGGCATCAAAAATCTCTTACACAGGCCGGCCCCATGGCTTAGCGGTTAAGTGCACGCGCTCCGCTGCTGGCGGCCCGGGTTCGGATCCCGGGCGCGCACCGACGCATTGCTTCTCCAGCCATGCTGAGGCCGCATCCCACATACAGCAACTAGAAGGGTGTGCAGCTATGACATACAACTAGATCTACTGGGGCTTTGGGGGAAAAATAAATAAATAAATAAAATTTAAAAAAAAAATCTCTTACAGTGGTATATTCATTAGGCATTGGCCTAATTCTTGTCATCACTATCTTAGTTTGGGTTTCCCCAACAGCAAACCCTAAGACAAGTGGTTTATCTGGGAGGTGCAGGAAACTCAGTGGGGGGAATAGGGACAAGAGCAAAGAAGGGAAGACAGCCAACGAAGAGTTTATTACTGAGCATGTGACCTCTGTGGATAACTCGATTGAGCTGAGTTACCCAACCTAAGGGATTATAGAGCTAAGGTGTTACATACCAACTCCTGCAGTTACTGGTCAAGGGCTGCTCCTAGGGGGCGTGAATTCTCCAGCACCTCAGGCCTTCTGTACCAGACATCCTTTGACAAATGAGATGCAGATGCTGATGGCTGGAAAGCAGGCTGGCAGGCACTACTCACTGTGCTGGGCCCTATCATAATCCCCATTTGAAATTCAAGTAAGAAACAGACATGGAAACAGAGATGACATGTGGTATCCAAAGGGAGTGACTAAGGAAGCATACGGGCCCAGTGGAGTCCAGATGCCCCAGGGCACAGAAGGAAGACTCCTCATTACATGGAGGCTGTGGCAGGTAGTCTTCTAACGCAGCCCCAGTAATCCCCACTTCCTGGTGCTCACGCTCATGTGTAATCCCCCTCGAGAGTGGGCTGGACCTGGTGACTTGCTTCTGACAAACAGAATACAGCAGAAGTGATGAGATGTCATTTCTGAGACTAGGTTACAAAAGGTTACAATTATGAACCTTGAGGACATTATGCTAATTGAAATAAGCCAGTCACAAAAAAACAAATACAGTATGATTCCATTTACATGAGGTACCTCAAGTAGCCAAACTCATAGAGACAGAAAGTATAATGGTGGTTACCAGGGGCTGAGGGAGGAGGAATGGAGAGTTACTGTTTAATGGGTAGAGTTTCTGTTTTACAAGATGAAAAGACTTATGGAGATGGATGGTGGTAATGGCTGCACAATAATGTGAATGTATTTAAATACCACTGAACTGTATACTTAAAAATGGTTAAGATGGTAAATTTTATGTTGTGTGTATTGTGCCACAATAAAAAAAATAAATAATTGGAAGGAAAAAAAAGACTATGACTCCTCCTCCTCCGCCCCCCCCGCCCCTTTTTTGGAGCCACCACTCTGATGAAGTCAGCCATATTGTGAGCTGTTCCGGAAAGATCCATGTGGCAAGAAATTGAAAGGACTTTCAGCCAATACCCAGTGAGGAACGGAGTCCCTCAGTCCAACAGCCTGCAAGGAACCTGCTGCCAGCCGGCCATCTGAGTGAGCTTGGAAGCAGATTCTCCCCCAGTTGGGCTTTGAGATGACTGTAGCCTTGGCCGACACCTTGACTGCAGCCTATGAGAGACCCTGAGCTAGGGGACCCAGATAAGAAAACCAAGGCTCAGAGAGATAAAAGGATGTGCCCAAGGACACACAGCTGATAGGCAGCAGAGCCAGGATTAAAGCCCAGGGCTGCCGAATTCCCAAGCCTGTTTTTTCTCTACAGCCAACCTGCCGGGGTAGTTGTGAACCATGCGAGTTCCCATGGAGAACAGGACATGGATGGAAAGGCCCAGCACAGTGTAGGAGGGGAACCGAGGTTCTGGGGACTCCTGGGGTCTCTGGCCACAACCATTCACAGCATGAAGCCCCTAACCAGGGCTCCTTGGAAACCCTGTGTCCAGGCTCAGATAGCCACCACAAACACTGCAACGCTGGCCCTGGAGGCCCAGCCACCTCCATGGACCTGCCAAGCAGGGCTCGGTGTGAGGTTCAAGTTTCATGAAGACCTGGTCTAGGGGAGCCAGGTCAGTGCAGGAGACCTCAGGCTTGTTTTTGTTTTGTTTTGCGTTTTAGCACAATCTTTCCTTCCCATTTAGATAGAACAACACAGAGCTCCAGGTATTTTACCTTTACAGTGACACACCCAGGGGTTCCCTTCAGAACATGATATAGAGGACTCCTGTTACTCAGCTCATCTGGAAAACAGGGCTCCTGATCCTTGTCCTCCAGCCCTGGGCAGGCAGGGTGGTATGGTGAGGTGGGAAGGGCAGGTTCAGGGGATTCACCTGGGTTCAACTTCTAGCTCCACCCCTGGCTGTGCGCCTTGGACAAGAGTCTCTACACTCTCTAAGCCTCAGTCCCCTACCTACTCAGGGAAATGGGAATAGAATCTCACGCCTCACTAGATAGACAGATCACTGTGAGGACCAAATAAAACACACACAACCACCCAGCAAAGAGTTTGGCCGAAAACATGTTAGTTACATCTAGTTATATTATTATGTCTTAAAACTATTAAAACTTGATTTGACATCTCCTTAAGATCAATACCTCCTCGCCCTTTCATATTTCCCCACCCTTCTCCTAGACATGGCCATCTCAGTATCGAAGTTTCTCCAAGTACAATAAGATTGATCTTCTTACCACCACTTTCATGTCAGTGCGTCTAAGGGAATGGCTTCCCACTGCTTACAGAATTAAAGTTTAAACTCCATAGCCCAGGATTCAACTTGGTCCCACCTACCTTATCACCAAACCATGTTCCAAGAAAAATGCCTCACTTCAGACTCCGTCTCCTAAATAAGACATGCTGTTTCTTTATTCAACAAGAAACCTTTCTTGAGCATCTACTATCTGCAAAACACTAAATTATACAAATTTCAATGAAACATGATTTCAACTGGATCAAAATACAGAGCAAAGAGGAGAAGCAGGGCACGCATCTGCAAGAGAGCTGAGGAAGGCTTCCCAGAGAGAGTGATATCTGAGCTGAGGGGTAAGGGACAAGGAGTGCATGTCTGTTGCACACTGGAGGGCAGTCCAAGCATGTGAACCTTTGTTCTCCTCCTCTCTGCTCTGGCCAGATCTGGCCAATGATAGTGATGACAATGGTGATAGCCACAAACACTTGTCGAATGCAAATGATGGGCAGGCATTGCACTAAACCCATGCATTCTTTCACTTAATGCTATGACAACGCACAGTGTAGGTATAATTATTATCCCCATTTTATGAATGCGGAAACTAAGGCATAAAGGTGTTAAGTAACTTGCCCAAGGTCACACATCTGGGAAATGGAAAGTCTCTACCGTTTCTGCTTTGCTCTTCTCTTCCTCTGTTAAAAACATCCCTCTTGGGGCTGGCCCGGTGGCGCAAGCGGTTAAGTGCGTGTGCTCCGCTGCAGCGGCCCCGGGTTTTGCCGGCTCAGATCCCGGGCCCGCACCGATGCACTGCTTGGCAAGCCATGCTGTGGCGGCGTCCCATATAAAGTGGAGGAAGATGGGCACGGATGTTAGCCCAGGCCCAGTCTTCCTCAGCAAAAAAAGGAGGAGGATTGGCAGATGTTAGCACAGAGCTGATCTCCTCACAAAAAAAAAAAAAAAAATCCCTCTTCGCAGAGGGAAGTGACCCCCCCTAAACCTGCGAGGGCAGTGATCTCAGTGACTCAAACTCAGGGGGGCCTAACTCAGAGCACAAGGACCTGGCAGAGTTGATTAGAGTCCTCTCTGGAGGAATATAAAGGCCAACTGCAGGGTGCAGCCATCATCCCACTAGGGGAACATTTCAGCAAAGGGGGAGAAGGAAGGCTATATAGAAAGAGAGTCATCTCCAGCATAGAGAACTACAATTCAATAGAAACAAAACAACTCCATTCAAAATGGGCAAACAGGGGCCAGCCCGGTGGCGCAAGCGGTTAAGTGCGCGCGCTCCACTGCGGCAGCCCGGGGTTTGCAAGTTCGGATCCCGGGCGCGCACCAACGCACCGCTTGTTAAGCCATGCTGTGGCGGCGTCCCATATAAAGTGGAGGAAGATAGGCACGGATGTTAGCCCAGAGCCAATCTTCCTCAGCAAAAAGAGGAGGATTGGCAACGGATGTTAGCTCAGGGCTAATCTTCCTCACACAAAAAATAAATAAATAAAAAATAAATAAACTGACATCTTTGTCTTCTCTTCCCAACCAGACTGGGATCTCCTCGGGGACAGTGAAGCTCTAGGTATCCTCTATGTTATACTGCTGGGCACACTGCAGACACACAATAAACGTGTTGAATAAAGGAATGAATGGAGGAAGGAAAGACATTTCGGTTCCTTTGTGTGGGCAGTCGATGCCGTGCTGTGCTGCCTAGCACCAGAGCCTCCCAATTTTCCTTTGGAAATCATCCTCTCTCATTCTCAGCCTGCTGAGGAAGACAACTAGGTGATGAAGCTAATCAACAAAACAACCCCCTTGGCCATAGGATTTGGGATGGGGACAGGCAGATAACCCCATTAAGAGTCAACTGGGCACCCTCTTGTCCTCCACTGGATTGGATGTTACAAGAACATGGGACTGAAGCTTCTGGAGCTACTGTCAGGTAGACCAAGGGTGGAGCTGACCCAGAGCTGAGGGACTCCTTTTGAGACCCAAACCATGTTATCCTTGAGTCAGCCCTGCCCCTCAAGTTATATGACCCACAAAATTCCCTTTTGGCTTACTCTAGTTTAGTTGATTTTTCTGTCCCTCATAAATAAAGCAAACCTTAACATTTCTGTATTGTTGGCCTGTATTTTTATCACAGACAGTCAATGGAGGTGAGATAACTGACCACTGAGGTGCATGACACCAGGTGACAGAACCGAAGCCTGGGTCTCCTTCTCAATCCTTCAGGGGATAGAGACTTCAATCAGAAAGAGAGAAAATGGACAATCCCCTGATTCTCGAGCCCTCAAGTCATTTTGTATACCCACTTACTATCCTCATCCCAGACCAAAGAAGGGCACTAAGGAAGTTTAAAGAGCTCACAAACAAGTAAACCCCCCTAGCAGTCACATCATTAAACATCTGTTCTGCACCATCAGGCCTACTGAACTCTACTAGTCACAAAACATCCACAAACACAGACTACCTTGTTGTGACCAGGAACCATCAGTTCCATTACGCGGTAAAACTGCATCAAGAGGTTAATGAAGGTAAAAGGTTTGAACTAAGAAGGTCCCATAGTGAGCCAATGGTCAAGCTGGGACATGAAGTTACAGAACTGGTTTCTGCCAGCATCAGATCATGCTCCCTCTCACCTTCATGGACAAAGTCCCATGAAGCCCGGATTGTGTACTTCCCATTGACACCATGTGTAGTTTAACACATACCTATCTTACCACACATGTCTCTATTTCAGCAACAGTACAGCCAAGTTTATAACAAGTTACCTGGCTGCTACATTACCCAAAAAGGAAACGGGAAGGAATGTGCAATCACTGTCAGAGAGAAGGTGGGAGAGGAAGAGTTCTGTTCCCTGAGCTTTGGTTTCTCTCCTCAACAACAGACTCGGCGAGTCCAGCACCAATCCATGGAACCAAATCACAACACGTGAAGGAAGGATACTTCCTTCATTATCTGGCAGGCAAAAGGCTTAGACACAAGCTAATCAAGCTTGTAAGATTTCCAAATTTTTGAGTCCAGAGTTACAGTGAGTTATGTCCTACACCTGAGACCCTCAACTGGAGAGACTATTTATTCCTAGTTTAGATCAGTGCTCAGCTCAGAGTCAACTGAAAACAGTACAGTATGGTACAGAAGAAGCAGGGCGCTGAGGGTCAAGAGACCTGGAGTTCTGATCCAGTGTTGACTCCATGAAAACTAAATTACTGAGACATTTCATCACTCTGGGCCCCAGCTTAACTGTAACAGAGATTAAAATTAAAACAAAAACAGGGTCCGGTGCCGTGGTGTAGCGGTTAAGTGCGCGCGTTCCACTGCTGGCGGCCCAGGTTTGGATCCCAGGTGTGCACAGATGCACTGCTTGCCAGGCCGTGCTGTGGCGGCATCCCACATAAAGTGGAGGAAGATGGGCACAGATGTTAGCCTAAGGCCAGTCTTCCTCAGCAAAAAGAGAAAGATTGGCGTGGATGTTAGCTCAGGGCTAATCTTCCTCACAAAAAACAAAAACAAAACCTATACTTTTTACCTGACTGAACTGTGAGGATAAAATAGGACCAAACAGATTTGAAAAAATTAGGTGTACACTGCAAATATTAGACAGTGTCAGGACTCTAATGATAGAACATTCTCTAGAGATGCTCAGTGGTTCTCATGACCACCTGGGACAAGGAGGAGATGGCCTGTTTGCCATGGCACTGCCTGGCAGCTGTGCATGGTGTGTGAGCAGCCCAGGGTGTGAACCCAGACCCAGCTGGCCGCACCTACAACCACCACAGACCCCAGTTTTTCTAGGACAGTCACACTTCTGTGTCACTTGACATTTCCTTTCAAAAAAGGTTAGTCACTAAATTTATAACAAAATATTTTTGGTGCCTTTGTAAAGCTGTTCAAGTACATGTTTTCACCAATCAGAAGTTGACCACCCTCAGTTGTCACTCATGAAACCCCTGCCTCAGCCAATCTCCAGCCAATCCCCAGGGCTCTCTTCAGCAACGCACTAAGCACCTACCCACTCCGGCTGCTCAATAGGCTCTCGTGGTTTGTGGTCAGAGGCCACAGGCGGGGGCGAGTAATCCTTCATAGGAGTGGTGAATTCCACAGGTCCTGTTCCTGGCAAGGGGAGTTTCAGCAGTGGATAGCTGGGATGAACAAAAAGGAGAAAAGAATTAGGACATGATAGGTGGTAAAGTCTGCACTGATAACAGTGACACAGGAACCACTGCAGCTGCACTAAATTCTCCCTGCTAGGACTGTATAAATGCACAAAATACTAGAATCATAAAACTTCAGAGCTAGAAGGAAACTCAGATGCCACCTAGATCAGAATTTTTCAAACTCATTTTTAGTCATAGAAAGCTTACAAGAAGCCCAATTCATAAAATAGACTGAATATTTTTAGATATGTAATAAAGGCAACATGCTAAAAGAACAAAAAATCTTCTTGTCAAATTATACGTAAGTAAGACAATAATAAAAAAACTTGGGGAAAAAAACAAAAACCCAGAAAGCCCAGGGCAGACCCCTGGGCTCTGGGTGCAGAGAGAAGTCATGGGGCCCAGAGCTAAGACTGTTGGTGCTTTAGCTGCACAAGATGAAGGCACGCAGCACATTTTATTTATCTACATTTACTTTCCACACAGTAGCTCCTCAAAACACACTGACTAAACTAAAAGCAGCCTGTTTCTCAAGATTTGAAATATTAAAAACATCTGTGAATTCCAGGAGTCTAAACATTCCAATAGGAAGAGAAAGAAGGGCAGCACACTGCAGGGCATCCACTTTCTTAGGATAAAGTCTCTTAGGAACAAGTCCACAGGCCTTGAAATGCTTAAAATGGCGCACAGTCATTCTCCAACCTTGCCCTGGGGCCATACACAACTCCTCTCTTACTTCTGAGGCTCTGCACCTGCTGGAACACTCCTGCCCATTCTCCTCCTAGATAACTCATCTTCAAGGCCTCAGCTGTAGTATTACTTGCCCCCAGAAGTCTTTCCTCTTACCCCAAAGTCTGGGTTGGCGCTCCTGCTATGAGCTGCCAAAGTGCCCCATACAGGCACACACCTCAGAGATATTGCAGGTTCGGTTCCAGACCACTTCAATAAAGTGAATATCACAATAAAGCAAGTCACAGACATTTTTTGGTTTCCTAGTGCATATAAAAGTTATGTTTACGTTATACTGTAGTCTATTAAGTGTGCAATAGCCTATTTCTAAAACAAATGTACATACCTTAATTGAAAAATACTTTATTGCTAAAGAATGCTAATCATCATCTAAGCCTTCAGCGAGTGGTACTCCTTTTGCTGGTGGAGGGTCTTGCCCTCCATGCAATACCTGCAAAGCCCAATAAAGCGAAGCACAATAAAACAAAGTATGCCTGTACTCATGCCAACATGGTTCTTATCACTGACAGTGGACGTGCCTGTTACTGTCTCTGTACCAAATGATGACGGTTTCTAACTCTCACTGAGCACGTACTGTGTGAGGCACCAATCCAAGTGCCTTCCAACTATTTGCTCACTTAAGCCTCACCACAACCCAATGAGGCATGCAGAAGCTATATCCCCACTAGAAAATGACAGAACCAGTATGTAAACACAGGTCTGTGCTCAACATCACACTATACTACCTTGTATTACATTTCTGTTTTGTTTTAAAATTTAAATGACCATATATTCCTTTTAATATAGGCAAAAGAAAAACATCAAGAAAAATATTTTATAAAATTGCAAAAGGCCAAGGGACTAATCACCATCTATGGCCATCAAATTCTAGACCAAAAGGAAAGCTTAGAAGAAAAGTGTCAATTTTCAGAAGCAAAAATACTCACTTTTCCAAGGTCAAAAAAAAGACTAAAGACATTTAAAGAAAGAAGCTGTCTGGGGATTTCTATTACTACCCCCACATTGCTTCCGCAAAACTCATTTCTAGGACCAGATTACATCTTGGCTTACTCTGATCTCACAGGGGCAGAGGAAATTAACAGGTCTCTAAAACCTCCCCCGCCTTTCCTGTCTCAGCTCCACCCATCCAGCTGCTCAGGCCAAGCATTTTGATCTTGACTCCTCTTTCCCTCACACTCCACATCTGGTCCTCAGAAAATCCCCAGGACTCTACCATCAAAATATATCCAGACTCAGCCACATCTCACCACCTCCAAGGCTTCCACTCAGACCAAGCAACCATCAACTCTCACCTGGAATAATACACTGGCCTGCTTCTACTCCTGAAATCATTTCCTTGTCTCCTATTCAGGTACGGAACCGCAATCCAAATCTCTCCCATCCCCCGGCCCACACACCTTTCTGCTGCCATGCCCATACAGCCTTCTCCCCACATCTGGCCACCTAACACATCCCTACAGGTTACTGGTGCCCTACCCTTATCCCCTCTGATCTTATTTCTGGGCACGCTGGCTCAATTTCCAACTGCCAGCACTTGCATCTATTTGCCTGAGAGTGTTGTATTACTGCTGGAGGCCTCTCTGTCTAAGTGAGACAGGCCACAAATGCCAGGAATTAATGCTAGCCGGAAGCAGACCTCAAACAGTGGTTGATGCTGTTATTGTACAGACTAGGGGTCAGCAAACAGTCCATGGCCTGTTTTTGTGTGGTCTGTGAGCTAAGAATGGTTTTTACATTTTTAAAGGGTTATATAAAACAACACAAAAAACAAAGAAAAATATGCGAAAGAGACTGCATGTGGCCTTACTATCTGGCTCTTTAGGGAAAGAGTTTGCTGACCCTGACACAGACAGTCCAGCTCCCTCACACACAGGTGGGGAGCTCTGGGGTGGATGTCCTGTACTGTTTCTCAGCGTTCCCCAGTGAGATTACTCTCAGCTGCCCATGGCGGTAACTTGTTGGATAATGCACCTTCTCTTCCATCTCACTTTCCCACCTCCCTACCAGTGTCCATTTCATTTTACACACAAGCCACATGTACTCAAATCTTTGTCTCAGGGGAAGCCCAAACTAAAATGCTCCCCCTGCCCCCAAAATGCTAGCCAAATTCCTGCTTATCCTCAAGGCAACACTGCCTCTCTACTCCTCCACCTCTAGGCAGTCAGGCACACCTCTCTTCTGTACTCCCATGGTAGCCTGCAAACACCGACCCCAGAGACTTGTATTCATCTGCTTGATTAATATAAGAAACGTGTGGGAAGGGGACACGCCATTTTAGTTTCGGTATCACCAATACAAGGCACATGGAAGATGTTCAAGAAATGTGGTAATTATTTATCTACCAGATGCTTTACCCAGGACTGGCCTCATGGGTGTGCAATCTGTATGGCTGCACAGGACCCCACGTTCAGAAGGGCCTAGAGCTTGACGTTTAATGCTCTGCAGTAGCTGTATGGAAATTTTTTTTTTTTGCTGAGGAAGATTTGCCCTGAGCTAACATCTGTTGCCAATCTTCCTCTATTTTGTGAGCCACAGTCACAGCATGGCCCCTGATAGATGAGTGGTGTAGGTCCACACCTGGAAACCAAACCCGGGCCACCAAAGTGGACCGCACTGAACTTAACCACTAGGCCACTGGGGCTGGTCCTGGAAATTCTTAACAAATTTACCTTTAAACTTGTGTTTTGTAAGTGAAGTCCATCACAATGGAGCATGTGCTGAGTATTTAGAGTGTAGGTTCACACATGGTCCCTCCTCCCTGGGATAGGTTCTTGACTACCAGCTCCCCTGCCCCCTTGCATCCCTGGACCTGGCCTTCCCTACTCTGTCCAGGTATCCCATTTGTTGCTGCCCCCTGGCAGGGGCGTGAATGCAAAACAAGGAGGGTTGGGGTCAGATGTGCATACCCCGCTGTAATCTGGGGCAGGGTGAGGTGAAGGCCAGCTTGACAGCACCCCAGGTTGACAGCACCATAGTACATCTGGTGGACATTCTGGCAGGGGCAAGCCTTTCACCCACTCCCATCCAAGCATATTTTAGTACCTTTAATGGTACTTTTTCCCTGCCTTTGGAATAAGCAGCCTGTATTTTCATGTTGCACGAGGTCCCACAAATTACACAGATGGTCTTGGCTCTACATCTCCCATTCTCACTCGCAGTTATCTGTGATGGGAAGCTCAGGAGACACTGAAGATATACAGAAACAGCAACCTCACAAATGACACTCAGAAAAGATGTTGCAGAAGACGCTTCCCTGGAGACATCAGGGGTAGGAGGTATTTTCTCTCCTCCCTTCTCAGGGGAGAACAATACAGGATCAGGGGTGGGGCAGTGCAAGACTAGAAGAGGATATTTCTGAGATCTCCTGATCTCTCTTTTGTGAGGAAATTTGGAGTGCTCAAGACATCTCACAGCTTTTCTGGAGCTTGTTTGTGAGGTCAGGAGTAACTTCTGCTTGGGGAGAGGTTCTAGCTTTGAAATGCTGAATAGGTCAGCACTCTGGAGCAGCTGCAGGAGGCTTTAGGGCAGAGGTCAGTGGTGCTTTGGGCCTTCCTTCTCAGCTCTCCAGCCAGGCTCTTCAAAGCGCAGGTACAGACAAGGCTTCAGTTACTTAGCTTTCTTTCTTGTTCATGAAAAGAGAATATTAATGTGTCTAGAGAGTGGCCACATGGGCACAGAAAGAGGGAACCTGTGTGCACACCCCCCAAAGGGGCCATGGTGATCAGGAGGAAACCTGAGATGTGGGCAGACAAGGGAGAGAGGTTGACAAGCAGAGGCCACTACAACCGAGATGTCCAGCCTCAGCCTGAAGGTACTTCTTTCCTCCAGAGAAAAGAAGGAGAAAAGGGATCAAGTCTGTTCTTAAATTATCCTTTAAGGATACAGGATTATTATCCTTCAGGAGACTTATAATATCCTCATTATGATTCCAACTTGCTCTCCAAGTTAAAAATCCACCTTCTATAACCATGAGTAGCAGGTTGTGGAATCACAAGTGACCCTCACATTAACCTCAGACCTGTACATAGGGCAGTCCAGCCAGCCTGGCACCTAGGCACTCTTCCTTCACCCCACAGTGCTCCCACCACTTCCCAGGGCAGGTCTGGAGCAACAGCACTCTCTATCCCAGGTCCTGGTGACCTAACCTCTAGGAAATGTAAACAGACACCTCTTGCCACAGAGCCTACTTACTACCAGTTTCATCACATTTTCCCAGAGGAAAGAGCATTCCCTGCTCCCAGGGTGATCCAGGAGTGAAGAACAGGGTCCATAGCTCAGGCGGCTAGATCTGAACAGGGATATCAAGTGCAGCAGTCCTTTGGTTTCAAGCTGAACATGTCTCATTCCAGGAAGAATAAGAGGTAAGCAATTAAACGGAACCTAAGTTTCTAAGAAAACTACTAAAAGCTGTCTATTACTCATACTTTGTTTTCTGCAGGTAAGCTGAGGCTCTGGCAGAAGAGGGAGCTCCCTGGACAGAAAAGCTTTCTGGGGTAGAAGACGATAGCAAAGTTTGTGCCCTGGGTCCACAATCTCTGGTCTCCTGGCCATAAAGGCCCAGAATCTGTGACTTCTCTGACAGAACCTTTATCATCTTTGGAGGCTGGGAGACTACATGTAGCCTTGGAAAATTTTTCCTAAGCCAATCACATTTTAAGAAAAAATTTTTAAAAACTCCTTTAAGATCACATGACAAAGATGCTGAAAATAAGTACACAGCACTAAAAATGTGATAGGATAGGCTGGTTTTTCTTTTCAAAGAAAAACAGGGTGACTACAAAGACAAGAGGAAACCATAGTGCCGTCAGAGGGTGGGGGTTCTTAGAGGGGCATGCCGTGGTTTCAGCTCCCTGTCCTTTTGTTGGGGGAGTGGTGAGCTGAATGACCACCACCATAAAAAGGAAAGGAGGTAAGGAAGATGCCACTCATCCTTCCGGCAGGGCTCAGCTCAGCTGTTCTCCTCCCAGGAAGCCTCCCTGGTAATGTCTCCCTTTGCACCGAGGCGAGGCCACATCTGCCATGCGCCATATCAATGGCATTGCAATCGTCTGTCTCAGGCCAAGACGGAGGGTTTTTGAGGGGAGGGATTGTGTTCTACATCATCGGTCTGGCATAGTGCTTGGGATATATTATAGCCATCTTTATTGTGGTGGCTATAAACCCAACTTTATGCTCTCTTCAACTTCTGTTACGTAGGGCCACTGCCTCAAAAAACGCCCCCGTCCCTGTCTAAGCAGATCCTGCCGGGCCCTGCTCCTGGCCCACTGCAGGTGAGAGCCTCTTTCTCAAGCTTCTTATTCAAGGAGCAAACTCCTTACAATCAAAGGTATCAGCACCAAGCAGTCTTCCTCAAAAAATTCCTATCACCATGCTGAAGTGGAGAAAGTACAGATTTTGATCTGCCACACGGACCTGCGAGTGCAGCGCTTACCACTTACTAGCTCTCCACTCTAGTTTCACCATCTTTAAAAGAACTAGGGAATACCACCACCTCCAAAGGTGTTAGGCAACCAAACAAAACACCATGTGTGGAAGCACCTGAGGACCTACAAAGCTGGTGGTCTTCCTTTCCTTCCTATCAGCCCAGCCCTACCTTTTCTCAGGACTGATGTTCAGCCAAGAGTACCAGCGGGTTATAAGGCAGGCGTCTGCCTGGCTGGGTTGCATCCGGGCTCTACTGGTTGTTACATATTGTTATTATCACATCTGCCTCTTCCCTACCCTCCATCCCATTCTAATTCACCCTGAGTCAAAGAGGTGTCCTCCATACTTGAGACCTCAGCCATCTCATAAAATTTTCACACCAGAGGCCCAATGTCATAAATCCAAGGATAGTCTGTTTTGAAACACTTGTGTGATATCAAATTATTCATTTAAAGATAAGGCCCAACTGTACCCAAGTAGCTACTATACATATCCTACATTTCTCTGTCCAGGAAACTGCCTGGTCCCAGCTGGCTACACTTCAAACCCCAGAAGATGAATGGCAAAGAGGAAACAACCTTTCCTTTTCCTATAGCTAGAGCTCTCTTTGTGGAGGGGAATCACAACTACCACCTCTTCAACTCAAACTGCCCATACAGAAAACAAGTTTAATTCAATGTATTCACCCATCATGTATTTACTTACCACCTTCCCATGTGCAAAGGCACAGACAAAGAGGCCATCAAGGAACTGAGAATTTAGTGGAGGGGGAGCTGGATCCCAACTCCTCAATAGAAGGCAATAGGAGTGATAATAACCATGAGTGTCACCACAAACTGCTGCTCCAGACATTAGAATAAAAGAAAAAACACTTTTAGCTGAGACACAGTAGAACTTCACAGAAATCTTCAAGAAAGACACAGCAGCCTAGTGGTTCTCAGCATGTGGTCCCTAGGCCTAGGAACTTGTTAGAGATGCTAATTCTCAGGCCCATCCCAGACCTGATGAATGAAAAACTCTGGGGTGGGGCCTAGCAATCTGTGTTTTGTTTGTTTGTTTGTTTTGTGAAGATCAGCCCTGAGCTAACATCCATGCTAATCCTCCTCTTTTTGCTGAGGAAGACTGGCCCTGGGCTAACATCTGTGCCCATCTTCCTCCACTTTATATGGGACGCCGCCACAGCATGGCCTGACAAGTGGCGCCTCGGTGCACGCCCGGGATCCGAACCCAGGCCGCCAGCAGCAGAGGGCGCGCACCTAACCACCAAACCACGGGGCCGGCCCCGCAATCTGTGTTTTTAACACACCCTCCTGGTGATTCTGATGCTAGCTCAGGTTTGAGTACTACTGCTCTATCATATAGGCCAGGCCTAGAAAAGTATGATTTTTCTTTTTTTTTATAATTTTATTTATTTATTTTTACCCCCAAAGCCCCAATAGATAGTTATATGTCATAGCTGCACATCCTTCTAGTTGCTGTATGTGGGACACAGCCTCAGCATGGCCGGAGAAGCGGTGCGTCGGTGCACGCCCGGGATCCGGACCCGGGCAGCCAGCAGTGGAGCGCATGCACTTAACCACTAAGCCACGGGGCCGGCCCTAGAAAAGTATGATTTTGAAAGAGAGAGATGGGTCAATTAACTTAGAGGAAAAAATAACACCAAGAGTTGGGTTCTCAGAGCATTCCTAATTCATCAGTTACAGGATGTAGCCACAACTATCTTATTTTGTACAACACAATTCTTTTTTAACAAAGTTTAAACATCAGTACAAAATACACTGAGCCAGAGTGAGGAGTACGGGTGACAGAGTGCCACAGGTATAGGCACCAGAATCTCTAGGCCTGGATTTGAACTCCAGTTTCTCTACTTACTAATTGTGTAGACCAGGCAAGTAAGTCTCTAATCCTCCATCCCTATTTGGTTAAATGGAAATATAACTGGATCACTTCCCAAGGTTATTATGAGGATGGATGAGACATTTAATTATGTACCTGAAGCACCAACATGGCACTCAGCAGGAAATTCTCAATGAATGGTGCTCATCTTAGTCCTAATTAGGGAAGAAGTTGGGATCATTAGCGAGTTCAGTCCTGAGCCATCGTCCTTCCAGTACAGCACTGAGAACATCTATAAACATTAGATATACAATGAATCTGGAAACCAGAATTCTTTCCAGAGGCAAGGATAATAAGGTGGGCTCTTTTCATGGCTATTAGTGTTTTAGAGCCAAAGGGCCATCAGATATCATCTTATATCAAGCCTCCCCTTTTACAATGTCATCATCAGCCACAGTCTTCAGACTTCTACGGGGCCATGTGACAGAAAGACAGACTTGGACCAAGGGCAGCTACAGTTCTCACAACAGTCCTTGGTGAGCACAGAAGTCCCCAAGAATCAACAAGAGGGTCAGAAGTAGGCTCCATGTGAACATAAGAAAATGACCAGATAGCAAAGAACCCAGTCTCAGAGGTTAGCCTGCAAGAGGGTGCCCAAGGAATTGTTCAAGTAGACTTTGCTTTGCAACACTTGAAGGCTCCTGCTCTTAACCAGGTACCAAAAGGAAACTGCACTGTTGAGAAGGAAAATTAAAAGATCATGCCTTTCAATTATTTCAGTTTCTTACAAGTGTCTAAACATTATTTTGAGACTGACTACCAGTGATGTGAACAAATTTGGTGAATTACTAAGTCAGGGCCAGCCTGGACTGTTTTAGGATAGTTGCTAAACACACCAGGACTAGAGCTCTGCACTCAGCAGCTCCAATGAGCCTCAAGCTCCAGTGTGTAAAAAGCAAACATAGTCTAAGGGTTACAGACCAGTCAGGGTTAGGAAACCTATTGTCCCCAGGCTCTGGCCCACCATATCCAGGGTAACTCTGAAACATACCAGCAGGCTAAGATGCAGAGTCCCGTGAAGAGGATGATGGGGATGGGGTAGGATGCACAGAGCAGCCCATGGTTGTAGAAGGCCTGAGATATCTTCTCACGTAGCCTTTCAGTCAGGGTCATCCTCAGCTGAAGTCACCTTGCTGCCATCCCGGAAAGTGACCATGGATCAGCCTGGCACACGCTGGACAGCACTGACAATGGAAACCATCTGCAGGTACCTGCAAGAAGGGAAAAAAGCCAATTAACAAAGAATACTTGGCTCTCTCTGCACACTAGGGTTGCTGGGGTAGGTAGCAGCGATGTGAGTGGGGAAGTGTTTCAGGATGCCTACATGCAACGACTGGAGACATCAATCCCAACACACACACACACACACACACACACACACACACACACCCCTTTGGTCAGCTCTTAGTGACTGTGGCAAGTTTCTAAGTCAGTCTAAACAAAGAAGCCAAAAAACTGCCCCTCTGGCTCTGGCAACAAACTCTCAATCCTCTTCCACATTAGACATTTCTAAAATGGTGGCACAGGAAAGCACACCTGTGTATCAGACAACACCTTCAGCTGCTCTCTGCCAAATGGGAGTTCTGGACACCCTCCCCCATCCTTCTCTGTGCACAGGCAAGACTGAGAGAAATTCTTGGGGAAAACCTTTACACAGGGCTAACCCCTCAAAAACCACATTCTTGCACAGTCATTCACTGATAAAGAATGTTCAATGGGGTCAGTCCTCAACATAAAAACACCAAAAAGCCTAGCGCCCTGACATAAAACAAATTTCACTCTGGCAGCAGAATACTGCTAATAATAATAATAAGGTGGAAACCTCTGCTCCTGGTCCCACAGCTGTTCGTGGTAGCATGCAGGCAAAGAACTCCTCCTGTTCCTTCCTTTCCCAGCAGCTGTCTCCTTTTGTGAGTAACAGCAGCCTGGTGTGTCTCAAGGGAACCACCTCTCTCCACAGGATTCGGCCTGGACAGACTGTCAGTCAAGGTGCCCCTCCCTGACCCAGGCCAGGCCGGTTGGGCCTCTTTCCCTGGACTTTGACTTCTGAGTAGAAAGAAGCAGGAACTGAATGTGGTAGTGCTTATACGTCCCCAAGGGGTTCCTGCTCCCAACATCGCAAGCTGCTCCGACTCAGTCCTTTCTGAAGACGAGCTCATCAGCCTTTCTTTCCAGTTCTGTAAGGCATCCATATCCTTCCAGTAAATCCTCTTTTCACTTGTGTGAGCCAAGGTTAATTTCTGTTGCTTCTAAGCAGAGAACTTTAAACCAATAAAATCAGAATAGAAAACTCCAATAAAAGGCCCAGGGATCTAGAATTCCTTTCTTACTGAGCTCTGCAATGGAATTCAAGTTTAAATCACTTCTGTTCCATGTTGCTGTTTTCTTTGGTCTGTGCTACAGGGAACCTGCCCAGACATGTGTCTTGGCTTGATTAGGCTCACTGATGAAAACTCAGCCCAAAGAGATGACTCCTAAGAAGTGTCAAGACCAGAAATGAGAAGCAAAAGGAGTCCCACCACAGCCAATTCACAGGCAGCAACACTATCACTCCTTCTACCTTCCTGGAAGCACAAGCCTTAAGCGCATATGCAATTTTCCAGTCCAGCAACCTTCTAGGGAAATACAAAGAACTCTCTGTGGGTCAATTCAATAGGCAATGGATAGAGGAGTCAGTAGCTGACAGCTGCTGGCCCAAGGAGCAGAGGTGTTCACAATAGTTCAACCATTCACAAGCCTCACCTGGAGTATGACAGGTCAAAGAAGTCTCAAGCAGCAGACCTGCACCAGGGGACCAGCAATAGTGCTCACCACCCAGCATAAACAAGGACTCTGGTGAAGCAACATTTCTGAAACAAACACTAATGAGATATACACATGCAGAGAGATGCTGGCAAGAGGATCCCTGAAGACTGATGGCCATAAACCAGTTTAGTTTTTCCAGTCTCAGTCCTCTGACAAGCCCCACAACTTTTCCCATAAGTGAAGCCCTCCAGGAAATTCTGATCCTACTAATCCCACTCTCCTCTCAGGCCTCTTCTGCAAACACATTTGCAACACAGGAGCTGGTGGGGAGGGTCCCACCTTTGCAGTCAAGTTCTTATATGTGAAACTACTAACGTAAGAAAAAACTATCTAATTCACTTCCATTTTGCAGCAAATACAAATCTTTCTGACATGGCCTTAGTCAATTTCAGTTTCCATTAGTCTTTATTAGTTATACTAATCGTTAATTTTCACAGCACCTGGAAAACAAAGCTAAAAAAAAAGAAATCCAAATTCTAGTTCATTACACAGCCCACCTACCTGAAACTAGCAAGAGGAGACATTATTCATCTCTGCTCCACTGTATACATCTTAATGCAAAGCTATTACAAAGCAAAATTTACTCAACTTGAACCAAAAACCTGTTTTTCTTACATTGCTCCACACTTACAGGTTTCTTCAGATCAAAATCTACAGTTCTGTTTCCTGAATTTAAAGAGACACAATATATGGAAAGGATGGAGGCCCTGGAGGCCTGAGTGGACCACATTACATAAAAACGTAAACAACCTGCCGCCTGCCTTTTCAGGAGACCCCACTACAGGCAAAAACGAAGGAGTCTGTTATTAGACACCCAAATTATAGAGCTGTACACATAAAGAAAAAACTACTGGAACCAAGACAGAAGAACAGCCCTGAGGGAGTCTACACAGAGGACAAGCCCAGATCAAGTCAGATCCCCTAGCTCACAAGATAAATGGCACTAAGGAATGGAATGAGTCCATGAGAGCAGACTGGGGAGGCAAGCTCATCCCACTTTGTCATTAGCTTGCTTAAGGTGCCCCTGGTTCTGAACCTGCCCCAAATGCGAAAATAAATGAGGAAGTTTTAGAAAAATCCATAAACACACAATATATTAACATAAGATACAAAAAAAAAAAAATGATGGTTTATTTATTTTGTGCCTATACTCATCAAACTCTCAGCATTTGAAATTCTCTTCAACCAACTTGCACATATTAAGAATCAACCAAGAAAAATAAATGTGCCAAAGGCCCAAGGGAGGTGAAAAAGTAGGAAAAGAGATGCAGAAAACTATATAGACTGCAGGCTCTGTCCCACAGCTTTCCAGGATCATTTGTTGAAAATCTTTCCATCTCCCTCAAGCTTCAGCCACAATGGACCTATCACGCTTGTTCTTACCACAAACGTTCACTGACTATCCCATTTCTCTGGAATAAATGCCCTAGAGTTTAAGTTTTCTAAGAAACGGCTAAAATATTTTCCAGAGTATCTGTACCATTTTACATTCCCATCAGCAGCATATGAGAGATTTCATATCTTTGCATCCTCAGCAGGACTTGGTATTGTCACTATTGTTTATTTTAGCTATGCTAATAGGTGTGTATTGATATCTAATCGGGTCTTAATTTGCATTTCCCTAATGGCTAGTGACACTGAACACGAGCACGTGTGCATGTATCTGCATGTGTATTCCTTAGGATGTTATATATATGAGATCACGTCAAATACAGATAGTTTAATTTCTTCTTTTCCACTCTGGATACCTTTTATTTGTTTTTCTTGTAAAATTGTCCCGGCTAGAACTTCTAGTACAATGTTGAGTTGCAGTGCTGAGAATGGAATCCTCATCTTATTCCTTATTTTAGGAAGAGAGCATTCAATCTTTGATGATTAAGTATGATATTACATGGGAGTTTTTCATAGATGCCCTTTATCAGGTTAAGGAATCCCCTTCTATTTCCAGTTCGTTGAGTGTTGTTTTTTTTTTTGTGAGGAATATCAGCCCTGAGCTAACATCCATGCCAATCCTCCTCTTTTTGCTGAGGAAGACTGGTCCTGGGCTAACATCCGTGCACATCTTCCTCCACTTTATATGGGACACCGCCACAGCATGGCCTGACAAGCGGTGCATCAGCGCGCGCCCGGGATCCGAACCCGGGCCGCCAGCAGCAGAGCACGCACACTTAACCGCTACCCCATGGGGCCAGCCCTGTTTTTTTTTTAAATCATGAAAGGGTAGTACGCTTTTTTTGTGTCTTTTGAGATGATCATGTGTTGTTTGTTTATCCTACTAATAAGGTGTACTTCACTGATTGATTTTTCTCATGTTGAACCAACTTTGCATTACTGGGTATAATCCCTTTAAATGTTTCTAGACTCAGTTTGCTAATATTTTGTTGAGGACTTTTGTGTCTCTATTCATTAGGGATACTGGTCTGCAGTTTTCTTTTTTCTTTGTCCGGCTTTAGAATTAGGGTATTGCTGGTCTCACAGAATGACTTGGGAAGTGCTCCCTCCTACTTTTTTGGAAGAGTTCATGATAAATCTTCTTTAAACATTTGGTAGAATTCATGAGCAAAGCCATCTGATCTGGTGTTTTTATTTGTGGGAAGTTTTTAAATTATTAACTCAATCTTTTTACTTGTTAAGTCTATTCAGACTTTCTATTTTTTCTTGAGTAAGTTTTGTTTCTAGGAATTTGTCCATTTCATCTAGGCTATCTAATTTATTGGCATAGTATTTACTGTTGATAGTGTTTCCTTGTAATCATTTTTATTTCTGAAAAGTTGGTGGTAATGTCCCTACTTTCATTAAGGATTCTAGTAATTTGAGTCCTCTCTTTTTTTCTTGGTCATTCCAGCTAAAGGTTTGCTAATTTTGTTATCTTTCAAAAGAACCAACTTTTGGTTTTATTTACTCTATTGTTTTCCTAGTCTCTATTCCTTTGTTTACACTTTAGTCTTTATTATTTTCTTCCTTCTGTTTGCTTTGGGTTTATTTTGCTCTTCTTTTTCTATTTTCTTAAAGTAGTTAAGGTTATTGATTTGAGATCTTTCTTTTCTTTCTTTTTTTTTTTGTGAGGAAGATCAGCCCTGAGCTAACATCCATGTCAATCCTCCTCTTTTTGCTGAGGAAGACTGGCCCTGAGCTAACATCCATGCTGATCTTCCTCCACTTTATGTGTGACACCGCCACGGCATGGCCTGACAAGCAGTGCGTCGGTGCACACCCGGGATCCGAAGCCGGGCCGCCAGCAGCGGAGTGTGTGCACTGAACTGCTATGCCACGGGGCCGGCCCCTCTTCTTTCTTTCTTTTTTTTTTTTTGTGAGGAGGACTAGCCCTGAGCTAACATCTGATGCCAATCCTCCCCTTTCTTCTTGAGGAAGATTGGCCCTGAGCTAACATCCATGCCCATCTTCCTCCACTTTATATGGGACGCCGCCATGGCATGGCTTGCCAAGCAGTGCGTCGGTGCACACCCGGGATCCGAACCTGCGAACCCCGGGCCGCCGCAGCGGAGCGCGCGCACTTAACCGCTTGCGCCACTGGGCCGGCCCTGCCTCTTCTTTCTTAATATAGGCCTATATTCTTAATATAGGCTATAAATTTCCCTCGAAACACTACTTTAGCTACATCCCACAAGTTTCCATATGTTGTGATTTTTGTTTTCATTCATCTCAAAGTATTTTGTAATACCTTATGCTTTCTTCTTTGACCTAATGGGTATTCAGGAGTTGTTATTGAGATTTCCTTATATATTCTAGATATGAGTCTTTAGTTGTTTGCAAATATTTCCTCCCAGTCTGTAGCTTGTCTTTTTTTTTTTATTCTTTTCACAGACTCTTCAACAGAGCCAAAGTTTCTAATTTTGATGAAGTCTAATTTACCCATTTTTTTTTTCTTTATGGATCATGCTTTAGGTGTCATGTATAAAAATTCTACACCAAGCCCTACTTTTGAAAATTTTCTCTGCTGTTTTCTCCTAAAATTTTTTATAGTTTTACATTTAAATCTCTGATCCATTTGAGTTACTTTTTGTATAAGATGTGAGGTTTAGGTCTAGGTTGTTTTTTTTTTTTTTGCTTTCCTATGGATATCCAATTGTTCTAGCACCAATTGTTGAAAAGACTACCCTTCCTCCACTGAATTGCTTTGGCACCTGTCTTAGTCCATTTGGGCTGCTATAACAAAAATACCATACACTGGGTGGCTTAAACAACAAACATTTATTTCTCACAGTTCTGGAGACTGTGATGTCCAAGATCTTGGTGCCAGCAGATTCAGTTTCTGGTGAATGTCCACTTCCTGATTCATAGATGCCGTCTTCTCACTGTGTCCTCACACGGCAGAAAGGAGACTGAGAGTTCTCTGGGGTTTCTTTTATAAGGGCAGTAATCCCATTCATGAGAGTGGAGCCCTCATGACCTAATCATTCCCCAAGGGCCCTCACTTCCTATTGCCAAGGGCCCCCACTTTCTATTACCATCACATTGGGGGTTAGGATTTCAACATATGAATTCTAGGAGGACATAAGCATTCAGTCAAAAAGCAGTTGGCTGTACTTGTGTGGGTCTATTTCCGGATTTCCTATTATGTTCCAGGGATCTATGGGTCTATCCCTCCACCAATACTACACAGTCTTGATTGCTGTAGCTATAAAATAAGTCTTGAAATGGGTAGAGCTATTCCTCTCATTTTCTTTTTCTTCAATACTGTTTTACCTAGAGTCTTTTTTGTAGATTCCTTGGGATTTTCTAAGTAGACTATCATGTCATCAGCAAATAGGGACTTATTTATTTATTTCTTTCCATAATTTCTTCAAACATTTTTCTGCACCATACCATATCCTCTCCTTTTAGGATTCCAATAACATGAAAGATAAACCTTTTGTTATTGTCCCATGGGTCCCTGAAGCTCTGTTCATTTTTTTTTTTCTGAGGAAGATTTGCCCTGAGCTAACATCCGCTGCTAATCTTCCTCTTCTTGTATGTGAGCCACCACCACAGCATGGCCACTGACAAATGAGTAGTGTAGGTTTGCACACGGGAACCAAACCCAGGCTGCCGAAGTGGAGTACACGAACTTAACCACTAGGCCACGGGGGCTGGCCCTGTTCATTTTCCTTCAGTTTATTCATATTCCTGTTGCTCAGACTGGATCATTTTTATTGTTCTATTTTCAAGTTAGCTGACTTTTGTGTTATCTCCATTCTGTTACTGAGTCCATTCAATGAACTTTTCATTTAGTTTTAGTTATAAAATTTCCAATTTTAAAGTTAAATGCCTGATTTTCCATTTGTTTCAAGAGTGTTCATCCTCACTTCTCAGCAAGGTTTTAATTAATATTTCAATTATACTTTTTGCTTTAAATTCTTCGATAATTCCAACATCTCTGTCATATCATGGTTGCCATCTATTGACTGTCCTTTCCCCTTTGGAGATGGTGAGATTTTCCTGATTCTTCCTATGTGGAATAATCTTGAATTTTGGGATATTATGTTATGTTATTCTGAATCTTGTTTAAATCCAATGGAAAATGTTGGACTGTTTGTTCATTTTAGCAGCAATCAACTTGATGAGGTCCAATCCACAAGCTCCTATTCACCTTCTGTAGGCTGTGGTTCCAAGGTCAGTTCAGTTTTCAAAGCCCCTGTAGTACTTTTTTGATCTGTCCCATGCATACCACACAGTGGCCAGCACAGGACTTGGGCAGTAGTCTACTCCACAGTTCAGTCCTCAAAGCCTCTGGTATGCTGTTTAGGGTCAGATGCACGTATGCTATTTCGGAGGAGAACCCAAGAGTTCACACACAATATTATGGGTTCACTTTGCTGACTTCCTTCCTCCCTGCAATCTTCCCGACACTTTCTAGCTTCCAGGGCCCCTTTTCCAGTCCTGTGGCTAGAAAGGAAGGACTTTAGTTTCCCTGCTCTGCTGAGCACCTCCCACAACTGTGACTGCCTCCGGGGTAAAGTGGTGAAAGGATCAAGAGAACAAAATTAGAGAATCTCTCTATGCTCTTGGGACCATAATCCCTATAACTAAAAGGATTCCTCTCCCACCTGGCTGCCAATGCCATTGCTGTCTCCACCACTAAATAATTTCATGGGGGCCAGGGCAGGAGAAAATGGGAAAAAACAAAGCAAAAATAAAAAACCCACGAGATTCTCTTCCTCCATCCCTACCCCTTGACCCATAGGTATCCCTATTTCTGTTCCTCAGACTAGAAAGAGAGGGCTTCTCTTGGATCTCTTTCTGTCTGCACCCAGTGCCCAGTTCCAGGTGTTGGGCTACCTTTGATTCCAGGCGGGAAGGTATTCTACGAAGAGAAAAAACAGAAACAAAAATAGTCTCCTTTCCCAATCCATCTGCTACCATATCTTTCAGGTACTCAGACAGCTAATCCACGCAGTCTGTGCAGGGATTTTAGTTGTATTCAGTTAGAGAGAAAGGGCAGTGTGTGCTTACTACATCTTGACCAGAATCAGAACCCTTACATTTTTTAATGTAAAAATCTTCATAAATGTCTGGATTCTTTGCCATTGAAGAAACTTTCTATACTATGGCTGTTGGCATCTCTGTCAATCATATCATCATTCCATTGTGAGAAGTATGTAGTGCCTTACTGTGTTTAACAAGTTTTCTACACAGGGCATGTATTACTTTTACAATCTGAAAAAATAAAATAAAGGTTACAGGCAAAAAAATGCACAACAAAAGAATGGAAGGAAATGTTAGTAGTAGCTGCTGGTCTTCATGTGGCATGATTATATGGAAAGATATTTTAATTCAACTATGTATACTTCAAATTTTTTTATGATGAGTACTGACTTCTTTTCTTTAAATAAACTTCAAATTTAGCACAAAGTATAACAGAAAAGTATACAAATTATAAACATATAGCTCCATGAAATTATACATAGCCATTTAACCTAAACACCATTCATACCAAGCAATAGAGTATTACTCCAAAGTTCCCCTTTACGAGCCACAATGGTGATTATTTTTCAACTATAAAAGTAGTAGTACATACACATATTTATATTAATATAGTACTGGAATGTATTTCTGATTTCAGTTATTGTGATGCTTATCTCTTCATATGTTATCAAGGTTTATAATATTTACTTTCTCAACTGTTTAAAAACCTCCCATACACTTTCTATAGGTTGATTCTAATACTTGACAACCATTTAAAAAGCATTTGGAATATCTGATAATGCAAGCGTCATTCACTAAGAAAGCCTCTAATTCCCTAGCAGAGCAGACAGAAGGTATTTCTCTCCCAAAGCCAATCAGTAAAGACTGGAGATGACTGCTTCGTCAAATGCAAAAACAGCAATACAAGACTTCAAGGAACATGAAAAATGAAGGAGACATTACACCACCAAAGGAATACAATAATTTTCCAGTTACTGACCCCAAAGAAATGTAGATCTGCAATCTGCCCAATAAAGAATTCAAAATAGTTGTTTTAAAGCTCAGTGAGCTACAAAAAAACACAACTCAGTGAAATCAGGAAAACAGTACATGAACAAAACGAGAAGTTTAACAGAGAGATAGAAATCATAAAAAAGAACCAAACAGAAGTTCTGGAGCTAAAGAATACAATGAATGAAATGAAAAATGCAACAGAGAGCATTAACAGCAGACTTGATCAAGCAGAAGAATTTGTGAAGTCAAAGGTCATTTGAAATTATCCAATCAGAGGAGAACAAAGAGAAAATAATAAAAATAAAAGAGTGACGAAAGCCTATATGAATCATAGCATACCATCAAGAGAAACAATTTAAGCACTGCTGGAGTCTCAGAAGGAGAAGAGAGGCAGGAAGGGAAGCAAAGCTTATTTAAAGAAATAATGGCTGAGACTTTCCAAAATCTGGGGAGAGATCCAGACATAAAAATTCATAAAACTCATAGGTCCCCAAAAATATTCAACCCAAAAAGATCTTCTCCAAGACACACTGTAATAAAATCATCTCATATCAAAGACAAAGAAAATTTTAAAAGCAACAAGAGAAAAATTCTTCACATACAAGGGAATCCCCCTAAGGTTATCAGCGGATTTCTCAGCTGAAAGCTTGTGGGGCAGTAGAGAGTGGGATGATATATTCAAAGAGCTACAAGAAAAAACTGCCAAGCAAGAATACTTTACCCAGCAAAGTTGTCCTTCAGAAATGAAGGCGAAATAAAGACTTTGCGAGACAAACAAAAGCTTAAGAGAGTTATCACCACTAGACCTGTCTTACAAGAAATGCTGAAAGGAGTTCTTCAAGCTGAAATGAAAAGACACTAATTAGTAACATGAAAACATACAAAAATATAAAACACACTGGTAAAAGTAAGTATATAGTCAAATTCAGAATACTCTAATATTGTAATATGATGGTGTGTCAATCACTTAATTCTAGTATAAAGGTTAAAGGACAAAAGTATTAAAAATCACTACAGCTACAAGAAGTTGCTAATGGATCGATACACAATATAAAAAGATGTAAACTGTGACATCAAAAACATGAAACGTGTGTGTGGGGTAAAAGCACAGAGTTTTTGTATACTATTGAAATTAGGTTGTTATTAACATAAAATAGACTGTTATAAATATAAGATGTTTTATGTAACCCTCATGGTAACCACAAAGCAAAAAGTACAGCAGATACACAAAAGATAAAGAGAAAGGAATCAAAACATACCATTACAAAAAGTCATCAATTTAAAAAGGAAGACAGCAAGAGAGGAAAAAAAGAACAAAGGAACTATAAAACAGCCAGAAAACAATCAATAAGATGACATAAGTAAGTCCTTACCTATCAATAATTACTTTAAATTTAAATGCATTAAATTGTCTAATCAAAAGGCAAAAAGTAGCTGATGGATAAAACAAGACTCAACTTGGGGCCGGCCCAGTGGCGCAAGCAGTTAAGTGCGTGTGCTCCGCTGCGGTGGCCCGGGGTTTGCCAGTTCGGATCCTGGGCGCGCATTGACGCACCACTTGGCAAGCCATGCTGTGGTGGCGTCCCATATAAAGTGTAGGAAGATGGGCACAGATGTTAGCCCAGGGCCAGTCTTCCTCAGCAAAAAGAGGAGGATTGGCAGATGTTAGCTTAGGGCCAATCTTCCTCACAAAAAAAAAAAAAAAAACAAGACTCAACTGTATGCTGCCTACAAGAGACTCACTTCAGCTTTAAGGACACAAAAAGACTCAAAGTAAAGGGACAGAAAACGACATTCCACGCAAATGGAAACCGAAAGAGAGCAGGGATAGCTATACTTATATCAGACAAAATAGACTTTAAGTCAAAAACTTAACAAGAGACAAAAAAGGTCATTATATGATGAGGGAGACATCAATTCATCAAGAGGCTATAACAATTATAAATATATATGTACCCAACATCAGAACACCTAAATATATTAAGCAAATACTAACAGATCTGAAGGGAGAAATAGACAACAATACAGTAATAAGAGGGGACACTTCAATACCCCACTTTCAACAATGGATAGATCATCCAAACAAAAAATTAATAAGGAAACATTGGACATGAACTATACTTTAGACCAAATGGACCTAACAAACATATAGAGAACATTTCATCCAAACAGCAGCAGAATACACATTCTTCTCAAGCACACATAGAACATTCCCCAAGATAGAGCATGTGTTAGGTCACAAAACAAATCTTAGCAAATTTAATAAGACTGAAATCACACCAAGTATCTTTTTTGACTACAACAAAACTAGAACTTTGAAAATAGAAATCATTAACAAGAGGAAAACCAGAAAATTCACAAATATGTGGAAATTAAACAACACACTCCTGAACAACCAAGCCAAAGATGAAGTCAAAAGAGAAATAAAAACATATTTTGAAACAAACGAAAATGGAAACACAACATAGCAAAACTTATGGCATGCAGCAAAAGCAGTTCTAAGAGAAAAGGTTACAGCAATAAAGGCCTACATTTAGAAAAAAGAAAGATCTCAAACAGACAATCTAACTTTATACTTCAAGGAACTAAAAAAAAGAAAATAACAAACTAAGCTGAAAGTTAGTAGAAGGAAGGAAATAACAAAGATCAGAGTGGAAATAAATGAAATAGAGTCTAAAAAGACAATAGAAAGGTTCAATGAAACTAAGAGCTGGTTTTTTGAAAAGATAAACAAAATTGACAAACCTATAGCTAGACTCACCAAGAAAAAAAGAGAGAGGACTCAAATAAATAAAATCAGAAATGAAAGAGGAGATGTTACAACTGATACCACAGAAATACAAAGGATCATAAGAGACTACTATGAACAATTATATGCCAATAACTTCGACAACCTAGAAGAAATGGATTAATTCCTAGAAACACACAACCTACCAAGAATGAATCATGAAGAAATAGAAAATCTGAACAGACTGATTACTAGTAAGGAGACTGAATCAGTAGTCAAAAACCTCCCAAAGAAACAAAAATCAAGGACTAGAGATGGCTTTACTGGAGAATTCTACCAAACATATAAATAAGAATTAATACCAATCCTTCTCATACTCTTCCAAAAAACTGAAGAGGAGGGAACAGTTCCAAACCCATTTCACAAGGCCAATATTACCCTGATACCAAAGCCCAAGAAGGACACTACAAGAAAAGAAAATTACAGGCCAATATCCGTGATGAATATAGATGCAAAAATTCTCAGAAAAATAACAGCAAACTGAATCCAAAAGCACACTAAAAAGATCACACACTATAATAAAGTTGGATTTATTCCTGGGATGCAAGGATGATGATTCAACATACACAAATCAATAAACACAATACACCACATTAACAGAATAAATGATAAAAATCATATGATCATCTCAATAGTTGCAGAAAAAGCATTTGACAAAATTCAACATCTTTTCATGCTACAAACCCTCAACAAATTGGGTATAGAAGGATTGTACCTCAACATGATAAAGGCCATAGATGAGAAGCTCACAGCTAACATCATACTCAATGGTGAAAACAAAGTTTTTTCTCTATGAGCAGGAACAAGACAACGGTGCCCACTTCTATTCAACATAGTACTGAAAATCCTAGCCAGAGCAATTAGGTAAGAAAAAAATACTCAAATTGGAAAGGAAGAAGTAAAATTGTCTGTTTGTAGATGACATGATCTTATGTCCTAAAGTACACCAAAAAAAAACTGTTAGAACTAATAAATTCAGTAAAGTTGTAAAAGGATACAAAATCACTATACAAAAATCAGTTGTGTTTCTATACACTAACAACAAACTATCAGAAAAAAAAATTAAGAAAACCACCCCATTTACAATAGCATCAAAAAGAATAAAATACCTACGAATAAATTTAACCAAGGAGGTGAAAGACCTATACACTGAAAACTGTAAGACACTGATGAAAGAAATTGAGGAAGACACAAATAAATGGAAAAATAGCCTATGTTCACCGATTGGAAGAATTAATATTGTTAAAATGTCCATACTACTCAAAGCAATCTCCAGATTCAATGCAATCTCTTTCAAAATTCCAATGGCATTTTTCACAGAAATAGAAAAAATAATCCTAAAATTCATATGGAACAAAAGACCCCAAATAGCCAAAGTAATCTTGAGAAAGAAGAACAAAGCTAGAGGCATCATACTTTCTGATTTCAAACTACATTAAATAGCTATAGTAATCAACAGTGTGATTCTGGCATAAAAACAGACATACAACCAATGGAACAGAACAGATAGCCTAGATATAAATCCACATGTGTAGGGTCAACTAATCTTTGACAAGGGCACCAAGAATACACAATGGGGAAAGGATAGTCTCTTCAATAAACGGTGTTGGGAAAACAGAATATCCACATACAAAATAATAAAACTGGATCCTTATCTTGTACCAATCATAAAAATTAACTCAAATGGATTGAAGACTCAAATGTAAGATCCAAAACCATAAAAGTCCCGAAAGAAAACATACAGAAAAGGCTCCTTGACACTGGTCTTGGCAATGATTTTTCGATATGACACCAAAAGCACAGGCAAAAAAAGCAAAAATGAATGAATAGTACTACAACAAATTAAAAAGCTTCTGCACAGCAAAGGAATAAATTAACAAAATGAAAAGGCAACCTACGGAATGGGAGAAAATATTTGCAAAACCATATATTTGTTAAGGAGTTAATATCCAAAACATGTAAGAAATTATATCACTCAATAGCAAAAAAAAAAAATACTCAATTAAAAAATGGGCAAAGGATCTGAACAGACATTTTTCCAAAGAAGACATACAAATGCCCAACAGGTACATGAAAAGGTGTTCAACATCACTAATCATAAGAGAAATGCAGGGCCAGCCCCATGGCTTAGCGGTTAAGTGCGCGCGCTCTGCTGCGGCGGCCCAGGGTTTGCAGGTTTGGATCCCGGACACACACTAGCACACCACTTGTCAAACCATGCTGTGGCAGTGTCCCGTATAAAGTAGAGGAAGATGGGCACGGATGTTAGCCCAGGACCAATCTTCCTCAACAAAAAAGAAGAGGATTGGCATCGGATGTTAGCTCAGGGCTGATGTTCCTCACACACACACACAAAAATTTTTTAAACCAAAAACCAAATTACCATATGATCCAGCAATCCCACTTCTGGGTATATACCCAAAGGAAACAAAATCATTATCCTGAAGTGATATCTCCACACCCATGTTCACTGCAGTATTATTCACAAAAGCCAAAAAAAAACCTGTCCACCAATAGATAAATGGATAAAGAAGATGTAGTATATATATACAATGAAATATTATTCAACCATGAGAAAGAAAGAAATCCTGCCATCTGCAACAACATGGAAGAACCCAGAGAACATGATGGTAAATGAAATTAGGCAGAAAGAGAAAGATAAATACTGTATGATCCCACTTACATGTGGACTCTTAAAAAAAAGTGTCAAACTCACAGAAACAGAGAGTGGAATGGTTATGGTCATTACCAGATGGTAGCGGGTGGGGGAGATGGGGAGATGCTGGTCAAAGGGTAGAAGCCTTAAGTTATAAAATGAATAAGCTCTGGGGATCTAATGTACAGCCTGGTGACCATAATTAATAATACTGTTGTACTTGAAATTTGCTAAGAGGGCCGGCCCCGTGGCTTAGCGGTTAAGTGTGTACGCTCCACTGCTGGCGACCCGGGTTCGGATCCCGGGTGCGCACCGACGCACTGCTTCTCCGGCCATGCTGAGGCCGCGTCCCACATATAGCAACTAGAAGGATGTGCAGCTATGACATACAACTATCTACTGGGGCTTTGGGGAAAAAAAAAAAAAAGGAGGAGGATTGGCAATAGATGTTAGCTCAGAGCTGGTCTTCCTCAGCAAAAAGAGGAGGATTAGCATGGATGTTAGCTCAGAGCTGATCTTCCTCACAAGAAAAAAAAAAAAAAAGACACCGCAGGATAATTTTTCATACTCTTCTACTAGGAGGATCTTTCTAGGTACGACAGAGAACTCACCTTAAAAGGCCAATAAATATGACCCCAGTAAGAACAAAATTTTTTTCATGACAAAACCATCCTAAGTAAGAAGATAAATAACAATATGGAAAAATATAACTGCCATTCATATCACTGACAAAGTGATAAGTTCTTTGATAAATAAACAATTTTTACAAAACCAATTAAAAAAACACCAAAGCCCAATAGAAAAATGGGCAAAGAATACAACCAGCTTTTTCACAGAAAATAAAATAGAAATGGTCTTTCAACCTTATAGCAACAGGAGAGAGACAAATTAAAACTATCCCTGAGAGAGACAAATTAAAACTATCCCTGATATAATGTGAATGCTCATTCTATTATTATTTTAACTTTTCTGGAGGTTAAACTTAGAAGTTTGGGGGGAAAAAAATCTACACAAACTATTTTTTCACCTATCAAATTGGCAAAGATCAAACTGTGTGGTACCACAATGCTGGTGAGGGTGTGGACAAACAGGCACCGCCACACACAGCTGAGACGCATACGTGGATAGGACCTCTATGAGATTTATCTAGTGAGAACTATCAAAGTTACAAAAGTACATACTCACCAAGCCAGCACTCCTGCCTCTGGCAAGTGATGGATAGATGCATTTGGCCATGCATGGACTGATGCATATTGGAGGTTACTTAGCGTTGTCTGCACTAGCAAAATTTAAAACACCTTACATGTCCATCAATAAAGCTCTGGCTAAATTAAATTAAGGTACATCCTGACAATGGAATATTATCAAGTTGTAAAGACAATGAGAAAACTCTTACGTATTGATAATGACTATCACAAACAGAAAAAACCAGAGTACAGGGTGCTACTTTCATGTAGAAGAAATGAGCTCTCTTGTATTTGTCAGTATTAGGCACAGAACACCCCTGAACGGACACCTGAGAACTGGTAACACTGGATGCCTCTGGGGAGAGGATCTGGTGGCCAAGAGTAAGATGGAAGGGAAACTTTCCCGTGTATACTCTGTTATACCTTTTGAATTTTGTGACATGTGAATGTATTACTGCAGTGAAAAGCTAAAATTTAAAAATGATGAATAAGGGCCGGCCCTGTGGCTTAGCAGTTAAGTGCGCGCGCTCCGCTGCTGGCGGCCCAGGTTCGGATCCTGGGCCACGCACCAACGCACCGCTTCTCCAGCCATGCTGAGGCCGCGTCCCACATACAGCAACTAGAAGGATGTACAGCTGACATACAACTATCTACTGGGGCTTTGGTGGAAAAATAAATAAATAAATAAAATTATAAAAAAAAAAAACAACACTAAGATATCACCTCACGCCCGTTAGAATGGCTATAATCACCAAGAGAAAAAACAACAAGTGTTGGAGAGGCTGTGGAGAAACAGGAACCCTCATACACAGCCGGTGGGAATGCAAACTGGTGCAGCCTCTAAGGAAAACAGTATGGAGATTCCTCAAAGAATTAAAAATAGAGACGCCCTATGACCCAGCCATCCCACTACTGGGAATCTATCCAACGAACCTGAAATCAACAATCCAAAGAGGCTTATGCACCCCTATGTTCATTGCAGCACTATTCACCATAGCCAAGAAGTGGAAGCAACCTAAGTGTCCCTCGACTGACAACTGGATTAAGAAGATGTGGTATATATACACGATGGAATACTACTCAGCCATAAAAAAGACAAAATCGTCCCATTTGCAATAACATGGATGGGCCTGGAGGGGATTATGTTAAGTGATGTAAGCCAGAAGGAGAAAGACAAACACTGTATGATCTCACTCATATGTGGAATATAAACCAAAACACGGACAGAGAAAACTGTATTATGGTTACCAGGGGCAATGGGGGTGGGAAGTGGGCACAAGGGGTGAAGGGAGTCATATATACGGTGATGGACAAACAAAAATGTACAACCCAAAATTTCACAATGTTAAAAACTATTAAAACATCAATAATAAAAAAAAAAACTTTCAGCCAAGAATACTGTATCCAGCAAAAATATCCTTCAAATATGATGGAGAAATAGTAACCCTCCCAGATAAACAAAAGCTAAGGAAGTTCATGGCAACAAGACCCCCACTACAAGAAATACTCAAGAAGGCCCGCAGGCCTGAAAAAAAGAAGAGAAAGGGAATACAAAGCTTGGAGCAAGGAGAAAAATAGGTAGATAAACTCAGAAAAATAGTAGATCTTTACCGGAATAGGTTAGCAACCACTTAAATACCAAAATCA
This sequence comes from Diceros bicornis minor, assembly GCF_020826845.1. Classification (NCBI taxonomy): domain Eukaryota; kingdom Metazoa; phylum Chordata; class Mammalia; order Perissodactyla; family Rhinocerotidae; genus Diceros; species Diceros bicornis. The sequence continues at coordinate 48,808,931 of NC_080741.1, forward strand.
AAGATCAAAGGAAGGAATTCACCAAAAATAAATTTAACCTCGTCACTGTAAACACATAGCCACAACACAAGATAGAATAAGGTATAACAAGAACGACGTAGAAGGGGAAGAGGACAGTGATTGAACTGACTTAGTATAAGGAAACAGGAGGCCATCAGATAATGGACTATCTCATACACAAGATTTTTTACACAAACCTCAAGGTAACCACTAAACAAATAATCAAAACAAAATCACATATGATAAACAAAGAGAAAACTAGAAGAGTCATAACACAGAACAACCAAACTGAATTGGCAGTCCGAAACAAATGGGACAAGAAACAAAGGAAACACAAAAGAACCAGAAAATAAGTGACAAAACAGCAACATTAAGCCCTCATATATCAATAATTACCCTAAATGTAAATGGATTGAACTCTCCAATAAAAAGATTCAGAGTGGCAGGACAGATTAAAAAGCAAGACCCAACAATATGCTGCCTCCAGGAAACACATCTCAGCTCTAAAGACAAGCACAGGCTCAGAGTGAAAGGATGGAAGACAATACTCCAAGCTAATGGAAAACAAAAGAAAGCAGGTGTTTCCATACTCATATCAGACAAAGTAGACTTCAAGATAAAACAGGTTAAGAAAGACAAAGAAGGGAAATACATAATGATAAAAGGGACACTCCACCAAGAAGACATATCACTTATAAATATATATGCACCCAACATAGGAGCACCAATGTACACAAAGCAACTATGAACAAACCTAAAAGGAGACATTAACAACAACACAATAATAGTAGGGGATCTTAATACCCCACTTACATCAATGGATAGATCATCCAGACAAAAAGTCAATAAAGAAATAGTGGACTTAAATGAAAAACTGGACGAGATGGACCTAGTAGACATATACAGAGCACTCCATCCAAAAACAGCTGACTACACATTCTTCTCAAGCGCACACAGAACATTCTCAAGGATAGACCATATGTTGGGAAACAAAGCAAGCCTCAATAAATTTAAGAAGATTGAAATCATAACAAGCATCTCTTCCGACCATAATGCTATGAAACTGGAAATGAAGCACTAAAAAAAAACGGGGAAGGTGACAAAAATGTGGAGATTAAACAACATGCTACTGAACAACCAATGGATCATTGATGAAATTAAAGGAGAAATCAAAAACTATCTGGAAACAAACGAAAATGAAGCTATGCCATACCAAACCATATGGGATGCAGCAAAAGTGGTCCTGATAGGGAAACTCATAGCAATACAAGCCCACCTTAACAAACAAGAAAAAGCCCAAATAAGCAATCTTAAATTACACCTAACAGAAGTAGAAAAAGAAGAACAAACAAAGCTCAAAGTCAGCAGAAGGAGAGAAATAATAAAAATCAGAGCAGAAATAAAAGAAATTGAGACCAAAAAAACAGTAGAAAGGATTAATGAAACAAAGAGTTGGTTCTTTGAGAAGATAAACAAAATCGACAAACCCTTAGCCAGGCTTACTAAGAAAAAAAGAGAAAAGGCTCGAGTAAATAAAATTAGAAATGAAAGAGTTTGAGAAATTACAATGGATACCACAGAAATACAGAGGATCATAAGAGAATACTGTGAGAAATTATATGCCAACAAATTGGACAATCTAGAAGAAATAGATAAATTCTTAGACTCATACAACCTCCCAAAACTGAACCAAGAAGAAATGGAGAATCTGAATAGACCAATCACAAGTAAAGAGATTGAAATAGTAATCAAAAACCTCCCAAAAAATAAAAGTCCAGGACCAGATGGCTTCTGCAGTGAATTTTACCAAACAGTCAAAGAAGATTTAATAACCATCCTTCTCAAACTATTCCAAAAAATAGAGGAAGATGGAACACTTCCTAAATCATTCTATGAGGCCAACATCACCCTGATACCAAAGCCAGACAAAGACAATACAAAGAAAGAAAATTACAGGTTAATATCGCTGATGAACATAGATGCAAAAATCCTCAACAAAATATTGGCAAACCGAATACAGCAATACATTAAAAAGATCATACATCATGATCAAGTGGGATTTATACTACAGACGCAGGGATGGTTCAACCTCCGCAAATCAATCAACGTGATACACCACATCAACAAAACAAAGAATAAAAACCACATGGTCATCTCAATAGACGCAGAGAAGGCATTTGACAAGATACAACATTCATTTATGAAAAAAACTCTCAACAAAATGGGAATAGAAGGAAAATATCTCAACATAATAAAGGCTATTTATGACAAACCCACAGCCAACATCATACTCAATGAGGAAAGAGTGAAAGCCATTCCTCTGAGAACAGGAATGAGGCAGGGCTGCCCACTCTCACCACTCCTGTTCAACATAGTACTGGAGGTTTTGGCCAGAGCAATTAGGCAAGAAAAAGGAATAAAAGGAATCCAAATAGGTAACGAAGAAGTGAAACTGTCACTATTTGCAGATGACATGATTTTATATATAGAAAACCCTAAAGAATCCGTTGGAAAACTATTAGAAATGATCAACAACTACAGCAAAGTTGCAGGGTACAAAATCAATCTACAAAAATCAGTTGCATTTCTGTATGCTAATAATGAACTAACAGAAAGAGAGCTCAAAAAGATAATACCATTTACAATTGCATCAAAAAGAATAAAATACCTAGGAATAAATCTTACCAAGGAGGTGAATGACCTATACAACGAGAACTATAAGACATTATTGAAAGAAATCGATGATGGCATAAAGAAATGGAAAGATATCCCATGTACATGGATTGGAAGAATAAACATAGTTAAAATGTCTATATTACCTAAAGCACTCTACAGATTCAATGCAATCCCAATCAGAATCCCAATGACATTCTTCACGGAAATAGAAAAAAGAATACTAAAATTCATATGGGGCAACAAAAGACCCCGAATAGCTAAAGCAATCCTAAGAAAAAAGAACAAAGCTGGAGGCATCACAATCCCTGACTTCAAAACATATTACAAAGCAATAGTAATCAAAACAGCATGGTACTGGTAGAAAAACAGACACACAGATCAATGGAACAGAATTCAAAGCCCAGAAATAAACCACACACATATGGACAGCTAATTTTCGACAAAGGAGCCAAGAACATACAATGGAGAAAGGAAAGTCTCTTCAATAAATGGTGTTGGCAAAACTGGACAGCCACATGCAAAAGAATGAAAGTGGACCATCTGCTATCGCCATTCACAAAAATTAACTCAAAATGGATCAAAGACCTGAAGGTGAGACCTGAAACTATATAACTCATACAAGAAAATATAGGCAACACACTATTTGACATTGGTCATAAAGGAATCTTTTCAGATGACATGCCTACCCAGACTAGGGAAACTGAAGAAAAAATAAACAAATGGGACTTTATCAGATTAAAGAGCTTCTACAAGACAAACGAAACCAGAATCAAGATGAAGAGACAACTCACCAGCTGGGAGAGAATATTTGCAAAACATACATCTGACAAGAGGTTGATCTCCATAATATATAAAGACCTCACACAACTGAACAACAAAAAAACAAACAACCCGATAAAAAAACAGGAAGAGGAAATGAACAGACACTTCTCCAAAGAAGATATACAGACGGCCAACAGGCACATGAAAAGATGTTCAACATCATTAATCATCAGGGAAATGCAAATCAAAACAACACTAAGATATCACCTCACGCCCGTTAGAATGGCTATAATCGCCAAGACAAAAAATAACAAATGTTGGAGAGGCTGTGGAGAAACAGGAACCCTCATACACAGCCGGTGGGAATGCAAACTGGTGCAGCCTCTAAGGAAAACAGTATGGAGATTCCTCAAAGAATTAAAAATAGAGCTACCCTATGATCCAGCTATCCCACTACTGGGAATCTATCCAACGAACCTGAAATCAACAATCCAAAGAGGCTTATGCACCCCTATGTTCATTGCAGCACTATTCACCATAGCCAAGAAGTGGAAGCAACCTAAGTGTCCCTCGACTGACAACTGGATTAAGAAGATGTGGTATATATACACGATGGAATACTACTCAGCCATAAAAAAGACAAAATCGTCCCATTTGCAATAACATGGATGGGCCCGGAGGGGATTATGTTAAGTGATGTAAGCCAGAAGGAGAAAGACAAACACTGTATGATCTCACTCATATGTGGAATATAAACCAAAACACGGACAGAGAAAACTGTATTATGGTTACCAGGGGCAATGGGGGGGGGGGCACAAGGGGTGAAGGGAGTCATATATATGGTGATGGACAAACAAAAATGTACAACCCAAAATTTCACAATGTTAAAAACTATTAAAACATCAATAAAAAAAAAAGACCAAATTTGAATTTTGTACCAGCTTACTTTTGATATTAAAAATCATTTACTTAAAAAAAAAAAAAGCCTCATGACAATATCAGATAAAAGGCAACTCAACCAAAAAGCTTAATTTTTAAGAGGTCAGAAATGGCTGGATAGCCACAGCTATGAGAAATTACTATGTTTCTAAATATGGTTCTGCTTTGCATATGTGCATAAACAGCTTAGAGGTGAGCCCTAATTTCCAGTGACACACTTAGGAGGAGAACTGGCTGTGACCTATCTTGCAGCCAAAGGCTTCACTCTTCATCTGTCAGGAAGCACTGTAATATGCAAAACTAAAATACCAGCTCTCTTTATCATGGAATTTCTATTTTTATTTAGTAAGTTATGGAATTTTAAGTATTTAGATTTAGAGGTTAAAGATCTAAAAAAATAGATTTTGAACCTGTTCTCATAGACGACCATTTGGAAACTAATGGTTATATTCTATTCATATTTAAGCTGCTTATTTAATTTGGTTTCTTACTGGATACTTAAATTGCAAACTTCAATTGCAAAATTGCAAAAATCAAGGCATGTTTTTAATAAAACAAAACTGGCAAGAGTCCTTCCCTGAAGAGAATAACTCTTCCTTCCCCCCTCTTTGAAATAAAAGATTATTTTCAGTGAAAAAAAAAAAAATGAGCAGCAAGAAAAAGAATGAGTACACACGAAGGCATAAGGGAAGGCAGGGCTCAGTGAGATTCAACCGTACAAAAAAATAAAAGGAATGTGGAGAAAAAGGAACCCTGGTACACTGCTGGTAGGAATGTAAATTGGTACAGCCACTGTGGAAAATGGTATGGAGATTTCTCAAAAAGTTAAAAATAGAAATACCATATGATCCAGCTATTCCACTTCTGGGTATTTATCCAAAGAACTAAAAATACGAATTCAAAAAGATATATCCACCTCTATGTTCACTGCAGCATTATTCACAATTGCCAAGACTTGGAAGCAACCTAAGTGCCCATCAACAGATGAATGGATAAGGAAGATGTGGTATATATATAAAACGAAATACTACTCAGCCATAAAAAAAAGATGAAATCTTGCCATTTGCAACAACATGGATGAAGCTCGAGGGTATTGTGCTAAGCGAAATAAGTCAGCCAGAGAAAGAAAATTACCATATGACTTCACTGATATGTGGAAGATAAACAAATAAACACATAGATACAGAGAACAGATTGGTGGTTACCAGAGGGGAAGGGTGCAGGGGAAGGACAAAAAGGGTAAAGGGGCACATATGTATGGTGATGGATGGCAACCAGACTTTTGGTGGTAAGCACAATGCAGTCTATACATAAGTCAAAATATAATGATGTGCACCTGAAATTTACATGATGTTATAAACCAGTGTTGACTTCAATTTAAAAAAAAGGGAAATACGGCTAGGAACAAAGATTTGGCTATAAGAATATAATCACAGTAATGTTTAGAATAAGGATGAAATGTGTTATATATTTTATGGTAAAATCTGAGACAAAGAGCAAAATATCCAGCCATTAAAAACAATGTTATACGCCAAAAGTAAGGTTAATACAGAAAGAACAAGCCCGAGGACTCTGAATACAGACTGGACTCTGAGCTCCCTAGTGGCAAAGCCAAAGAGGGAAACATTACTGATACAGTTCACTGTATACTTTAGACAAAATCAAACCAGTGGCCCAAAAGAAGGGCACTGGACCTGGAGGAAATTTCTAATTGGCCTCACAGATTTTCTTGGGGCCAGATATACTTTCAATATACTTTTCATATAGATTTCAATGCAAGCTGATGGGGCCATGCAAAGTTAAGTTTAGTAAAAAGCAACTGGAAGAGGGGCCAGAATTATGCTGCTTCCTAATGATCCAGCTTCATCCAAAAACAAAACGTTGCCTGGAACGGGTGCATTGAAGCACCTTCCAGTACAGGCCAATGGATGTTCTTTCTCACAGATGAGCTTGGGATGGCTTTTGGGAGGTAAAGAATTCAAGATTATCCTCCCTGACAAGAATATGATATACAACATTCTCTGTTGCCTGCTAAAGACAGGTCTTGATTTTTTTAACAGTCACTGTCACTGGGGTGACAAATGCAAACGAATGTCAAACCCAACCAGGGCTCAGCCCAGAGAGAAGAGACCTAATCACCTCACGGAGATGAGGCAGCATAAACATGACCTGGTAGAGGGAAGAAGGATCGGGTGGGCCAGCTTAAGGCAGATCATGAGAGTACGGAGCTATGAAAGATTGCTGAAGAGGAAAGAGACCGTGATTGGAGACTTTCTGAGTGATAGTTCAGTCTTCTGAAAGGTGCAACCCAAGCCCAAAGCCAAATGCAGCAAGCTGGGTTGGACGAGGCTGAGCAAAGGAGAAAGTTATTGGAAAACATAAAAATAAATGAGATTTTATGTTTTACAAAACCAAAAATGTACAATAGTTTTTCACATGAAAGATGTTCACACAATAACATAGAAAATGGATACAAAACCGCATGATCCTATGATATATACAGAGAGAGAAAGAGAGAGCAAGGGAATGAGGAAGAAGCCTAAGAAGCCAGCTAGTGGTTACCACTGGGATTACAGACTATATCAACTGTGTATGAGTACAAGTGTGCGTGCTTGCCTATTAATTTTTCTAAATTGCGGATGACTTGTATTAAAAAAGAAAAACCTTTAATCCCTCAAGAAATTTAGAAATATAGAATTGCAGGAAAAGACAGAACCAGTACTGTAATTGAGAATGCAATCTTAATTATGACATCATCTAAAAATAAGGAGAAAATTGGCTAAAAACAACAGCCAGTTATGTACTTGGCAAAACTATACTACAAGACTGACTAATGCTGATGGGATTCAGCATGAAACATATATGCACTAGCAGCATGCTCTGGTTTTAGGTATATCTGTATGGAGCCACAGCTCTCGAAGTATGGTGCCCCAGGCCAGCAGCAGCTGCACCTGGTAACTTGTTTGAAACTCAAATTCCAGGGCCTAACTCTGACCTACAGAAAGAGCAACTCTAGAGGTGAGGTTAAAACAAGCCCTCCAGGCAATTTTGATTCACACTCAAGTTTGAGAACCACCGGTATGAATTAATGATATCACACCTAGATAAAAATACCTTCTTTAGTTAGGAAAATATATTTCTTGCTCAAAACCCATTTTGCTATTTCAACTTAACTCCTGAACAAGTACTAATCTACTGAATTGTGAAGTGATAAGCTGGGAGATAATAAAGATATTTTTTAAATTAGGTAGAATTCTGGAACTGCTTATTTTGAGATAATGTACCAACCACTGCAGTGGAATGAACTAAAAAAAAATCAAATCTAGTTTTTAAAACTTGATAAGGAATCAATGTATTTGAAATTTCAATATCTAGATGATTTGAAAATACTCTAACGTTGAGGAATAGCACAAATACAACTATTACAACTACCACATTTTCGTGAACTGATTATTTTAGTCTGACTTCCAACTAAAATTAACTAATGTTTAAAATAGCAGAGATTCAACAAAATCTAACTTTTTTTTTAAGATTTTATTTATTAATTTTTTTCCCCCCAAAGCCCCAGTAGATAGCTGCGTGTCACAGCTGCACAGCCTTCCAGCCGCTGCATGCGGGACGCGGCCCCAGCATGGCCGGAGAAGCGGCGCGTCGGTGCGCGCCCGGGATCCGAACCCGGGCCGCCAGCAGCGGAGCGTGAGCACCCAACCGCTAAGCCACGGGGCTGGCCCCAAAATCTAACTTCTAAAGGGCTTTATCAGTCACTATAGCTTCAAACTTAAGCTTGGTGCTATATTTGAGACATAAAGACTATTGAAATACCAGATCCTCTTTCCTACTTGTGACTGCAATTTTTTAAATAATTTATAATTGGTTATTAATATGAAATACCATTCTCTCTGATAATGAGGAATTACACTGAGTTTCACTGGACTTCCAACTCAGGAACAAATGGTTAGCACCTTACATGTGCTAATGTAAGGCTAATAATTATGCCTTACGTAATTTATGCATTCGGAAAATGCTAAAATATCAAATAAACCAGTGGTTATCAAATGTTTTTCATTATGAATCCCCAACAACAAAAATCTGAGTATATGTCCCCAATATATGTATATTTATATATAAATTATATATGTACTGTGATAATATAGTGTACATTATAAAATACATAATAAAAATGAAGGCCGAAATAAACACAAAGATCAGTTTTAATTCTTTTTTTCCTGAGACCCACGTGCACCCTTCATGCTCACACCCTCCTCCTCTTTGGACTCCACTGCAAAGCTTATATATGGCCCAGAAACCCTGCAAGCATCCTCCGGCAGTGCCCCTGACCACTCAAGTGGAAGCTGTCAAATGCAGGGGCCAAATTGCTATCTCCTTTCTGAGTTCCACCACCGCTGACTGAAGTCTATGATGCTGGATTCCTCCCTTCACCTCGATCACCTTCTTCTGCTAGCTCTCACCTGCCAATGGGCAACAGAGCAGACTGTGAAGCCAACAGATGCAAGAACAGCATAAAGCACGGACTCCGTTGCCGGACAAACCTGGGTTTACGCCTGGGCTCTGCTTCTAATTCACTAGGTGACCCAGGGCCAGTCAGATAACATCTCTAAAACTCACCAGTAAAGGGGGTGATAACAGTATCATCTCACCTGGTTATTATGATGATTAAGTGAGATAAGCTATTATTAGAGCACCTAGCACAGTACCTAGACAGCACAAATGCTCAATAAATATTTCACCCAGAATTATTACTTCAGATGGCAAAAGAAGTCACCTGGACTTTGTTTCATCGGCCAGCTCAGGAAGGGACCAAGTTACAGTGGAAGTAGCTCAGGTAGTACAGTCAAGCACATCTGGTTTGCAGGCCTGATCCACCACTTACCAGCTGGGTGACCCTGAGAACCCAGTTTCTCTATGAGGGACAGTCTTCTCATCTGTTTATTGTGAGTGATGACAGAAACCATATATGCAGTACCCATTAGAGCCAGTGAAACTACCACTAGTGGCCAGCAAATGGCCACCAAAGTGAGGATAAGCAAACAGTACATAAAGCTAAGTGTCATTCCAGGGTCCTTGAGACGCATTCACGTGCATGGCTAGATACTAAGAGAGTGAGCATCCCTAAAGTCTACCACCAAATGTTAATAAATGCATGTGTACTAATCCCCACAGGTATGGTTTGTTGCCCACTGGACAGCTTACTTGCTCATATATGACCTCAGGCAATTCACAATCTTTATGCCTCCATTTTCTAGTCATAAACTGGGAGCAGACTTTTTACCCACCTCACAACAGTAAACTCATCTAGATAACTGGTGGGGGCAGGGAGGATTATGAAATATACGGAGACCTCTGGAGAGGTGCAGTTTTGCCACAACAGCAAAAGAAGAGAGAGAGCTCTCAAACACCAGACTAGTTCCTAATAAATAAGAAGTAATTCTTTCAATTTCAATCTATTACCAAAAGAATAAATATGGAGATACATTTACACATATTTTGTGTTTTTTACATCGTTTGTCCAGTGGGAATGCTGCAAATGTGTAAAACACCTAAAACCTAAACTATATTAACATACATTTTAAAAGATACGGGTCATCAATTAGGTATCACTCGGGAACACCTAAAATGTACTCAGTGCTAACCAGACACCCTTGACCCTGACTCCCTTGTAAAAGCTTCAATCTTTAGCACAACACCAGTAAGGACACTGCATAACCAAACTCCACAAAACATGAGGCCAGATAAAAGAAACACACACAAAGCTAACATCATTAAAGAAACCTCTTCTGTGTTCTCTTCACAAAAATTATTACAAAATCCTCACAAAGAGTTTAGTCACACAGCTCTGACTGTCACCTCAGAACGTGGGGCAGTAAGTGGCCCAAATTAGGGGGAACCCCTCCCAGAGCCCCCCCAGGGACTCCCTGTCCCTTCAGCCAACAGCATTTCTACCTGTACAACTTTCTGTGATTCAAACAGTCTGGATCCGAGGCTCCCTGCAACTAATGCTATCGTGACATTATAATCCTGTATGATATACTGAGCTAACAGACCCACCTAGAAGTAAACAGGTAACATCCGTGAGCAAAGTTTAGGTTTGGGCAAAACAGAAAACCCAAACAAAACCCAAAAAAGCTACGTGTTGCCTCTCAATTAGATCTTCCAAAAGAGGCAGGAACAGACAGCATGCTCTCCCTCTCACTCTGGAAAACCCAGACAGCCCAAAAGCAGGTTCTAGAAGCAACAGCTTCCCGAGGAACGGCGAGGCCAGGAGGCGCAACGGCGCGACCACCTCTCCAGGCAGAGGTCACCCGGGGCCAGGGATGGGGGGCGCAGTCGGGGTGGGGACGCGGCGGCCTGGTCCCGTCTCCCGGCTGCCGCCTCCCGGCCCGGCCCGGCCCGCACGGCTGCTGGACAGCGCCCACGCCTGCGCGCCCGTGCCCCCGGCGGCCCCCATCCTGGAACTCCCCGGCTGCGCGGCAGGAGGCCCAACTCCGGACCCGTGGCGGTACCTGTGGCAGCAGCAGCTCCCGGGCGGCGGCGCCGGCGGCAGGGCGCGGCGTGCGCGCTCCCGGCCCGCGGTCCGGTGCGTAGCGCGCGCGCCCCCTCTCTCCCGGTAGCCTGGCGCCCGCGCAGCTCTCCGCCCCTTCACCTCTCACCTCCTACCTTTCCCCTCCCACCCCCGCAGCTCTCCACACGTGCTCCCGATGGCGCGCGCATGCGTAGTCGAGCCCCGCCCGCGGCTCCCGCTCGCCCCCTGGCGGACGCCAGTCACACAACCCCAAGGGAGGGAGAGGTGGTGGTACAGGGCAGAGCCGGGCCGTCGGGGCGGGGCGTCAAGATGGGATAGGGCTGTAAGGACCGCACCAGGGCTTTTGACTACACGTTCCTGAGAATTATCAAGAACATGCACATGGGGCCGGCCCGGTGGCGCAAGCGGTTGGGTGCGCGCGCTCCGCTGCGGCGGCCCGGGGTTCGCTGGCCCGGATCCCGGGCGCGCACCGACGCACTGCTTTGGCAAGCCATGCTGTGGCGGCGTCCCATATAAAGTGGAGGAGGATGGGCACGGATGTTAGCCCAGGGCCGTCTTCCTCGGCATAAAAAGAGGAGGATTGGCGGATGTTAGCACAGGGCTGATCCCCTCACAAAAAAAAAAAAAAAAAAAAAACATGCACAAGATGCCCATGTTCCCTGTTTTATAACAACGAAAAATTAAAAGCAGCCCAGAGACACAACAAATGCAGATGGGTCGAATAAATTACGTCCATGAGTTTCTCTACAGCCTTTAAAAAGATTAGTTTTACAAATACTGTTGTTGAAAGTTCTTGAAAGATGGTTCAAAATGAGTTGTAGAGTCTGAGCTCATTTTTGCTAAGAACAATCCAAGGAGAGGGGTCCAGGGTGACACTGATGTGTGGTCAGTGGAGTTCTCTGGGTGGAGGAGTATGGGTGTTGGGTGTTTTCCATTTGCTGATGGGTGTTTAACCATTTTCTACATGGAAAGTGTATTTGTTGTAATAGCAATAGCAATGTCCACTGAATGGTTTTTTTTTTATAATTTTATTTATTTATTTATTTTCCCCCCAAAGCCCCAGTAGATAGTTGTATGTCATAGCTGCACGTCTTTCTAGTTACTGTATGTGGGACGCGGCCTCAGCATGGCTAGAGAAGCGGCCGGGCGATGCACGCCCAGGATCTGAACCCAGGCTGCCAGCATTGGAGCGCAAGCACTTAACCGCTAGGCCACGGGCCGGCCCAATGTCCAATGAATGTTTATTCTTGTGTCAAGTGCTGAGCTGAGCACTTCGCACACTTTGTCTCATCCCACCTTCCCGAAAACCCCGAGGTCTGTCTTGTTATTGGGTCCCACACAACGGGAAGGGGAGGCTTCCCCTGGGCTAGGGGTCGGGTCCTGGCCCGCCCAACGCTGGCCCATCCCAGGATGCTGCCCTTTGATCACACCACCCCACGCCCTCGCGGACCCGGGTCTCCAGTGTCAGGGGTCAGCCCCGCCCCACCCTGCTGCCCTAGCCATGCTCAGCCGCTCAGTTCACCGGCACGGCACCCAGCGGAGGCTACTAGCATATAGCAGACTCTGTTCCTGCCCTCAAGGGCTGCAGCGCTGAGGTTGCTTTAAAGTGCAGATATAGCCACAATGCAAGGGAGAAATTAGAGGCGGCCCTTCTGGCAGCTCCAGCCGCCTTGTCTTTCCTAGGCCTTCTTCAGAGTCTATCCTCTCCCTCAACCTTGTTCCCACTGGACTCTAGGCCACATCTCCAAGGCCGCCAAAGTCTTGCCTCCCTCCCTGCCCACCACACTATTGTCACAGTGAAATTAAATAGTAATGGGGACAATTGGCCTTGGCCCAAAGTGACCTTTAAGATTATGCCCTGTGGGCCGGCCCTGTGGCTTAGCGGCTAAGTGCGCGCACTCCGCTGCTGGCGGCCCAGGTTCGGATCCGGGCGTGCACCGACGCACGGCTTCTCCGGCCATGCTGAGGCTGCGTCCCACATACAGCAACTAGAAGGATGTGCAGCTATGACATACAACTATCTACTGGGGCTTTGGGGGAAAAATAAATAAATAAAATTATAAAAAAAAAAAAATTATGCCCTGTATTCAAAGTTGGCTTTCTGCTTTAGATGAGAATTTTTATTCTATAAAAGAAGAATTCTTTTTTTGTTTGTTATTTTTAGAGAAAGGCAGCAAAAGAGTAGTGTGAGGGAGTCTTAGACCCCTTACCCATCCTCACATCACTCTGTCCACATCTAATCCCTTGAAATGCCATCAGCCGGCCCCTCAGAAGTCATGAGCAAAAAGGATCTCACTTCTTTGTCACCAGTTCTTCCCTCTCTCTCCACTGCCTTGTTCCTTTGGGCAAATATAAAGTCAATCCAGCTTTTTTAGTTTTCTGAGTGAAACTACCGTGAGCCTGCATGACTGAGTCCCAATCCCTTTTACTGCCAAGTTCCTACAAAGAATGTGGTTCCAAACTTGCCTCAGCAGAATCACCTGGGAAATATTTAAAGTTAAACCAATAGTCTTCCTGAGCCGTACCCTAGACCCACTGGACCAGAGTCTTCTCTCTAGAGAGGGCCTGGCTTTTCACAACCTCCGCAGCAGGGACTTAGACAGCCAGACTGTATTTTGGGGACTGCTGTCACCCTTCCTTACTCACCAACCCCTTCCCACCCAACCAGACCACTCCACCAAACCTGTGTTTGCAGGGGACTGAGCCTCTGCAAGGTCTGGGCACTTTCCTCCAAACACAAAAGCCCCCAGAACTGACAAGCACTTAGCTAAGTACCTCTGTGCTTACAGCGCTATCAAGTGTCCTCCACTGCCCAAGGAGAACCCACCGAGGCCCTGTTACCGGCATGTTGGGTCCTTCTTGTCCGCCAGGATAGAAATCAAGACAGATAACAAACAGAAGTAGAAAAGTAAAAGTTTATTAGCTTGTGCACAGGAGAGGCACAAGGGAGCCGGTGCGGAAAAGGGGCAGGTGACAGGTTCTTTAGGGAGACAGATTTTCGGGCATTTTATTAGGCAAAGGCTAGGGAATGAGTGCCTCATCCTGGCATGTAGAGGTAGGGTTGTGCTTGTGCCTGTGCTGTTGTGTAGCATGCTACTATGTGTGACGCATGTATTATTAGCATCCTGGCTCTCCACCCCTGGCTGTGATTTTTAATATGGTAATGGGGCTAGGGTCACCTTCAGACAACTGCTTGGTGCTAGGGCACATGCGTAAGCCCAGGAAAGTCTCGAAACTGCGGAATGTGGATCTTGGTGGTCTCTATCTGATTCTCCTAGCTTGCGGATGGGTTAGGAGTCTTATCTTGCTAGGCCAGGGGCTTTGCAGATAGCCCTGTCTCCTAGGCTGGTTCCTGTCTCAGCCCTGTGGGGAAGCTGAGGCTCCTGAGCCCCTGGTGAGACTGCCACAGAATGCCCCCCAATCAGTGGCCATGATTTTAGGGCTTCTCTTCCAACATTTTATTATGAAAACAGGGAATAGTTAAAAGAACCATACAGTTAATGACTATATGCTCTAGATTTTACAACTGTTAATGTTTCACTTAGTATCTTATATCTATCTTAAAAAAAAAATCTATCCTTTTATCCACCTACCAATCATCTTATTTATTATGCATTTCCAGGTAAGTTGCAGATAGCTGATTTTAGTTTTTAAATGTAATTCAGGTGGAACAGCTCCATTTAGCCCTAACTAGCCAAAGCTGAAGCTTACTTCAGATTGCTCCTCATGGGAATGATCAATTCAAAAAATTTTAAAACTAAATGGAGCTTAGAGATCATCAAGAAGTATTAATTCCCAGTACTTCAGCTTCCAGGCTGGGCAAATCCTCATGACAATCTTGACAAAATAGAGGCTGGGTCTATTTCACAAATGAAGAAAGCTTCCTCAAGAGGGGAGATTTGCCCAAGGTCACTCTGATAACCGACCAGGCAGCCACAGTCTAGGACCCAGGACTCTGGGTTCCAGCCCACTGCCCAGCCACCTCAGCTTGTTATGGACACAGAGGAGGATGTTTCATAATGATAACGGTCTGTCTTTGCAATTGCTTGCACTAATAATCATGCTCACCATGAATTAAGCATTAGTGATAGCAGCTGGCAACATGATAAAGTGGAAAGGGCTGCCTCAGGGCCAGACTTCTTGGATTTGAATCCTCGTTTTGACATGCAGCAGCTGCTCTGTGGCCAGGAAAATTAATTTAACCTCAGGGAACTTCGACTTAGGAGTCAGGTTCCAAGACGCAACCAAGAACATCAACCACTGTAGTTTTCAAAAAAAAATTAAATCAGTGTGAACACATGTAAAATGTCTAGGTACCAATAAACAGTAGCCATTCTAATAGCCATGATACAATCACTAAAAACATTTAAAATCTCCAACTTGTACTGATACTCATTCAATTCCTTTATTACCTATCAAGTTCCTACCATGTATGAGACCAGGGATATAAGAAGTTAATTCCCTGCACTAGAGAAGTTGTCTTAGTGCATATCTTTAAACAAAACCTTGCAGGCAATATGATAAAGGTTATTACAGAGGTCATAATAGCAACCAATAATAATGACAAACTATTGATTGTTGGCTCCTTGCCAGCGACAGGGTTTATAATATAATCCTCATGATGGCCTTTAGAGCAGGTAAAATAAACCCCGTTTTAAGGATGCAAAAACTGAAGAACCCACAGCTTTAACAACTTGCCTGAGGTCACGCAGAGGCAGCATCAAATGTTGATCTGCCCAACCCAAAGCCCCTGAACTTCTCCCACTGAGCTTCCAAGTCCTACGCGTGGAAGGGAGTTGGTTGGCAGGAAACCAAAGAGCAAGAATCACCAAGAGGATGCTGTATGAGTGCCTTATAAGGTGCGAGTTTGCCAGATGATAAGAACAGCAGCAGTAGCTAATGCTTAAACCATGTGCCAGGTCTACTTTACACGTCATCACTTATTTGACCCTGACAACTCTTTAAAACCCATAAAACAGGCACTATTGTCTCCCCTTTTTGTAGATGATAAAACTGAAGCCTGGAGAGGCTAAATAACTTGGTAAGGTCATTATAGTCAATTATTTCATTATTCCTCTCTCTGTACGCAGATAACACACACAGCCCTGCCCATTGTCAAGTGACTGGTGCCTCCCCATAGGGTGAGTGTACTTCTCCTTTCCATTGTCAGCCTTGGCCACATGTCTTGCTTTGGCCAATGGAGTGTGAGTGGACATGACCTACACAGGTCTAGCAGAAGCTTTAAGAGCCATTGCTTGTGTGAAGGGGCCTCTTGTTCTTTCCCTTGGCCAGGAGAAGAGTAGTCCCACATTGGGACTGCTCCTTCCGCCTGGGTCCCAGAATGAGAGGCCATGGAGCAGAACCATAGCAATGACCCATAGTCTCCAACATGTAATGTGAGTGAAGAATGTTTGTTGTTTTAAGTCACCGGGATTTGAGGGCTGTTACTACAGCAAAGCTGTAAGTGGTAAAATCAGGATCCTAACCTCGGTAGGTATAAATACCATAAAATTCACCTGTTTTAAGTGTACAATGAGTATATGTAGAGTGCAACTAGCACCACAATCTAACTTGAGAATATTTTCATCATACCAAAAAGAAACCTAGTGGAGTCATTTCCCATTCTCACCCCGTTCCATGGAATTGTGCAACATATGGTCTTTTTGTGTGTGGCATAGTGTTTCTGAGGTTCATCCATGTTGTAGCATGTATCAGTACTTCATTTCTTTTTATTGCCAAATAATATTCCATTATACGGCTATACCAGATTTTGTTATCCATTCATCAGTTGGTGTACATTTAGATTGTTTCTACGTTGTGGCTATTATGAATAATACTATTGTGAACATCCACATACAAGTGTTTATAATGCACATATGTTTTCATTTCTCGAGTAGATACTGAGGAGTAGAATTGTTGAGTCGGGGGCCGACCCAGTGGCGCAGCAGTTAAGTGTGTGCGCTCCACTGCTGCGGCCCAGGGTTCACAGGTTCGGATCCCGGTCGTGCACCGACGCACCACTTGTCTAAGCCATGCTGCGGCAGTGTCCCTTATAAAGTAGAGGAAGATGGGCACAGACGTTAGCCCAGGGCCGGTCTTCCTCAGCAAAAAGAGGAGGATTGGCATCAGATATTAGCTCAGGGCTAGTCTTCCTCACAAAAAAAAAAAAAGAAGAAGAAAAGAACTGTCGAGTCATATGGTAACTCCATGTTTAACCTTTTGAGGAATTGCCAGACTGTTGTCCAAAGTGACTGCACCATTTTACATTCCCACCAGCCGTGTATGAGGGTTCCAATTTCTGCATATCCTTGATAATACTTGTAACTGTCAGCCTTTTTGATATAACCATTTTAGTGATTATGTAGTGGTATTTCCCGGTGGTTTTAATTTGTACTTCCCTAATGGCTAATGACATTGAGCATCTTTTTACGTGTGTGTTGGCCATTCCTATGTCTACTTTGGTGAGATGTCTATTCAAATCTTTTGCCCATTTTTTAACTGGGTTATTTGTCTTCTTATTGAATTAATTGTAAGAGTTCTTTACATATTCTGGATACAAGTCTCTTATTGTATATATGATTTAAAAATACTTTTTCGGAAAAACAGAATGGATAACTATTTCAGAAATAAGTAATACTAAAACTGACAAAACAAAGTAACTATATAAATAAAGACCAATAACAAAGAAAATTTTTGCAATTACCTCCAAAAAGTTACCTGACCTTGACCAATGCAAGTCCTAACTTGGAATAAAAAGCACTAAGACTTTCAAAGCATATAAAAGGCAGCAATTTCCTCAACATGGCTTATGAGGCATGTGTTGTTTTCACGCTCAAAACTGACCAGGCTAACACAGATAAACAAATAAGTATAGGTCATTTTCGCTCACAAATATAGATGGCATAATATCACAATAACAAAAAAAAATCTCAATAAAATAAATATTAATTTAAAAATTCTTAGCAAGCCTAACATAAACAGCAGGTTATAGAAAATACAACAAATACCAAGACAAGACTGTAAGAGAAATTCAAGGCTCATACGACAGAGGGAGGTGTTACCGTGCTCACCACATCCACTGGAAAACAGTGCCATTATCTCAATGAGGGTGAAGAAGTCTACAGAATTCAATAATGATTACTGGTTAAACTTTTTTTTTTTTTTTTGCTGAGGAAGACCGGCTCTGAGCTAACATCTATTGCCAATCCTCCTCCTCCCCTCCCCCGCCAAAGCCCCAGTAGATAGTTGTATGTCATAGTTGCACATCCTTCTAGTAGCTGTATGTGGGACGCGGCCTCAGCATGGCCGGAGAAGCCGAGCGTCCATGCGCGCCCGGGATCCGAACCAGGGCTGCCAGTAGCGGAGCGTGCGCACTTAACCGCTAAGCCACTGGGCTGGCCCCTGGTTAAACTCTTAAAAAGAGGACAGGAGATTGAAGAGGAAGATTCTTTCTCCTTTCCCTCTCCAAGCTTATTTGTTCTTTTTTTTTTTTTTTTCCTTTTTTTTGTGAGGAAGATCGGCCCTGAGCTAACATCTGCCAATCCTCCTCTTTTTTGCTGAGGAAGAGTGGCCCTGGGCTAACATCCATGCCCATCTTCCTCCACTTTACATGGGACGCCACCACAGCATGGCTTGCCAAGTGGTACATCGCTGTGTGCCTAGGATCCGAACCGGCGAACCCCGGGCCGCTGCAGCAGAATGCGCGCACTTAACCGCTTGCGCCACCGGGCCAGCCCCAAAGCTTATTTGTTCTTAACAGACTTGATAATTAGTATACACATTTTAAAATTAAGGATTATTATATAAAATGCTTCTTATTCCCTTAAAAACAGAAATTAGACAACAAATACCTTCACGCTCTTATTTAACAAATTTTATATGCTGCTTAAAGTTATTCAAGGGAAAAATAAGCGAGTTTGGTATTATCTGCAGAAGTTAACAATGTCTAAAAAAAAGAAAAAAATCTAAAAAATTCAAGAATCTCAATCAGAAAATTATTAGAATAGTTTAGAAAAACTGTAGGATGTTATAAATTTTAAAAAGTCAACTGCATTCCTATGTCAAAGACACTATAGGAAAAAAAAAAAAATCAAAGAAATCAGATAAGTCCTTTTCCAGTAACAAAAAGTATTAAATAGGAGGGTATTAATTTCTTCATTAGTTTCTTAAATAACATTATACAAAAACGAGAGAACAGGGCCGGCCCGGTGGCATAGTGGTTAAGTTCGCCTGCTCTGCTCCAGTGGCCTGGGGTTCGCAGGGTTGGATCCTGGGCACCGACCTACGCACCGCTCATCAAGCCATGCTATGGCGGCATTCCATATACAAAATAGAGGAAGATGGGCACAGATGTTAGCTCAGGGCTAATCTTACTCAGCAAAAAGAGGAAGACTGGCAACAGATGTTAGCTCAGGGCTGATCTTCCTCACCAAAACAAATAAAAATTAAAATTGAAAATGAGAGAAAAAGTCCCTGAAGAATACTTTCTAGAGCTTGATAAAGTGCTGGTTAAATTTATCTGGATAAATACGTGGGCACAATATCCTTTTAATAAAGACTCTTGGTAGCAGACATACACTAACTTTTCAATACCTACTAAGGACAAATTTCCCACAGAGGTTTATTTTTATTTATCTATTTTTGGTGAGGGAGATTGGCCCTGAGCTAACATCTGTTGTCAATCTTCCTCTTTTTGCTTGAGGAAGATTGTCCCTAAGCTAACATCTGTGACAATCTTTCTCTATTTTGTATATGGGATGCTACCACAGCATGGCTTGATGAGTGGTGTGTAGGTCCACACTCGGGATCTGAACCCGTGAACCCCGGGCTGCTGAAGCAAAGTGCATGAACCTAACCACTATGCCACCAGGCCGGCCCCAGACCAATTTCAGAGGGGCTGAATTTTAAGAACTTTACATGTAAATAATCAGAACTACATAAAGAGAAAGGAACATTACTTTTCAGTAAATACTGTTGAGCTATTTAGTTGTCAGCATGGAGACAAATTACGATACAACAGATTCCAAATGAGGCAAAATCTTAAGCTTATCTTAAAAATTATTTTAAACTAGGAAAAATAACAAAACAAAGAATAGTACCTTTATTCCAGTGAAGAAGAAAAATACATTTCTGAATCTCGAAGAACTAAGATACCATCAGACACAAAATAGGAACATTCCAAGGTTCATAAATTCTTCCCCAATTCTCTGCTCCCTCAATTCAAAACGAAAAAAAGTGAGGGGGAAATAATTGCTCTTTTCTGTGACAATCAGCCTATCAGCCTCCCATCACTTGAATTGCTTCTATGGCCCTTGTCACCTTCTCCACAGCATCACATTATTTAAGTTCCTGTTTTCTTTCCCCCATTACACTGCAGCAGGTGCCTTTAGGATTGTCTTTAACAATCCCTTATATAAAACAGGTGTTCTACAAATAGTTCTTGAACTAATGCATATCTGAATACAAAACAAATTTTTTTTATTTCTGAAGATAAAATATTTTTTAAAAACCAGAATGTAGAAAAATAAACATGAACACAGACAATGATAAAATCTTACTTTCCAAAATATTATAAAGAATTAATAAAATAAGATTGACACCAGATTTTAATTGATAAGTGATTAAGGGTGAGGAACAGATTCTGTACACACAGGAAAATACAGACAGAAAATTACATTCTTTATTATCCATTATTAAGGAAATGTCCATTTCCACACAACTATTAAATTACTAAAAAATAAGTTAAACTCAATGTTGGTGGAGGAAAACCTAGATCACTGTTAATTGGCTCCATTATTCTGAAGAACAACATGATAACATGTGAGTGCCAGCCCAGGCTTTAATTCAGAAATTCCACTTTGGGCAGTAGACTCTAAAATTCCATCATCCCTCACTCTTCTTGGGCCCCTTCCCTGCTTTTTTTCTAGCACTTACTATGGTCTAACTCTAGCTATATTACTTCTCAATTTTGTTGCAGGCAGGACCTGTTTTGTCACTGTCATACCCTCAGTGCCTACAGCAGCCTGCCATATAGATGGTGCTCAGTATTTGTTGAATGAATGAATGAATGGTCTAAGGAAACAAGTTCTTGCCTCCATACCTATATATGGGTATAGTATATAAAATTCATAACAGCATAATCTATAATTACAAAAACTAGAACCTACATGCCCAGAGAAAAGCTAAGCAAATTAGAATATAATGACACCATAAAATGCTGAAGAGCCATCAAACATTAAAAATTTAGTGAAAGTATTTACAAATTAAGTAGGAAGAAACATAACAGCAACATTCATATCATGTAAAAAATGTTTTGTGGTGCTTTGTCCATTAAGAACTGTAGTTCATATGAAGCTTGTATAAATACTGAAGTATTAATAAAAGAATCATTAGATTCTTTAATAACTACTTTAAGTTACTTACACTTATAATTTTCAAATATTCTATCAGGTCTGCAGTATGTTGAGAAGACAAGCAGCTACTGTTTCAGTGGGATAACTAACACACAATAAAAGGCACCCATTTTGAGAATACCCCTGGTGTCCACTCTGAAGTGACCTTGACTGAGGGGCTGAGTGGGGCAAGTTGTCAGCTACAGGATGCTAAAGCAACAGTTCACCTCCTGTGGTCTTCACAGATGAGAGAGGCACCAGCTCGTCGCCAAGGCCCCATCCCGCTCAGCTGCAAGAACATTCCTTACCCCCTCACCAAGGCCATACACAGTTGGGCCCTACATAAGGCCTCATGTGACCAAGGCCAGGGTGCCAGGCCTTTGATGGCTAGGTCTCATCAGCATATGGGCCAGGCACCACAGAAACAGGAGGAACCGGGGGCCGGCCCCATGGCATAGAGGTTAAGTGTGCGCGCTCCGCTGCTGGCGGCCCGGGTTCGGATCCTGGGCCGCACCAACGCACTGTTTGTCAGGCCATACTGTGGCGGCATCCCACATAAAGTGGAGGAAGATCAGCACGGATGTTAGCTCAGGGCCAGTCTTCCTCAGCAAAAAGAGGAGGATTGGCAGGGATGTTAGCTCAGGGCTGATCTTCCTCACAAAAAAAAAAAGAAAGAAAGAAACAGGAGGAACCGAAGCTGTGAACTGGGCTGGGAACCTGCCTCTGGTTTCCTTGAGCGTCAGTCAGCAAATGTGGACTTGAGAGTCAGGGGTCCATTACCTACAGCCCGGTCTACAACCTTGAGCATGCTTTCAAACCTGTTTAAGCCTGTCTCCTCACTGGACTTAAGAGAAAATACCTTTGCAGGATGAAGGTGAAAATTAAATGAGACAATCCATGGGAAGCCACGAGGTGGGACCTCACTTGATACTGGCCATGACTATCCTAGTTGTCACCTTGGATGCCTGCCATCCAAGACTGTCTCCCAGCTGGCACATTCATACCCACTCTGGCTCCGGAAGGCACTCAACTGGAAACAGGTAGTTGGGGCTAAAGCAAATCTACACGGAAGGCTCCAAAGGACCCCTTTTCACCCAGGTTCCACATGCAGCGTCTCTCAGCAGAGGCAGGGCTGCAGAGTCCTCACGTGTTTTCTGAGCAGGGCCCAGGGGAACAAAGGCATACCGTCACAGCACCATTCGACCATCGTTGGGTCACGCGGAGCTGCCAGTCCAGCCTGAGATACTACTACAAAGGTGTAAAGATCCATTCCTACTCGGCTGCTTTATCTTTCACATCTGAAAATAGTCAAGGTATCTGCAGCTGCCTCTAAGTGAGGTCACAGAACAGCAGGAGACATTCCTTTGGCGAAAAAGGACACACTCTTGTCCTGTATCTTGTACTGGTAAGTGAGGCTCCGATCCCGCTGGGCTGTGAGCTGTGATGGTCTCCTCCACAGGATCCTCAGCTACAGTGACAGGGAGAAGAATGAAAGAGGAGCGCCCACCCCAAATACCGAACCCCATCTGCCTCCTCCATAACCTTCATTTGAGGCCCCTATGAGATAAGTTTCATGAGCCATGCCATAATGGGACCAATTTCTAAAACAAAGCTTATCACCAGCTAACTAAAAATAAAGGTTTCCCCTCCATTACAATAGTGATATTTGCTCATTACAGAAAACATGGAACAAAAGAAAAGGAAGAAAAAAGTCATCCAGAGAAAAACCATTAAAGTATTTTTATGTATTTCCCTTTGGTCTTTCTTCTATGCATGGGTTTGTACTTGTTGGCTTGTACTTGTTGGCTAGATTGTTGGCTTGTACTTGTTGGCTAGACTGATTATCAAAATCAACACATCAGAATCTATATTCAATTCAGAGGCTCAGGCAGGCTAGACATTTATTTTGATGATGTCACCGCCTAGAATGCTCGGGGGACTGGCTTCAGAGCCAGGCCACAAGCTGCCCAGCACAACCCTCTCCTCACGCTGTGCCACAGGCGCCACCAACACAGCATTTTTGGGCTTGCTCATTTGCTTTATTTTCCATTGCTGCCTCTGCGTGACTCTAGGCCAAAATGCCTACCCACCCTTAACAGGTCAAGAGTGGTCAACACAAAGTTAACCTGGAAGCTGTGGCAGAGTCTTTGGGGTGATTCCAAAAGAGAAGTTTCAGAAAGGAGACAACCATGGCAGCCCCTTGGGAGGAGCAGAACCCGACCTCCCTCCCAGAGCAAGCCTCTCGGCTTCTGCCCGAGTACTCCAAACCTTCTGGTCAGAGGCGGCAGCAACCCTAGCCGTGGGTCCAGCCTCCCCAAGTCTCTATTTTAAAAGGAAGAATGTTGACCTGAATATACAAAGCCTATTGTAGTCCTGCATAGAAATTTTACTGTTTGATAGCACTGCCCCTGTACTCCACTCCAGATAGCTGTCTCCTCTTTAGGAGCCTCACAGACGGGATACTGTGGAAACCTGCACTGGCGTGTGGGGCTAAGCACTCTCCGGAGCAGACTCTGACTTGCATTCACACAACTTCCATCTGAAGCAATACCCCAACCAGACAACCCCTTGAGCCCAACACTATCCCATGTGAAGTTTAGACTGAGGCACAGAGGCAAGCAGCCCGCTGCCCAGTAAGGCCCTGGCCCCAGCCCCTGCGCACCTGCCCATGAACATCCCTGCAGAAGCCAGTGGCCAGGCCCTCGGCCCGCAGGATCAGGTGGCTCTGGTGACTAAGGCCATTCAGCAGGATGTCGTTCTCCTCGTCCTCAGCGTCTCCACTGTCATGCACAAGTGCCACTATGTTTCCCTGCAACAGAGATACAAGAAAGAAACCTGACTGGAAGGGACACCAGGATCAGGGAGCATTGGGCTCTCAGTGCCTCCACACCCTTGCACACCCTCTCACAGATCAGCCTCCCTGCTGCTGCTGCAACCAACCCCTTTGTGGGAAGGACCCTTGCCTGGGCTCCAGGACCCTAATTCCAATCATCTGCTGGATAGTTTCACCAGCACATCTAACCGGTACTTCCAGCTCAGTCCATCTAAAACCAAGCTAAGCCTGTGGTCCTCCCTAATGTTAGTAAAAGGTGCCACCATTCTGCCAGGCACCAATCCATCCAGTCAACAGTTCCTAAGTGCTTACCATGTGCCAGACCCCACCGTGGGGATACAGGTGAGAGACGTGGACCCTGGAGACAGACAGATACTGACAATACAGGATATAACACCCGGAGGAGGGAAGCACGGGGTGCTGGGGCAGCACAAAGAAGAGGCATCCTGTCTAGCTTGGAGGAGAGGACCAGGAGGTGGGCACACCTGAGCTGAGTCAGAGGACAAGTAGGAGCTGGCCAGGCAGAACCAGAGGGGAAGGTCAACCCCATCAAAAGGAGACTCCTTGAATAAGAAGTCCGTTCAGGGCCGGCCCCATGGCTTAGCGGTTAAGTGCGCACGCTCCGCTACCAGCGGCCCGGGTTCGGATCCGGGCGCGCACCGACGTACCGCTTCTCTGGCCATGCTGAGGCTGCATCCCACATACGGCAACTAGAAGGATGTGCAGCTATGACATACAACTATCTACTGGGGCTTTGGGGAAAAAAAAGGAGGAAGACTGGCAATAGATGTTAGCTCAGAGCCAGTCTTCCTCAGCAAAAAGAGGAGGATTAGCATGGATGTTAGCTCAGGGCTGATCTTCCTCAAAAAAAAGAAAAGTCCTTTCAAAGGAATACTGCCCAGGTGTTAAAAAGAATGAAGCAGATCGTGTGTTCTGTTTTCAGGCAATGGACACCAAAACATACTGTGTATTATTAAATGAAAAAAGTACCTAACAGTGTGGATGGTAGGTAACCAGTAATGTGAAGAAAAATGCTGGGAGATAAATATACATACAAATATGTTCATAATTGCATAGACTCTCTAGAAGGATATACATTGGAGGGAAGGGGACAATTTATCTTTTATACTATTTATTTCCTCTTTTTTCTTTTTTCAACTATTCCCAAATTTTACCTTTTCAACTAAAAGAAGTATTTTTACAAAAAGAAGGTGGTAGTGGGCCACAGAGCAAGCTGAGCTGCAGAAGGTGGCTTTGACTACTTCACTGTCACCCCAAACCCCACTGAACTATATCCTCCAAACCCCTTCCATTCTCTCCATATCACCCTTGTTCCTGGCCCCGTGACTGTAGCCAGGACAGCCTGAAGTCCCCTAGACACAGCTTCCAGGCAGGACCTTGCACACAGGAGGTGCTCAGCATGCAGTGCTGGGTACATGCACCCCTGGCTCACTCAGTTAGCTCTCTCTCCTACTGCTCTGCACACTCAGCCTGACCACACCGTGCCAAGGTCCACAGTTCCTACCAGCTGCACCATCACACACTGAAGACTGGCCACTATGGGCCAGACACTGTATATATAACTATATACTGGCGTGTTATAAGCTTCATCTCACTTAACTCTTGCAGTCGAGTTCCTGTGAGGTAGGCACTATAGCTATTCCTATTTTATAGGCTGGCCTACTATTATTGTTAAAATCTCTATAATGGCAAAATCTCTATTTCTGCCTCATAACTTGACAACAAAGGTTACATCCTATACTCCTATTGCACCTTATAATTTTTAAAGCAGTTTACACCCATTATCTCAGCTGATCTTCAAAACACACTCAGAGCAACAATGACTTGCCCTAGGACACGCAGGACTGCTGCAGCACCACACGTACCCAGCCCCATTACAGACAGTGCTGGCCAACCCTTTAGTTTTGAGAGCTTTACTTTTTAGCAATGGCAAGTACCAGGAGACAAGGGTGAGTAGACCAAAAGATTTCTGGGCCTGCCAGAGCAAAGCCAAAACCCAAGCAATTGAACAAAAAAGATCACTGCAACTGAGTGAGGTCTGGGCCTGTCTGGGCCCTCAGAGGTCACAGGTGGGAGCACGAACAGCAGGTCCATCGGTACCTTTAGTTCACAGCACACAGTGGCTCTGCAGTAGTGGATGAAGTCCAGCACGGCCACTGCCCCCACACCCAGGCTCAGCAGCACACTGAGGTCGTCCACCAGCAGCACCGGGCACCTCCACGCAGCCTCCCCATTGTCCACAGGCTTCAGGGCCTCTCGCACAAACTCATACAGTGGCTGCAGGTTCTCAGCGTTGGCCTCCCTGGGACACAGGGCAAAAGTCACCAGAGAGTTCACTCTGGAAAAGTTTATTTGGGAACGAGCAGCTCCACAGGAAAGTTAGGGGGACGCAAAGAACTGGATCCCAGTACTTGGAAGCAAGGGGTTCACGATCTGGTTGGGAAAAAAAGGCATGCATGTGCACAAGAGTAAGCTGTACTTCAAATATTCCTTGAGGCCTACTAGGTACAAAGCACTGTGCTAGAAACTGGGGGACACAAAAATAAATAGCATGTGGGGCCCTTAAGAGACACCACACAGCCTCTCAATCCAAAAGCTGAAGGCATCTAGAAGATTAATTTGGACTGGGCAGGCAGGAGAAGTCTTCCTATGAGGTCATAATTGGGTATAAAAAGCTAAACAGCAGTTTAAGTGCCTTGGTGGTGAGGAGCAGTGGTCTAAGGGCTGCTTGTGCACATAAGAGATTCAACCTGTTTCTCACACAAGCTGGCCCAGCTATCTCCATCTCCCCAATGACTACCCTCCACAGGAATTTCCCAGCAACAGTGGAGGCTCAAAGAGCACCAGAGGACAGGCCCAGGCACCTGCCCACTGCCCCATGCTCCAGGGCTGAGCCCCGCTAACAGCAAGGATAACTCCCTGCAGCCTGGGCTCAGGTGTAACCAGGCCCATCATTCAGGCGAAGATACCCAGTTCAGAGACGCAAAAGGCTGTGTGTGAGGCCACATGCACAGGGCCAGGGCACATGGCTTTCGGACTCCACACTGCCTCCCAGCCACTGAATAAGGTTGAGTCTGAGAGAGGGCGCAACGGGGAGAGTTCCTGTATGGACTGCTTTGTGGTGGAGTAAGCACAACAACCAGGCAGGGAGTCTGCACAGAGCTGTTTACGGCTGATGCTCATAAAGGATGAGAAGGAGGAAAACTACTCTCAAATACCAAACCAGCAGTTGACAAACTTTTTCTCCAAGGGCCTGTTGCAATACCAGAGAAGTGTCTGGCTCCTGAAGCCAGCTCTGTCCTCTCACACCTGAGGAAAAGGAATCACACAGCAACCCCTGTCTAGGCCCAGCTACCAGGAGTACACTTCTGGGCTGGGCTGCAGGCTGACTCACCTGAGAAACTGCAAGGGGTGTGGCTCCTCCTGAGCCCTGAAGAAGACATCCACTGAGGACTTGAGACCCTCGAGGAACACAAGCTGCCCACGTTCCCGTGCCGTGGTCAGGCTAACACCCTAAACATGACCAAGAGGAGAGTGAGTTACTATGCTGTGCAGGGGAACCCATCAGAAAGGCTAGACTCCAGCTCACAAGGGGACACAGGACACATTCCAAAGCCTGCACATGTGTACCTGTCCAACCGACATACAGGGCCCATGTCTTCTTTCTCCTGGGTGTTCCCAACCCACAATCCCCGTTCCGTTTTTCAGATGTGCATTTACATTTAATTGTCACATTTCTTAAAAACTTACAATCTTTTTCTTATATATTTATTTTTATGATTACCTAACACCTGTTTTAAATTCATAATAGTAATATAAAGTTTCCTTTTTAAATGCAGGTATTTACAAAATTAAGCAAATTTAAAAACAATAAGTAAATAATAACAATAAGATGGTGGGAGAATGACCAAGATCTGGAAAATGCTGATGCAGGAAAAAGGGCCAGACTTCTGGCTTTGACCTTCACAAACCCTCTCGTTTACCCATCAGTAGCACAGGACCTCAGGGCTGTTCTGAGGTTTGAATAGGCCAAGAGGAGGTGAGAGGCAAGTGACAAAAGCACCTCTCCCACTTGGGTCCTAAGCCCTAGACTTAGGAAGAGACAGTGGGGACATCCAACTTGGCAGCAGACCAAGCTGTGATCTCTAACCCAGCAGGACCAAGATTCAAGTCCACACTGAGAAGGAGAAAACCTTAACTGGTGTAGAATCAGTAGAGGTAGGTTTGATTAATTAATAACAGATCTGGTTCTACAAACCCTAAATTAATAAAACACGCAGAGATGCTGCCTTAGCCCTTCAGATAAGGGGTTCAGGATCCTACAATTTCCTTAGTCCCTTCTTTGCTAAGTTCTCTACAACCCAACCAGGGAAGCCCAGCCTTAGACCACGCTCACATATGCATGACACACACACACTCAGGGACCTCACCACCAAGTTCTAAAATATTTACCAGCTTCTGTGCCACGATATTGTAGTGACTGAAGGATTGGATGAATGCCACAAAGCAGACTTTACAATTAGCTGGAAAACAAAATAAATTGATTTTTAATAAAGTCCCTGCTTACAACCAGTTTTGTACACTTCATACCTCTGGAAACAAAAGCACTGAGGCAGGTCTAGAGGCCCAGAGGCCTTGCAACTTGACATAACCAATTTGATTCTAAGATGCACTTTTTTTCTTATTTAATAGTTATACCTATTCCATTGATTCTGAGATGCACTTCTTCTGTTAGACGTATTACTAGGTATCTTATTTTGTTCTATTGTAAATAAACTGTGGTTTTTAAAAAATTATATTTCTCTGCTTGTTATTGGTGTACAGGAATACAACTGATTTTTTAAACTGGTCTTATATCCAAGAGGATATAAGGGGAGCACAAAGAAGCTCTAGCTACTTTACTGAACATAATTCATTCTAATAATTTATCTGTAGATTCTCTTGCTCTTTCGACGCTGACAATAACATCATCTGAAAAGAAAATAACTTCCAAAGATGTAAATTATTACAACTAAGAGTGCCAAGGTCTACCTATATCCTGGCCTGGTTCAGTAAGTACTCAAGAAGAATCAATTGATAAATGAGTCTTTTTTTCATTTGGCTGTTTTCCTATTCTAATATATTTCCATGTGTAAATTGCAGTGGCCATGCTGTTTTCCTCCCTGTGTTCTTTAGGAAGCGTCTACTGCCAGGGCAAAGTATCAATGGGTTGAGCGCCCTGAGATCTCAAGATATACAAGGACTGAGGAGCAAATAAATCAGGAGGCCACATAAACACCTCAGTGAGGCAGTGCCTGTGCAAAGTGTGGAGAAGGGGAAGGTAGGCTATGGATACAGTGAGCACATGCCACTCCTTGGCAGGGGTGGGGAGGGAATGAGATGGTCCAGTAATCTATTACCTAATAAACAGCCCTCTGGCTACCCAGACACCAAAGCTCTGGCTAGTTAACAATACTCCCATTGCTTTCTGAAACAGGGGTGTTGTTCTGTTTTGGTTTTTGCCTTGAGTTTCTTTTTCTACAGCATCAATGAGATTCATACCTTTGAGGTAGAAGGAGAGAAAATGGTGCACCAGGAAACTGCCATCTGTCTTGGCATCACACAGTAGAGTCAATTTCCCCTAAAAGTTAAAAGGAACACAAAAAGGTGAACTAAGATTCCCTGGAAAGAGGTCAGTTGAGTATAGAAATCTAGTTGGTTGTGTCCACTTCTAAATTTCTACACCTGGAGAGTCTATTTTTTAATTATATATATTTATTTTTAAATTATATATATGCTAAGTTTACAGAAAAAAAGAAAAGAAGTCAAAATTATGGAAAATTTGACTTCACTCCTCACCTTAGTAAGTCAGTGACCAGTCTTGGGGATAATTAGATCCTGAATACACGAAGTTTTTGCCATCAGACTCCAACAAAAATCAGACTGCCAGGTCTGGATGGGACCTTCTAAAAGGTCAACTGATCCAATTTCCTCCCTATTTCTAATTCTGATGCCAATTCTGTCCTATAGAGAGGAGGAGAGGGAAGAAGTAGTTGTTGACAGAGACCTCCAGTAACAAAGTTCTCCTCCCAATTGCCCTGGACACTGCTTCGGGCAGAGCTCTGATCATGGAGAGTCCTGGAAAGACCACTAAAGACGGCCCTGCTCCAGCCACTTCTAGTTCCTTGTCAGTGTCGGGGAAGGTCAGGATCAAGTGGTATTATACATGCCACCTCTGTGCTGTTGTGACTTTTTTTCACTTATAAAATACAAAAAGATCAGGGGCCAGCCAGGTGGCGTAGCGGTTGGGTTCCTACTCTCCGCTTCCGTGGCCTGGGGTTCACAGGATCGGATCCCAGGCAGCATCCCATATAAAGTAGAGAAAGATGGGCACTGATATTAGCCCAGGGCCAATCATCCTCAGCAAAAAAGAGGAGGAATGGCAACAGATGTTAGTTCAGGGCTCATCTTCCTCAAAAAAAAAAAAAAAAGACCACACTATCAGGCCTTAAGGGTTATCCCCAGCGCTGTCATTTTCTGGTGCCCACTTCCATCCTCCATTCCTTCACTCCGGCCCTGGGCTGAGGTCTTTGGAGGTGCCAGTAGTAACTGGCAAGGTAACCAGCGCCATCTGGAGGCACGGACAGACAAGAACTGCTGGGCCACTGAAATCTACAAGATCTATTGAAAGCTACAATCTGCCTGGCACTATGGGTCATAAAAAGGCTTTACACACATGGTGCCTTGGCTATCTGGAGGAGTTCATCATTTCATTAGGAAGACAAAGGTCATGAAATAAACCAAATATCTTACTAGGAGAGGTAAACTCTGTGCTAAAATGCGAAAATTTTCGAGGTGCCCTAGAGTGCGGGAAGCAGGGTGGAGAAAAGTGCCGAGGCTATAGTGCCAAAGGCAGACTGGATACAACCCAATGTTGGCTGAGAGCAGCTTCAAAGAGCACTATTGGAGTCCATGAAGAGGACGGGGGTGAGCAGCGCTCACTGCGACCTGGCAAATGCTCCCGGGCCACAGAGCGGTTAAGAAGCTGGCCCCATGTGAAGGGTGGAGAATCAAACTCCCCTCTCCTCTCCGGCAACCTGCTCTAGGCGCCGGGAACCCCCAGCCCAGTGAGCACGCACAGGGCTCCCTGGTACACGTCTGTGAACGTAAGCCAATCCAAACGTCGAACATGCTTCCCGGGAACTTTCAAGAGCACACACGGCCTCTAAGAAGACGCGAGAAGGTCCAGAAGCCCACCTTCGGCAGGCCCAAGTATCTAGCCCAAGCCCCGAGGCGGCCGTCGCCGCACTACAACTCCCAGACGCCGCCGTGGCCACAGAGGTCGCGTCTTTCTCCCGGAGATGCAGTCTTCCGCCACGCTCCCGAGACCAGCCCCCTTCCCGACCGCGCGACATCTTACCTGCTCCGCCCTGTCAGGGGTGGTGTTGAGAAGGTTATTGAGTTCCGGGAACATTCCGAGCCGCGAAGACGAACGCCCCAAGGAGACGACGGAGAATACGGAGCAACCCACACATTGCAGGGTCGCGCGGAAGGAGCGCGCATGCGCAACGCCGCGTCTAGGCGCTTGCCGCAGCCAATCAGGCGGGCGCCTTGACCGGGGCGGCGCACGCACGAGGACGCGCCCCTGGCGGGCGTGCTGGAGAGTGAGGCGGTGTGTGGATTTTTGCCTGAGGGTCCGAGGCTCCAGAGCCTTCGCAGTGGCCCCCGGCGCCCCACGCGACTGGGTCTTTTTCTCCTTCATTTGGCCTCACTCTCTACCCGGCCCCGGACTTCTGGGCAGTACAGTCCGTCCCTCCACACGTGCCAGTCGAGTTACTGCTGTGTGTCCCACACTACTAGAAGTTCGGGCTGCTTCGGTGAGCGAGACGCGCGAAGGTGCGTGCCTTCGCGCAAAGTAGAAAAGCATCCAATCCAAACATACTAAACACGGAATTATATGCTGTTGAAAAGCTCTATGGAGAAAAGCAAAAGCAGAATAAGAGAGTAACAATGGGGGAGGGATAGGTTTTGAAATTAAAGAGGTTGTCAGGGTAGGCTCACTAAGAAAATGGAGTTGGAACACGCCCTGTATGCCCTTCCTCAGGGCCTTTACACTACCTGTTCCCTCTTCCTGGAATGCTCTTTTCCCAGATCCTCAGCCAATTAAAAAATTAAAAAGATTAAAAAATTCCTTCAGGTCTCTGCTCAGATGCCACTTTGTCAGCAAGGCCTTCCTTGAGCACCCTATTTAAATTGCAAACTGCCCCTTTCCCAAGGCGTCTTATCCTTTTCTCCTGCTTTTATTTTTTCCATAGCATTTCTATCTGGTGTACCATATATAGGTCTAGCCCAATCGGCGTCAGATCACCAGGGACAAACCTGTAATTCGACAGTCAGGTTTATTGGCTCACTGCAGTGAGGAAAATAGCACACTAGTGGAGTCCTGGGGCCTGTCACCAAACAAAGGAAAGAGTTGTTTTAGGATTTGCGGAAGGGTGGAGTTCAGGTGAAATATAAATGAGGCAGTGTTTTGATAGGCTCAAAGCAGAGCACAGCTATGTGTAAAGGGGTCAATATCTGGCCTGGACTGCAAAGTGGACCAGAGTTTCCGTGGAAACTACAAGGTTAGGATAGATGTGGAATGTAGTCACTTATCTGAAGCTTTGCACCTGAGCTGGAAATTGAGGCTGCCTGTCTGTGTCAAAATGACTTAGATCCTCCAAGAATGGGACGTTTTACGCTTACTGATATGTGGGAAGAGAAAAGCAGGCCCTGGCATCCAGTAGCTGGCTCACAACTAGGTCTTGGTGTTCTTCTGTTGAGCATGAACAATTCTACAAAATGTCAACATTAGACTGATTGTGATGGATCAAGACAAATTTATACCACTCTACAAAACATGAACATTGTCCAAGCCACAAACGACCAAACATCCCCTCTCCCAGCTAAGGAGTGCTGCTTCTTTACCACTCACAGCTTTACTCTCACTCTAGTCGGCCCTCTCTATATGTAAGGTTTATTAAGATATCCAATCATAGCATTAACCCCACTTTCTTTTTTTTTTTTTAAAGATTTTTTTATTTATGTATTTATTTTCCCCCCAAAACCCCAGTAGATAGTTGTATGTCATAGCTGCACATCCTTCTAGTTGCTGTATGTGGGACGTGGCCTCAGCATGGCCAGAGAAGTGGTGTGTGGCCGGGATCCGAACCCGGGCCGCCAGCAGTGGAGCGCGCACGCTTAACTGCTAAGCCACGGGGCCGGCCCAACCCCACTTTCTGACAGCATCCAATCCCAAGCAAAGCTGTGCTTCCTTAAACCCTCCTCCAAATCACCTAACAAGCCCAAATCCTATAATTATGTTCTGACAGTCTCTTAATGATACAACCCATGATTTCCCATGGTGGGCATTCTCTTTCACAGCAGTGAGTAATAAACTCAGCTTTTTCAACAACAGGTATGTTCCTGGTGGTCGTTGCCTAGAGAGAATTGACATATGATTTCAAACAGCAAAGTTGATGTTAGAGAACAAAGTTTCTTAGTAAGAAAGCAGTAGTCACTCAAAGAAACCTGTTACTATGAGACTACAGCTGCAGCATGTCCTTGAGAGAAGTACCATTTCCCGCTGAAGCTGGCTTTATCTGTGGTGATGATGAATAGCAGGACAGGGTTTTACAGTCCGAGCTAATTTTTCATTTCTCAGTTTCCATATTTATTTGAATCTTCGCACTGGATGGCAGGAGGGTTGGGATTTTTGTCTGTCTTATTCACTCTTCTTTCCTCAGCGCCTCAGACAGTGCTGGGCACACAGCAGGTGCTCATTTTGAAGGAATGAACGTTCATATTTTTCTGCAACTGTGGGTTGTCTTTTCACTTTCTTGATAGTGTCCTTTGAAGAAAAAAATGTTTTAGTTTTGATGAAGTCCAATTTATGTACTTTTTCTGTGTTTGTTTGTGCTTTTGGTGTCACATCTAAGAATCCATTGCCAAATCCGAGGTCGTGAAGATTTACCCTTGTGTTGTCTCCTGAGAGTTCTATAGTTTTAGCTCTTACAGTTAGGTCATTGATCCATTTTGAGTTAATTTTTGTATGTGGTGTAAGGTAAGGATCCCTGTCAGCTGGGATTTTGATAGGGATTGTGTTGAATCTGTAGATGAATTTTAAGAGTATTGCCAACTTAACAATGTTGTTTTCCGATCTAGGAACTTTGGATATTTTTACCTTTATTTAGATCTTCTTTAATTTCCTTTGACAATGTTTCATAGCTTTCAGAGTATAAGTTTTACACTTTTGTTAAATTTATTCCTCTGTATTTTATTCTTTTTTATGCTATTGTGAATGGAATTTTTTTTAATTTCATTTTTCAGGTTGTTCCTTGCAAGTGTATAAAAATACAATTGATTATGTATATTCATCTTGTATTCTGCAACCTTGCTGAATGTGTTTATTCTAATAGTTTTTTAGTGGATTCTTTAGGATTTTCTATATATATAAGATCTTGTCATCTGCAAATAGAGATAGTTTTACCTCTTCCTTTCCAATCTAGATGCCTCTTATTTAATTTTCTTGCCTAATTGCCCTAGCTAGAACCTCCAGCACAATGTTGAATACGAGTGATGAAGGCAGATACACCCTGGTTTTTTCCTGCTCTGAGTGGAAAAGAATCCAGTCTTTCACCAGTAAGTGTAATGTTAACTGTGGGTTTTTCATAGATGCTCTTTATCAGGTTGAGGAAGTTCCCTTCTATTCCTAGTTTGTTTAGACCTCTTGTTCTTTTTGATGCTTCTTCCCCCAGCCCTGGGTAGTTTCCTCACATGCTGAATACTTGAGGGTGACCATCTGCAGACCTCCAGGTTCTCTCTCTGTGCAACTCTGTCCTCTCTGATACTCTGTCCTACATCTATGAACTCTGGTAGCCTTGGTCACCCCAGACTGTTAGCTCCATGTTTTCAACTCAGGGAGTATTCCACCTTAGTTCCTCATCCCTATCTGGAAACCCAAGGCAGTGACCTCGGACAATCACAGAGCCCCCTTGTTATTCTCCCATGGATCACTGTCCTTTGCTGCCTGATGTCCCATGTCTTTAAATTTGTTGTTTCATATATTTACATATTTTGTCTTTTTTTTTAGTTGTTTTAAGCAAGAAGGTAAATCTAGTCTTTGTTACTTCATCCTGGGTGGAAATGGAAGTCTGTGGATTATCTTTGGATGAACCAGAATTTAGCAAACTTTTGCTTTATTGTTTGAGCTTGTTTAGTCTTCTTTAAGGAAGTCTTCCTTACCCCAAAGGTCATAAGGATATTCTAGATTTTCTCTAAAAGTTGTAAAGCTTTTCTTTTCATATTTAAGTGTTTAATCCATCTGTAATTGATTTTTGTATTTGGTGTGAAGTACAGGATACAGATCAATTTTGGAAGTAGCACGTTCCATTTAACCTTGCTATAATTTGATCAGTATTGAATTGAATCTGTAAATACAGTTTGAGGAGAATAGGTATCTTCTTAATATAAAACGTTGACTCTTTCCATATTTATTCATTTTCCTATCAATAGTGATGGGTTAGTCCTAGTTTTGTCCTATTAGAAAGAATACCCCTGTGAACATACTCAACCATGTATCTTGATAGACATATGCAAGAGTTTCTCTAGGGTATGTATCTAGAGTGGAATTGTTGGGTCACAGGCAAAGGTGAATTTACCATGAAGCTAATAAATCTATTTTTTTGTTCATAATGTTGTATTCCTTTTCTTAAAGAGAATTTCTCTCCCCTGTGGTATAAGCCACAGGTCCCAAAATACCCGGATTTACCTCTAGTCACAGTTTATACACATGTTGAATAGACCAATGCAAATATGGAAAATTCAAGCAGAGAAGGATTTGATGCAGGAAATTGGGTGAAAGGGTGTTGGAAGGACTGGAAAAACAAAAGGGAGGAGATTTTTACATAGCAATTAGGATGCTGGTACTGCCCCTGGGCTGAAGTGCCCTGCTCAGTATTGAAGGGGGCTGGAAGCCTGCAAACTACACCTTCCAGACTGCTTTGCTAACTGGCTTCCAGTTATATTCTGCCAAGGAG
Source organism: Diceros bicornis minor (assembly GCF_020826845.1). Classification (NCBI taxonomy): domain Eukaryota; kingdom Metazoa; phylum Chordata; class Mammalia; order Perissodactyla; family Rhinocerotidae; genus Diceros; species Diceros bicornis. Next base: position 48,845,150 of record NC_080741.1, read on the forward strand.
ACACTGGCAATAGACTGGAAGGCAGGAAGAAGGAAAAAGCCATTTTTTTCCTGCTTCTGGTGACTCTTCTGGCAGCTACAGCATCAGTGGTGGGTGACTGTGGGCTGCAGCAGTGGTAGGGAGTTTCAGCAGCAGCAAGAGTACAGGTTCCTGGGTTCCAACAGCGGCAAAAGCAACAGCAATGCTTCCAGTGGCTCCACGGCTCCCATTGCTCCCTCTTTGTCCACAGTTTCCTCACATGCTCTCTCCACCAGATCCCCAGCTCCATTTTGATCTATAGGCCTTCAACATGTCCATTTTCTTTCCATTAGTTGAGCCTTCCCAGCTCCATTCCCTTCCCTCCCCAGCAGGAACCCATGACTATGGCCTGAACTCAGAGCTCTCTGGCAAGCACCCTCCGTGTCTTCACCTTGTTCTCCTCCTGAGAACAGCACCTGCTCTACAGCTGCCAGCCAGACACATCCTTCAGCCCTACATCTCTTCTTCTGGGTGCTAGTGACCATCACTGCTAGAAAACATCACATGGCCCTGCCTCAGCCCGCCTCCAAACACCATTGCATCTACACCATAGTTTCCCTTTGCCTTCCTATCTGTAAGTTGATGAATTGTTTCCTCCAAGTGCTACCTGACACCTCCACCGTCTGTGACAAGTGTCATAATAGTTTATAACATTGTGAAATTTCAGGTGTACATTATTTGTCAGTCACCATATTTATGCGCCCCTTTACTCCTTGTGCCCACCCCCAATCCCCTTCCCCTCTGGTAACCACTAATCTGTTCTCTTTGTCCATGTATTTGTTTATCTTCCACATATGAGTGAAATCATACGGTGTTTGTCTTTCTCTGTCTGGCATATCTCACTTAACATAATACCCTCAAGATCCATCCGTGTTGTTGCAAATGGGACAATTTTGTCTTTTTTATGGCTGAGTAGTATTCCATTGTATATATATACTACATCTTTTTTATCCATTCATCGATGAGCACTTGGTTTGCTTCCACATGTTGGCTATTGTGAGTAGTGCTGCAATGAACATAGGGGTGCATAAGTCTCTTTGAATTGTTGATTTCAAGTTCTTTGGATAAATACCCAGTAGTGGAATAACTGGGTCATATGGTATTTTGATTTTTAATTTTTTGAGAAATCTCCATACTGTTTTCCATAATGGCTATACCAGTTTGCATCTCCACCAACAGTGTATGAGGGTTCCCTTTTCTCCTCAACCTCTCCAACATTTGTAATTTTTTGTCTTGGTAATTATAGCTATTCTAATAGGTGTAAGGTGATATCTCATTGTAGTTTTGATTTGCATTTCCCTGATGATTAGTGAGGCTGAACATCTTTTCACGTGTCTGTTGGCCATCCGTATATCTTCTTTGGAAAAATGTCTGTTCATATCCTCTGCCCATTTTTTGATCAAGTTCTTTGTCTTTTTGTTGTTGAGTTGTATGAGTTATTTGTATATTTTGGAGATTAGCCCACAAGAGAGTTTTTATAGCCCAGAGTTGAAAGTGAACCCACAGAACCCATAAACTCCTGGCAAAAGAAGAGAAGCTGGAAGCAGGTTTGGGTAATCTCCTACAGATCCACCAGAGGGCAGCAGACACAGGCTAAAGCTGCTGGGTTAACAAGCCCTGTGTTCATTAAACAGCTGTATTAGCCAGCGTATGGGCAAGATCCTGCATGCTGACAGTCCTTGGCTCTCCTCTCTGGAAGCCCAGCAGTGGAGTCCTCATGGGCTCTCCTGCTCCGGAGTCTCCCTCCATCAGGAACGTCCCCCCTGCCCTCACTCCTTCGTGGCTCCCCTCTAGTTCAGAGTGAAAGTCAGAGTCCTCACATGTGGCCTTGTAGATCTGACCCAATACTGCTCTTAACTCCTCTCCTGCTGCTCACTCACTCCAGCCCCACCAGCCTCTTTGCTGCTTCTCAAGGCCTCAGACACAACCACACTCAGGATCTTATGCTTCTCTTCCCCCTGTCTGTAAGACTTTTCCTCCACGTGTCTGCAGGGCTCACTTTCCCGAACTCCTTCAAGCAACTGCTCTGTGATGCCTTTCCTGAACACGACCCATGTGGTAGACATAAAGTTGCACCACCCAGGTCCCCTTTCCGGAAGGATCTGCAGGGTCGGGATCACCAGACAACCTCCATCTCTCGGTTCTGCCAGGATCCACTTCGGCTGCATAGAGCCGCCCGTGAGGTCACGCTTCCCTGGGGCAGCCCTCATCTGGTGACTGAGTGAAGCAGGGCTGTGGGGGTCCGGTCCTTTCTGCTCTGGGGGAGATTTTGACATACCATACTTGCTCCAGAACTCCCCGCTGAGGCTTTGTTGAACTTGCATCACCATTTAAGTTCTCCGTCTGCCCAATCCTGCCTCCTCCCCCTTCCTGTCACAGGCATTGACCCCAAACTCGGCCTCAGCATGTGCTTTCAAAGAATTTAATCTGCGACACCCCAGCACGACCCCCCCCCACTTTATTTTTCTCTGTAGAACTTATCACCATCTAACTCACAATTCAGTTTGCTTACCCAGTGCCTCTCCTCACTAGAATGTAAGCTGGGTGAGGGCATGAATTTTCTCTCTTTTCTTCATAATCCCCAGCACATAGAAGAGTGCCTGTGATACAGTAGGTGCTAAATAAATGTGATGAATGAATGAATGAGTGAATGAGTGAATGGGACAAGGACTTGTGGTTAGTTTGGTATAGTTGGAGAAAGATGTGCTTTCGAGAAGGTCGCAAGAGAGGAAGGAGGAGCCTGGCTTCCCCAAAAGTCTGAGCTGAGATGAGGTCACTGTTGTGAAGGGCGCCCTGGAACAGAGAGTGAGCCAGAAGTGGGAGAGGCTTGGGTGGGGGTGTGTTGTCAAGGTGCAGGAGTCTGCTGGGGTCTAGGAAAAGCGTGCGGAGTGCCCCCCAGGACTGTGCACCTGCAGGTCGGGTGACTGGAACATTTTTCTTTTGTTTTTTTGGTGAGGAAGATTGGCCCTGAGCTAACATCTGTGCCAATCCTCCTCCATTCTGTATGTGGGATGCCGCCACAGCATGGCTTGATAAGCGACGTGTAGTTCCGTGTCTGGGATCCGAACCCACGAACCTTGGGCTTCCGAAGTGGAGCGCGTGAACTTGATCACTCTGCCACCAGGCCGGGCCCATTTTTCTATCAGCTTCCTCCCCACTGCTTGAGGATCAGCCTGGTGGTGTGGATTGACGGCACCCCTGAGCAGCCTGCTGAGTCTGTCCCTCTTGACTTGGAGGAGCCTCAGGGCACGTAAGACTCTGCTTGGGCTGAGAAGCCGAGAGCACAGAGGGAGTCAAAGCTGACATCAAGGGACAGTCTGTGAGGTGCTGTGACCACTGAGAGAGGAAGGCGGGGGCCTTGAGTACCACGCTGATGAGGAATGGGAGTGACGCGGTCAGTGTGTGGTTTAGACAGGGCATGAAGCCATAGCACTGGCTGCATTCGAAGGGGTGAGGCAGGAGGCCAGGAGGGGCTGAACCAGGCCTGGCAGTGAGGACACAGAGAGGAGAAATCTCACAAAGCCATGCAGGCTGGAGAAGTGACAAGACTGGGGCAGGGGCTGAAGGGCTAAGAGTGGGAGGGAGGCATCACTGGCAATGTGGGTGGAAGAGAAGGGGGTCAGGAAGGGTTTAAACCAGATGTGTTTGAGGCCCCCGGGCACGTGGAGGGGGACATGTCTGGCAGCCCCACATGGGAATCTGTTAGTGGCCTGGGTCAGAAACTAGGTGAGGGTCATTGCTGCTCTGCTGACAGTGAGGAAGGACCATCTCCTTGGGCCTCCCCCTGGGTCTTCTTTACACTCGCAGAGAGTCTCTAAGGCTCCCTTTAGCCCCAGGAGGCTGGTTGGGCTCTGATGTGACTCCCCAGATGTGACATACCCAAGCAAGGCTCGGCCTCCCCTGCCCACTTGGGCTTCACCTTGTGACCTCCAGGAATGAAGGATACTTCAAACCCCTACCGAGACCCCCAGCCCCAGCTCTGCCATGCCCAGCTTTGGAGAGGAAGGAGAACAGAGGCCTTTATCAGGCTGCTCACTGCCAAGCACAGGTAAAGGGGGTATTTGGTCTGGGCTGCCCCCTTGGGGCATTATGAGGCCAAGAAGAAGAGTTGTCACTATTTAAAATCTCAACTGCTACCTGGGTCCCAAAGAATGGGTGGCCTGGTGTGGACAGGCAAGGCAGGGTTGGAATGAGACCTTGAAACAGAGAGCAGTGAATGGGGCCCGCAGAAGCAGGGCTGTGAGAATCCTGGGCCGTGGGCATAGGCACCAGGAAGCAGGTGAGGCCTGCAGCTGCCAAAGGATTGTGAAGAATAATGATGTCTAATATGTGCTTTTTGTGTGTGTGTGTGAGGAAGATCATCCCTGAGCTAACATCTGATGCCAATCCTCCTCTTATTTTTTTTTTTTACTGAGGAAGGTTGGCCCTGAGCTAACATCTATGCCCATCTTCCTCTACTTTACATGGGACGCTGCCACAGCATGGCTTGACAAGCGGTGCTTCGGTGCGTGCCTGGGATCCAAACTTGCAAACCCTGGGCCGCCGAAGTGGAGCGTGCGCATTTAACCCCTTGCGCCACTGGGACAGCCCCTGATATGTGCTCTTAAAGCCCTTCTGCAATGTGACCCTGCCAACACGTCAAGCCCATGAAATAATCGACTCTTCCTGCAGAGGCTCCTATGAGGGAGTTTGGAATTTGGAGGCAGAGGCTGTGACTCCCACCTGGGGGCTGGTGCAGGGAGCTGCAGGGCTTTGGATACTGCGACAAGAGGGGGCCTTGGCAGCAGTTCCCAGGGATCTGTAGAGACCCTCAGGAGAGAGTCAGAGTTCCCCCATGAGGTAGGAAGACTCAGTGAGTGACTGAGAAAGCCCCAGGCCTTTTTTCTCCAGTTCCTGTGCTCTTTCTTCCAGACCATCTTCATATGTCCACCAACTTTTTTTCCTTCTCAAAGTGCAGTTGCTCTCAGACAAGATACATGCAGGTAACATCTGGCCACACTGGCTTGTCAGCCTTAGTCCTGACATCCTGCCTACCTCTGCTTCCATTGTCTTACCCAGTGTGCTCTGTACCAAGATGGACAAGAAGACCAGAAAAATGGGTGAAAACTGAGGTAGGGGGTTGTCTTATGGTTTCTGTTCTGTGTGGCCTCAAAGTCTTTTTACAGGAAAGAACTACAGAGCTGCAGAAAATATGTTACTTCAATTCCTATGACAGTCACCTGGTGATTTAACATCTTGTAATATCAAAATCAAAATCCTAATACTTTTAATAGTCCACTGGAGTTCCACTTCTGGCATGACAATGCAAAGAGCTCTGCAGTCCCACTCCCCAGGTGACAATTAGTAAAAAAAAAAAAAAAAACAGAAACAAAAAAACTCAGCCATTTAAAGTCTCTGGAAATTGTCCTAAGGGCATACAACAAATGAAGAAACATTTATTCAAAAAATCTACTAAAACTTGGTAAGAAAAATGAAAGCTATGATATTTGAACCAGTCCCATTCCCTTCCTCTCCCTTCCTGGTTCAGCAAGATAAAAACTCCACTCTGGATTGGTGCAGTCAACAACACTGGGCTCCTTCTTCCCCCAAATCCTTGTTGGAGAACATTCTTCCGGAGAGGAGCAGGATGTCAGCATTTCTCATTTACCTGTTGCTGAAGCTAAGTTCTGGCTGAGTGTGGCTGAGGGGGTGGCTCCCTTAGTCTGACCAGGTCCCACTCGTGAGAAGGCGGTTCTAGCTTGGGTGTGCTGCCACTGAGATTACTAGGGCCCTGATTATCTTTACCCTGGCTCATAAGACAAAGATGAGCCAAGAAGAGTTAAAACTACTTCTCCCCTCCACAGAGCAACCAGCTCCTGGAGCAGAGGGTCACTCGGAGAGACATGTGCCATGTCCCTGCCATTGTCTAGAGCCAGGGCTCAGAGATTTTGCCTGGGATGAAGAGCAGGCAGGGAGCCCCAAATTTCTTCCCAAAGGAATTGACCTCATTTGCAACAGAGTACGAAGAAGTTCAAGCCTAAGGGTGCTCTCAAAAACAACAGAGGTTGTGGTGAAAAGCGGTTAAGAGGAGATTCACTAGAGATATGAGCTAAACTGTAGATTGGCTAGTTTACCAGAGAGACCAGGGAAAGATATAGCTAACAAGAGTTATCCTGGGGTCAGAACAAATCTCAAACACTCACCTGAAGAGACATCTCTTCAAAGGAGCCCAGATTTAATTGGATCAGTGTGTGCAGCAATTTATGTCCCCGGGGATTGTTGACAACAGTAGAGCAATCAGCAGGCAATTAATGGAGCTTAATAGCTGGGTGTGGTCAGGGAAAGAGATAGTCAAAGAGAACCCTGCCAAAACTGCTGACATCCCAGGATGACTGTGGGTATACCCAAGGCTTGGGTGTATACTTAGGAGCGGAATTGCTGAGTAATATGATAATTCTATGTTTAACTGAGAAACTGCCAAACTGTTTTCCATAGTGGCTGTGCCATGTTACTGCTCCACCATCAATGTATGAAGGTTTTGATTTCTCCATATCCTCTCCAACACTTGTTTTCCGTTTTGTTTTTTTTTTTCAAACCGCCAAACTACTGGGTGTGAAATGGTATCTCATTGTGATTTTTATTTGCATTTATCTAACGACTAATGATCTTGAGCATATTTTCACGTGTTTATTGGTCATTTGTATATCTTCCTTGGAAAAATGTCTATTCAGATCCTTACCTTTTTTTTTAAAATAGACTTTATTTTTTAGAGTAGTTTTAGGTTGACAGCAAATTGAGTGGAAAATACAGAGAGTTCCCATATACTCCCTGACCTCACACATGCATAGCTACCCCCACTATCAACATTCTTCACCAGCGTGGTACATTTGTTACAGTTGATGAACCTACACTGACACACGATTGTCACCCAAAGTTCGTAGTTTACCTTAGAGTTCATCCCTGGTTTTGTACGTTCTGTGGTTTTTGACAAATGTATGATGACATATATCCACCATTATAGTATCATACAGAATATTCTTACTGCCCTAAAAATCCTGTGTGCTCCTATACATCCCTCCCTCTCCCCAAACCCCTGGCAACCATTGATCTTTTTACTGTCTCTGTAGTTTTATCTTTTCCAGCATTTTATATAGTTGCAATCATACAGTATGTAGCCTTTTTAGATTGGCTTCTCTCACTCAGTAATATGCATTTAAAGTTCCTCCATGTCTTTTCACGGCTTGATAGCTCTTTTTTTTTTTTTTTAGCATTGAATAATATTCCATTGTCTGGATATATCACAGTTTATTTATCCATTGACCCACTGAAAGATACCTTGGTTGCTTCCAAATTTGGCAATTATGAATAAAGCTGCTATAAACATCCGTGTGTAAGTTTTCGTGTGGACCTAAGTTTTCAGCTCCTTTGGGTAAATACCAAGGAGCATGACTGCTGGATTGTCTGGTAAGAGTATGGTTAGCTTTGTCAGAAACTGCCAAACTGTCTTCCAAAGTGGCTGTATCATTTTGCATTCCCACAGCAAAGAATGAGAATTAATGGAATTATTTTTAATTTCATCTTCAGATAGTTTATTGCTAATGTATAGAAATACAACTGATTTTTGCATATTGATCTTGTATCTTGCAACCTTACTAAACTCATTTATTGGCTCTAATCGTTGCGTGTGTGTGTGTGTGTGTGTGTGCTCCTTTGGATTTTCTATATACAAGTACATGCCATCTATAATCATAGTTTTACTTCTTCCTTTCCAATCTGGATGCTTTTTATTTTATTTTCTTGCCTAATTGCCCCAACTAGGACTTCTAGTAAAATGCAACACTGAAATTTATATTTCCAGCCCACACCTCTCTCCAGCTGCCTCACTGACATCTCTACTTAGATGCCTAATAGGCATCTCCAACCAGCTCATGATCATGTCCTCAAACCTGCTTCTTCCAGACTCTTCCCCAGTTCTATCCTTTCAGTGTTGAAGTCAAGTCATCCTTCACTCCTCACTTTCTTTCATCCCCACATTGGATCAATTAGTGAAACCTGTTGTCTCAGTGTCCAAAATCTGACCCTTCCCACCAGCTCTACAACCACCAGTCCACTCTGAGCCTCCAGCATCACATGCTTGGATCAGTGCAGTAGGCTCCTAACCAGTCCTCCTGCTCCTACTCTTGCCCCAGCCTCAGCCAAGTGATCATTTTTTTTTTGCTGAGGAAGATTCGCCCTGAGCTAACATCTGTGCCAATCTTCTTCTATTTTGTATGTGGGTTGCTGCCACAGCATGGCCGCTGACATGTGCTGTAGGTCCTACACCCGAGAACCAAACCCAGGCCACTGAAGTGGAGAGCGCTGAGCTCAACCACTAGGCCACGGGGCTGGCCCTCAAGTGATCCTTTTACAACTAAGTCAGACCACATCACCCCTCTTCTAAGAACCGTCTTATGGGTCCCATCACATTCTGAGAAAAGCTGAGGCCCATATAGTGACTTTAAGGTCCAGGTTACATTTCTGACCTCACCTCTTCCACCAGTCTCCCATCACTCACTCCTTTATGCCCTATTGACTTTCTTGTTGGTTATTGAACACAGCAGGTAGTTACCTACCTCCAACTCTTGCTGATTCCCTCTGCCTGGAATGCTTTTCCCTCAAGTGTATGGTCTGCATTTGGTTGCCCCATCACCTCCAGGTCTTCAGACAAATGCAATCTTCTGGGGCAGATAGCATCTATCACACACCAGTATTTATCCTATTCCATATGTTCTTCTTACAACATGATGTTGATGCTCCATTGGGAGGTAGGGGGGTGTCTATGTTTCCTTCTCTTGAACCTAGGCAGAGTTCTGTAATTGCCTTGACCAAGAGGATGGCAGAAGTGACACTGTGATTTCCAAAGCTGGGTCAAAAAAGGCAATTTTCCACCTAGCTCTCTCCCGGACATGCACCTTTGGAGCCCTGACTGCTACGTAAGAATGGCTGCCTTGAAGCTGCTCTGCTGGAGAGACCAAGTGGAAAGACCACAGAGAGACAGAGAGAGATGTCGGAGGAGCCGCAGCTGGGCCTGTTTCCAGCTGTTTGCGTTTTACCCAGGCCAAGCACCAGACATGCGAATGAAGGAGGCTTCAGGGTGATGATCCCAGCCCCATCTACTCTCTGAGTGCAACCTCATGAGACACCTCGAGTCAGACCACCCAGCTAAGATGCTCCCAAACTCCTGACCCACAGAAACCATGAGAGGTAATAAACGCTTCTTATATTTAAGCCACTTGTTTCAGGTTATTTCTTACACAGCCATAAAAACTGGAAAACCTTTTTGGTGAGGCCTTCTCTGAGGGCCTTACCCTACTTAAAATTTCAAGCCACTCCCTTGCCTTACCACTCATTTCCCTTCTCTGCTTCATTTTTCTCCCCAGCCCTTACTGCTACCTGAAATACTATATATTTTAATTTTTTTTCCCTCAAAGCCCCAGTAGATAGTTGTACGTCATAGTTGCACATCCTTCTAGTTGCTGTACATGGGACGCAGCCTCAGCATGGCCAGAGAAGCGGTGCGTCGGTGCGCGCCCGGGATCCGAACCCGGGCCGCCAGTAGCGGAGCTTGCGCTCTTAACTGCTAAGCCACGGGGCCGGCCCGAAATACTATATATTTTAATTATTTAATGTCTCCCACACTAGGATGTCAGCTCCCCAAGGGCAGGATTTTTGCCTGTCAGTTTCATTACTGAACTCCTAGTGCCTAGACCAGCGCTTTGCACATAGTGGCTGCTAGATATTTGTTGAATGGAGTGAATGACTATTCCTAGTAAAACTACCAACAACACACATGGGAAGAGTAAACACTGAAGTCTGGATGGTGGTTATCTCTGGGGAGGAGCAAGAGGAGGCATACACTAGGGGCTTTAACTATATGTGTATTTTCTTCTTAAAAGAAAAAAGAACTGAAGCAAATATGGCAAGTTGTTTACACTTGATTTTAAAAAAATGTGTTTGCCACATTATTCTGTATACTTTTCGTCATAAAATTTTTTGATAAAAATAAGACTTGTACAGAAATGTTCGTAACAACTTCCTTTGTAATAGACAAAAAGTGGCAACACATCAAATGCCCATCAGCTGGCGACTAGATAAACTGTGGACTATACTCAGCAATAAAGAGGGACAAAATACTGACACATTCAACACCTAAAACCATTTTGCTGAGAGAAAGAAGTCTTATCCAAAAGAGCACATACTGTATGATTCCATGTATAAGAAATTCTAGAGCAGGCCAAAGTCGCCAATGGTGGAAAGAAATCAGCCTCAGTGCCTTCCTGGAGGACAAGGCCCGACTTCCAGGCTGGGCCAGGCAGCCCCTGTGCCTCACGTTCCTCCTTCCAGTCCCAGCTCAGGCCCTTCTCACTGCGTGACCCTGGACAAGTCATGGCTTCTCTCTGGGCCTCAGTTTCCCCCTATGTAAATTCCCACGGAGGCTGGGATAGGTCGCTGTATGCTTCCTTCCATTCTGACATTCTAAGATTCTGCGATTCCCTTGCGAGCCACTGCTGCCTCAGGAAATTTGTGCCAGCCTGTAGGTGGCCCAGGCCTCCACAGCAGGGTGAGGATGTCCCCCCCAGGCCCTGGAGCTCCAGCCTCAGGCAGACCTGGACTGGGCTGGATGCCAGTCACCCGCAAGTGGGGCTGGGGCTCCCTGTGCTCCCCTAAAGGCTTGGAGGGTGAGGGATCTGGCAGTCCCTCCTCACCTTTTGTTCCTGTCTCTGAGGCTTTGCAAGCCAATGAAAACACAGCCCTGAGAATAAAAGCCCCTTGTCCAGAGTTCTGAGCCCTAATCCTCTTACATGTCACCAGCGGAAAGCCAGAGCCGGTGGCAGGAGGGCTGTTCTGATTTCCCTGCCAGCCGTCCCTTGTCCCACACTCTGGTGCCAGCCCAGTCCCATTACAAAGGGCTGCTGCCCCAGCCAACTAACTGCACAGCTGAATGTAATCGCCACTCAAGCCTCTGATGACCAGGTGATCAGACTGTGAACTCTGGACAGGGCTGCACAGCCCAGGAAAGTCTGAGCACCCACCTGCCCCAAGACCTACAGACCAGTTCAGAGCATCAACTTGGCCCAGTGTGACCCGGCCCAGGGGCCTGCCTTGCTCCCCTGGGAGCCCGGACCGTTCCTCCAGCAATAAGGGGAACTCTACTGGATAGTCCCAGGGTCTCTCTGGGCTCATCTGTCCCTTCAAGAAGCATAGATGGATCCCCAGCTCTCAGCTGAGGCTGACAGGGCCTGAAGAGATGGGCGATGTGACCCCCAGTCAGGTGTCCCTGTTTGAGGGGTAGAGGGACAGATACCTCCATATGAGGCAAGGAGCACCACAGCACCAGTGAGGCCATGAGGAGGGTGCATCCAACTGCCTGACCCCCAGGGAGGCTGGGCAGACTGTGCGGCCTTTGAAGAGTGAAGAGGAGATGGGCTGGTCGCGGGGATCAGGCTGAAAGAGGAGGAGACAGGCCCTTTCGGGAGGAAAGAGCTGCAGCCCCGAGGATGGCTTTCTGAGGATCTGGGGAGAGCAGCTTGCAATGGCTGCACAAGACACTGTGAAACATAAACTGCGCTGGAGGCCTGGGCGTCAGATGTGAGGCGCATGTCCCCCAGGGAGTCAGGACTTCAGGAAGCCAGGGGACAAACTGGGGATCGGTTTTACTTGAATATTTAGTTGGGGAAGAAGTTAAAAATTTAACATGTAAGCACTATAAAATTCAATCCTTTACAATGAAAACAAACACAGCCATGAAGTCCAATGCAAAATTCACGTAGATTTTAAAGATGAAGTGAAGAGACTTCAAAGAAATGTGTTTGTGGAGACGCTTCCAACTCTGCTGGCAGACCCAGGGCCATGGGCAGGGTGGGACAGGATTAGGGCTATGTGTGGACAGACCATCTTGCCAACCAAGTCCATCAGGCCAGGTCTCCAACCCACCAAGGGTGCAGTGTGGAGGCAGGGAGACAGGTGCATCCACGGGCAGGTATTTTAATGTGTTGTAGTAAGGGTAGAATCAGAATGCTGTGTGTGTGTCCTTAGAGTCTGGACAAGGTGGAGGATTGTGTGTGTCCTGGGAACGCAGTTGAGAGGAAGGCCTCTCAAGGTACCCCAGGCCTACGGGCAGGAGGAGCTGGGACCCAAGTCCAAGGCAGGGAGGAGACGATATAGCAAACCAGAAGTGCTGAGATGTGAGCAATGACGCTTTGGGAGGGAAGCCAGAGTGGACATGAGGGCAGGTGAGGCCACATGTCCTGACATGCAGCCGTGAAGTTTGTAGGCCCCAGCCTGCTGTGGGGTGTTCCTTTGCTGTAGGCTATGGTGGGGCAGCCTGGGATAGGAGTGTAGATGGGGCCCCTCCTGACTCCAGAGGTAGGTCCAGCCTTGCCTGGTCCCTGAGCTGAACCTGACCAAGCAGGCCACACGTTGGAAGCAGGGCCACTCCGGTGCTGGGAGCCAGGCATGGGCCCAACAACACAGGTGGCCCACAGCCTCCACAGGAAAAAATCCCAGGCAACGGGCCCCTGGCACATGGTGGGGCTGCCTCCCCTCCCACTCTCCTGAGCGTACTCTAACCACGCTTCTGTCCCCACTGCTCCCCTGGACCTGCTCATGTCAAGGTCACCAGTGACCTCTATGTTGCTAACCCAAGGTCGGGTCTCACTGCTCATTCTCTTACTTGAGCATCAGCAGCCCTTCACACAGTTGATTACTCCTTGACACAAGTTCTTTTGGCTCGGTCGCCTGGTTGTCCTCCTAACTTCCTGTCTGCTCCTTCTCAGTTCCCTTTGCAGGTTTCTCCTCTTTCCCCAGACCTCCTCACCATGGTGGACCCCAGGGCGTAGGCTTGGAGCCCACAGTGGCTTAGATTTCTGCTTTTAAAATAACTACTGCCATTGTTCAGGGTTCCCCGCTCGGTATTAGCAAAAGAACAGCCCTGTCCTTCCTCCTACACCTCACAGCCCTGATCCCCTGCCAGGACCCCTGCCCTGCTCAACCCCCATCCTACGCTCCAAACACAGCTTAGAGCTGAAAGGTTAAAATAGCACAAAGATTTCTCACTGTACTTGACACTTGTCATGCACTATCACAGCCCTTCACACCCCTGTTGATCCCTTCATGAATTCGTTTATCACTCATTCAGCCCACACGGACTCACTTCTCCTGGCCCATGGGAAACACCATGAGGAAGACGACTACTTGACTGAGAAACCAGAAAATAAACACTGCACCCAAGGGATAGGTTTTTAAAATAGAAATTTCAAAATGTCTTTCCCTAATGGATTAGTAAAAACATAAAGATTCTGCCTGGGTGAAGATATTTGAACAAATAGATAAGAAGGTTAAGAGATAAGAAATATCAATCCGGGCCAGCCCCGTGGCTTAGCGCTTAAGTGTGCGCGCTCCGCCGCTGGCGGCCCGGGTTGGGATCCCAGGCGCGGACCGACACACCGCTTCTCCGGCCATGGTGAGGCCGTGTCCCACATACAGCAACTAGAAGGATGTGAAGCTATGACATACAACTATCTACTGGGGCTTTGGGGGGAAAAAATAAATAAATAAAATTATTAAAAAAAAAAAAAGAAATATCAATCTGAAAAAAAAACCCTGCAGAAATATCCTATTAAATATTGCATGTCCCTCTCTCTGTACACTTTGTAAAAAAAGTAAAATACATAAAAAGAAAATCATATAGGGATGTAGGACAGTATTATAATTGCATACCTGAGAATAACAGGACCAAGTTAATGCTTTTTCTTAAGAAAAAAATGTTTTTGTAAACCTAATAAACATCAAAAGCAGTGGAAAATAAAAAACAAGCATCAGTCTGAAGTGTGATGTCCCGAATGAGTGGCTCTAAGAAATAGTCCCTTCCCAGCACTGCACCCTTGGTTTACTCCAGCTTCAGGTTAAATGAGCTTCAGGTTCGTCCTTTTGAGAAACAGAAAAGGTAATTCCTACATGCATCTTAGGGTTGTCATGAGAATTAAATGAAACAATGCTGTTGTGTACCTTGTAGAGTACCTGGCTCCATGGCACCTACCATTAAGTTTATTAATCATCGTTCAATAAAGCTTGAGGAATCGAGGGTACTGTGAAGGAACATCCTGGTCATCCAAGAGTTAAGCAGAAACCTTCCAAATTTCCTTATCAAGCCAGAGTCACCTACACACTCCTGTCTGCACACATGCCAGACAAGTCAAGATATGATGTAGGCCCGATGACAGCCTCAGCTGACCCCACAGGCGCTCTGGAGCCAAAATGGGCCATCAGGGTTGTCTGGCACTGGGCTGAGATAGCCAGGTCTTTCACCCTCACTTGGATCGGTCATTGGATGTGGGGCACCCTGGGAAGGGGGTGACCTTGGACAAGGCAGCTCTGTGTAGCTGGGGCAGAGCCCGAAGGGGCTGACTGCTGTTCGCTGCTTGCTGACCCCATTCCTTCCATGGGGAGATCAGGGCAGTTCATCTCAGACGCACCACATGGGTGGGCACAGGGCTGGAGGTGGGCTGAAGGACCGTCAGGGCTACGCCATGTGGAGGGGAGGGTGGAGATGACAGGAGCAGGATAAGACCGATAGGGAAGCTCAGCCTGTGGTTGGACCCTGAGCCAGCTGAAGCTGAGCAATGATGGGGAGGTGGGGCCAAGGGAGCCCTGTCACAGTCTGAAGTGTTGTGCCAGGCAACCTGTCACCCAAAGCTCTGCTAATGGGCTCAGAAAGTCAACTCAGAGAGCAACCCAGGAAGCAGCAGCACAAGCTGGAGCTTCACAGTTTGCAAAGCACTGTTCGCAATCCCTGCTCCCCGTCCTCCCCTCCATCATTAGCTGGCTTTCAGTACCACTAGCCCTGCACCCTGGGACCGACATGCCAGAGAGGAATTGATGCCAGGTGAAAGGGCCAGGCTCTGGGGCTGAGATGACTCACAAACGTCTTGGTTGAGGAGCAAATGGCACACTCAGCAAATGTACAGATGGCAGAGACGTGAACAGTTAGCTCCTCTGTGATTCTGGAGGACAGAACTGGGGCTTGAAATGATTGTAACTGGTTAGAAATATGAAACTTAGTTTTCATAAAGGCTGAGTCCAGCACACAGAGCCCCCAAACCCAACTGAATAAATAGAGCTGTTACATTCCTCAGGAAAACGAGATCAGGGACTGTATGGGTATCAGCTCAGGATGACTTGATGGAGGGATGCATGATGCTGGTTGTGAGAACAGAGCAAGTCAGTGAGGCCCTCAGACCCAGGCAAGAAGGGACCTGACTGTCCTCATAGGACAGGGGGTCCTCAGGGCCTAGGGACATGTCTGCTCAGAACCCATACTCTTCCCTTCCAAACCATACTTGGTACTCGGGACTCCAGAATCTCTTGCCCTAATGGCCCCAAGCCTTCTTCCCCAGCCCTCTTCCCTAGTGATGGGGTCTGACAGGGCAAGGCGTATGAACAAAGCTGGAACATGTGGACTTAGTGTCTCCATGGGCTTTCCTGGAGTATCTCGTGTTGAAGGTGGAGCCGGGGTAAGAGGGAAGGGGACAAGGCTGAGGGCAGCAGGGCTGCTCTCCCAGCCCCACCACATTCTGGGGCAGAACTCTGAGTCCAAGAATGCTAAATACAAGCTTAGCCTTCCAAGTCATTAGGAAGGTATGAAGATCAAAGTAGAGGTTTGCTTATTGAATGGTTAGCTTGAATCATAACTTGTAAACTTTCAGACATGGGTCTGCATTTGTGCTTTAGCCCTGGCCCTGTGAGTGCTGGGGTGGGCAGGTGGCCCCTCTGGGTTCAAATCTAGAGTACAGAGACCCCTTCTGGACCTACCCAGGATGTCATGAGACAAGCATGTGGGACTCTGAGGGGCCAGGAGAGCTGTCATGTGAGGGACTGCTGAAGGGACTAGGACATTCAGCCAGGAGAAGAAGGGGTTCAGGGACAGCATTCTGGTTGTCTTTTGTCCTGAAAAGACCACCAGAGAAAAAGAGAGACTTACTGAGTTATTCTAAGTGCGCAGAGAGTAGAAGGAGGACCAGGGGGTGGCTCAGGGAGGCAGGAAGTCTCAATAGAAAAATGATCCATTTAACAAGAAGGTAGGGAATGTGGCAGAAGGAAAAAAAAAGAGGCTGGACCATGGTGGGAGGGAGTGAGAGCCTTCTCGCTGAAGGACATCCCACTGTGTGAGGCCCACGGTCTTTGGGGATTTTCTTTCTTTTTTTTTTTTTTGTGAGGAAGATCAGCCCTGAGCTAACATCTGTGCTAATCCTCCTCTTTTTCTTGCTGAGGAAGACCGGCTCTGAGCTAACATCTATTGCCAATCCTCCTCCTTTTTTTTTCCCCCAAAGCCCCAGTAGATAGTTGTATGTCATAGCTTCACATCCTTCTAGTTGCTGTATGTGGGACGCGGCCTCAGCATGGCCGGAGAAGCAGTGCGTCGGTGCGCACCCAGCATCTGAACCTGGGCCGCCAGCAGCGGAGCGCGCGCACTTAACCGCTAAGCCATGGGGCCAGCCCTTTGGGGATTTTCTAGAGGTCATTTAAGTCACAGATAGGGGACCAAGACCAGCCGATAATTAAGCTCTTCTCTGACCTCAGAGTCTCTCTAAGTCTGTCCCATGAAAGGCATGTTGCAAGCCTCTCACAGACAAGGCCTCTCCTGGCCCTGCCATCATGCATCTGAAAACTCTTTCCATTTTCCAGGAAGGGTAAATTGAGGCACAAAGCAGGGAAGTTACAATAATACCTGGCAACCCGGCTTTGCCTGCTGTGCTTCAGGGAGGACCTGCCTTCTACTTCTGTTGGCCATGCCCTCATTTGCTTTTCTGTGGGTTTGGCAGGGTCTCTGGGGGGTGTGACAATCCTCACATGGACACAACTTCATGAATGCCAGAGCCAGGGTCCTGTGCCTCGTGCTTGGCAGGGCCCAGGCGGCCATAGGAGCCGTAGGGAGCTCTTTTTTCCTGTGGGAACTTATTCCAGTTGCCAGCAGAGTGAGGAACAGAGCCATGTCACTTGGCTTTCTGGTGGTTACTCCTGGCAACCTTGCTTGGCCTTGTTGTGGCTTTGGGCAGAGACCTAGTCTACCCCAGGGTTTCTATTTCTCCATCTGTAGAACAAGGGTGAACTTCAGCGCTGGCTGGTCATAGAGTCGGCTGGACCAGGAAGCATGCTGTCCTCCTTGAGAAGGTGAAGCAGCAGCCAGAGTAAAGACAAGTGAGAAGCAGGGCCAGCCACCTCCCAAGAGAGGCCCAATTAGGGCAGTGAGCAGTTCCCACGAGAGGCTCTGGCCAACCCTCAAAGCCAGCCTCGTGGGCAGGCAGCAGCAGGCTGTGTGATTAATGATGGCAGCTTGGGCGCCCACTGGGCCTGGCCTCAGGAACTTCAAATGAGCACATGGAGTGCCAAGGGGGAAGTGGGCCAGCTCTCTTTCTTCTCCAGGAAAAGAGGAGAAGGAGCCAGCTCAAGAGCACCCAGCAACAAGAAGGCAAAGGCAAACAAAGGGCGACACTTTGAGGCCTCCTGGGACCTCTGCACAGGCCTCCCCTGGGGCCCCAAAGATGGGGCATCATTAGGGATCCAGAGATGGGCTCACTCCACAGGCCCTGATTAATACACCCCGAGGAAGGCTCAGCCCTGTTCCAGGCCCAGGGCCGTGGATGCAAACAAGAAACCACCCTTCTCAAGGAACTAGAGTCTATCATTCATTCATTCATCCATACAACAAAGTTTGCAGCCTACCTACAGTGCCCTGGGGCCACAGCTGTGAAAAAAACAGCCAGGATCTCTGCTCTCAAAAAAAACTATGTTCTATGGCAGTCAGACAGAAAACAAGTAACCCAATAATGAAAAATCAGAGGCACTGACTCCGGAGTTAGTAGGCCTGGGTTTGATTCCCAGCTCTAATTCTACCTTCTGACCAAGAGGAAGCCATTTAATCTCTGTGCCTTTTCTCTGGAAAGTGGGGATAATAAAAGTATCTATTGCACAGGGTAGCTACGAGGATTAAATGAATTAATATTTGTAAAGTACTTCAAACTGTGTCTGGCATATAGTAAATACCACAGAAATATTTGCTAAATAAAAATAGCACCTAGTAGTGATAAATATTATAAGGACCCTAGCGGGGAAAGTACATGTGTGTGTTGGGGAGGGGCACATTAGAGAAGGTGAAAGTTGGAATGCTTTTGGCTTCAAGTAACAAGAAACCTGGAGACTGGGCAGCTCCAGAACTGGCCAGTTCCAGTGCTTAGTGACATCTTTGAAGAACCAGGTAATTTCCATCTTTCTTTTCTGTTATCCTTAGCCTTGTCCTCAGGTTAGTGCCCCTCACAGTCTCAAGATGACTGCTGCAGTGCCACGCGTTACATCCATGCATGATATATTCACTGAAGAGATCATCTCTTCCTGGTGAAAGGAAAATTTCTCCAGAATTCCTCCAGCAAACTTCCCTTCACACCTCATTTACCAGAGCAGCATCACCTGCTTAAAACCAATCTCTGGCAAGGTGACAGGGATCACCTTGATTGGCTTACCAATCAGGACCCACTCTGAAACATGGGTCTCTCAGAGGAGGCATAATAATGAAACAGAAACATGGTTCTTAGGAATGGAACACCATATGGTAGTGAGGCAATCAACAAATTCTGCAACAGAGTATAAAGCAAGACCTCATTAAAGGATGTCCATCTGAGCAGGGGCCTGAATGATGAGAAGGAGTCAACCAAAAACTCTGTGAGGGAAAGGCAGTCTAGGCAAAGGGAACAGTAAGTGCAAAGACTCTGAGGTGAAAATGAGCTTGCTATTCAAGGAACAGAAGGAACACCAGAGTGGCTACAGACTGGATTGAACAAGGGGGAGACAGTGTAAAATGATAACAATGATGTCTTTTGAAATTTCAAATATATATAGAGAATTTTAAAGTATTAACTGTAGCATATACATCAGGAGAGGAACAAGTGAGTTGGCGTTCTAAGGTTCTTGCATTGTCTAGGAGAAAGGTAATGACAATATCAATATCAGACTTTGAAAAGAAAGTAACGTGTATTGTGATTTTGAGAGCTGTACCATCCAATATGGTAGCTTCCAGCCACATATGGGTGTTTACATTTGAATTAGGAAAAATTAACATACAATTTAAAATTCAGTTCCTCAGTTATATTAGCCACGTTTCAAATGCTCAATACCCACTTGTAGCTAGTGGCTACAATGGACAGCATAAATACAGAACTTTTCCATTGATCACAGAATGGAAAATTGGTCAGAACTGTTTTAGAGAAACCACTAAATGAATAGAAAAAGAATCAATAACTTTCAAACTGATAGTGGCAAAACAAGTAATGATAAAAATAATCACTTCTTATTTTGTAAACTGGGCAATGGTAATGAAGAAAAGTTGGAAGCTCCAATTTAACACATGGATTTTCTTTTTCTTTTTTTTTCTAGTGAGGAAGATTGGTCCTGAGCTAACATCTGTGCCAATATCCCTCTATTTTGTATGTGGGATGCCGCAACAGCATGGCTTGTCGAGTGGTGTGTAGGTCCATGCCCAGAATCCAAACCCAGGAACCCTGGGCAGCCAAAGCGGACTATGTGAACTTAACCACTATGCCACTGGGCCAGCCCCTAACACACGGATTTTCAAAGGAGTTTATTTAAAAAGATTTTATTAGGTATTGGATAGAAATGTAGAGTGTTTTGATCAAAAAATTAAAAATCGACATTGAGAAAATCTAAAAGATGACAAGAAGAAAAAGAGGAACACAGAATAAAGATAAAGTGCATAGTAAGGTGGGAGATTTAAATCCAAGTTTATCAGTAATTGTAATGTAAATGGGCTAAAAGTTTCAGTTAAAAAAGTAAAAATATTTCCAGACTGGCAAAACTAAACATATGGTGTTTACAAGACAAACATCTAAAACAAAAGGATACAGGAAGGTTGAAAGTAAAAGAATTAAAGAATACACATTTGCAAGCACTAACCAAAAGAAAGCTGATGTAACTATAGTACTATCAGACAAAATAGCGAAAGTCATTACAATAGATACAGATGGTCACCTCATAATGCTACAAATTCATCAGGAAAATATGGCAATTCTAACTTTGTATGCATTCTATAACATGGCCTTGTATTTGGTAAAACAAGTATTGATAAAGCTATAAGGAGAAATAGACAAATCTATGATCATGATGGGAGATTTTTAACTGTCTCTCTCCTAATCAATAGAAAAATCACACAAAAAAATCATTAAGATAAAGAAGATATAAATAACATGATGAGCTAACTTGATCTAATTGAGATACATAAAACACTGAACTCCAAATTGCAGATTCTCTTTTCAAGCATAGAGAGAATGTTGACAAAATATGACCATATATGATGAATAAATAAAATATCAGCAAATTTTAAAGGATTGCAATTACATAGAGTATGTTCTTTAATTAGAACACAGTTTAGCTAGAACTCAATAACAATTACAAAATTAGACAATTCCTATAGGCTTGGAAACATATGTAAGACATATAGTAGGAAGGAAACATACTTCTAATAAGCAAAGGGTCAATGGAAGAAGCTGAATAACAAAAATACTGCATATCAAAACTAGTGGAACCACAATGAGATACCACTTCACACTCACAAGAATGGCTGTGATAATAACAAGTGTTGTTTAGCATGTGAAGAAATTGGAACCTTCATAAATTGCTAGTGGGAATGTAAAATGGTGCAGCCACTTTGGAAAACAGTCAGGCAGTTCCTCAAAAGGTTAAACATGGAGTTACCACGTGACTCAACAATTCTACTCCTCATTATCTACTCAAGAGAAATGAAAACATAAGTCCACTTAAAACTTGGACATGAATGTTCATAGTAGCATTACGCATAATAGCCAGAAAGTGGAAAAAACTCAAACATTTGTCAACTGATTAATGGATAAACAAAATGTGGTATATCCTTACAATCAAATATTATGTGGTCACAAAAAGAATGAAGTACTGATACATGATACAACAGGGGTGAACCTTGAAAACATTATGCTAAGTGAAAGAAGTCAGTCACAAAAAGACCATATACTGTACAGTTCTATTTATATGAAATATCCAGAATAGGCAAATCCATAGAGACAGAAAGTGAATGAATGGTTGCTAGGGGCTGGGGGGGAAGTGGAAAATGGGACTAGGTATGGGATTTCTTTTGGGGTAATAGAGATGTTCTAAAATTGATTGTGGTGATGACTTCATAACTCTGTGATTAAAAACTCTCAGTCAACTACATATAGAAAGGAACTTTCTCAACTTGATAAAGATTACCTACAAAAAAGCGCCTATACTGACAGAACAACCAAACTGAAGTGGCAGTCCGAAACAAATGGGACAAGAAACAAAGGAAATGCAAAGGAACTGGAAAATAAGTGACAAAATAGCAACATTAAGCCCTCATATATCAATAATTACCCTAAATGTAAATGGATTGAACTCTCCAATCAAAAGATACAGAGTGGCAGGATGGATTAAAAAGCAAGACCCAACAATATGCTGCCTCCAAGAAACACATCTCAGATCTCAAGACAAGCACAGGCTCAGAGTGAAAGGATAGAAGACAATACTCCAAGCTAATGGAAAACAAAAGAAAGCAGGTGTTGCCATACTCATATCAGACAAAGTAAACTTCAAGATAAAACAGGTTAAGAGAGACAAAGAAAGGAAATATATAATGATAAAAGGGACACTCCACCAAGAAGACATATCACTTATAAATATATATGCACCCAACATAGGAGCACCAAGGTACATAAAGCAACTATTAACAAACCTAAAAGGAGACATCAACAACAACACAATAATAGTAGGGGATCTTAATACCCCACTTACATCAATGGATAGATCATCCAGACAAAAAGTCAATAAAGAAATAGTGGACTTAAATGAAAAACTGGACGAGATGGACCTAGTAGACATACACAGAGCTCTCCATCCAAAAACAGCTGACTACACATTCTTCTCAAGTGCGCATGGAACATTCTCAAGGGTAGACCATATGTTGGGAAACAAAGCAAGCCTCAATAAATTTAAGAAGATTGAAATCATAACAAGCATCTCTTCAGACCATAATGCTTTGAAACTGGAAATCAACCATCAAAAAAAAAAAAAAAAAAACGGGGAAAGTGACAAAAATGTGGAGATTAAACAACATGCTACCGAACAACCAATGGATCATTGATGAAATTAAAGGAGAAATCAAAAACTATCTGGAAACAAATGAAAATGAAACTATGCCATACCAAACCATATGGGATGCAGCAAAAGCAGTCCTGAGAGGGAAACTCATAGTGATACAAGCCCACCTTAACAAACAAGAAAAAGCCCAAATAAGCAATCTTAAATTACACCTAACAGAAGTAGAAAAAGAAGAACAAACAAAGCTCAAAGTCAGCAAAAGGACAGAAATAAGAAAAATCAGAGGAGAAATAAATGAAATTGAGACCAAAAAAACAGTAGAAAGGATTAATGAAACAAAGTGTTGGTTCTTTGAGAAGATAAACAAAATTGACAAACCCTTAGCCAGAGTTACCAAGAAAAAAAGAGAAAAGGCTCAAGTAAATAAAATTAGAAATGAAAGAGGAGAAATTACAATGGATACCACAGAAATACAGAGGATCATAAGAGAATACTATGAGAAATTATATGCCAACAAATTGGACAATCTAGAAGAAATGGATAAATTCTTAGACTCATACAACCTCCCAAAACTGAACCAAGAAGAAATGGAGAATCTGAATAGACCAATCACAAGTAAAGAGATTGAAATAGTAATAAAAAGCCTCCCAAAAAATAAAAGTCCAGGACCAGATGGCTTCTGCAGTGAATTTTACCAAACATTCAAAGAAGATTTAATAACCATCCTTCTCAAACTATTCCAAAAAATAGAGGAAGATGGAACACTTCCTAAATCATTCTACGAGACCAACATCACTCTGATACCAAAGCCAGACAAAGACAATACAAAAAAGGAAAATTACAGGCCAATATCACTGATGAACGTAGATGCAAAAATCCTCAACAAAATATTGGCAAACCAAATACAGCAATACATTAAAAAGATCATACACCATGATCAAGTGGGATTTATACCAGGGATGGTTCAACATCCGCGAATCAATTAACATGATACACCACATCAACAAAACAAAGAATAAAAACGACATGGTCATCTCAATAGATGCAGAGAAGGCATTTGACAAGATACAACATCCATTTATGATAAAAACTCTCAACAAAATGGGTATAGAAGGAAAGTACCTCAACATAATAAAGGCTATTTATGACAAACCCACAGCCAACATCATACTCAACAGGGAAAGACTGAAAGCCATTCCTCTGAGAACAGGAATGAGGCAGAGCTGCCCACTCCCACCACTCCTGTTCAACATAGTACTGGAGGTTTTGGCCAGAGCAATTAAGCAAGAAAAAGGAAAAAAAGGAATCCAAATAGGAAACAAAGAAGTGAAACTCTCACTATTTGCAGATGACATGATTTTATATACAGAAAACCCTAAAGAATCCGTTGGAAAACTGTTAGAAATAATCAACAACTACAGCCAAGTCTCGGGGTACAAAATCAATCTACAAAAATCAGTTGCATTTCTGTATGCTAATAACAAACTAACAGAAAGAGAGCTCAAAAAGATAATACCATTTTCAATTGCATCAAAAAGAATAAAATATCTAGGAATAAATCTTACCAAGGAGATGAAAGACCTATACAATGAAAACTACAAGACATTATTGAAAGAAATCAATGATGGCATAAAGAAATGGAAAGACATCACATGCACATGAAGAATCCCTGACTTCAAAACATACTGCAAAGCAACAGTAATCAAAACAGCATGGTGCCAGTACAAAAACAGACATACAGATCAATGGAACAGAATTGAAAGCCCAGAAATAAAACCATACATATACGGACAGCTAATTTTCAACAAAGGAGCTAAGAACATACAATGGAGAAAGGAAAGTCTCAGGCCGGTCCCGTGGCTTAGCAGTTAAGTGCGCGCGCTCCGCTGCTGGCGGCCCAGGTTCGGATCCTGGGCGCACACCGACGCACCGCTTCTCTGGTCATGCTGAGGCTGTGTCCCACATACAGCAACTAGAGGGCTGTGCAACTATGACATACAGCTATCTACTGGGGCTTTGGGGGGAAAAAAATTTAAAAGAAAGGAAAGTCTCTTCAATAAATGGTCTTGGGAAAACTGGACAGCCACATGCAAAAGAATGAAAGTGGACCATCTGCTATCGCTAGTCACAAAAATTAACTCAAAATGGATCAAAGACCTGAAGGTGAGACCTGAAACTATAAAACTCATAGAAGAAAATATAGGCAACACACTATTTGACATTGGTCATAAAGGAATTTTTCGGATGACATGCCTACCCAGACTAGGGAAACTGAAGAAAAAATAAACAAATGGGACTTCATCAGATTAAAGAACTTCTAAAAGACAAACGAAACCAGAATCAAGATGAACAGACAACCCACCAGCTGGGAGAGAATATTTGCAAAACATATATCTGACAAGGGGTTGATCTCCACAATACATAAAGAACACACACAACTGAACAACACAAAAACAAAAACCCAATCAAAAAATGGGCAGAGGAAATGAACAGACACTTCTCCAAAGAAGATATACAGATGGCCAATAGGCACAGGAAAAGATGTTCAACATAACTAATCATCAGGGAAATGCAAATCAAAACAACACTAAGATATCACCTCACGCCCGTTAGAATGGCTATAATCACCAAGACAAAAAACAACAAATGTTGGAGAGGATGTGGAGAAACAGGAACCCTCATACACGGCTGGTGGGAATGCAAACTGGTGCAGCCTCTATGGATAACGGTATGGAGATTCCTCAAGGAATTAAAAATAAAGATACCCTATGATCCAGCTATCCCACTACTGGGAATCTATCCAACGAATCTGAAATCCATAATCCAAAGAGGCTTATGCACCCCTATGTTCAGTGCAGCATTATTCACTATAGCCAAGAAGTGGAAGCAACCTAAGTGTCCCTCGACTGATGATTGGATCAAGAAGATGTGGTATGTATATACAATGGAATACTACTCAGCCATAAAAAAGACAAAATCATCCCATTTGCAACAACGTGGATGGGCCTGGAGGGTATTATGTTAAGTGAAGTAAGCCAGAAAGAGAAAGACAAACACTGTATGATCTCACTCATATGTGGAATATAAACAAACACATGGACAGAGAAAACTGTATTGTGGTTACCAGGGACAATGAGGGCAGGGGGTGGGCACAAGGGGTGAAGGGAGACATATATATGGTGATGGACAAACAAAAATGTACAACCAAAATTTCACAATTTTATAAACTATTAAAATATCAATAAAAAAATAATAATTACCTCCCCCCCAAAAAAGCCTATACTAACATCTTACTTAATGCTGAGAAATTTGAAGCTATCCCACTAAGAACAGGAACAAGACAAGCATGTCCTCTCTCACAATTCCTTTTCACCGTCATACTTGAAGTCCTTGCTAATGCAATAAGACAAGAGAATGAAATAAAAGGTATACAGATTGGGAAGGAAGACATAAAACTCGCTTTGTTTGCAGAAGACATGATCATCTAAGTAGAAAAACTGAAAGAATGAACAAAAAAACTTCTGGAACTAATAAACCATTATAGCAAGTTTACAGGATACGAGGTTAATATACAAAAGTCAATTGCTTTTCTATACACTAACAATGAACAGGTGGAATTTGAAATTAAAAACAAAATAATATTTACATTAGCACCCAAATAAATGAAGTACTCAGGTATAAATCTAACAAAATATGTACAAGATCTGTATGAGGAAAACTATAAAACGCTGATGAATGAAATCAAAGAAGAACTAAATAAATGGAGAGATAGTCCATGTTCATGGATAGGAAGATTCAATACCGTCAAGATGTCAGTTCTTCGCAATTTGATCTACAGAGTCAACACAATTCCAGCAAGTTATTTTATGAACATTGACAAACTGATTCTAAAGTTCATATGGAGAGGCAAAAGACCCAGAACAGCCAATATTATACTGCCGGAGAAGTACAAAGTTGGAGGACTGGACTGACGCTACTCGACTTCAAGACTTACTATAAAGGTACAATAATCAAAACAGTGTAGTAATGGCAAAAGAACAGATAAACAGATCAATGGAACAGAATAGAGAACCCAGAAATAGACCCACATAAATATAGTCAACTGATCTTTTTTTTTTTTTTTTTTGGTGAGAAAGATTGGCCCTGAGCTAATATCTGTTGCCAGTCCTCCTCTTTTTGCTTGAGGAAGATTGTCCCTGAGCTAACATCTGTGCCAAACTTCCTCTATTTTGTATGTGGGATGCTGCCACGGCATGATTTGATGAGCGGTGTGTAGGTCTGCACCCGGGATCTGAACCCATGAACCTGGGATGCTGAAGCAGAGTGCATGAACTTAACCACTATGCTGCCAGGCCAGCCCCCAATAATCAACTGATCTTTGACCAAGGAGCAAAGGCAATACAAGAGAGTAAAGATAATATCTTCAACAAATGGTGCTGGAATAATTTGACATCCACATGCAAATAAATGAATTTAGACACAGATCTCACATGCTTTACAAAAATTAACTCAAAATTGATCATAAACCTAAATGTAAAACTATAAAACTCCTAGAAGATAACATAAGTGAAAACGTATGTGACCTTGGGTATGGTGATGCCCTTTCAGATACAACACCAAAGACACGATCTATGAAAGAAACAATTGATAAGCTGGATTTCACTAAAATGAAAAACTTCTGCTCTGCAACAGGCAATATCAAGAGAATTAGAAGACAAGCCACAGTCTAAGAGAGACTATTTCCAAAAGACACATCTGATAAAAGGCTCTTAACCAAAATGCACAAAGAACTTTTAAAACTCAACAATAAAAAAAAACCTGACTTTAAATAGGGGCCAAAAACCTTAACAGACACCTCACCAAAGATGTACAGTGGCAAATAAACATATGAAAAGATGGTACATATCACATGTCATCAGGGTAATGCAAATTAAAATAACAATGAGATACCATTACACACCTATTAGAATAGCCAAAATTCAGAGCACTGACAACACCAAATGCTGACAAGGATGTAGAGCAACAGGAACTCTCGTTCACTGCTGGTGGGAATGCAAAATAGTACAGCCACTTTGAAAACAGTTTGGTGGTTTCTGAAAAAATTAAACATACTCTTACCATATGACCCAGCAATTGCACTCCTTGAGATTTACCCAAAGGAGTTGAAAATTTATGTCCACACAAAAACCTGTACAAGGATGTCTATAGCAGCTTTATTCATAATGGCCAAAAATTGGAAGGAACTAAAATGTCCTTCAGTAGGTGAATGGATAAATAAGCTGTGATACATGTAGACAATGGAATATTATTCAACCCTAAAAAGAAATGAGCTATTAAGCCATCAAAAGACACGGAGGAAACTTAAATGCATATTACTAGGTGAGAGAAGCCAATCAGAAAAGGCTACATGCTGTATGATTGCAACTATATGGCATTCTGGAAAAGACAACACTATGGAAACAATAGAAAGATCAGCAGTTTTCAGGGCAGGGGTGGGGGGATGAATAGGCAGAGCACAGAGAATTTTTAGGGCAATGATACTACTCTGTATATTATAATAGTGGGTACATGTCATCATGCATTTGTCCAAACCTATAGAATGTACAACACCAAGAGTGAACCTTAAGTTAAACTATAGACTTCGGGTGAGTATGATGTGTCAGCCTAGGCTACCAATGTGTCTTGATAAAAAAATGTACGATTCTGGTGAGTGATATTGATAATGGAGGAGGCTATGCATGGGTGTGGGCAGGGGGTAAATTGGAAATCTCTGTACCTTCCTCTAAATTTTGTTGTAAACCTAAAACTGCTGTAAAAAAAAAAATAGCTTAAAAAAAACCTACTAAGTAAAGCAAAACCTAGAGTAAAATCTATAGTCTTAATATGGTTATATTAGAAGAAAGACTGAAAAATAATGAGCCAAGTATCCATAAAGAAGGTTAGAAAAAGAACAGCAAAATAAATCCAAAGAAAGTTGAAGAATGGAAATAATAAAAATAAAAGCAGGAAATAATGAAATAGAAAACAAATATACAATTCAGAGATGGTTAACAAAAAGCCAAGAAGTTTGTTTTTTGAAAGGACTAATACAACTGATAAGCCTCTTGTGTGACCAATCAAGAAAAAGAGAGAAGGCATAAATAACTAATATCTGGAATATAAATGAGGACACAACTATAGATTCTGCAGACATTAAAATTACAAGCAGATATTGAAAACAATATTATGCCAAAAAATTTGACGTTTTAGATGAAATGGAGAAATTTCTAGAAAAGTACAACCTATCAAAAGTGACACAAAAATAGAAAACCTTAACAATCCTGTAACTGTTAAGTAAGTTAAATCTAAAACTAAGAAAACATTTCACAAAGAACCCTCCAGGCCCAGATTGTCTCACCGGTATGCTCTACCATACCAGTGAGGAAGAAACTGTGCCAATATTACACACTCTCCCAGAGAATATAAAAAGAGGATATAATACCCAATACATTTTATAAGGCTGACATAACCTTGACACCAAACACCTACCAAAGATAGTACAAAAAAGGAAAGTTACAGGCCAATCCAACTCAGGAACGTAGATGCAAAATTTCTAAAAATATATGTTAGCAAATTTAGCCTAGCAATAAATTGAAAGGTTAATGCATCCAACCAAGCTCTATTTATTCCAAAATTGTCAGATTGGTTTAACATTTGAAAAATCAATGCAATTTTATGTATTAAGAGGATAAAAGAGGAAAATTACATGATTATCTCAATAGATGCAGAAAAGCTTTTGATGAAATTTAACATCCATTCAAAGTAAAAACTCTTAGCAAACTATGAATAGAAGGAAACATCTTTAATTTGATAAATGGTATCTGCAAAAAGCCTACAGCAAACATTATTTTAATAATGAAAGGTTGAAGGCTTTCTTTTTGAGGCCGGCAGTGACATGAGGATGTCTGCTCTTGCCATGTCTATTCATAATGTATGGAAAGGTCCTGGCTAGTGTGATAAACCAAGAAAGAGAATTACAATGTACAGGGAATGTAAAGGAAGAAATAAAGCTATCATTATTTGCAGATTATATGATTGTACACATAGAATCCAAAAGAATTTACATATAAATTGTTATAATTATGAGTGTTTATCAAGTTTGCTGAATATCAAATCAATGTCAAAAATAATTGCTTCTGTATAAAATACAATAGAAACTAGAAAATTAAAAATTCTGAAAAGGTATCACTTACAATACTATAAAAAAATCAAGTACCTGGAAAGAAATCTAATAAATATATTTCATGCAGAAAACTTTAGAGCAATGTTTAGAGAAATTCTAGAAGACCCAAATAAATGGAGAGATAGACCATGTTCATTGATTGGACAACTCAATATTGTAAAGATCAGTTCTCTGCAGATTAACCTATAGATTCTATCCAGTTCCAATCAAAATCTCAAGGATTTTTATTTATGTTTTGGTACTAAAATATATGTAAAAATGCAAGGGACTCAAAATTGCCAAGACACTTTGGAGAAACAAAATGGGAGGACTTGGTCTACGGGATATTAAGCTTTACTACGAAGCGAGAAACACAATGTGATGGTGGTGCGGAGGTAGACAAATAGACCAAAGGAACAAAGTGAAGATCTCAGAGACAGACCCATTCATATATATACATTTGAATAATCCAGAAGGGACACTTCAGAGCAGTGGGAAAATGAGAAATGTTAGCCTTTTCAATAAATGACACTGGGCATTCAGGAAAAAAAATGAAATTGGATCCCTACTTAATGTAATTTACAGAAATTGATTACAGGTGGATTACAGACAGCAGCGTGCTGATGAGTATTTAACAACCAGCTCCCCAAGGGGAATAATCCCTGACTTGCAGTGTTTACTGAGTTCCATGGTGTAAATACTCCTGCCATCGCTGATTCCAAGCAACTAAGGGAAGGTCATTGAATGCAGAGTAGGGAAAAAATGTGTAGTAGCACTACATTAGATGGTATTTCCAACAAAGAGATTCAATTGATATAAATAACCTCGAGAGCATAGATAATAGTAAAATAAGTAGGAAGTGATGAACTTTGAGTACTTACTACCTTTGTTTTTAATATAATTTATTTAGTTGTAACTTTATTCAGGTTAATTTTTTTTTTTTTTTGTGAGGAAGATCAGCCCTGAGCTAACATCCACGCTAATCCTCCTCTTTTTGCTGAGGAAGACGGGCTCTGAGCTAACGTCTATTGCCAATCCTCCTCCTTTTTTTTTTTTTCCCCCAAAGCCCCAGTAGATAGTTGTATGTCATAGTTGCACATCCTTCTAGTTGCTGTGTGTAGGACACGGCATCAGCATGGCCGGACAAGCGGTGCAACAGTGCGCACCTGGGATCCAAACCCCAGCCTCCAGTAGCGGAGTGCACACACTTAACCACAAAGCCATGGGGCCGGCCCTACAGGTTAATTTTTAATAATTGCTGTGTTTAACAACTGGCTCACAAAATACATGAAAATGTAACAACTTTCTTGTGAGCCAGTATGAGCCAGCTCCTGCACACCACTGATTATAGACCTAAATGTGAAAGGCAAAACAGTTTTTTAAAAAAATATGAAATTATTCTTCAATTTTTAAAAGTTTATTATGAAAAAAAGATTAAATATGTTCATGATCTCAAGATAGGGAACAATTTCTTTTCTTTTTTTCTTTCCTTTTTTGGTTAGGTTTGTGGAGGTACGTGCAGAAAAGAGTTAACACAGCAGGCCTGAGAATGCTATCCTTAGAAAGGCCTGCTTAGGGGCTGACCCCGTGGCTTAGCGGTTGAGTGCGTGTGCTCCACTACTGGTGGCCCGGGTTCGGATCCCGGGCATGCACCAAGGCACTGCTTGTCAGGCCATGCTGAGGCGGCGTCCCACATACAGCAACTAGAAGGATGTGCAACTATAACATACAACTATCTACTGGGGCTTTGGGGAGAAAAAGGGGGAAAAAAAGGAGGAGGATTGGCAATAGATGTTAGCTCAGGGCCAGTCTTCCTCTGCAAAAAGAGGAGGATTGGCATGGATGTTAGCTCAGGGCTGATTTTCCTCACAAAAAAAAAAAAAAAAAGAAAGGCCTGCTTAGAAGATTGGACCTTGGCTAGTACGTGGGACTTGGATTTTGGAAGCGTTCTCACTATTCTCTAACTGTTTACAGTGGCTCACATGCCTAAACTGTTTCTGCAAACAATGTGGTTTAGCTGAACACCTGCTTTCCTTCTGGGAGACTGGAATTTTGGTACGTGCTAAGCAGTGGGTGCCTACATAACCAGTCCCCAGTAAAAACTCTGGGCAC
Source organism: Diceros bicornis minor (assembly GCF_020826845.1). NCBI lineage: Eukaryota > Metazoa > Chordata > Mammalia > Perissodactyla > Rhinocerotidae > Diceros > Diceros bicornis. Next base: position 48,876,654 of record NC_080741.1, read on the forward strand.
CAAGTCTCTTATGAGCTTTCTGATAGACAACACTTCAAATGTGTTGTCACAATTGGTTGCTGGAGAAATTGTGTCCTGTGTTGACTCCACTGGGAGAGAACTCTCGGAAGCTTGCTCCTGATTTTCTCCAGACTTCTCCCCGTGAAGCTTTTCTCTTTGCTGATTTTGCTTTGTAGCCTTTCATTGTAATAAATCTCAGCTGTGAGTATGACTACATGCTGAGTCCTATGAATCCTGCTAGTGAATCATTAAACCTGGAAATGATCTTGGGGACTCCTGACACAAGGTATAAAATTCACCTTTTTAAAGTGTACAGTTTGATGAGTTTTGACAAATGTATACAGTTGTGTAGCCACCATCACAAGGAAGTTATAGGACATTTCCATCACCACAAGTTTCCTTATGCGACTTTGCTGTGAATTCTCTCCCTCCACTCTCAGCCTCTGGCAACCACTGATCTATTTTCTGTCCCCATAGTGTTGCCTTTTCCAGAATGTAATAAAAATGGTATCATGGAGTATGTAGCTTTTTGATTCTGACTTCTTTTGCTTAGCCTAATGTTTTTGAGATTCATCTATGTTGATGTGCATATGAATAGTTCATTCCTTTTTGTTGCTCAATAGTGTTCAGTTGTATGGCTGTATCACAGTTTATTTATCCCTTCACAGTTGATGTACATTTTGTTTTCTTTTTTTGGTGATTATGGATAAAGTTGCTATATACATACATATACAGGTGTTTATATGTACATATGTTTTATTTCTGAGTAAACATCTAGGAATGCAATTACTGGGTTGTATGTATGTTTACCTTTATAAGAAACTACCAAAGTGTTTTCCAGAGTGGCTATACCAATTTGCTTTCCCAGAAGTAATGTTTCAGAGTTCCAGTGGCTCCACATCCTCACCAGCACTTGGTATTGTCAGTCTTTTTTTTTTTTTTTTTGTGAGGAAGATCAGCCCTGAGCTAACATCCGTGCTAATCCTCCTCATTTTGCTGAGGAAGACCGGCTCTGAGCTAACATCTATTGCCAATCCTCCTCCTTTTTTTCCCCCCAAAGCCCCAGTAGATAGTTGTATGTCATAGTTGCATATCCTTCTAGTTGCTGTATGTGGGACGTGGCCTCAGCATGGCTGCAGAAGCGGTGCGTCGGTGTGCGCCCGGGATCCGAACCCAGGCCGCCAGTAGCAGAGCACGTGCACTTAACCGCTAAGCCATGGGGCCGGCCCTATTGTCAATCTTTTTAATTTTAGCAATTCTACTAGGTATGTAATGGTATCTTACTGTAGTTTTTCTAATTTGCTTTACCCTAAAGACCAAAAGATGTTGAGTATCTTTTCTTGTGCTTATTTGCTACCGAAATATCTTTTATGTTGGCATGTCTGTTCAAATCTTTTGCTAATTTAGAATATTGGGTTGTCTTCTTATGTTGAATTGTAAGAGTTCTTTGTATATTCTGAATACAAGTCCTTTATCAGATATGTGTTTTGCAAATATTTTCTCCTCTCTCTGGCTCATCTTTTCATTTTCTTAACAGTGTTTTTCTTTCTTTCTTTTTTTTTTTTGTGAGGAAGATCAGCCCTGAGCTAACATCCATGCTAATTCTCTTCTTTTTGCTGAGGAAGACCAGCTCTGAGCTAACATCTATTGCCAATCCTCCTCCTTTTTTTTTCCCCAAAGCCCCAGTAGGTAGTTGTATGTCATAGTTGCACATCCTTCTAGTTGCTATATGTGGGACATGGCCTCAGCATGGCCGGAGAAGTGGTGCATCAGTGCACGCCTGGGATCCGAACCCGGGCCGCCAGTAGCGGAGCACACGCACTTAACCGCTAAACCACTGGGCCGGCCCATTAACAGTATTTTTCAAAGAGCAGAAATTCTCAATATTTATAAAAATTACAAATTTTATCAAGTTTAATTTAACCAAAAATTCAATTACTTTAATCAATATAGGGCTATTAATGGTTATCTATTTCTTCCTGATTGAGCTTTAGTACTATTTGTCTTTGAAGGAATTTGTCCCTTTCATCAAGGTTAACAAAGTTATCGGCATCAAATGGTTCATAAAATTCCTTCATTATTATTTTACTTTCTGTAGGATTTGTAGTGCTGCATGCTCCATTTTTCATTCTTTCATTCTTGATCATTATGTAATTTGTGTCTTCTCCCTTTGTTTCTCGGGATCGGTCTGGTTAGCAGTTATAAATTTTATTAATCAGTTTTGGTTTCATTTATGTTCTCTATTGTTTTCTGTTTTTCTATATCATTGCTCTCAATACTGATCTTTATTTTTTCCTTTATTCTGCTTGCTTTGGGTTAATTTTTTTCTAGTTTATTAAGATGGAAACTTAGATCATGGATTTGAAATCTTCTTTTCTAACAAGAGCATTTAATGCTATAAATTGCCCTCTAAGCACTGCTTTACCTGTGTTTCCCAAATTTTGATCTGTTGTGTTTTCACTTTCATTCAGTTCAAAATATTTTATTATTTATCTTGTGATTTAGTCTTTGAATCATGGGTCAAAATGTGCTGTTTAATTTCCAAATGTTTGGAGTTGGGGTTTCCAGCTATCCTTGTTATTGATTTCTAGTTTAATTCTATTGTAGAGAATATGCTTTGTATGATTACAATACAGTAAAATTTTTAAAGATTTATTTTATGGCCCAGAGTATCATCTATCTTGATGAATCCTCTGTGCGCACTTGAAAACAGTGTCTATTCTGCTGTTGTAGGGAGGAGTGTTCTAGAAAGGTTAGAAAGGTCAATTAGATCAAGTTGTTTGTTCATGTCTTCTAAATCTTTAATGATTTTTCGCTTGCATATACTGAAAGAGGTGTGTTGAAAACTCCAACTATAACTCTAGTTTAGGCTATTTTGTCCTTTCATTTCAATCATTTTTTGCTTTACATTTTGGAGCTGTCATTACGTGTATACGCTTTTAGAACTGTCATGTCTTCTTGATGAACTGATCTCTTTATCATTATGTAGTGCCTCTCTTTATCCCTGTAATATTCCTTGTTCTACAGTCTATTTTGTATGTTATTAATATAGTTGAAGGAATTCTTCATCTATGATTTTGTGGTGGTCTTTTTTTGTTGTTTATTTCTAGCATTTTCATGACTCGTTTGTTGTAGTTTCCATCTTTCTGCTGAAATTCCCCATCTGTTTATGCATATTGTTCATCTTCTTCACTAGATCCTTTAACATATTAATTAGTCTCTGTCTGATAGTTCCTTTATCTGATAGTATCCTTCCTCTGGGTCTGGTTGTTTTAAACTCTTTATTACTTGCCAGTGGTTTGTTTCTCTTTTCTTTTTTGTCTCATGAGTTTTGAACGAATGCCAGATATTGTGTATAAAAGAATAGTAGAGACTTAGGTAAATGGGCATGTCTCTTTTTCTGTTAGGTTCCTAGTATAGAGACTGAGTCAATCAAGTTAGTAGTAGAGCTGGATTTGAGGTTTGTTGTTGCTATAATTCCTCCAATGACAGGCTACTGCTACCTTTTGATTAATGTAAGGCCTGAGATGCTGGAGTATTTTTGCACTCCATTTTCAGCAGGCCCTGAATTCCTGAACCTCAGAGGAGGAGGATCTGTTCGTGCTTTTTCCACTCCCCCAGCAGTAAACTGCTGTTGCTTGTTCATCAGGGTGAGGCCTGTGTCGGGGGCAGCTTTTCTGTTTTCCTGGTCCAGCTTTAGTCTTAGGCACACCTTGTGCACCTGAGTCTCAGGGTGGGGCTTTCTTCCCTTTCTTGCTCTTCCCCTCTTTACCAGCCAAACTCTGATTTGTATCTGAGAGGAGTCTTAGGTGGGAGCAAGTTTTCAGAGCCCCCTTTATGGTAGCAGACATTTGTATCAGTGGGGAGTCTGGGCCCACCCCTCTTCCAGGGGTGTGTGAGTTTGCTTTCACCCTTCCCTCACACCTCTGCTTGGAACTGATGGCAGAAGGATTCCTGCTCCTCCAACAGTTATGGAAGCAAGGCTTGTAGTAGGGAGTGAGGCTTTCTGCCTCTCCTGCAGAGGCAGGTGGCTTTGCTTTCACCCCTCTCCCAGAGGCAGTTCATTTTCCCTGGTCGTGGGAACAGGAGTGTTTCCAGCCCCTTAAAGCTTTTGCTTTGATTGATAGAAGAGTCTGGGAAGTGGGTCGTGTTTTGTTTCTGTGCACCACTAACTGGGGTGCTCTCAGGCCTCGTGCCTCCTACCCCTCCGTTTTTCGTGGGAGCACCCAATTGAGGCTTGTGGAAAAGAGCTTGTGAATGGCTGTAGACAACCCCTGTGTCTGGAACTCCCAGGGACTCTGAACTGTCAGGCTAGTTCACATTCTGCCTTTATGAATTCATTAACATTTTAGCTGTCTTCTTTCGTGCTTTTATGGTGCTCTCTCTTCTTCCTGGGCTCTGCTGTGGGCCGAGTTCATGTGTTCTGTCTCTCTTTGAAGGGGCTTATCATCCTTTGAAATTCAATTTATCTGGCTGCCTTGTGATTTCAGCTCCCTCATGGGCTCAAAAAGTTGTGATTGTGTAGGTTATCTGATTTTTTCTTGCTGTTAGGGTGCAAGTGATGTTCTCATGTGACTTTCAGCATCCTAGGTGCAAGCAACTCTTTGGGAGTGATTTTGTTACCAGAAAGGAAGATTGATAAATTTGACTACATAAAAATTTACTTTAATATTAACTTAACATTAAGAGTATGAAATTGCAAGCCACAGAGTGAGAAAAGACATTTGCAACACATATGACCAATAAAGGGCTCATAAATGGGATAAAGAATGCCCTTGAAGCAATAAGAAAATGATAATCTAATAGAAAAATGGGCTATGAAATTAAGGAGGTGCTTCTCAAAAGCAGAAATTTAGATGACTAACAAAAATATGAAAGAGGTGCAATCTCATTAATAATTAGGGAATGCAAATTAAAATCACAATTACTTACCACTACATGCCTACAAAAACGGCTAAAATTGAAAACATGTGATAATATCAAGTGTTGGCAAGGATGTAGAAAAAAGGCAACTTTGATCCACTGTTGGTGGGAGTTATTAATTGATACAACCACTTTTGACGTCATCTTGTAAAGGTAAAAATAGGCTAAATTTCATCCCAGCGATTCTGCTCCTAGGTATATACCTCAGAATTGCAGGCACATGTGCACCAGGAGGCTAACCCTTCTAATCGACACATCCTTCTTTTGGCTTTGATAAGCCTTTGGCTGGCCATCTGCTCCCTTAGGGTAAGTTTACCTATCTTTGTTCCCATGTACTTAGTGTAATTTCACTGTTACACACTCAGGAGATGCTACTACTTTCAAGTTTCCTTTAGTGGAGTCCCTCACTCTTCCCTCAAGCCTCTCATCTACCTGCAATGAGCTCCTGGGCTGTGGGAAGAGCCTCTGCTATAGTTCTCAGCAATGGCAGTGCTCACACACCTCATTACTCGTTTGGCCAGTAAAGCTGCCTTTATCCCCCTGCTGGCACACACCCTTTCCCCTGGGCCTGCAGGGTGGGTTTGTACAGCCCCTTCCACTTCCCAGAACACTTTCATATACCTTACCTTGTGTGCACTTCATGACTCTGGGAAGTAAGTTCCACCAGGCAGGGCTTTTGGACTGTTTTGTTCATTGCTATATCCCTGATGCCTAGGTAGTCCTATAAAAGGTAAGGATTTTGCAGTTGAAGAACCTTAGGTTCAGAGAGGTCACCTGACTCCCAGATGGAGAGGTCTTTTAGCTCTGAGTCTGCTGCTTTTTGGAGCACAGGCTAACCATTTCCTTTCTATAAATTATATGAGGAAGGACAAGAACTGTAAATATAGTATCTACGATGTGATGTCACACACAGGAAAGGAAACTGAACTAGAAGTCCAAGGTCTGGGTTCTAATATTGTCACTGATGCTTTCCAGCCCTAAGACCCAGTCTCCAGGCTCTGGTGAAGATGTGATGAGACCACAGATAAGAAAGTGTGTTGTAAATAGTAAGGCATCATCGTGGGTTGAACTGTGTCCTCCCAGAAAGATACATTGAAGTCCTAACTCCCGCTACCTGTGAGTGTGATCTAATTTGGAAACAGGGTCTTTGCAGTTGTACTCAAGTTAAGATGAGGTCATACTGGATTAGGATGGGCCTTAAATCCAGTGACTGGTGACCTTATAAGACCATAGAGACACAGACACACACAGAGGGAAGAAGGTCATGTGAAGGCAGAGCCAGAAACTGGAGTGATGTAACTACAAACCAAAGAATGCCAAGGATTACTGGTAACCACCAGGAGCTAGGAAGAAGCACGGAAGAATTCTTCCCTGAAGCCATCAGAGGGAGCATGGTCCTGCTGACACCTTGATTTTAGACTTCTAGCCTCCAGAACTGTGAGAGAATAAATTTTTGTTGTTTTAAGCCATTCAGTTTGTGGTAATTTGTTATGGAATCCCCAGGAAACTAAGACAGGTGTGGCATATGCGTAAAGGACACGCCTCGTGTAGACAGATGGTTCAACATTGCATGTATAATTCTCCTAAGTGAAAAGACCCATAAGTGCCGAAAGGCTCCCTAGACAAATGATTTTTCTTCCATGATGCCTAAGTTTCCCACATTTTCCGTTTGTCCTTTAGAGAAGAGGGCAGAAGACAGGTACGGAGTGGGGTGGAAAATGCAGAGAGAAGGGATCAGGGCACACTCATCTGAAAGCACCAGCGTGCTGAAGGAGGATGTCTCAAGCACTAGGCAATCACTGTAGGGGCGGGTGAGGGAGCTAACAGCAGAGCTGGAGGTCCCCAGAGAGGATGCTGGCCAGCCCTTGGAGCACAATCACTGAGAAGCACAAACACTGGCAGGAAACAGTGTCGGCACAGATAGACATCAATATATCCTATTCCATCACATCAGCCCCTTCTTAGGGTCAAAGGCTCTTGGCAACAGCTGGTAACTCTATTCATTAAGCCTGCACTGTCTCCTCTTTCCCCTTCCCATCTAGGTTTTCCTATCCCTCCTGCATGTGCTGTGAAGATGGCGTAGAGCCAAGGGCTCTGATCTGCATTTCATAATACTCTTGTGGGAAAAACAAAACACAATACTAATAAACCCTTACTTCTGCATGGGATTTAGAACTTACAAAGTGCTTTCACATACAATCTCTCTTGATTGGGCCTCCTTGTGAAAGGAGCCAGAGGTGCCTACCCATGCAAGATGGGTCCATCCCCTAATTCAGAGAGTATAGGAAGTCCTAAGCAGAACTATGCCAAACCCTCCAAAGTGGATAAGGGTCAGGTGAGGAAACCGTAATACACACGGGCCATAACCTAACATCTCACTATGCAGCCCTATCCAAAAGCAAAGAGCAGACTGAGCTCATGGCACCAGCTGAATGCCATCTGGGCAAGAGTCCCAAGATGAAAATAAAGGACCTCTGTTGTCAGTAAATGGGAGACTAGGTAAATTGGACCAATCCTTCCACTAAGGACAACCAAAAAGCTGTACAAACATCTGAAAAGCATCAAAGAGCTAACAAGATACTAAAGAATTACTAGGCTGACATCCCAGAGAAGACAGGTGAGCCTAGCATTCAGGGCCACATCTTCCCTGGAGGCATTTGCCCATTTAGAAGAGGTGACTAAGAGAATGAGTTGTGTTTCTGAAAATCTTGCAGGGCTGGGGGGTAGGGGTTGGAGTACAGGGGCCGCCAAACGTAGGACACATAAACCACTGCCTGTTGTGGGCTGTGACCCCAGAGGATTGTGCCCTAGGGGTAAGGATGAACCAAAAGCCAACCAGCCCTTGCATAGTCTGATAGGTCTGCAGCCTGGCTTCAGTGGCTGGGAAAATCTCCATCCTTCAACCTGGATTAATGTGATCCCAGAATTCTATAGCCCCTGGGCACCTGACGGAAGCAAACCTAACCCTCTTTAAAGAAAGAAATCATCCCAGGCCTCAAAATATGTCAATAAACAATTTATCAAATACAATGTCCAGCCCAAAATAAAAAAAGAGGCACATGAGATGACAAATCAGGGAGAACCAGCAGAAATTAGGCAACAGAAACACACTACAGGGATTCCAGTTATTGGAATTATCACAGATTGAACACAGGCAAAGTTCTAGAAAACTCCTCCAATAGTCAGTAATTCTGGCTATTTGAACTCTTCATTCTCTCTAATCCAGCTTCATTTGTTGCCTGGATTGCTACAGTCCTCATTCTGTCTGCCTTCATCACTGTCTCCAGACGTATCTTTTTAGAAGACAGATCTGACCCTGCCTCAGCCCTGTGCTTAGTGGCATTCAAGGCCCTTCGCAATCTGTCCTAAATTGCCCTTTCCAGCCTCATCATCTAGGACCCCTCCCTCTCACAATCACTAGTCATATAGCACAACTTTCCTATAGGTGTTCTCTCTCTACCTGAATGTCGTCTTTTTTGCATCATCCTAAAAAATGCATCCTTCCAAGTCCAATTTAAACCTCCTCTCCCTGAAGCCATTGGAACTCTTAACTCCGACTCTCACAGCTTTGCACAAACCTCTATTATAATACTGACATTCTGTATTATAATCATTTGTTTATAAGTCTGTTTCTCAAGTACACTGTTAACTTCTTGAGGTTAGGGTCTATCTTATTCATCTATCGTTCCTAGCATCTAGCATAGTGCCTGGCTGAGTAAGAGCTGAATAAATATTTATGAAAGAAGGAAAGAATATTCTTTTTATTTTATTTTTTTGTGAGGAAGATCAGCCCTGTGCTAACATCTGCCAATTCTTTTTTTTTTTTTTTTTTGCTGAGGAAGACTGGCCCTGGGCTAACATCCGTGCCCATCCCTTTATATGGGATGCTGTCACAGCACGGCTTGCCAAGCGGTGTGTCGGTGTGCACCCGGGATCCGAACTGGCGAACCCTGGGCGGCCGCAGCGGAGCGTGCGCACTTAACCACTTGTGCCACCGGGCTGGCCCCGGAAAGAATATTCTTTTTTGTTTTTGTTTTTGTGAGGAAGATCAGCCCTGAGCTAACATCCATGCCAAGCCTCCTCTTTTTTGCTGAGGAAGACCGGCTCTGAGCTAACATCTATTGCCAATCTTCCTCCTTTTTTCCCCCAAAGCCCCAGTAGATAATTGTACGTCATAGTTGCACATCCTTCTCCGGCCTCAGCATGGCCGGAGAAGCGGTGCATCGGTGCGCGCCTGGGATCCGAACGTGGGTCGCCAGTAGCAGAGCGCGCTCACTTAACCGCTAAGCCATGGGGCCGGCCCTGGAAAGAATATTCTTAATAACAGGTGCTACAGACTGTTATGGACTGAATTATGTCCCCCACAAAAGTCATATGCTGAAGCCCTAAACCCTAATGCGACTGTATTGGGAGATAGAGCCTATAAGGAGGTAATGAAGGTTAAATGAGATCATCAAGGTGGGGCCCTAATCTAATTGGACTGGTGTCCTTAAGAAGAGGGAGAGACACCAGAGATCTCTCTCTCTCTACATACTCATAGAGCAAAGGCCACATGAGGACACAGTGAGAAGGTGCCTGTTTGCAAGTCAGAAAGAGAGGCCTCGCCAGAAACCAACTCTGTTGACACTTTGATCTTGGACTTCCAGCCTCCAGAACTGTTAGAAAATAAATTTCTACTGTTTAAGCCACCCAGTCTGTGGTATTTTGTTATGGCAATCCAAGCTGACTAATACATAGACCATTTCTGGGATTTCAAACATGTATAAATACATATCTTCAATGAAGGTAAGAATTCAACTCAAACTGACAAGAATGGGTAGGGAGTAGACACAATAACATCAGGAAAATGGTTTTTTAAAAAGTTTTATTTCAAGAACTTTGTTTTTTACTGGTATTTCAAAAAAAGGTGGGTCAAAGTACAAAAAAAAAGTCATAACAGCATAGATTTAGAAATCACAGCAGCAGAAGCAATGTACAGACAGCACAGACAAAACAATCCAATGTATGCAATTCGGTTCAGGTTCTTTGCTTATTTTGTGTTTTTTTCCCCTCCTGTACAAAATACATCAAAGCATGCCATGAGATCAGAAAAAAGAAAAGAGTTTAACAAATGGTTACAAGAAATAGACTCTGTACAAGAGGAGATAATGTTTCTTCCCCCACCCCCGCCCTCCATTTCCTCTCTTCTTGCTCTGCTTTAGGTTAAGTTATTCTGAAGACAGTTCACCTCCAAGTCAGCCTGGTCACCTTTGCCACCCTCAAGTTTGGGCGACATGGAGTTCTGGAAGTTAAATGACTCCTCTTCTTTCAGGCAGGACTTGAGAGCTTCCTGGATTTTGTGGGGAGCACTAGGATCATCCTGGAAGAGGAAAACAGTAAGGGAGGGGCCGAAAGGAGACAATGGGAAGAGGGATCAAACAACAATCTCAGGCTTTTCTATCTGGCTAAAAGAAGCATGACTGAAAGAAGGAGGAAAGCTTGAAAGAACCAAGGCAACTCATTAGCAGCTACTTTTTAGGAAAGTCATCCTCAAAAACACTGGCCAGATATAGATGAAAACTTGACAGGTAATTGGATTACAAATACCTTTAACGTAGGCCATCCAAGGTTTTCTCTTTGACAGAGACTGGGGAGCAACATTCCCTTTTAATACTTGGCCTGGTCACTCTGAAGTCTCACCTGTTGGTGAGCTCTGGTTGGCCTGCCCTGCCCCTCTTCCCATGGCCCTCCATCCTGTTGTTTTCTGCTCTCACAAAAAGGTCTTGGTCAGGGGCTTGCCCCGTGGCGTAGCGGTTAAGTGCGAGCGCTCCACTGGTGGCGGCCCGGGTTCGGATCCCAGGCGCGCACGGAGGCACCGCTTGTCAGGCCATGCTGTGGCGTCGTCTCATATAAAATGGAGGAAGATGGGCACAGATGTTAGCCCAGGGCCAGTCTTCCTCAGCCAAAAGAGGAGGATTGGCATGGATGTTAGCTGAGGGCGGATCTTCCTCACAAAAAAAACAAACAAAAAAACCCAAAAAGGTCTTGGTCAGGGAACATTTCTTGTCAGTGCATACAGTGGGGAGTGAACAGGTCTATGGTCAGGCGCCGAGCTGCTGCTGGCAAAGTTAAGGCCCCTGTTTCAGAGAAACTTACAGTAACTCCTGTCTTCCCACTACTCTTTTCCCTTAGGACCACCTGAGGGGATTATACCCAATGCAATTCAGTGGGCCTCAATTCTTTTCAGGTGCCCCAAATAGCTAGTGTAAGTGCTCAGAACTCTGCTGATCAAAGAGGTTGTGTAACCATCCAGGCAGGTTCATGGGTGGCAAGAAGGGTAGAGAATGTCCCTGTCTGACCAGCTAGCTCAGACCTTTCTTGCTTTAACCACTTCAAAATTCAAGGTAACTATCACACTTAAGGACCAGGGCATTCTCCATAAAACCGTGGTGAGCTCTTGTCCATGATGCCTGCTACCGAGTTTGACCCATAACAGCATCAGGTCAGAGCAGTGACTGGTTGGAAAGTAGGTAAAGGCTCCAGGCTTATATAGGACACTCTCGGTGTTCAAAAGCACTGTGCATATAGAAATCACTGTCACCTGACCCCCGCTCCCAGCCTTACTTAGCACTTTTCCAGAAGGCCAGCTTGAACAGAGCAATTAAATAGAGTTTCAAAGACCACGGGAATGATTTACACACAACAGGGGAGCACATGCTCTCCATTTCCAATGAGACAAGAACAAGAGGAAATGAACTTCATGATGTGAAGAAAAGTGGATTTAGTGAGTCCTTACAGACCTGGGCATCAAAAGCAGTGATGCCATGAAGGTGGGGGCCCAAACTAAACTGGACCTCCATCTGGCATAAGTCTTGGGAACTACTGTGCAGCCCCGACTCCTAGCATTCCAACACAGCCATATGGGCATTCTTCAGCCCAGGGGCAGTGAGTCCAGGCCCTGGATCCCTCCTTGTCCAGACACAAACCTCTATCAGAAGGATGCAGGCAGTCAGTGCTTTACCAAATACGTGAAAGAAACAGAGTCCGGGAAGTAAGAAAGATTTAAATAGGGGGAAAAAAGCACTGAGGGACACCATGGAGAAGTCCCAATAATAGAGTGAAGTCCTGGAAGGTCTGTCAAATCTTAAGAGGACCAAGTTATATCCACAACATTCCATGGATGGCACAGCTGTCAGGGCACCATCAGTGTCCGGGCAGTGTGCCCATGAATTTCAGGTGACTTCATTCAGGCTGTGCACCTGGAAGGTGTCCAGCTTCCTACATACTCGCCATTCATCCCGGAAAACTTGCAAACCTCCGCAGCAGGTGCTGAGGAGCCGCCGGCTTTTCCCTTTCCTCCTGATGTTCCCTTCTGAGGCTGGCTGCTCAGCTACACCACGCTCAGCTACACGCGCTCAGCCACTGGCTCACCAGCTGCAGGGCCCCACATTGGTCCAAGAGGGCCCAGGCAAAGAGCAGCACAGGTGCTGTGAGCAGCAGAGAGGAAAGGGAAGTGCCCTTGACACAGGCACCAGTGACTGACCCTTCCCCCACCACAGACCCAAAGCGGCAGAAATTTTTGTTTGAAATCTTTTCAGATTGTAGCTGGTGCCAGGCAGGAAAATGACCCACTCAACCTACTTTACTTATATAAAAGAAATAACCCCTCTATTAAGATAAATAGAACTCTCCAAAATTTTAGGAAACACCAATACCAACAAGGGAATCTGAGGGGTGAAGGAGAGGGCTGGGGAGAGATGAAATGAGCAGGACTGACTTGGTCGCCTGCCCGTTTCACCTCCCAGCTCACCTGGAGGTTTTCTCACCCTCATCCTGCTGCCAGCATCACTTGTAAGCAATCAGTGTGGTGGGTAATGCAATGAATAGGGCTGCACTTCACAATAAAGTGGCAACTGTCTTAACAGTCAATGCCCACAAGATCTTGAATATAACCAAATCTAACTTTCGGGCTAGGTGGAAAGAATTAGAGATGAAGGTAGAAAGTCTGCCAGCACACTGCCTGCTGGACAGGAGAGTCATCCCGTCCACATGCTCAGAACTTTGGCAGAGAGGACAAGATGTCCCCTGGGGACAGCTGAGGGAAGGATACCAGGTGGAAATGACCCTCAAGATCCAAGGGGAGCCAGAGACCACCAGGGCCTCATCTTGCCACTTCCCTGAGGGATGCCCCAAGTGCTGCCCAGACAACTCCATGGCCCTTCTCAGGCAGAGTCCACCATGGCTGACCACCCCCTGCTCTGGTCTTCTTTTCAAGGCTTGCCATATTCTGAACTCAAGATCAGTGGTAACTTTGATGTACAAATGCCGTACTTTCCACAAAGCTAGGTCAGCCAAGAAGAACTGGAAACCTTTGTATTGGCTCATGCAACCAAGGCCTCTAAGAGGAGCTATTTCCTTCCCCTCCCTCTTTGTGAAGAGGAAAGGTGTCTGTACTTGAGGTACCAGAAACGCATGGGTCAGAAACTTTCCTAAGGACCCTTGCACTCTGCCAGGCAGATAGGAACTAACTGTGGACAATGAATTTAGGAACCACTGTACCGGTCAGACCTGCTGCCCCACACATACAAGATGGCAGATCATATAGTGGAACCAAGAGACCCTGCTGTAGACCATCATTCACTAGCATTCCATAAATGATGACTAAACGTGTATTACTACAAGGGGCTGGGTAAGGTAGGGATGGAGTGTCCCAAGATGAGCAAGACTCTGTCCTGCCCTCAAGGGGCCTACATCTTTGTGTGTCGATTAATGTGGTTATCAATCTTCAAGTTTATAGTACAGCCTGTTTCCTTGGTTATTATACCCATCTTGAACTTATTAATATCTTGGTGTACACCAAGCAAAATAATATCTGTTCTTTCTCTACTCTTTATATCAAAGACTTTAAAAAATTATCCTAGATTTACCTCTTTCATTTCTTATTTAACTGGATCCTTTACTCCTCCTCCACCAAGCCAAGTTTTTCTTTTCTGGGATCTGGTGAACAAGGTGTCATTTACTATTATTCTCTCTTTCCCCTTCTGGGGCCACACTTTCCCCTTCTATAAAAAAAGACAATGGTCTAGATTTGTGCTGTCCAATGTGGTAGCAGTAGCCATATTTCGAGAGCTCTATAGCCACAGGTAGCTAGTGGCTGCCGTAGTGGACAGTGCAGATGTAGAAACTTCCACTGGACAGCACTGGTCTAGATTATTAAGGCCCCTATGAGCTCTGATACTCAATGGTCCATTATTTCAAATAACTTCTTCAAAATTTCCTCTTAAACTCCATTGTTTCCATCTGAAGAGCCTTAGGTTAGCTCCCTTATCTGTGTAATGATGCATCTACGTTGAGGAGCCTGCATCATGTGCAGAATTCTTGGATTTAGATGTGACATAATTTGGGGCTTGAATGGATTTACTGCTTCATTTCTGAAATTCTCTTTGATAGTATTTTACTGGTTAGTCTGGTCCAGACAACACACTAGGCAGGGTCTTTAGAAAATGGTCTATTGGGACCTTTTATTGGGTTTCAACTGGTATTTATGAACCCATCCTCCTAAGAACAGAATTTGCCCCTAGACTTATGGTTCCACTAGTGTTTTGTGCTCACCTCAGCCCTAACCAGTGTGTATAAGACTGCCAGTTTTTAGAGTCCTCAAACAGTGTCAAGGACACTGTTTTCCAGAGGTTTTTCCACTCACTCCAAAGAGCAATCACCATTTGCTTCAATGGCATCAGGAAATTCCCTAGCAATGAAAGCAGAGCCTTTCTCCTTGATATTGAAAGCAGAAAGACAAAAATCAGGCTTCTAAGCCTAGACGAAGCCAAAAAGCATGAATCATCCTAGAAAAAGATCTTTGGTACTACCGATAACTCTGCTTGTCAAGGAAGTGACACACCATCAAGCCCTTATTCCCACTTTCACCACCCCAACTGGTTTCCCTAAGCTTATCTCCAGAGCTCTGAGGAGTGGCTCCACACTCTGAAATAGACAGAAGACATGGGCAGCAGCTGAAGCACGCATAAGGGTAGATGTGAAGAAGACTAGTTACCTGACAGATAACGTTATCATAGTGAGCCAAGGCACGGGCATGGGGGGAGGAGGTACGGGGAGTGTCGCAAAGTTTTCTTACATTTGGGTGAGAGCCCTCGGCAATGGTGGAGAGGGAGAAGTTATCGTTGTGAAGCTCAGATGGGGTCCGGAATTTGCTGGTTAGGACAGAAGAGAGAAAGGGAGATGTAAGAGAAATGATCATGGCAAAATCTGACAAAATCTTCATGGGTCAAATACTGTATTTCATCAAATGCCGCAGATTGTAATAAGATGAGCCATTATTTGATGTACCACTAAGAAAAAACTTCTACCATTTAAACCATGATCCAATACTTTCTGATCACCTAGAGTTTTTATTATATACTTGAAGTAGCTCATTTAGACTTTAAAGAACTGACAACGATATGAACAGCTATGACCACGTTTGTGCATGCCAGACAATTATAACTACACCATGACTGCCATCTGGCCAACAGTGATTATAAGATGCCAGTGATTGTAAGACACAATCCAATTTCAGAGATGTTATTATGTGAAAAAAAAAATGTGTATCTTAGAATCAATAAACTGCAGCAGTATCTGTGGTGTATTGGGCACATGTAGCCTTATCAGAGCAGTAACCAGGCTTGGGAAAGAAACAAGGTATGCAGAGGGGAACAAGGAAAGCAGTGTCTGAGCTGAAGAGGCGAGGGAGCCATGCTCTGTGCAAAACACATAGCTAAAGGAGGACGGCATAGAACGAGGCCCTGTCCCTGGACACAGCTCTTGCTTCCCTCCTCCCCTGGAGTTAGTTGCTCCTTCTCTCCCTCATCCTCAGCAGCAGCTGCGCTGATAGGTAGTCCCAATCCCTCCCTCCCCCTCTCCCCACACACCCCCTTGGTGTAGGCATGAGAAGCCAAGGGTCCTGGCTTGTGATCACCTGCACAGATACTGCCCCTGCCTCAATGCACAGGCACAAAGGAGAGACCCTTTCAGCCCCACGACGGTTAGCCGAAAGGCTGTAGAGAGTTGCCGGCATCCACACACTGCATGAGTTTACCCAGCAAAGGAGCAACAGATGGCGTTTTGTCCTTTTCCCAGGACCCAGGGAAAGTTCCTCAGTCACAGTCTCTGGAGGGAGTCTCAGGTCAGGGGGAGGGGATTAATGGAGCAACAGGTTGAAAGGGAGGTGGAGGCACTTCTGCATATATTGTCTCTTGGGCCCCAAGGAAGCTGAATTCCAGTCTCCTTCTTTTGTGACTCCTGTGACACTTCAGAAGGTTCTTTACTTTGCTTAGTGATAAGAATGATGATCTCTTGGTGTGTAAAGTCACATTCGAGTATTCAAGGCATGGACTTAAAGGGTAAACGCACGTTGATTCTCACATACACAGAGCAGTCACTCCTCTACTAAGAGAAGAGCTGAAATAAGACTCTATATCTCCATACAGCCCTTAAAATCCACAGCAGATGAAGCTAAGGCTAGGCCCCTCCACCCCTCAAATTCTACTTAGGAGAGGTAAAGAGGATTTCCTTAAGTTCCTTGCATTTCTATCTGGACCAAGGGTTGACAAACTTTGAAAAGCAATGCACTGCAGTGCTAAACCCTTTCTCCTCAGCATTCATTGAGGAGGACCTGGTATTCAGCGACAGCAGATTTAAGGGAAGTAGAGTTACTTCACACTGATTTGTGAATGAAATCCTCACACTGTCCACTGACTGTCAAAGACCTGGGAAGCAGGTGCAGTCAGGTGGGGGCGGGAGACTGAGCACAGTAACTTACTTGGGGACCAGAGCCAATAGTTGCTATATGCTGGTTGCCTTTTCTTTAAGCATTCTCTTTCCTGGGGTGGGGGGTGTTAGACATGGTGCTGGATAGCTGCAGGGTGCCACAGGGGCTTAGCTTTTGCTGCAATTCCAGCACAATCCGTGCAGGAATGGATATGCTTGGGTGAATCTTTGGTGTGAAAAACACAACTAGGGATGGAAAGCACGTGCCAGAAACCCTCAAGACAACATCCCTGGATCAGATGGAGGAGCACAGATGGAGGGGTCGGGGTGGGGCTAGCTGACACAGACTCACTTGGTCCTACGCAGCTTGGTATTCTCTGTCTTGAGCAGATAGAGCTTCTTGGCGAAGAACACCGTCATCATGAAGAGCAGGAGCAGTACGAGGGCAGCTGAGCCGACGGCCACACACATCACCTGGAAGTCAGTGATGATGGACTCGCAACGCATCCCCTTGTGCCAGATGTAGTCCTGTGTGTTGCACCTGCAGCAGCAACAGGGTGAGACTGAGGCAATGGGCAGGCAGCCATGGCCATGGCAAGGGCCTGGTCTCTGACCCCAGAACTTACCTCACAGCCTGTTCCTACAACTGTCTAGAGGAATTGTGATGCCCCCAATCTATGCAGACCTTATAGTTGATATTCTTGCCCCATCTTTATCACCACCCTATGAAGCGGGCCAGGCAGCTCTGAGGTCCATGATATAAACGAGGTAACCAGAGCGCTGAGCAACTGAGTGCACTGGCCATTCACACAACTGTTAGGTGACCGAGGAGGGAAGGCAATCCTGGTTTTCCACCTCGAAACCTCAATGAGGACAATCAGAGGATTCTCTCAGGCCCCCCTGCCCTGGGATCTGGGTAAAAGACAGATGAAAAACAAGATGAATAGGAGCTTTGGCTACAAAGTAGTAGGATCCGCCCTACAAGTGAAAACCTATCTTGTTGCTTTGCAGTCCCATCTAGTTCACGTGGCTAACCAGACACTGAAAAATAAAGAAGCGACAGACAAGGACAAGCACAAAGATGGGTGTATATTCTCCTATCTCTGCAGCCCCTAAAGCTTCCTGTCCTATTACCATGAGAACCGTCATGCATCAACCCTCTGGGTGGGTTTTAGTTCTTTTGTTGAGTGACTTTCTCCTGCCCTTGGGGACATTCCCAGGCTCCAACTCTTCCAATGACATTGCTGTTTCCATGGGAACCAGGCTGCTTCAAAGAGGAAAGATGTGGAAGGATACAGAAGCAGGCAAAGGAGGGAGGACATGAACCTCAGAGTGAATGACAGAGAAGAGAAAAGCGTCCAGAAATGGGGAAATTATGCATCAGAGAATTGGCTACTCCACACCCAGAATACGGTGGGGAGACATATCTAACAGGAAATTCTTTCTTTTCCAACTGGTCCTCTGTGGTGATAGCTATCTGTCTGAGGATGCCGGGGAAAGCAGATCCCTCTAACCCACTATTCTAGGGAAGTTCTGCCACAGCTCTGATCGTTTCTCTGCAGTGGGTCATGGTGACAGAGACAAAGGCACACTGCAGTCTGCAACTAAGGGCTTGGCAGTCTCCTGTGAGGGGAATGCAAAACAGTTTTCGAGCCACTGCAGGGCCTGGGTGTACACAGCTGGAGGAGGAATCTCCGGTAGGGAGGCACGAGTGCGATCCTGGGATGGCTGGTGAGCAAGGGGAACTGGAGAGGACTTGTGGAGAAGCCCTTCTGAGGCAGTGACCCATCAGCAGGCCCATAGTCAGCAGAGCCACGCAGCTTAGTGAGGACAAGCTTACTCCTCCACTGGGGAATCCCCTGAGAGCTCCAAGAGGCTCTGGGGACTTTTCTAGCTCTCCAGAGGCAGCAAGAGCTCCAAATCTCATACTCTGGTGGGGAGCTTACTTTGAAGGTGAAAACTCAAGTCTCCAATAGGATGAAAGATAATGATTTTGCACAGAGATTCCATAGCTCCCAGGCTAAAATAATCACTATAGTCTTCTCAATTAAAGTTTGAGGAGCAAAATCACAGGGTTTCCCCATAGTTGTGGTAGCCCTTAATCAACTGGCAAGGTCTTGTGGCCGTAATTTCTTGATTACAGTTCCTCCTCTTAGCAATGCCTGGACAAGTCTAACCAGAACTGTGTGGACACATCCTGCATGAGTGACCCTACTGTCACGATCATTCATAGAAAAGAACTTCACAGGAAGGAATTCGAGCTTTAAAGCAAAGGCACAACATTCATGCTTTCTATATGTTATTCTTCTATTAGAACATCAAAACCCACAGAACCTGAATTCTTCACATACCTCCAAAAGACCAAGAAAAAGAAACATTGGGAATGACACTTAAAAAAGAGATACCCACATTACAGAAATGTTCCTCCTAGGACCAGTGGAAACAAGTCCCAGGGGAATATGAGGGCTCTACTTCACTTCTGGGGCCTGTAAAGGATGGAGACAAGCAAACCACCCAGATCACCCCTGACTTGTGATTCTTCCAGAATAAGCTGGTGAGCTCTCCCACAGGTTAACTACCTTGCCATGAAGGCAGGTGTATGGGGTAATTACTGATGAGGCATGAGATGGTGGCTTCAGACCATGTCCTTAGAGACGCTAAACTCTCTAGGTCTTTAAAAACATTCTGGATTGGGTATCCCAAGGAAGACAAACATCAAGGTAGACGGGAAAATGCCACTATTCAAAGTTAAGAAATCCCACCACATCTGCTATACCAGAAAAGACTCTGCTTGATTCAACTTATTTGAGTGGCTGCTCTCTGAGTCTGCTCCCAATGAGAAGGTCTTCACTCTGACTTGACAGGCCCACCCACCACACATACCCCACAGGAAGATGGGGCCCTCCTCCTGTCACACATATGGCTCCAAGGGAGTGTCCAGCAGCTATCTTTCCTCCAGAGTTAGTTTATGGGCCCACTCTTTTTGCTAGTACAGCCAGAACTCTCCAACAAAAATGCCTCAAGCCAGCAAAGGCCTCTTTCCAAAACCCTTAGAGAAGTCCCTTCATTTTGCCTTTATAGTTTAGTGATTTGGTAAAGGACAAAACACTTAGAGGAAATAGAAAATGTTATTTCTGAAGAACCTCTCCTAGTGATGAGATCACAGGAAGTTCACTAGGAAGTAATTCTGTAGAAGACAAGTGAGTGAACATCTCTTAACTGAGGGAATCCTGTGAATGCACAACCTCTTGGAAGTTATACCTGTCCCATTCCCCCCTTTGCTGAGTGTGCCTCACATACACTCTTCAGGAGTTCTGTTACAAGCCCTTGTGCACCTGCCTGCCACACCCTTACCTGCAGAAGGCGCCTATGTTCTCCACCAAGTAGCACTGGCCACCATTGTGACAGTAACTTGGGAAGAGGTCGCACACTGACCGGCACGAGCCGTTATGCCGCACCAAGCCACTGCGGCACTCAGTGCCATTCTCACTTGGGGCTAGGTCTCTGCCTGGCTCTCCTGGGCGGGGCCTGAGAGCGATGCTGCTGCCAGGGACCATCCCCATAGTATGCTGTGGAGGGACAGCATGCCACCGACTGGTGGGCTGGCCTGTCCCAGGCCCCAGAACAGGCTTCTCAGTGGGCACTAGAAGGTTGTTTTCATCTTCCAGGTCTCCACCTCCTGCTGCATCCTTGTCATCCTCCTCTTCCTCCTCCTCTTCATCTAAGTCATCATAGAAGGATGTGGTAGGGTAGAAATCAGATTCATCAAAGGGTGTGAAGTCATCGTATAAGTCAAGCAGGCTCCAGGAAGGGGTCTTTCCTCCATTATCAGGGTGGTGCTCTGAGCTTCCTGGTGACCCAGGGAAGCTCCCCAGGTCAGCGCCACGATCCTCACCATCCAATCCTTCGAAGTAGTCAATGTCAATTATATCTGATGCCGGTTGGGGCTCCAGTGTGCCCTGAAAGGGATTCGTGGGCTCTGGCCCATGAGGGTCAGGTGTGCTGCCTCCCAGGTTCAGCCAAACCTCCAAGGGGCTCTCCTTGGAGAGTTCAGGGCCTGGGCTCAGCTTGTCACCAGGGGTGGTGGAGGGTGGTCCACTGGCCTCTGTAGCCTCGGAGGTTGCAGGGGGCATCGATGACTGCCCGAGGGCCTCATCAGGAGCCGGGAGGGTTGCTGGAAGGGCCTGGGTGTCTCCGCTGCCCGCCTCTGCGGTCACTCCGCCCAGGCCTGGGCTGTCAGCCTCCAGCCAGGCGGTGCCTGTCACGGCCGCCGACGCCTCCAGCGCCTCCTCTGGCCCGACCCCAGGGCCCACCACGGCCTGCTCGCCACCGAGCGCGGCCCACGAGGTCACATATTCCCCAGCTGCGGGCTGGCCGGCCTCCTCCCGCGTGTTGTTGGCACGCGGCTCCCACGCCAGGCCGCTCATCACCCGCTCCTTGGCCTCGACAGCACTGCGCGTCTCACGAGCTGTGGGCGGGAGGGAGAGAGGCGGGGCGTCACAGCAGCGCGCGTGGTAGGCCTTAGGCCCCGCCCCGCCCCGCCCCGCCGAGGCTCGCTCTCCTAGACCAGGGCCAACCCAAAGCCGCCGCTTCAACGCTTCCCGAGGCCACGCCCCATCTTTAAGCCCCGCCCCGAGCCCGCCCCCCAACCCTGGGAATACACCCGGCCCAACGTTTCCCCGCCCAGGCCCCACCCCTCAAGCGTCAGGCCTCGCTGCCGACACAACCCGCAGTCTAACCACAGGGGCCCCCAATTCCGGATCTGGCAAAAGTCTTACTCTCTAGGCTCCACTCCACCTCCAGGCCCCGCACCGAAGTCGCACCCTTAGGGCCCCACCCCACTCCGAGGCCCCGCCCTGAACTCCTATCCTCTGGCCCCTCCGTCACCTCCAGGTCCCGCCCCAAAGTCTCACCCTTAGGTCCCGCCCACCCAGGCCCCTCCCCCAGCCCGCACCTCGGTCCGCACAGCCTGGTCCGGGCCGCCGCCCACCACTCGGCCTCCCCCAAGTCCCCCACCTCGTTGCGCGCACCTTCCCCCGCCTGGGTCTCAGGCAAGGCGCTGCCCCGCCCCCTTGCCACAGCTCGCGGACTCCGCCTGTACCCGAAGCCAGCCGGACACCGGCCCAGGGTGGGGCGCGAGGGCCGCTGGGGTCACGGTTGCAGTCGTTACCTACCCGGCGAGGCCCCGGCGGCGAGGACCAGCGTGGCCTCCAGAAGCAGCAGCAGCGGCGGCGGCCCCCGGCCCGGGCCCCCACCCCCGGCTCGGCCCATGGCTCGGCGCCCCCACCGCTGTCCGCGGTCTGCCCGGCTGGCTGCCCCCTCGGCTTGCCGGCCACCGCGCCCGTGCTGCGGCCGTCTCAGCCCACGATGGGCAGCGCGAGAAGCCGCATGCCGCCACCGCCGTCCGCCGCTGTCCCCGGCGCGCCGCGCCTCCCCGCCTCCCGCGCCGGCGCTGCCGCGCTGAGCGCCGCCCCCACCCCGCCCGCCGCGCCCGCCCCGCCGCACGTAGGTCTGACGCCGACCCTGCTCAGTTTGCCTGCCAGGGGGACAGACAGACCCCCTGCTCTGGACGCGGAGACAAACGGACGAGGAGTCGCGCGGGAGACCTGCGGGGCGGGGCCGCGGTCCCGCCCTCCCCGTGGAGGGCTGGCACGGGTCCCCTACGCCCGAGGAACCCACCCACCACGCGGCGAGCTCGGAGGCGGGGGTCCCAGACACCCGCAGGCTCGGGGCGTGGCTCAGAAGGACCGCAGGGGGCGGAAGCCCGAGCCCTCGTTGTGGCAATGAGTCGAACCGGGGCGCACTGAGCCTCTCGGATTTCTCTGCCAACCCCGTATTCGGGGCAGGGAAGGGTCTCGGGGAGGTCTCCAGGTCCCCACGAGGGCGGAGCGGGCGCTGGCAGGCCTTAGGCAAGGGGGTGAAGCCGACGGCCCAGGCTCTAATCGGATCAGACCTAATCCGTCCGCAGCCAAAGCTTAGACGTCACACAGCCAGGCCCGCCGGAACGCATCCCGGGGTCAGGGGGCAAGACCTTCTTGGGGCTGTGGCTACCCTGCCTTCCTTCTGGCCTCCTCGGGGCAGCTTGGGAGCGGCCTGTAATCTCGATTCCTTCCTCCCGCCCAGGATACATCGCCCCCATGTGTCCCGGGCCACCGAAGTTCAAGTTCTTGGGTAGACCCAAGCAGTCTAGATGGCAGCTTAGGGACACGCGGATGCCAGGCCAGGCGGTATAGTAGCCTGCGAGCCCCGTTCAAAGCTCACTGTGCAGCCCAGGACCACTCACCCCCAGAGCCCTGCTTGGTGGGGAGGCACAGTCTCGGCCTAGTCACCTAGTTTATCCCTCTAAACCGACCGTCTACCTCCTGATCTGTTATTGACTCAAATGATGACACTCGGGATACCCCCGCCCCAAGAGATGGGAGCAATTCTGGTATTTGAGGGACACTCTCATTTCTGTCCCTGGGGAACCGTCTAAGTGACCACAACAGAGGTTCTATCTCCTAATCTCTCTAGTAGGTGTCTCCGGATGGGATTGCCTTGGTTCAAAGCCTGTTTCTCTCAACTGGAAGTAATGCTGCAGTCTTGTTTGCTCAGCCTGGTGTTCCCTCCCCTTCAGGTTTGCCTGGCAAACTCCTTAACCAAGAAAGCTCAGTTCTTATCACTCCCCCCCCCCCCCCCCCCCCCCCCCCCGGGGAAACCCTCTCAGCCTGCTCCCAGCAGTTAGACCCTTACGATCTCATCATCTGTCTACAGTAATTCCCCAATGAACTGGAAGGCACTTGAGTGCACAGCTCCTCTGTCCCCAGTGAACTGCAAGGCACTTGAGTGCACAGCTCCAGGCACAGAGGGAAGCTCCAGAAGGCCTGTAGAAGGCATAAATGAATGAATGGCAACCATCTACTCCCACACCAGAACTGTGGGTCTGGAGCTCCCTGCAAAGAGGCCGACTTCCTGAGGCTCTTTTCATGGCTTCATGCTGCCTCTGGGGATAGTAAATACCAGTTTGAAACACAACCTTCTCTGAGCAGAGGGCCAGGCAAGGCTTTGCACTTGCCTGTTGGCCAGAGAGGCACTAACGCACCCTCCAACCCCATCTCTGCTTCCCCTGTCTGTGGCTTATCTCTGCACGTCTCTTTGTGTTTTTCTGCCGTGTCTCCTTGACTCTTGGGTGGTAGTTGTCAGAGTAGAAGATCTTGGTGGACATGCCTACCTCCTTCCTGAGGCTGGTCTAGGTGGGAAGGCCGCCTCACAGATGGGTCCCTTGACGCCTGGGGCATGACAACCACTCCGGTTTTTCACAAGAAAGGTCTGGATGGTGGTCCTTCTCTCATCCCTTTGTTAAAACTCTACCCACTCCAGTCTGTTTTTCCTTTTAATATATTTTGTTAAATATTTAGATATAGTCCTTTAAATTCAATTTCTGAATTAAGAAAAACAAGCATATGGTATAAAATATGAAAGGTCTCCTTCCTTAATGTGTGTTCCTCAACCACCTTCTTCCCTTCCCTGGAGACACATTCTGTTAACACTTTTTTCATTTTGGGATTTTAAATCCACTGTTGCCATTCAGTTCCATTCCGAGCCTCCCTAGCAGATCTCACCAGCAGTTTCAGACCTGAGCACAGAACACTTGGTTGGGCAACACCTTCACAAGATGGATGAGAGCAGCTCATCCAGGCAGTGGAATGTGATGACAAGAGCAGGATTCTGCATTGGATCTGTGTGACCTTGGGAAGAGTCAGTAAACCCAAGTCTCATATATGTGAAACCATAGGGTGTCAAATGAATGTAGTATTTTTTCTGGGCACAAGGGCTAAGGTAGGCTAAACAAGAGGAGATATAAAATGTAGGAATTGACGAGTGAAAGAAAGGGAAATTGACCTCTATCTAGAGCTTACATTCATGTCCCCACATTCAAGTCTTGTGCATTTGGGCATCAGGGATGCTTTGTGAGGCAACAGCTTCTGCATGCCTCTGAGGTTCCTATTGGGTTTGGCAACCTGCCTCCAGCACCAATGCAGGCACAAGGCCCATTGCCATGGCTACACCTCACCTCCCTGGCATAGAAAGCCTCTGGCTTCACCAGGGGGCTGCTGTCCAGGGCAGGAGCTGCTCCAGTTGCCATGGCTGGGGGAATATTTCAGTCTGGACAGGAAGCAGCAGGATTCCTGCCTTCAAGTCCTCAGGAGTAACCACTAACATTTTTATGAGTTTTTAGTTTTCCTAGTGCTCTAATTTGTCTTATTCTTCACAACCATACTATGAATATCTTACCAGTCATTTTACACATTTGCAAACTGACACTGAGAATAAGCAACTTTGTCCAAGATCATGCTAACGAAGTGGTAAGGCCAGGACTTGAACTAAGATCCTGATTTCAAATCTTTTCATTTTAATATGGAGGCTCTTCATTCTTGCCTCTTAATTTCAGAAGACGAATCAAGATGCAGAGGTAGGGCCTCACTTGGCAGAATGGAAGCCTTGCCTCTCCCCCCAGCACTGCCCCCTTCCACCTGGGCATTTAAGAGTTAATGCTTTACGGGCAGGCCTGGTGGCAAAGTACTTAAGTTCACGTGCTCTGCTTCGGTTTGCAGGTTCAGATCCCAGGCGTGGAGCTACACACCACTCATCAATCCATGCTGTGCTGGCATCCCACATACAAAATAGAGGAAGATTGGCACAGACGTTAGCTCAGGGACAATCTTCCTCAAGCAAAAAGAGGAAGGTTGGCAACAGATGTTAGCTCAGGGCCAATCTTCCTCACCACCAACAAAAAAAGTTAATGCTTTGATCTCTTAATGCACAACACGGCAGTTAAGTCCAGATTCATGTCCTAAATCAGAGTCAGAAAGGGACATCTAGTATGGTCTCTCTCCTGCCAGTGTGCTAGGTAGAGACACCCAGTTCTGAGCTGCAGGGCAGTCAGCTGTGACAGGTTTTGGTGATGGGCTGCTGGGACTGGGCCTTCTTGCACCATTACCAGGAAGAAGGGAAGAGCCAAGAGTCAGGGGCCTAAGTTCTTTGTGCTGACCACCACCTCCTTGCTGCAGGGAACTCTGGATTCTCAATTGCACAAGTGCTCTCAACCCAGAAAAGGACATCACAACCTGGAAGTGGTCATCTTGTCCAGGCAATGGGTCTGCTACAAGATTGGAAAGACCCCTGAATTTCATTAACCCAAAGCCAAGTCAGATGGGAGAAAGCCACATAGCACAAGCCAACACAGATAGCCTCAGATGTGGAACTAGGCTTGTCTGCAGAAAAAGACCGGCTGCTTCAGCAGGCAACTTCTCTTAAGTGATTCTTGGAAACCCCGTAGCTACTGCAGAATAAGCAGACTGGAACAAGGAATGTCAGTCAATTTGGATGGCCATGGGAAATCCATCAGTGTGAGGGCCAAACTAGCTACAGAAATCAGCTTGTGCAAAGGGATGTATTACCATCAAAGAGCCCTGCCGCTTCCTAACTCCCTCCTGGACCATCTGATAGCAAGGGTACCTCAGGTAGTGGATTGCCACAGAACCAGAGTGGGAGGCATTTTCTTTCTTGCCTCAGTTGTCTGAAGGTAGTGGCCACTGTACTGTACTAAGGTATGGCTATTTTGCTGAGGCTTGCAAAGGCTGTACTGTAGAGGTAGATGGTGGTAAGGTAGCTACCAAATTATCAGTCACCTGGCTGCTCTCCATGGATTTGGAAGCGCTTGTGAAGGCCTCTGGGGGCAGTAGGGAGTGAAGATGGTTCCAGTTCTGCAAGGCATGCCAGAGCAGGAAGAGGGGACCAGATAAGGCTCTGTCTCCCTGGGTTCTCATGAGAGTTGGAACAGGGCTGGGTAGTCCTAGAGAAAGATAGCTATAATTGGTTTTGGAACCTCTATTTAGTTTGATTCACAGAACTCTCTTTCCCTTTAGTCACCCGTTGGGTATGGCAGTCTTTTTTTTTTTCGTGAGGAGGATAAGCCCTGAGCTAACATCCATGCTAATCCTCCTCATTTTGCTGAGGAAGACTGGCTCTGAGCTAACATCTATTGCCAATCCTCCTCTTTTTTTTTTCCCCAAAGCCCCAGTAGATAGTTGTCTGTCATAGTTGCACATCCTTCTAGTTGCTGTATGTGGGACGCGGCCGGAGAAGCGGTGCGTCGGTGCGCGCCCGGGATCCGAACCTGGGCCACCAGTAGCGGAGCGTGCGCACTTAACCGCTAAGCCACCGGGCCGGCCCAAGGGTATGGCAGTCTTGTCTCAGCTGTTTCAAGGAGTTCAGGATCAAAGGTGTGTCTTAACAGTGGTGGCAGGCCTAAAGGCAAGACACAGGGAAATGAAGTTCAGCGGAGCTGTTCACAAGATCTAACATTGAGGCAGCACTTCCTTCAAGGATATACCTTTCCATCTCATTCTGAAAGATTACCTTCTTAAATGGAGACAATCCATTTACAGGGCATCAAGGTGCTTTCAAATTGTTCCCAGGAAGTCCCCCTTCAGCAGGAGCAACTGAACAGCTATGCTCTTGGAACTGTAGAAAGCAGGGGCTTTTAAAGTCACAGGCAGAGAGGTTTGCAGAAAGACGTCTCAGGGGTTGGCATTGCGTATCCAGATGAAAGGGTGCTCTGATTATTCAGATGGCGGTTTTCCTGGAATGAAGGTCAACTCTCAGGTTACCACACCCCGCAGGACAAAATCACAAAAGAACATCCAGTTCACAGGCTGTATAAATTATTCCCCAGAAAACTCTTGATTACACTGTTTCTTTTTCTTCATGAACACTTTGGCACTATCTAAAATAATATTAACTATTTACGGTCTGGTATTCCCCACCCCACAAGCATGTAAATGGCCTGGAGTGCAGGGGCCTTGCCTACCTTATTCATAATTACAACTTGACTGCATGCAAGGTCCAAAAGTAGGCACTCAAATGTTTACTGGACTAACGGGCTCATAGAATGAACTGTTAGGGACTGTACAGATCTTGCTCTATACAACCTTCTTAACCAGTGGTTTTCAAAAGGTGGTCCCTTGACCAGCTGCATCAGGATCCCCTGGGAACCTGTTAAAACCGCAAAATTTCAGAACGCACCCCAGACCTACTGAATCAGAAGCTCTGAGGGTAGGGCCCAGCAGCTTGTATATTAACAATTCTGCAGGTGACCCTGATCTGTACTGAAGTTGGAAAACTGCTGTTCCTAACTGCATCTGGGGGAATCACTCCACAGTAAGGATCTGAGGAACCTGTGGAAGACTGGTTGATTGAACACATCCTAAACACTCTAAAAACAATTCACACTCAAGTTTATAAACCAGTCTTTAGTATTAACTTCACTTGTGACCCTCAGGGAAGTAGAGGAATCCCATGAGACCCAGCTGGCTCTGGCCCTCTTTCCTGGAGGAAACAGTTGCAACAGGTCAGAAAGCAAAGCACAACCAGTCTGGCACAGAAGCTGAGTGTTCACCTCCTGGCAGACACAGAATCTGCTTCTTTTGCTTCACTAGATTCATAAGCATCTTGAAGGCAATGGCTTCTCTTTGTTTACTGCACAGGGTTTGCACCTGTGGGTGCTCCAAAGGCTGTCCGTAAGAGTTCACGGAATCATGTGCCCTCAACGCCTGCCTCCAACTTGAGGCTGTGTAAACTGCATCCCGAGAAACATTCTCTAGCTCTGCCTTCCTGGAGAACTTCCACTCATCTTTCTTCATTTGACCATGGAAATAAACAGTGGGCAAGGTACATTCGACTGAATGTTCCTCAAGCATCATGAAGGTGCAGAGCCAGTTAGGGAGTCCTGAGTCACTGAATTTTAATGACCAGGATCAGGTGGGACTGAATATTTAGGCTTTTCATAGGACATATGAAAAAATGGTGTATGAATGCAGAGAACAGGATTAAAATCCAGAAATGATGTTCCATTTATTCACTGCAAGAGGGAGATTAGGCCTTCTTGATCAATTTCCTCCAATCTCCCAAAACTCTCTCCCTTCATTTTTCCAAAATAACAACACAGAGAAACTTATTTGTACAAAAACCACATATTATTCCCCCCCTCACAAAATCGGGTGGCTGTATTACAGGAACAAAACCAGATCAAAGACACGAAAAGACAAAGTGACCACTCATACTGAAATATAACAGTGTTATGAATTCAGGTATTGTGTAGAATTATTACCAGCATAGTAAAAATATTTCCACCTGGATCTTTTAAATTTGAAAGTGATCACATTAAAGACCTGAGGTTAAAAGGGACCACAGTATGAACCAGAATTCCATTTTCCTTCTAAGACCCCAGTGGAAAAGGTAAGTATTTGGAATGAGTTTCCTTTGGGAAAGACTGGCGGGAAATATAGAAAACCCTGGCCACTGTCAACAGGCACTGGGGTCTTTCTGGAGGCAAATGCATTGGAACTAAACTCCAGTAGGAACAAGCTCATTTCCTTTCTAAGAGTCCAGAACAAACACACAAACGGACAAGGTCTCCTTGGTTCCAGTACTCTGATGGTGACCAGGGCCACCTGGTTAGAGGTAACACCTGAGGGTTTAAAAGGCATATCTAAATTGTGGTTTTATTTTTTTGCTTTCTGATATTAAGGAGAAAAGTTCTAAGGCGTTTTACAAACACCTCCCTACACCCTCTCATATGTAAAGCTTTATATAGAAAACAATATCCAAAAGACGTTCCACTCTGCATTCTAAATAATGAAACTGCCACTTAAGAATGTGAAGTGAGGAGGCCAGGTGCTTTGGAAATCAAGGTCTACCAAAAACACCCTTTCCCCACCCATGGAAGGATAGAGGGGAGGGAAGAAGGACAAGAAGAGAAAACCAAGAACTCTCAAGTCACTCATCAGCAGGGGTAGAAATGGGCTCAAATTAAGGCATTTTTGTGGTTCTTCCTATGGAATGGCATTCCATTCTCCCACCTCGAGTACCCCAACCCTCAAAGCTTGATGCTCTAATTACCAAGTGAGTTCCTTGGTACCCCCAGCACCTCCTTGACAACCCTGTGACAGATGGAATGTCAGATCTCAGAAAGGGAAGGGAGAAGGTATGAGCCTGTTGATCCTGCCCCACTTCTCCAATCCCATCCCAAACCTAAAGTACCACTTCACTAAATTCCACGTGCCCTGGCTAATGCAAGAGGTAGTTTGGGGACTTGCCCGCGCCCCCCCCCCCCGCCCCCCCCCCAGCCACTCTAACCAAGTTCCATGAGCTAAAATGTTTATTAGCACTAATACTTTTTTTTTTTTTTTTAAAGGTTTTTAAAGAGGGAGGGGAAAAAAGCATACAAAGCAGTGAACAGTGGGCCATTGCCACAGACTCCTAAAACTTTCCTGGCTAGTCTAGGGAACTTAGGAATGCCTCCTCAAATCCCAGCTCTCAAAAAACAAAACACTCACTCCCACTCCAACAAACCATCTGCATAGAAAACCCGAACCAGTGGGCCTGGGGAAGGAGCGGATCTGTTCTGATGCTTGTGCTCTCCCTACCGTATACTAAAGGGGTATGTTCTGCCAGGTGGGTGGAAGCTCTCACAGTCCTCACTAGGGATAAAATCAGTGGGGTCCCTTTCCCCAACTCTTTTAATTTTGGTGCGTCTATGTGTGGCAAAAAATCTCAGGAAACTTCACCATCAGCACCATTCTTAGCTCAGATAAGCAGAAATAAGGTCACTTATAATGCCTTAAGGTTTGTCCCCTCTGGCTATCCCCTCTGCTCATCACCATTTTTTGGTTCCTATTAACTTAGGATGCTCTCCTTTAAAGCAATAATGACAAAAGAAAAAAAAAGACAATGATTATAAAGCACTTTCCATAGAAGCATAAGACAAAGCAAAAAACTGCAGGAGAGCAATAATGATAAGGACATAGAATACTAATGTCGACAGGACCTCCAGATAAACTGTTAGTACACCCCATGCCCAGACAGGGGAGATGCAAGTCATTTTTAGGATGACCAGGGCACACAGTCACCACAGGCCACCCCTTGAGTGCTGGCTGAGGACCTAACACAAGAGGCATCAGAGCATAGAGAGGGGTGGCAAGAGGAATGGGGGAATATGGGACGTGTGCTTGGGGCTATGAGAAGAAAAATCCTGAAAGAAATCCAAGGAAGCTGAGGAACGCAAGTCTTGTCATCCCCACTCCAGCTGGTGGTGCTGGACACGGATGTTCCCTGCATCTTCCAGGCTAGGGAGCAGCCGAGGCTGGTGGGCCTGGAGGAGGAGGGATTCCATCTGCAGGTGGTGGTGGTGGCTGCTGCTGCGGTGGAGGGGGATCTGCAAACACATCCAAGAGTAACTCGTCATTGCAGGAAACACAAGGGGCTTGGGAAAGAGCCCATTCAGAGAAAATGACATAGGAAGTAATTTTCTTTATGGCAGGTATCCAATGTGGCCTGTGAGGCATTGCTGCCGCTGTGGTCTATGTGGGTCAGACCCATGTGAACCTTCGGGTCACTGCTCACTCATGTTGTTTCCCCTAACTCAAGTGTGGAGGAGTGGGAGGTGTCTGAGTCTGTCCCACTCTCCTTCAAGGCCCACCTCTTCCAAGAATCACTCCAGACCTTTTCAGAACTTAATTATATTTTGGTTTTATTGTATTTTAATGGTTCTCTCTGCTAATTTTATTTCTTCAGTTAAATGATAAGTTCTTTTCTGGGCAAGTTCTGGGTCTTCTTTCTGTCTCTCACAGTGCCTGGCCTACCTGGGCATAAAACAGATTATCAATAACTTCTTGCTGATTAACTGTCTCCACCAGGGCCAGAGAGCTTCACTTGAGCCAGCTGCTGACAAGTTGGACAGTCCTGGGAGGCCCCACAGTTCCTGAACTGCAGTCCTTGGATTTTTGGCCAAAACTAGGCCAGGTCCTGAAGGGAACAATTAGTATGAGTGTCTGGGGCTCCTTCCTATTTCAACTTTAGCTGCTTCAGTGTACAAAGGAACCCTCGAGATCATTTAATCCAGGGTTTTTTTAAACCTCTAGATTTTGCCAGAAATGAAAACATATGAAACAAATAATTAAAGTGTAGCCTTGCTTATGAGTCAATTCATCTAACCTTCCCCCCCAGGAGGTTTCCACCACACTAGTAAGGCTCTTCAAAGCATTTTGAAGCCCAGTGATCTAATTCCTTGCTTAATCTTTTAGTGAGGAAACCAAGGCCTGAGGGAAAGGAACTCCCTGGTGAGGTCTGCCTCGTACCCTGGAGTCAAATCAGTGGCTCAGACTCCCTGAAACACTCGTTTGTGGCAGGAAGTGAGAAGCAGCACCCAAAACCCTCCACATTCTCAAGGTGCTCCACTGAGGGCCCTTTAGGATGGAATCCTGCAGTCACACATCATAAGTGATCAGCAGGGTTATGACAGTGGTAAAGCCCAATGATACTGCTTCTGCAACGGGGATGGCAAACTGGTCAACTCTCTTGGTAGGCTGGCACATCTGTATATTGCCTGTAAGGTGGCAAGGCAAGCGTTTTCTTGCCAAGGAAAAGAGGTACCTGCTGTACTACAACCTCTGACCACTGCCTAAGGGAAATCACTTTCTTCTATTGTCGTGGTCCTATACACCCAGCTAAACTGCTGCCTTTTTCTGTGCACCTACTCTGTCCTAGCCCCTGGGGTCCAGAGAGAAACGAGACGTGCCTTTGTCCATGCAGCCTGCTTCCTGGCCCTGGGAAGTCTCCCAGAGTACTAGAGTGCACTTGAGGCACTTCACAGTCTCATGTAACTTCTGGCAAATCCTATACCACTATCCACTTGTTCATTTCTTATTTTATCAACCAAAGCCCCTGGAGGCCAGGAATTCTATGCGTCCTTGCTCTCTGTATTGTTAACGGAAGCTAACTCCTTGGCACATACATGAACTTCTAAATGAACCTGAGATCCTAGATATGGCTCGGGTACCTGGCCACTATCGGTTGCGTTTTGGGATTGTTCTCACTGAGAAAGTCTACAGGAGTAAAGGGTAGCCAGAGCCTCTGAAGCAATCTTTTGGAGGCCAGGGTTGGAGCAGAGCAAGGGATCTACAGGAGAAATGACCCTGCCTCGCACACATCGTCAGACAGACAATGCTCAGCAGCACCTGTGCTTTTTCCACTGAGCCTGCTGGGACCTCATATTCCTTCTCAACACAGTTCCTGAATACTGGTTTCTTAGTCTAAGCAGCCACTGCCAATATGTCAGAGTGGCTACAAGAAACTTGTTATTCCAGCCCTAAACTGTTTCCTATTCTTATCTTTATACCCACCACTTTTGAACCTTGTATCCATAAAAGACTCCTGTAGGGAAAATAACAACCATTAGCTCTGTATGTCTTCCAAGATTCAAACTAGACAGGCTTAAACAGGAGTGGGAGAGGAATGTCTTTTTGGCCTCCCCACAGACCTCGGAGTCAAGTGTGCATACCATGAAGGCTATGGCACATGAGCCCAACTAACTGGAAGCACTTTGCACTCATCACCTGTGTACCCGTCCATCAGGCGTGCTGAAGAGCACTGACCAAAAACCAATCTCCTAGAACCCACTGTCACAGGTCGTACTGTCCACAAACCTGCTATAAACCACATATAGAAAACAAAGCCTTCCTCCCTCGTGTACAGCCCTCCCAGAGAGACCCTAGGGTAATGCATCCCCGAATCATGCTACTTACACATGCCATTAGGTGCCGTGAGGGGCACCCGGGGTCCTAAGATGTTTCCTGGTATTGGAGGCATACCAGGAGGGGTGGGGCCGCTCCCAGGGGGGTGGATGTTGGCTGCAACGGTGGGAATCATGCGGCCTGGCATGGGCTGCCCAGGCATCATGGAACCTGGGCCTGGTATCTGACCTGTGGAGGGAGATTCAAAGTACTAAGGTAAGTGTACTAGGAAGAAAGGGATACTCACTGCCCAAGACTGCTAAACACAAATACCTAACCCTTCAAAGGATATGAATACCAACAGAGCAATAATCTCTAATAATCTCTATGTCTAGCTTTTAATTTTTTTAAGGGAGGAGGAGAAATAATGGGGCAGGTCTATGGAGTGAATGACTACCCTAAGCCCTGGTACAGGCAGGTAGCTGTAAGAAGCAATTACAAAAAAGCATCCTAAAAGAAAGCATTCTGTTTAGCTGGGTGAACAGTGGATTATCAAATACCTTCCTGAGGACACAAAATGCCAAGCACAGACCACAGGGAATGAAAAGAACTTTAACAGCAAGTCAGGGCATAGTCCAAGGACTGCAGCTCAGTCAACACTGAGCTTCACGCACAGGCTTCGTGGGAAGGTATGTTTGAAAGGGTATTGGTCACTACTGTGAAATCAACATTAAAAAGGGATTCTGGTTGGAATCCCTAAGTCCTGTTCATAAAAAAATCTCTCCCCCTATCCCTCATCATGAAGCACTGGCCCTGGAGACCCTGGTGGGGGAAGGGTGGTGGGGGGACAGGACAACGGGAGAGAGAAAGACAGACAGCTCCTTCATCTCTTCCTATTGTTTTGAAATTAATAATAGGAGACATTAGACACAAGAACAGTAAATACCACCTGTATTCAGTTTCACCCAGAGCCTTTAAACTTACAGCACACTTTTTCTGTAAAGAACCAGATAGGAAATATTTGGACTTTGAAGGCTATATGGTCTCTATCACAACTATTTAACTTTGCTACTGGAGCGTGAAGGCAGTCATACATGATACATAACAAACAGGTGTGGCTGTGTCCCAATAAATCTTTATTTACAGGCTCTGAAATGCAAATTTCACATAATCTTCATGTGACACAAACATTCTTCTTTTGAGTTTTCCCCAACCATTTAAACTGTAAAAACCATTCTCAGCCTGTGGCCCATACAGAAACAGGAGATGGGCCAGATTTGCCCCATGGGTTGTAATTTGCCAATCCTGCTTTAGATATGACGGTGGATATTAGTTCTGGAACTCAGCGGTTTGGCTGCTGGGCTTGGTTTTAAAGAGCTACAAATGAAGGAGAATCATTTAATGGGCACAAATCAAGGTTAAAGCTCTTTTATATAAGGGCAAATTATACTCTCTATAGAATAAGGAAAGAGAATCTATGTAATTTTTTCTCTTTTTTTTTAAATCTAGGGACTTTAGTATCTGTGTAAGGTCAACTGTATGAAACTGAATACAGGTTTCTAGACACAGTCCCTGGGAATAAGAATGCTTGTGGTCCAATCTTGGAAAATTTGGGAGATGGGACTACCTGATAGCTAGCTGGCAATTAAAATACATAGAGCAGGGGCCGGCCCCGTGGCTTAGCGGTTAAGCGCGCGCGCTCCACTACTGGCGGCCCAGGTTCAGATCCGGGCGCACACTGATGCACCGCTTCTCTGGCCATGCTGAGGCCGCATCCCACATACAGCAACTAGGAGGATGTGCAACTATGACATACAACTATCTACTGGGGCTTTGGGGAGAAAAATAGGAGGAGGATTGGCAATAGATGTTAGCTCAGAGCCGGTCTTCCTCAGCCAAAAAAAAAAAAAAACATAGAGCAGTATTAGAGATTACTCAAGCAAAGACTTCTCTGTCATTGTTTAGAAAAAGGCATCTTAAGAAGGACACACCAAGTTTCAAGCCTCAGACCACCTATTTCCATTGTCTGTTTCCTGACCCTAGGCAGGACCCAAAGAGAGGAGCCCTTCACTACAGAGGTGTCAATGAAGAGAACCCCACTGAGGCACAAGAATCAGGGGTATAAGTGGTCTGCTGTCTTTGGGGGACTACTTTTTAAAGCATAATATGTCAACATTACACCGCAGAATAAATAGGACAGCAAGTTTTCTTTCTGTGCTCTATAATGCAATCATGTAAGAGCCCAGCAGAGGAACCTCAGAGGTCCAACTGCTGTAGGACAACTTGAGGTGGTTAATTCACCTCAGAGAAAGCAAGAGCAAGTGCTGGACCCACGGCTGAACTGACACTACCACCACTCTCATAGCACCTAAGCATCAATAATAAAAGGTGTTGGATGCCTGTGCCACAGCGCTAGGACAGAAACAGGCAGTGCTAGAGAGTCTATCGATCTAGGGAATGACACAGAGATAAAAGGAACAAATGGCAAGTACCTTATAAGTCATACAAAGGATGAGTGCACATAAAGGAGTGGCAGGCACATCGAGGGAAAACTATGGAAGGAGCAAGAAAAAGAAACTGATACCTTCCAGTTAATTAAGACAAACATGTGAATGACTTGGGATTTTGGATGATGTGTAAATAAAGCGAAGGAGGGGCATTAGGGATAGGACAACAGCAGACTATCCTATGCATAGGGCTGAGCCTGAGTTAAGCAATCAGAAAATAATATGAATGTTATTCCTGAGAGCTACCAATTATATGTAGCACTTTCATACTCGCCATTCCCTCTGAGGTAACTGCATCACCTCATTATTTATCACCTGCATTTCACTGAGGAGCAACAGCCTTAAAAAGGTTAAAAAAAAATACACCCAGGTTACACAGCCAAGTTGTCCATGCTTGGTCTGACTTGACTCCAAGCAAAGGGGGCTGGATGAGTCATGCACACAGAACGGGGCGAGGTGAAAGGTTTTGGAGAAGGGAGGAACGTAGGCCTGATTTTCTGTGTGATGGAAAGCTTTAAGAAGGGCTGCAGAGGAGTCAGAGCCTAGAGCAAAGGAAAAGAGCTTTTGCAGAGAAGCAGGGACTGAGTGAGGGCAGGATGAGTAGACAGCAGTAGGAGCTGAGGAGCTGGGGACAGCACCCTGCAGGCACCCTGGGGACGGGTGAGAGAGCAAGGAGGAGGGGCAAGTATGGAATGGAGAAGGAGAACAATTCAGGCTTGGCATCTGACTAGGCATGTGAAGTGCAGGTGGGATGAAGGGAAGAGGACAGGAGAAGACTTTTGCTTTGGGAACAGGAGATGCAGGACTGGCTTCCACTCAGTGGAACACTGAGAGATGGGGTGAAGGGAAGTACAGAACTCTCAAAGTTTCAAATGGGCAGTGGCATACACAGAGCCTTATTATTCTAAGAATCAGGTCCAGTCCTCCGCAAAGTTGTTGACCTTTGTCTTTTAGGAGGTACTCCCAGCTCCCTTTCGGACACCCCTTTGTTACTCCCTTCCTACCACACATCACCTGCAGGGCCACTACTAAATGCAATATTTTGCTTCTCACTCTCTAAGTCTCTACTAATGATTCTCTAATGGTATTCCAGGTGGTGCAACAGGAGAGAGAAGATACTTTTGTTGTTGTGGGAGGCAAGAAGCCTACTTTTAAGCCTAGATCTACAGAATTCTAACCTGGAGAGGAAAGAACACTTTTAATGGACTCATTGTAATAAATGGAAGCCATGTACTAGAACAGATAATACACTCTAGGTCTATCAATTGTTACCTGGCCCACCGACCCCATAAGACATTAACCACAATCCTTGCTCAGAACAAGCCTAATACGTTCTCTTTACCTTACAGGAGACCACAAAGAAAGGAAGGAGGAGATGGCTCAGACATATAGTCGAACCAGCTAAAGCCAGTTGAAGGCAACATGGCGGTCTATCTTGACCTAACATAGACCTCGCAGCTTATTATGCACTCATTGTAATACATTACCATGCTACATAACACACTCACTGGTGCCATGACAGTTTACAACTGCCGTGGCAACAGCAGGATATATCCAAATAAGGAAAGAAAAGAGGTGGCACCCTTGTTCCCCCAAAAAGCCTGCCCGGTTCCCAGAAGAACTATCAATATTCCTCCCCTTTATTACCTTGACCCCTTATAACAGCTGCTTAATCACCCCAAGAGCTAAGAACATAGTTGATTTGTGAACATAGTTCCCACTTCTCCATTCTTTGGCCATTGAATAAAAGCTTATGCTGTTGAACGCTCAGCTTTTGTTTTGTTCCAAATCAGTGACATCAAACAGAAAAGGACCCTCCGAGAAGGAAAGGGTTGCTGTGGGTTCAAGGCCCACCAGCCCTGGGCTCTTCCTCAGGTCCCCTCTGATTGTAGGTTCAAGTCCCACCAGGGGAAGCAAAATTGGTAACACAATGGGTACGAATTGCCTCCTTCTACCAAGTTCAACCTGGACAAGAGGTCTTGAGCAAGTTAGGAAGAACATTTTGCCAGCCCTTCTCAGGTCTCTCTCTCCAGAAAACTGACAGCAGAGTAGAAAAGCAGGCCTTAACAAAGAGGCTAGTCCTGGGTAAGGGAGAAAGAAAGAAGGAAGAGCATACTGGGTGTGTGCTCACACGAGTGAGGATACACAACTGTTCAGTCCCAACCACTCCTCGTTTTCAGCAGTATGACAGAGTATTATACTTTGATGCCTAGAGGAAGGTGTGGGTTGCCCAAATTCCTGACTGACCAGTGGGCATCAAGTCAAGAGCCACCCAATCCTCAATAGGGAAAGTAGAGGTGAACTAGACTAGAAACTACACAGCACAATCTCACTTCCACTTCACCCCAACCTAGATGAGTGTTTTTGGGCAAGTCATTTACGATGCCCTGAGCCTCAGTTTCCTGAGATGACAGAGAGTGAAGCTAAATACCTGCCCTACTTTCATCATATGGCTTTCTGTATAATCAAGGAAATTATTCATTTGTTATAATGCCTTATTATGTCACTGGCTCCTCCAACAGGCTTATGAGAGGCAGAGCAAATATTCTCATTTTATAGAGAATAAACAGAAACTCAGAAAAGAAACTTCTTGGGGCTGGCCCAGTGGCGCAGCAGTTAAGTGCGCACGCTCCAGTTCAGTGGCCCGGGGTTCGCAGGTTTGGATCCCAGGCGCGCACCAAAACACAGCTTGCCAAGCCATGCTGTGGTGGCGTCCCATGTAAAGTAGAGGAGGATGGGCACGGATGTTAGCCCAGGGCCGATCTTCCTCAGCAAAAAAGAGGCGGACTGGCATTGGATATTAGCTCAGGGCTGATCTTCCTCACAAAAAAAAAGAAGAGACTTCTTTACAGTCACAGAAATTGTACAGTCATAGAAATTGTAAGGGACATCAGATCCATGTCTTCTAACTCTAAATCCAATTCTCTTTCTACCATACTACTCTGTGCTCAACTGAAACAGTTCATGTGAAAGGACTTAATATAACAGCCAGCATTTTAAAAAAACATAAGGTGTCTACTTTAATTCCAAGTACCATATTTTCTTCCTCACTATATCACACTTGTAAGACTGCTCTGCTTCCTACAATATTTTAATTTTTTTATTGATGTAATAATAGTTTATAACATTGTGAAATTTTAGTTGTACATTATTGTGACTCACTGTATTAATGCATCCCTTCCCCACTTATGCCTATCCCCAAAGTCCCTTGCCCCTGAACCACCAAACAGTTCTCTCTGTCCCTGTGTTAGCTTATCTTTCACATATGAGTGAAATCATGCAGTGTTTGTCTTTCTCTCTCTGGCTTATTTCACTTAACATAATACCCTCTGGGTCCACTCATGTTGTTACAAATGGGACGATTTTGTCTTTTTTTTTTTTTTTTTTTTTACAGCTGAGTAGTATTCCATTGCGTGTGTGTGTGTATGTATATATATATATATACAGATGGTATATATATGATATATATAGATGGTATATATATGATATATATAGATGGTATATATATGGTATATATATACACACACACCACATCTTCTTTATCCAATCATCAGTCAAGGGACACTTGGGTTGCTTCCACTTCTTGGCTATAGTGAATAATGATGCAATGAACATAGGGGTGCATAAGCCTCTATGGAGTGTTGATTTCAGGTTCGCTGGATAGATGCCCAGTAGTGGCACAGCTGGGTTGTACGGTATTTCTATTTTTAATTTTTTGAGGAATCTCCATACTGTTTTCCATAGAAGCTGCACTAGTTTGCATTCCCACCAGCAATGAATTAGGGTTCCTGTTTCTCCGCAACCTCTCCAACATGTGTTGTCTTGGTGATTATAGCCATTCTAACGGGTATAAGGTGATATCTTAGTGCAGTTTTGATTTGCATTTCCCTGATGATTACTGATGTTGAACATCTTTTCATGTGCCTATTGGCCATCTGTATATCTTCCTTGGAAAAGGATCTGTTCATAATCTCTGACCATTTTTTGATCA
The DNA here is from genome assembly GCF_020826845.1 of Diceros bicornis minor. Taxonomy (NCBI): domain Eukaryota; kingdom Metazoa; phylum Chordata; class Mammalia; order Perissodactyla; family Rhinocerotidae; genus Diceros; species Diceros bicornis. The sequence continues at coordinate 48,916,373 of NC_080741.1, forward strand.
GGTTGTTTTTTTGTTGTTCAGTTGTGTGAGTTCTCTATATTTTATGCAGATTAACCCCTTGTTGGATATATAATTTGCAAATATTTCCTCTGAGCTGCTGGGTTGTCTTTCATTTTGATCCTGGTTTCATTTGCCTTGCAGAAGCTCTTTAATCTGATGAAATCCCACTTGCTTATTTTTTCTTTCATTTCACTTGTCCAAGTAGACATGAATTCGAAAACATCCCTTTATGACTGATGACAAACAGTGTACTACCTATATTTTCTTCCAGGAGTTTTATAGTTTCAGGTCTCACCTTCAGGTCTTTGATCCATTTAGAGTTAATTTTTGTGTATAAAGAAAACAACTGGTCTACTTTCTTTCATTCTTTTGCATGTTGCTGTCGAGTTTCCCAGCACCATTTATTGAAGAGACTTTCCTTTCTCCATTGTATGTTCTTAGCTCCTTCGTCGAAGATTAGCTGTCTGTAGATGGTGGTTTTAATTCTGGGCTTTCAATTCTGTTCCATTGATCTGTATGTCTGTTTTTGTATCCGTACCACGCTCTTTTAATTACTATGGCTTTGTAGTATGTTTTGAAGTTGGGGATTGTGACGCCTCCAACTTTGTGCTTTTTTCCCTCAGGATTGCTTTAGCTATTCCAGGTCTTTTGTTGCCCCATATGAATTTTAGGATTCTTTGTTCTATTTCAGTGAAGAATGCCATTGTGATTCTGATTGGGCTGCACTGAATCTGTCGATTGCTTTAGGTAGTATGGACATTTTAACCATGTTTATTTTTCCAATCCATGTGCATGGGACGTTTTTCCATTTCTTTATGTCTTCACTGATTTCTTTCAATAACATCTTATAGTTTTCATTGTATAGGTCTTTTACCTCCTTGGTTAAATTTACTCCTCGATATTTTATTTTTTTTGTTGTGATTGTAAATGGGATTCTCTTTTTGAGTTCTCTGTTAGTTTGTTATTAGCACGTAGAAATGCAACTGATTTTTGTAGGTGGATTTTGTACCCTGCAACTCTGCTGTAGTCGCTGATTATTTATAATAGTTTTCCAACAGATTCTTTAGGGTTTTCTATATATAAAATCATGTCGTCTGCAAACAGCAAGTGTTTCACTTCTTCGTTGCCTATTTGTATTCCTTTTATTCCCTTTTTTTGCCTAATTGCTCTGGCCAACACTGCCAGTACTATGTTGAGCAAGACTGGCAAGAGTGGGCACCATTGTCTTGTTCCTGTTCTCAGAGGAATGGCTTTCAGTTTTTCCCCATTGAGTATGATGTTGGCTGTGGGTTTGTCATATATGGCCTCTATTTATTTTCCTTCTATACCCCCTTCGTTGAGAGTTTTTATCATAAACGCATGTTGGATCTTGTCAAATGCCTTCTCTGCATCTACTGAGATGATCATGTGGTTTTTATTCCTCGTTTTGTTAATGTGGTGTATCACACTGACTGATTTGCGGATGTTAAACCATCCCTGTGTCCCTGGTATAAATCCCACTTGATCATGGTATATGATCTTTTTAATGTATTGCTGTCTTCAGTTTGCCAATATTGTGCTGAGGATTTTTGCATCTATGTTCATCAGTGATATTGGCCTGTAGTTTTCCTTCTTTGTATTGTCCTTGTCTGGCTTTGGTATCAGGGTGATGTTGGCCTTGTAGAATATGTTAGGAAGTGTTCCATCTTCCTCTATTTTTTGGAATAGTTTGAGAAGGATAGATATTAAACCTTCTTTGAATGTTTGGTAAAAAACTCCAGAGAAGCCATCTGGTCCTGGACTTCAGCTTTTTGGGAGTTTTTTTTTTTTTTTTTTTTGCAGCTGAGCCAGTTAGAATTTTATTTAGAATAGATGTGTTCCAATCACCCAGGAAAGCTCTGGCAACCTGGATTTGATTGGGTACAAATCCTGGTACCATCAGCCACAAATCCCCAGAGAAGCCATTCCTGGAAACAGCTAACCGGATCCATTCGGCATTAATCTTTTCTTTGTGTGTGTGTGAGGAAGATCAGCCCTGAGCTAACATCCATGCCAAGCCTCTGTTTTGCTGAGGAAGACCGGCTCTGAGCTAACATGTATTGCCAATCCTCCTCCTTTTTTTTTTCCCCTAAAGCCCCAGTAGATAGTTGTACGTCATAGTCGCATATGCTCCTAGTTGCTGTATGTGGGACGCGGCCTCAGCATGGCCGGAGAAGCAGTGCATCAGTGCATGCCCGGGATCTGAACCCAGGCCGCCGGTAGCGGAGCGTGTGCACTTAACCACTAAGCCACGGGGCCGGCCCTTGATTACTGTTTCAATCTCTTTACCTGTGATTGGTCTATTCAGATTCTCTATTTCTTCTTGGTTCAATTTTCGGAGCCTGTACAAGTCTAAGAATTTATCCTTTTCTTCTAGATTGTCCAATTTGTTGTAGTTTTCTGCATATAGTTTTTCACAGTATTCTTTTATAATCCTTTGTGTTTCTGTGGTATCCACTGTAATTTCTCCTCTCTGATTTCTAGTTTTATTGATTTGAGCCTTCTTTTTTTCTTAGTGAGTCTGCCTAAGGGTTTGTCAACTTTATCTTCTCAAAGAACCAGCTCTCTGTTTCACTGATCTTTTCTACTGTTTTTTTTTTTGTTTCATTGTCATTTATTTCTGCTCTAATTTTTATTATTTCCCTCCCTCTGCTGACTTTGGGCTTTGCTTGTTCTTCTTTTTCTAACTCTGCTAGGTGTAGTTTAAGGTTGTTTATTTGGGATTTTTCTTGTTTGTTAAGCTGGGCCTGTATTGCTATGAGTTTCCCTCTCAGGACTGCTTTTGCTGCATCCTATATGAGTTAGTATGGAGTATTTTTTTTTTAATTTACTCTATTTTTTTTATTTTGTGTTTATTGCAATAGCATTGGTTTATAACATTGTATAAATTTCAGGTGTACACATCATTATACTTCTATTTCTGCACAGATTACATCATGTTCACCACCCAAATACTAATTACAACCCATCACCACACACATGTGTCGAATTATCCCTTTCGCCCTCCTTCCTCCCCGCTTCCCCTCTGGTAACCACCAATCCAATCTCTGTCTCTATGTGTTTGCTTGTATTATGGTGTATTTTCATTTTCATTTGTCTCCAGATTTTTTTTTATTTCTCTTTCATTTCTTCAGTGATCCATTGGTTGTTCAGTAGCATGTTGTTTAGTCTCCACATCTTTGTCACTTTCCCAGTTTTTATCATGTGGTTGATTTCTAGGTTCATAGCATTATGCTTGGAAAAGATGCTTTGATGATTTCAATCTTCTTAAATTTATGGAGGTTTGCCTTGTTTCCCAACATATGGTCTATCCTTGAGAATGTTCCATGTGCGCTTGAGAAGAATGTATAATCTGCTGTGTTTGGATGGAGTGCTCTATATATATCTATTAAGTTCATCTCATCTAGTTTTTTGTTTAAGTCCACTATTTCCTTATTAACTTTCTGTCCGGATGATCTATCTATTGATGTAAGTGGGGTGTTAAGATCCCCTACTATTATTGTGTTGTTGTTAATATCTCCTTTTAGGTTTGTTAATAGTTGCTTTATGTACTTTGGTGCTCCTGTGTTGGGTGCATATATATTTATTAGTGATTTATATTCTTGGTGGAGTGTCCCTTTTATCACTATATATTGCCCCTCTTTGTCTCTCATTACCTGTTTTATCTTGAAGTCTACTTTGTCTGATATAAGTATGGTAACCCGTTTTTTTTTTTTGTTTGCCATTAGCTTGGAGTATTGTCTTCCATCCTTTCACTCTGAGCCTGTGTTTGTCTTTAATTCCAGGCACCATATTTTCTTCCTCACTATATCACACTTATTGAGACTGCTCTGCTTCCTGCAATAAATAATTTTTTAATTTAACAAACACACATTCTAGCACCTTGCAGTGGGTTAGATGATGGTTCCCAAACAGATATGTATACATTCTAATACCTGGGACCTGTAAATGTAACCATATTTGGAAAAAAGGTCTTTGTAGATTTGATTAAGTTAAGGATCTTGAGATGAGATCATCCTGGATTATCTTAGTGGGCCCTAAATCCCATGAAAAGTGTCCTTATGACACACACAAAGGAGAAAATAGAGAGGAGAAGATGATGTGAAGATGTAGCAAAGAAAAATGTGGCCACAAACCAAAGAATGCTGCCAGCCACCAGAAGCTGGAAGAGGCAAGGAAAAGACACTCCCCCAGGTCCCTTGGAGGGAGCATGGCCTTGCTAGATATTGGACTTCCAGCTCCCAGAGTTGTGAGAATAAACTTCTGTTGTTTTAAGTTACCAAGTTTGCTAAAGGAGAAGACATAAAGACTGAGTAACTTGCCCGATGTCATAAAGTGTATAAATAGGGAAGCCCAGATCTGACCTGGTACTGGGGCTCCAGAGATGGTGCTTGTAACCACAGTGCACCCTGCTGATGAAAGTCTGGAGGGAGTCCATGCCTCCCCCAACAGACTACGTGATGCAAACCCTGCTGACACTAAACTGACCTGGCTCCAGACAGAAGCAATTCTCCAAACCAGCAGCTCAAAGTGTATGTTCCAGCAGAGAAACGAACTACTCAAGAAATAATCTGGCAAAGAGGAGAATCAGTGGCAGACGGACACAGACCCATGAGATGACGACTACCCAACATGCACTGGGATAAGCCCGTAGGTTCTGTCAGGCCCAGCAGTGCTGTTTCCAAAGCTACCTGCTCAGCAGCAGTGCCCATTTACCTATTTCCCTATATCTTTATGACAACAAGCTGGGATAGGGCAGCTTTAGGGTTTTCCAAGGCTATAAGCCCATCAGCTGAAAAAAACCTCTCCTTTCTCTAGATATAAATTGTAAAGCCTTCTGAAAAACAAAGTTCTCCCATCTTCCTGTAACAAGCAGAACCATAAAGCCACAGGGATATGGATAATCAGGGTATGAAAGGAAAATGGCTCCTTGGGAGAGTTGGCAGCAAAAAGAAAGGACTAGAGGAAAAATAGTTTACTTCTGCTTGTGGGACCTTGCACAGACAAACATTTCTCAAGAAAGCAAGGAGCACTAAAAGTGAGTCATCTCCCTGTGCCATCCAGAAGTTACAGCTGTCACATGCTACATGACTCTCAGTGCTGGTGTGCCTAGGGCAGTGGACTTAGAGAAAAGACAAGGAGGAGACAAGAATGTCGCTTTGAGCCGGGCCTGCTGTTTGCCAAGCAACGACAGTTATCTCACTGAGTCCTCCAGGTTGTTAGGAAGATTGGAAGACAGTGTGGGCCCAGTTTCAAGATAAGGAAACTAAGGCTCAGAGAGGCTATGTAATTCGGCCCAAAGTCACAAGGAACACGAGACTGAACTGAGATTCAAACCCAGGTCTGTCTGACCGAGGCCCATTCTCTTTTCCTTTACACCACCCTGCCTTAAAGTTGAGTCTCTCTCTCCTTGGAAAAGCCAATTTCTAAAGATCAAATTTGAAATGGGGTAGAATTTAAGAAGACTGGGGAGAAGAAAAAACCAATTTCTTGTAAAGCAACCCCTGTCCTTCTGAAATATAAACATCCTTGTGGTTCTTCTGGTGTCTGATATAGGTGTCTCACCACTTATGAATGGATGACAGTGTCTGAAGGCATTTCTATTAATTCTTACTAAACATGAAAAAGTCTAGCCCAGACGAACCTAAAATATACAGGAGCAGGCCTGACCAAATAAAATAAAGGGGGTGTGTATATGTATTTTCCATTAAAATAAAAATTCAGGTATTTCCTTCCCAGTAGAGAGGGAAGTGAGAGAGAGAGAGAGAGAGAGAGAGAGAGATGTGGCTTCAAAATAGCAGTATCAAAGCATAAACTGATGGGAGTCTGACCTACATACAATTTTTTTTTTTTTTAAACAGCAGTCATTTGCAGCCTGAAAAATGGAAAGGTTTGCTAAAATTAGGTTTAGCCTAGTGAAAAAAATCCCTCACACTCTCAGGTTTATTAGATCTTCCACTAAAGCGTTATGCCCATCATGCCTGATGGAATATTTAAGGATTTTATTTTTATTCTTTGGGATGGGAGAGGCAGGTGGGAAAAGAACATGAAACTAAGAAAAGGAACCTGTGAATTTCCAATCTTGAGCACATTTCATCACTGTTTCTAACCGTCCACAGCACATTCTTTGGCTGAGTCCCCCTGAGAACGGAAATAACACAATCACGGCCAAGTGAGGGGAAGCCCAGGATCCTCAGGGACTGCTCCTCTCGCAGCAGCTTCCGGGGGGGGGGGCGCCTGCGACAGACGCTCTTTATTGAGGACTGGGCCCTCACTGTTCTCTTTGTGAGGGTAACCTGCTTCTCCGGAAAGTGGCACACCAGCCTTGTTATCACTTGATGCACGCAGGACCAAAGGCACCGCAGATAATAAAAACTTGGCTGATGTGATGAGTTATTCCTTTTCCCTTTTCAGTGTGGGGCTGTGAGTCAGCGGACGGGCTGGGAGGTGATGACTTGGTTGTAATCCTTTCCTGAGTACTATTTCCCATGGGTAGAGTTGTTTAAGTGGGTCTAACTTGGGGCTTACAAGCCAAGTGCCTAATGCCTTGGTTGAAATTTCCTTGAACAACCATTATTTTACTAATTGATGCAAAATGTTCTAGTTTTATCATTAAAATATCATTTTTACCATGTCCGAGTTCTCAACAAATCAGATCAATTCCTATCCTGGATTTTTTAGGCACTTTCTAAAAATTCTGATGCCATTAATAAAGAAACCATAAAGATATTTAAACCAACACGTGCTTTTCACACACAGAGACTTCCCCAATGCAGGCAGCTCACTCCAGACCCACAAGACATGAATACAGTCATGCGCTGCATAATGATGTTTTGGTCAAGGAGGAACTGCATATACGACTGTGGTCCCATGAGATTAGTACCATATAGTCTACGTGTGTAGTAGGCTATACCACCTAGGTTTGTGTAAGCACACTCTATGAGTTTGCACAATGACAAAATTGCCTAAGGATGCATTTCTCAGAACATATCCCCATTGTTAAGCAACACATGGCTGTACTCACGAGTGCCTTACTTACTATAAATGCCCAGGGGAGGGTAGAGCTTACACTGGAGTTACACACTAGATTTTTAGCACTTCCTTTGACTCAACTTAATGACAGGTAATCTTCCTTTAAATATGTGTCAAGACCCCTGGAGTCCTGACCACGTTACCTTAGAGGAGACCCCCAGCAGTCAGCGGTACCCTCCTTGCTCTTGTAAGCAGCACAATCAAGAACACATCAGGAAGCAGCAGCCACTACTCAGGCCACTCTCCTTGGTTCCCCACGTGCTGTCACGAATGGTCAAGGAGTACTATGCACATGGTCAAGAACTGGTTGCTATCATGACTACTCATCTTGTGCCATTTGGAATGGCAGTCTTACAAGGAGAACTAGTCAGTCTTTTACTTAGGAATCACTTCATGAAATCACAGTTTTACAATTTAAATGAAAAGATGACATGCAGTGCTGTATATTTTGTCAAGATCAGCAAAACGTAAGGGTGGTATAAAGATGGCTGTGGCCACCTCTAGTTTCCATTTGTCAAGTGTACACCAGAAAAATTCCACTATAGATACCTTCTTTGCCTTTCTGTTTGGTAGGAACAAATTAACCCAGGACACTTTATCAGAGATAGGAATAAAATCTACAAAAAGCTAGAGTTCCCAGATGAGTTAAGAGTAGGGCCAAATATGCCGAGGAAGAGAGACAGCAGTATACAGACAGTACAAAATTCCAGGAATTTGAAGGAATTAAGGGCTGGGGGAGAGACGGAGGAATGAGAGGTACAAACTAAATGGAATATATACAGGTGTCAGTTTATACTAACCACTCTGGTGCCCAAGTCCCACACACGTTTGACAGCCCGGCAGACTCACGACATTGAGCCCATTTTAATGGGCTCTACCACTGATGGCCAGTTTTGTGGAGAAAAGATTACATGTGATTTATCTACATATTTATATAAACTCTAAGAAGGCAGACAGCTGGAGAAATTAACTACTTGGTGATAAATTTGTCTTGACCTTCTTCTCACCAACTTCCCCAAACTTGCTGGCTTTCAGACACTGATTTTTCCCCTTCCTTCACACACCATAAATTCTGGCCAAATACCAAAAGCTAGCCGATTCACCTAAATAATTCTCCTCAGCTCCTAACAAAAAAGCTATGGCCTGCTAACTTGTCTAGAATTTAAAAAACATTAGTTGGAAGGACCATGCTCATAGTCCTTAATTTACACCTATGGCAAACCAGAGACTAAAGCCGTTCTCCACCTAAAACACTATAGACTTCCTCACCTGCCCTGATTTGAAAGACCCTTTTAGCTGATCTCTAGAATACGCTGTATGGTGTACCAGACTCACCTGTTACAACCAGCTTTTTCTGAACTGATGATATTAAGGCAACTTGTAACTAATTAAGGGTTTAATTTATTGTTGTTCTTAATTTTACTCTCTAAAACACTGGATTTAACTTTACATTCAAACTTCAAAGCAACCCCACAAAAGTGGCAATTATGAAAAATCATTACTTTGAGCTGCTAGAACTTTCACACACTGCTAGGGGGAGTGTAAACTGGTATAACCATTTTGGAAAAAATTTGGCAGCATGTACTAACGCGAACATCTGCACATCCTATGACCCATTCTAGGTACATAGCAAATTCCTCTTCTTAGGGGCACACACAACAGAAATGTATGTCTACCAAAAGACACGGGCACATGCATATTCACAGCTAAAACCTGGAAATGAATCAACTGTCCACCAACAAAAGAATGGACTGATAAATCGTGGTAGAGCCCCACAGTGGAACATGTATAGCAAACAGAAGGAACAAATCTACAACCATTCACAACAATGTAGATGCATCTCACATACAGTGTTGAGTGAAAGAAACCATATATAAACAAAAATCACCATGTGATTCCATCTAGATAACATTCAAAACCAACCCAACTAGTCTACGGTTTTAGAAATCAGGATAGTTGCTACTCTTGGAAGGGGGAGAGAGAGAGAGGAATATGATGAGGGATTCTAGGTATTGGTTACACAGGTATATTCTCTTTGTTAAAACTCACCAAGGTAAATACTTAAGATTTGTATATTTTTCCATATTACATTATATTTCAAGAAAAAAATATAAGAATTTTTTAACATCACAGATGTTAAAAAAAATACTCTCATCATACATGCAATGATCCTTTTCTTTACAAATTCACTTAACAAAAGCCTATTTTTGTGAGAAAGTAAAAAGAAAAATGACCTATTTCTATTCTGAAGGCCATTTTTATGAACTCTAGTTTTTTGGCATCGTCTCACTAAGAGAACAGCTGTATCTGAGTCTGTTCTAAATCCCCTTAGTGCTCTGGCACCAGAGGCAGTGTTGTGTTAGCACTTTGGAATCAGATGGAGCTCAGTATGAATTCTGGCTCCATTAGGCAGCAAGCCTAAGTGGCCTTGCCATGCATCAGTTCTTCAACTGTACAATGAAGACAATGAGAATTAAGTGAAACAATGTGGGTGAAAGGCCTGGCATACAAATACCTGTTATCACCAGAATGCAATTTAGGGAAAAAGGCAGAAGCATTTCTCTGCCCATCTTTTATAAGCTAAATGCAAGCTAAATGCTGGAGCTCCTCAGATGTTCTCTTGGAACAGTTACTGCGGATGATGATGCTTTAACACCATCAAGAACCAAATGCCAAGTCACCACAGTGAGTTTCCTGCTAAACATTTATCCCAATAGTTTTAGGAAATAAGTTCTTAAAATAACTACTGGTTTTTTTTTCTTTTTTGGTGCAGAAGATTGATTGGCCCTGAGCTAACATCTGTGCCAATCTTCCTTTCTTTGAATGTGGGACACTGCCATAGCATGGCTTGATGAGCAGTGTGTAGGTCCACGCCCGGGATCTGAACCTGAGAACCCCGGGCTACCGAAGTGGAGCACGCAAACTTAACCATTACACCACCGGGCCAGCCCAAATAACTACTGTTTTTGAAAAACCATTTTGTGATCTTCACTCTGTTAGGCATTCGTATCTTTTGAAAGCTTAACTTTGAAGAAAATTAGATTTCATACAGAGAATTTAAGATCCGTTCAAGCAGACAGAGAGAAGGACTAATGAAAGTATCCTGTGTCATGAGCAGGTAAACTTCTAAGACTATACGCACAAACATCAAGATCAAGTGTAAGTCTGATGACGGTAGTAAACTCCATACTTGCAATTTAATAGTTTTGTTTGTGCGCATGCGAAAATGAATGCTTCCCAATCAAAGTCAACCTAGCCCCATTTTTTGGGTAAAGCCAAAAGAAACTAATACGTAAAACATGTTTTGAATTAAAGGTTTATGTTGATTGATAATACAAGTTGTCAGATCATAGTTTTTTCAGTCATGGCTTCCTTAGGTAAACATGCTTGGTTATCTCCATGGGGAGATTTAGAAAATCTATCATTTGAGGAAGTCAGGCCAACTGACATTAGACACCTTCTCAGGCTTCCAAGGGTCTCTCTATATTTATCTTAGCTCATTTCTACATACCTTGGCCACAGAATCTGCATCCCACCCCAGGGAGCACAAACTTTGGCTTTACTAGGCACCTGGGGTGTTACTATGGAGCAATTATAAAAATCTTATAGGATGACTCTTACTAGAGGAATATAACACACAACACACACCCATCCATATGGCCCTCCAAGAAGGGAAGGAATGTGGGGGAAAAAAAGCTGGAATTAAAGGCACATTTTTAAATTTAAAAGAATTGTGAGTTCAGGGGCTGGCCCCAAGGCATAGTGGTTAAGTTTGGTGCAATCTGCTTTGGCGGCCTGGGTTTGCAGGTTTGGATCCCGGGCATGTACCTACACCACTCGTCGGCCGTGCTGTGGTGGCAACCCACATACAAAACGGAGGAAGACTGGCAACAGATGTTAGCTCAGGACCAATCTTCCTCAGCAAAAAAAAAAAAAAAAAAAAAAGAGAGAGCACGAAAGATTGGCAACAGATGTTAGCCCAGGGCTAATATTCCTCAGGAAAAAATAAAATTAATAATTGTGAGTTCAGCTTTCAAGGTGGTAAAAATGTGGTGAATAGTTGCCACCTTGAAAGGGCTCCAATGAGCTACAGATGGGACAATTTAAGCAACAAAAAGAGTAATGCCCATAACAGATTAAACACATAAAATATACAAAAAATACATAAACTCACAACACAAAAAACATATACACGCAACAGAAAAAAAAACTTATTCGTCACCTTTGGAGATGGGGTAGAGGGAAGACAGTGAAGAGGTAGTAACTCATTATTTAGGTAGCTGATAAATAAAGGGAAAGGATGATGTATTTATCTAGCTTTTCCTATAAGAACTGATTTTCAAGATAACTACGTGATTTGATGAAGTTTTTTAATAAAAGAATCACCACTAATAAATGTAGAAGAAATACATTTCTTACATAAATAAGCAATACAAATAAAATAAAATATATAAAATTTATATTAAATGTAAATAAATGCAGAAGGAATAATAAATTTAGAAATCTCACCATTTTGCAACGCCTGATGAAATAACTGATTTAGGAAGCAATTCTCAATGGCAGGTAAAATCTTAGGTGAAGTCTGATGGGGAACTCTGTAATGGATGGATCAGCCTAATGACACCAGAATCACTGCCCAAACGATGTCACCAAGAGAGACAACCGACATTACAGGAAAAATGCCTGTCTTCCAAAAGTGAACTAGAACCTGATAAAATATCCAGAGCAATCCTCTGGTTTATCGGAAATGTATGGGAGGGAGGAAATGGGGGAGAGGGATATGTGAAACGATACCGTGCACCTTCAGTGTACAATTGGGCACAGCCACAGATGGAAAACCCTGGTTTCTTCAACACAAAAAACGGTATTAAAAACAAAAAAAGTTGGCAAATTGTTAACACATTAAAATAGATTTAAGAAAACTATCAGCAAATGCAACATGTGAACCTTATTTGAATATTGACTCAAATAAAATGATGCATTTAAAGACATTTAACTAATGATATTAGGAATTATGGTTACTTTTGTTGGGTGTGATGATAGTAGGTTATGTTAAAGAATAAGATTTCCATTAATCCTTTGAAACACATTTTGAAGTCTATCACTCTCCCCAAAACAAGGAGGAGGAACAGATAAAATATCGATAATTTTGAAGTTGTGCAATAGGTATATGGGAGATTATTATACTATTCTCTCTACTTTTGTCTATAGTTGAATAGTTCCATCACAAAAAGTTAAAAATGGCGGAAAAGCGATGACTGTGGAAGCTGCATCATGAGAGTTCACTGTACTATTCTTTTTGTGTGTGTCTATCTTTGAAAATGTCTGTAAGGTAAAAAAAAAAAAAAAAAAAAAAAAAGCATAGATATCCAAGGATGAATTTTTAAGGAACTCTGCAATAAATTGTCCATTCAGAGGCTAACCTACCCAAGGATACATATCATGCCAAGAGGACTCTGGAAAGAGAACATGGCAGGAATTACGTGGTGATGGCTATAAAACCAGATCTTACTTGTCTACAATTTCCTGGATGACAATGGACATTGTGAATAGTCCTAGTCAGAAATCACCAATGGTGTGGTTAGCCCCTATGATGCCCTGTACCACAGTGATGACCCCAGCCTTATCTGTGAGCAGAACCTTCCTCTCACCTGGCTGGGGTGGATGAGGTGGCGGCATCTGGTGGTGCATCAGAGGATAGGGAGGCGGCTGCTGATGAGGCATCATGCTAGGGTGCCCCGCTGTTCCAAGTGGTGCCAGGCCAGGTCCTCCTGAGTGCTGGTGTGCCTGTTGAGGGTTCTGCCCATGCTGCTGCTGTTCCATTTGCTGTCGGGCTCGCAATTCAGCATATTTCAGCTGTTCCATGTGGAAATTCTGGCGTTCAGTGAGCAACTGCTGCCTCTGTTGTTCTAACTGTTAAGAAAAGGAAGGGGAAGAGAAATGACACCAGAAGAGGTTCTCAGGATTGGATGACATACAGGACATCTACCTGATGCCAGAATTCCCTATACCTCATCACAGTTACATGACACCCTTGCTTCCTGCAACATCCACAGTAAGAGAAAAGGCATTATTTCTTGAGAAGCATATTCCCATTTGGACACATGTAACCAAGGTCAAGGTCTTCTCTGTGTTAAATATAAGGTCTGCCTTTCCTTGTAACCTTCACCCAGGGGGGCTACTGTTCTCTGGGCCTACTCAGAACACATGTAATCTTCTCCTGTTTGGCAGGCCTTCAGATATTTAAAAATGGTTTCCATGACCGCCTTAATCTTTCCCAGGTAAAAGAAGCCTCTCCTGTCCTTTTAACAGTCCCTCAGATGCTATTATTTCAAGTTCACCCAACCTTCCCAGGTGCTCTCTTCTGGATGTGATCCTTCTGGTTACTATTTTAGAATGTGACACCAGAGTTAAATCTTCTGGATGAGAAGATGTGGCCTTAGCTGCAAAGATACACATTTTTCTATTTGGAACTTCGGCAGTGCCACTGTAAATCTTAGCTTTCAGGTACCCAAAACTATACTGGGTGACACATTCACAGTATATTTTAGATGCCTAAATAAAACTTTGCATGAATCTTAGTTTGAAGAATATAATCATTTCAATATTCAAGATCTTGGGTTCTTTCTGGAACCCAAATTAAAGAGAGAGGAATTATTATATGTGCCAGGAAATTCAGAAACCACATGCCTGGCAGTACTTCAGAGAATGGAGCCCACCTTAAATGCTAACAAAATTAATTTAATTCAGGGCTGAAAAAGAAAATCAACTTGAACATGAAGGAAAATAAAAATCCAGATTCCTGGAAGCAAGCAGTATAAAGATCATAAGGAGAGTTAATAGATATATTTCTTTTCAATAATGTCCCATCCCACCATTTTTGATAGCGAGATCTGAGTCACTGGGAGGCATTTTCTAGAGCTGTGCTGTCCAACACAGCAGCCACAAGCCACAAATGGCTCATGAGCACTTGAAATGTGGCTAATCTGAAACGAGATGTGCTGTAAGTGTAAAATACACAATGAATTTTGAGGACTTAGTATGAAAAAATTTAATTTTTCATACTGATTATGTGTTTAAATAGTATTTTGTATACACTGGGTTAAATAAAACATTATAATTTCACCTTTTTATTTTTTTAATGTGGCTACTAGAATATTTAAAATGACATATACAGCTCACACCATATTTCCACTGCAGAGCACTATTCCAAGGCATTTAATAGACAAGAAAAATGTACCATTTCAGCTTACAGGAGCAACCAGTTCTGTGGATAAATACTATATACTATCATTAGCAAAAACTAGATGGAATATGCATGAGAATTAGCCTAAGAATCTGGGCTCTTAGCAGAGAGCTGCCTGGGGAGAAGTCTCTATGGGCCAAAGTGAGAAGCATCAATGGTAATCAGGAGTAGCAACAAGGGAATGTCCATAGACAGATGAGGTACAGGAAGACAGGCCATGGACACAACGTGAAGAAAAGAGGCATGACCAGGTGGAGAGGAGGAGAAATGGAGAGAAGGGATTAAAGCTCACGTCCTGGGTGTTAGTTAGCTGGCTTGCAGAGTCTTCTTACGGAGGAGATCTGAAACAAACCATTTTGAGCGTTATCAAGAGGAAGTGAGGGGCTGGCTCCATCGCGTGGCAGTTAAGTGCGTGCGCTCCGCTGATGGGGGCTGGGGTTCGGATCCCAGGCGTGCACCAAGGCACCACTTGTCAGGCCATGCTGCAGTGGCATCCCATATCAAGTTAAGGAAAATAGGCACAGATGTTAGCCCAGGGCCAGTCTTCCTCAGCAAAAAAAGAGGAGGATTGGCATGGATGTTAGCTCAGGGCTGATCTTCCTCACAAAAAAAAAAAAAAAAGAGGAAGCAAGACAGGGTGCTACGCTGGTCCTAATGGACTGATGTGGGCTCTTCATTTTCTAGAGAGGGTGACCCAAAGAGGGTAAAGCCTGGCCTGGTTTAACTTATCCTTGTTTGCATGATAAGAAGGGAGTTGCAAGATGTAAATAGCAAGAGAATTCTCTGGCAGTCCAGCTCTGCAAGAAGACCAATCAGTGAGATAACGTAAGCAAGAGGCAGACTGATAAAAAAGGGATCTATAGATTCTGACTAGAGGTCCTCGGTTTTGCTTTCTTCTAACCATTCTTTCCAGGAAATTTAGGACTTTGCTGAGGTTAAACTTAGAGAGTGTGCCAGAAAAGGACCTCCTACTTATGTTTTTGTTGAGCTACTATTAGGTCCGGACTGCTTGGCTGAAGCCCTGCAGTTATGTAAGAACTATGGAATTTAGCTCAAGATCCGCTTTATAAAGAAGTTGAACTGTTATTAGAGGGAGATTTTGTGTCTCTGAAGGGAAATTTTAGTCTCCGTGTTACCTAGCTCAGTGTTTTTTTCCCCCACCAAATCAATCTTTCTTTGGGAGCTGATGTTAGTATTAAGGTATTAACCTTGGAAAGAAAAATTTGCCCAATTTTCCTTGTCTACAAATAAACTAACCTCAATTACACTACTTTTTCCTGAGCTTCATTTGTCATTTCAAAACACATAAGGTAATTAAAAAGTAATTAGAAGAATCAAAAAGGATAAGTGATTAAACACACACACACCCCCAAAAGAGAACCCAGTTTAAACTTAAGCTCCAATGCGGGGTGAATAGGTCCTGTGAAGTGAGAGGCACTCCCAGATAGCAGGCTACCAACTGGCTGCAGGAGGGTCATCTTTGCTCTGGGGCACATGCAGTAGAGCTTATGGACACGTCCTGGCCTCACCATACAAAAGAAATATCTCTCTTGTTGTGGATACCTTATTATTATTGAATCCAACTGAAAACTACATTCACTTGGCAGGCCAGAAAGAATATGAACTGGGAATTTTTGAGGAGAGGGTGACAGTATTGAACAAATTTTAAATGTGCTTAGCCAATAACCCAGTGATTTTACATCTGGAAATCTGTCCTAGAAAACCATATGTATGTGTGTTTATTTTATTTTATTTTTTTGTGAGGAAGATCAGCCCTGAGCTAACATCCATCTCAATCTTCCTCTTTTTGCTGAGCAAGACTGGCCCTGGGCTAACATCTGTGCCCATCTTCCTCCACTTTATATGGGATGCCGCCACAGCATGGCCTGACAAGCGGTGCGTCGGTGCGCGCCCGGGATCTGAACCCCAGCTGCCAACAGCAGAGCGCACGCACTTAACCACTACGCCACGGGGCCGGCCCCTATGTATGTATGTTTAAAGACAGTCATTAAAGTATTATTTTTGATGTACAGTTATGTCTGAGATACACAGAGTAGGAAAAAAAAGCAAGTTGCAACAATATTTATAACATAATCCCAATTATATTTTAAAAAAGCCTGTGTCCATGTATAAATATGTTATATACACACTGAAAATGTTCTGGCAGACACGAAACTATTAACAGTGATTACTCCTAGGAAGGAAACTGAGGGGAGGAGAGACTTTTTAATTTATTCACTTCTTCATTTTTCGAAAATATTTTTCACTACACATATTATTTTTGTAATCAAAAACCAAAACACTAAAAACTGCCCAAGTTATATATTACACATATCTTGATTTTCTCTCCCTTTTCTACTTCCTAAAACTATGGATAAAGTCGCAATAGCTAAACTGAACAGTGTAAATTACTCACGTAAATACAGTATTAATGAATCTCTTCCTTTTCTTTCATGGTTCCAATCCGGCTCTAGGGAGCCCAGTTTCATACAAAGCTGCCTGTAGCCCTGTTCTGAAGACACATCCCCCCACTGCATTCAAACCCTGCCTTCCTCTCCCCCTTCACTCCTACACTGTGTATGCATAAAGCAGCCGAATCCAAGCGGAACCTGAACACAAGAGAGACTTTTCTACACCAAGACACCAAATGCAGACACAGCTGCAAGTGCAGCTGAAGTTCACACAAAGCTCTTCCCTCAACTTCATTCAAATAAAGCAGGGAGGAGGGGCGGGAAAGAGTAAAAGAAGGGGGCCACAAAAATCCATCTACACTACCAAGGACTGAAATAGCTGAGACTTGAAACCTCTGACTAGTTGGCCTCAGAACTGAAGTAAATATTCACAGCTTTCTTAAAAATGTTTGGTGTCAGTGACCAGACACCCACTTAAGAAAAACCAAGTCCAAACAGCCACATTCATGCCTTCTTACACCTGCGGAAAAACAAAACAACACAACTGCATCTTGGTGCTTCCACGTGTGCTTCTGGAGGCAGAAAGCCAAAGGGGAAGCAGGCACCATTGTTGTGACTGGTCATTCTGTCCTTGTTGCAATGTGCTTGCTTCCTGAGGCCATGCGTCTTTTCTGATTCAGAACTAAACCTGCTACCGGGTACAGCTTTCTTAATCTCAACTAAAACTACCCATAACATGGTGCACATCTAACAGTAGATTCAATTATATGACAGGCAGCACAGAGATGAATCACTACAAATAACAGAAAATAAAGTTAAATACAATTCTCCTGGGGTGGTATGAAATTCACTTTTTGGCTTTTTGTTCTTTCTTCCTTAATTTGCTGTAAAGTACAACAAACTTTTCTAAACCTATATTCTATGTGTGATGCTATCCTATCAGCAATACCTTTCAAACCTATCCAGAACCTGACCATTTCACTTCACTTCCATGGCTGCTCCAAGTCCCCATGATCTCATGTGGATTATCTTAACAGCCTGCTCATCAGTCTCCCTTTTTCTAACCATGCCATGGTATAATTTATTCTCTACAACACAGCAGACAACACTAATTTCTGCTGGACTGTAAGGAAGATCATGCCAGTCCTCTGCATTTATTCCACATTTTTATGGAACACATAAAACAGGCCCTGCAATTATTTCACATTTTAATCAGAGTAAATTGAAAAGCCTCTGGATGGCTTACGAATCTCTGATTCGATCACCATTATCTCTGACTTTATCCTTTTACCTCCTCCTACTCATTTATGCTGTAGCCCACCCACCTTACTCCTTAGTTGCCAAACATGTCAGTCATGCTCCTGCCTCAGAGCCTCCACACTGGCTGTTTCTAGCACTTATTTCTCAATAAGGCCCACTAAGATGACACTACTTAAAACTGAAATCCCTTCCTTGCCCCTCCCAATCTCCCCTTTCCAGCCCATAACATATAGGTATGTATGTATACATACACAGTATATTTGTATGCATACACATACAGAGCACATAACATCTTCTAACAAACTTCATTAATTATTTAAACTATAACAAGGCAAAGAGTTTTGCTGGGTTTTATTTACCACTGTATCCCCAGTACCTAGAGGTCTAGAACAAAGTAGGTGCTCAATAAATGTTTGCCAAATGAACAAATGAACTTAATCCATCACCTATACCACAAAGGCCATCAGACCTGGGAAGGCTGACTCTTCCGTCTCCTCACAGCAATCATGCCTTTCTCTGCACATTTCTGGATTCGGACATTTTTTATAGTTCAGATCAGTCCCTCCTCCACAAGGAAGACTTCCTTGATAATCTCAGCAAACCATGGCCTCCCCTCCTCTGAATTTCCACAGCCCCATTATCTCGGGGTATTTGGTCTCTTTATGTGTTAATGTCTCATCCACCCTCCAACCTCCTTAAAGATAGGGTGCAGGTTTCTCACAGCTTGGAGTTTCCTTCAATGTCTCTCTTTTCTGAAGGTATAGAATTTCTACACCTAGCCAAATGAACTCAGAGAGCATTAGTCCAGACGCTATAAACTAGATCAGATCACAGATCCATCCTCACTGGTCTCAAGGTTTTTTTCTTTTAAATCCAAATGGGAATGCTTTAGGCAGGGCCGAGGCCCTCCAGTTTTCTCCAAGTGGCTCCAGTTCCCAACACAGCCCATGTCTGAAACCTATTCTCTTGACTTATGTGTGCTATATGCCTGGCACTGAAGGCTGCTCAGTTGGGCAGACCCTGAGTTGCGAACTCAGTTCCAGCTCGGCATCCTCACCTGTACTAGAGTTAACAGTTTTTCTCTTGTCATTTTCCTGACAGACTCTGTACATTCCGTAACTGACTTCCTCCAATATTAGTACTTTATGAGAGGGCTGTAACAACAGCTATTGAATTCTAATTATAGCTGTATCTATAAGATTTAAAACTTTTATATCCTTATTCTTAATTACTAAATACTTAAGACTCAAGAGAACATTTGATTTTAAGTTATTAGAGAAAAAAAGAATCTTTGTATCTGATTCTTCAAGTCTAAGAAAAGATTTTTGAAATCTGTTGCTAAATAAACAAAACCAAATGTTTAACTCAAAAAAACTATGTCCTAAAGCTATTGCTTACTAGGTAAAGATGATCAGGACTGTACCCTAAGGTGAACTGAGGCAGTGTGGTAGGCAGAAGAGCACTAGGCAGTGAGTTACAAGGACAGCGCCTAGCTGACCTGATCACTTTCCACAGTCCCAACTTTCTTGAGTCATAATAGAGGAATGATAAAACCTTGCAAATCGCAGAGACTCTGGTTAAAATGAGATAAGGACAGCTCATTTCTTTATAAATTATAAAGTGCTAGAGAAAAAACATAGAGCTGAACAAACAAAGGTTTGAGACCTGGCTCTATCACTTATGAACTGTTGTGATCTGAGGTACATAACATACCCTGTCCAAGCTCTAGTCTCTTTGTCTACAAGGATTAACAGAGAAATGGCCTTAATGTTCCCATCAAACATCATTGCTGAATTCTTGTCTAAGGAGATTCAAAGCAATCAGCATTTTCTTGCTTATGCCTTCCTCATATAGTTTTTGAGACTTTTTTTTGTGTGTGAGGAAGATCAGCCCTGAGCTAACATCCATGCTAATCCTCCTCTTTTTGCTGAGGAAGACTGGCTCTGAGCTAACATCTATTGCTAATCCTCCTCCTTTTTTCCCCCAAAGTCCCAGTAAATAGTTGTATGTTGTAGTTGCACATCCTTCTAGTTGCTGTATGTGGGACGTGGCCTCAGCATGGCCGGAGAAGCGGTGCGTTGGTGCACGCCGGGGATCCAAACCCAGGCCACCAGTGGCGGGGCGTGTGCACTTAACCGTTAAGCCACGGGGCCAGCCCTGTCATTAGTTTTCTTGACTGTCTTCTCCATTAAACTAAACTAAGTCCCCGAAGGGTGGACTTTCCTTCCACTTTTCCAGCTTCTGACACTGATGCTGGAATACATTCATTCAGTAGACACTTAAACAAGGGCCTATGATGGTGCCAGTTCTGTATTAACAAAGATACTTGATTGATTCTGCTCTCAAAGAATATACACTCTGGTATGTTAGCAATTACAATATAATAAGTGCTCTGTTAGGCTGCCATGACAGTAAAAGAGGAGGGCATGTCACCCATAGGTGCAAGGCTGAGGGACGCAGGAGGTAGGCAATGAGTGGGGAAAAGGGCCTTACTGGCAGAGGAGCAGGATGCACACAGGTGGCACAGAGAACAAGGCCATGAGGGAAACCTGCATGTGGTGTGGTGTGGTGTGGCTGGTGCAAAGAGGTCGATGGAGCTGAGACTGGGGTGGCCAGCAGCTCCTGGGCAGAGGAGGGCCAAGGATACAAGAAATGCTTACAGGGCCAGAGAACTGGGGATGGGTGTGGGCAGGAGAGTTACTGAAGCAGCCTCTCCTTCCTCACAGGGCCAGGATGCCCGTGTAAGTGGCAGAGCTGGTCTGAGGACAAAATGCAAATGGGCTATTGTGATAGTTACCAGGCTACTACTCATGAAGATCTGTCAGAGAACTTGTTTGGATTGACCACTAAGAAACAGTTTAACAAATGCAAAGAGATCCTTAAAATTAAAATTCTTTAAGGATAATTTAATCTTAAGGTTCTACCATTTAGAGATATCAGTATCTCATATACAGATAAAAAATTCAAAATAGGGGCCAGCCTGATGGCATAGTGGTTGGGTTTGCACACTCCGCTTCAGCGGCCCAGCGTTCGCAGATTGGGATCCCAGGTGCAGACCTACACACTGCTCTCAAGCCATGCTGTGGCGGCATCCCATATGCAAAAAAATAGAGATGTTGGCTCAGGGAGAATCTTCCTCACACAAAAAAAATAATAATAAAATAATCAAAAATAATCAGAGGGAAAAAGTCCCAACTAATTCCTCAAATTCAGCCCATTATTTAGAAAGACACCAATTCTGTTCCTAGTCAACTCATTTCAAACAAAATTTCTCCAAAGACCTTAATCTTGATTTCTCCAAAAATTCTCTTGAGATAACCAAATGTTCCCCTGCTTCTATGTTTCCTACTTTTTGTGGCTTTCTTCCTCATTCTTTGCCTTTTTCATAATTCTTTTGGTCCTGTTTGGGCCATATCCTGCTATCAAAAGCATCTGCTCCAGAAACTGCTGCTTAGGGAGCTCTCTGCATAGGGCTAGTTCCCCTGCCCTTCACCATACAGGAGAAGGAAGGCAGAGTGAGAGCCCAAGGTCAGATCTGAGGACAGTCTGGCTAAAAGAGATCATAGAAATGAGGTTCCTAACTCAAGATGAGATGATATTCTGATATTTATATTGAAAAAGACAGGTTATCAAGAAAATTCCTGAATCAGATAATGGATCTATATGGATTCCACTTATTGGTAACAAGTAGGTAATAAAATAAGTCTAAGATCCAACTTTTGTAGAAGGGAGAATTTGATACCATCATGTATCTGGAAAGCCGAGAGGTCTAAAAAACTGAGGTTTAGATAATTAGCTTCTGAATGTGAACAGAGTTCCTTTTATTTAGCATCACTGGTTGATAATCCTTTTGAAAGGGCAAAGCAAACAGAGAAAAAAGGACAGAAGATAGCTACAGAGACCAACAAATTAGGCTATCATTTATTTTATGTATCTTGTAATTTATAAAAGGTGGTCAGAGTTTAATTGTCAAAAAGCCACTATAAAGTCCCCTTACTTACAGCCTCTTTCTCTCTGTCCATGATAGTTTCCAGCTCCTCAAAATGTCGAAGTTTGATCTCTAGTTTCTTCATTTGTGTCTCAACCAGGAGAGCTACCAGAGACTTGATCTTTCTCTCTTCTACGGCAGCCAGGTGCTAAGCGCAAAAGATCATTCAAATTATTTAGGCAAACATTTACTTAAAAAACAGTAACAAAATGCTGAAGTTGCTATTCAAAGTGGCGATTATGTAATTAAGAATGGTGCCCTAGATGCCCCCTTTGTATGTTTCTACCAAACATTTATTTCAATTTAAAATAATACCTATCCCTGAATTTCTAGTACTTATAAATCAGCTCTCTTTTAAAGATTAAAGGAAACTCCTCCCATGGTAAATCACTCCTTTCAAAGAGCCCATGAAGGAAAGGTTGAATCAGGGCCCTAACGGGCAAAGAGAAGGACACGGGTGACCTGGAGGGTACTTCCCCATCTACTATCCTCTTGCCTCCCACCCTCACCTCTGTACTCTGTCCCTCTCCTCACTATCCTTCCCGCCTTCTGAATTGTCCAGGGGCAGGCAAGCAGTGGTCTCTCTCAGCACACACTCAGATGCAAAGCCTCTGCTTTCCCTCTGGTGAGCAGAACTGTGTACAGAGAGGAGGGGTGAACAATATTCCACCCCTAGTTTGAGGATAGGGTCCAGAGCAAGAAAAACAAAGAGTACAAGACAGAAAGTCACTCTGGAAGAATGTGCCACTTCCCTGCCACATGACTGATGACGAGTCCTACTCTTGCACTGGACAATTCAGCAGCACGCAGAGGAAGATGCCACATCACTCAGAAGGGATGAGGACCCTGTACTTGGCCAAGGTCCAGACTGTCTGCAAGGGATCAATCCCACCTTCTCCAGACACCACCTGAGAGCTTCAACCAACAAACTCCCAACACCACTTTGCGCTCACTTTTATTATATCTGCTGAATGTACGTGCTTATCTTGCTTCCTCGCAAGGTTTTGAGAAGTAACATGGAGTGGCTGTCTTATCAGTCTGTGTTTCTTACAGAATCCAGCAGGAGCTAACATGCATTAGGAGTTTAAAATACACTTATGGGAGCTAAACTGATAGACAACACTTAAATGAGAGCCTTGTTTTTTTTTTTTTTTTTTTTGTGAGGAGGACCAGTCCTGAGCTAACATCCAATGCCAATCCTCCTCTTTTTGCTGAGGAAGACTGGCCCTGGGCTAACATCCATGCCCATCTTCCTCTACTTTATATGGGACGCCACCACAGCATGGCTTAACAAGCGGTGCGTCGGTGCGCACCCGGGATCCGAACCGGCGAACCCCGGGCCGCCGCAGCGGAACGTGCGCACCCAACCGCTTGCGCCACCGGGCTGGCCCCTGAGAGCCTTGTTTTTCACTTGTTTATAGATGAAAAAGAGAAATGTAGTTTTTATACTTGTGGAGATCCATCTGCAGGAAGATTCAGAAATCTAAGCAAAAAGTGACGATGAGCAGGTTTTATGAACAAGTCTCCAGCTACTAATGATCATGTTTGCCTTCTGAAACTACACTGAGCTACAGCAATAACACTAAAAGTTTCAATAAAGATTACATGATTTTAACGCTACTATCATTGCATAATGTTATGTAATTTGTATTTCTGATTAAGAAATTTATGCACATGATATAAAATCAAAAGTTTACAAGAAGGTGTCAAATAAAAAGTAAGTCTCCCTCTCATTTGTGTCACCTAGCCCCTCCTTTGCAGAAGACTAATGTTATCAGTTTCTAGTTCTATTTTTATGAGACTGTGACTCCAAGAATTTTACTGGCTTTGGCAGAGAACATTTTATTTTCTTGAAATTTATGCAGGAACTTGGGGGACAGCCTCACGTGTTATCAAATAAATACACCAAAATATTTCCTCTCTAAACTGAAGATTACAAGTTTTCAAATAGAAAGGGATCACCAAGTAAGAAGAAAATTAACATTAAAAAAAGATCCACAGCAAGAAACAACTTTGGAAGTTTAAGAACGCAAGACGGGGTGAAAATCCTAAAAGTCTTCAGAAAGGTAAACCAATGAAAAAAGAGGTTACAAAGAAAACTTCAGAATGTATCAGACTTCTCTAAAGCAAAACTTTACCGCTGAAGACAATAGTAAAATGCCTTCCAAATTCTAAGGGACAATGAATTTTAACCTAAAATTTCATGTGCAGCAACTAAATCAATTAAGTGTGAGTAGAGAATAAAGACATTTCTGAAATCAAGGACTGAAAAATTTACTTCTTACGCATGCTATTAAAAGATGTGCTCCAGGGGCCGGCCCGGCGGTGCAAGCGGTTAAGTGTGCGCGCTCCACTGCAGCAACCCGGGGTTCGCCGGTTCAGATCCCGGACGTGCACCGATGCACTGCTTGTCAGGCCATGCTGTGGCAGCGTCCCATAAAAAGTGGAGGAAGATGAGCATGGATGTTAGCCCAGGCCCAGTCTTCCTTAGCAAAAAAAAAAAAAAAAAAAAAAAAAAGGAGGATTGGCAGATGTTAGCACAGGGCTGATCTCCTCACCAAAAAAAAAAAAAAAGAAGTGCTCCAGTTTAACTTAGTGTAAAACCAGAAAAAGATCAAGACATGATATCCAGAAGTCATAGACTCAACCTAAGAAAGAAGCCGTAAGTTCACAGGGACCATCAACAGGCCAAAAGCAAATAGGGACAAATGAAACAAGATGTTCATAACCAAAGCTGGGTGATGGGTACAGAAAGTCACCATACTATTTTGTCTACTGCTGTACATATTCCAACACTTCCATAATCAAGTTTAAAGGGAACAGTGGGTAGTCAACAGATAAAAGACAAGATTGATAAGTTGGACTTCATTAAAATTAAAAACATCTCTGCTTAAAAGGACACCATTAAGAATGTGAAAAGCACACCCAGACTGTGAGAAAATATTTGCAAATCATAGTCTGATGAGAGACGTGTATCCAGAGTATATAAAGCACTCTCATAACTCATGCCTAGGGATGAAGTGATACTGGTAGAGACCTGAAGGACTTCAAACACAAGCTGGTCACCATCTCAAGACACTTGGCAAACATTGAAGATGCAAAGGATGGGAAGCTAAGGAGTTATGGTCAAGGCAAAAAAGAAATTCCTGCGAAGTCCTCTGGAGGCGATAAACATTGCATCAAAATCTCAATCTAAAGTTTTGGAAAGTCACACCCATGGAACAGGGACAACCCAGAAGAAAAATGAACAAACTGCCATCTCACTTCAACTCAGTTCTCCCCCTTCTCCATTCTATTAACACCACAGAGGAAGGCTGAATTGTATATGTAGAATACATGATCACGTGGAGCATCTAAATTTTCATACACATCAGGCAATCAATCAAAAAAGCAGAATCACAGATGGCACAGACACTGGACTTAGCAGGCAAGGACTTTAAAATAAGTATAATCACTATGTTCAAGAAAACGCAGCAAAGTTGGGATAAAAAGAATTTCAACAGAGATTTAGAATTTACATATATTAAAAAAAGAATCAATATTGGTACACTGGATTGAAAACATCACTAAAAAAATACAAGTGAAATTAATAACTCAATGATTAGGTTTAAAAGTAGAAGACTTTACTAGTGAACTGAAAGACAGATTAATAAAAAGTAAACTGTAGCAGAGAGAAAAACAATGAAAAAGAAAACTATAATCAAGCATAAGAGATGTAGGACATGGGCAAAAAGTAAAAGTAAAAATTTATGTACATGGAATCACAGGAGAGGAAAGAGAATAAGGTAAAAGCAACATTTAAAGAGATAATGGGTGAGAATTTCCCAAAACAGACGAAACAAATCAACTGAGAGATTCAAGAAGTTTAGCAAATGCCAAGGACAGAAAATACAACAAAAATCATATGAAAGTACAACACGTAGTACAAAAAAGAAGACAATCTTAAAAGTATCCAGGGCGGGGGAAAAAAGGCACATTACCTCCAATTACCTCCAATAGTAACAACAATAAGGCTTATAGTGGGCTTATCCACCGTCACAATGGACAATGGAATGGCTTTTTTTTTTGAGGAAGATTAGCCCTGAGCTAACATCTGTTGCCAATCCTCCTCTTTTTTGCTGAGGAAGATTGCCCCTGGGCTAACATCTGTGCCCATCTTCCTCTACTTTGTACGGGATGCCGCCACAGCATGGCTTGACAAGCAGTGCGTAGGTCCGCGCCTGGGATCCAAACCTGCAAATCCTGGGCCACTGAAGTGGAGTATGTGAACCTAACCGCTACGCCACTGGGCCGGCCCCTGGAACGGCATTTTTAAAAGTGTTGACAGAAAATGAATGACAAAATTGAATTCTATACCCACTGAAAATACACTAAAACTGAAGGTGAAATCAAGATGTTTTAAGAGAAACAAAAGAGAAGTCCTTGCTAGCGGGCCTGCACAGAAATTCTACAGGGAGTTCTTTGAACAGGAGGAAAAAAATCCACTCCATTAAAGAAAATATTGAAATGGAGAAAATTAGTGAGAAGCAGTGGACAGGGAAAAGTAAACTAAGGTTCTAGCATAATTGAAGAAGTGGTAAAAATAATTTGGATTAAATTGCAATAATTCCAGAATGCATCATGTAATCATTAAGAAAAACACTAAAAAACTAACAGAAGTATATGTAATTAACAAGATCACAGAGGAAAAAATAGAATAAAAAATACTGGATTAATTAAAAATAAGATGTTACCATTGGAGGAAAATGGTGAATAGTACACAGGACTGCTCTGTTATATTTTTGCAACTTCTGTGAATCTATAGTTATTTCAAAATAACATGGGCAGGAAAAAAAAGCCTGTCCAAGGCCATACGACTATCATATGGTGGGAAAGGGATTAAAATCCTGGTTTGAAGACTCTAAAATGTGACACTTAAGGCGTGAGGTAGAAGAGATATTGAATAAGTGGCTGTCTAGGCAAATGTCATTTTACTACCTCATGTGTTAAGGTTGGTTTGATTATGCTGAGAATTTAAATTGGATCAGCTTTAGCCCTTAATTTGATGTGTTTTCAAATGTTCTTTAATAGTTTTCTACATTTCTCACCTTGTCTCCCTTGACAGTAAGAGTTTTCTGCCCCTCCAGCCCTATGAATTACTTCTCTCTTGTTAAGCTACATTGCACAGAGGTTAAACGGGAGGAAGGGAGGCCAGACTGCTTACTGCCTGTAGAACATGGGCTAGAAGTTACCTTGCCTCTATATGATTGTTTCCTCATCTGTGAAACTGGAAAACAACTAACCACCCTGATGCAGGGTGGTTGTGAGGACACACACAATGCACTTAGAAGAGTGCCTGGAACATAGTAGGTGCCTGATACTTGTGAGGTGTAACACTGCTGATGATGCCCTGGGAGCCCATTTTGTTGGAATACCCTCTGCCTGCACTGGACCACTTCTGACATGTCTTTTAAGAGTCAGCATTTCCCATCCCTTCCTCTGGGTAGCATCCCTGCAACATGGCTCCCACAGCCTCAATGCATTGTATTTTATCTATTCACTTGATTTTCACCCCCCAGGGCTAAGACCCGGGGAAACCTCCAATTTATCTGCTTGGCAATTTTAGAGAAAGAGGAAATAAGGAGACCAGGTGGAGAGTAGAGAGGACAGGGAGAAAAGGCAGGCTTTATTAAAAGCCTAGAATTTACCTGTGTCCAAGGTTAGAAAGACCACTAGAAATCTCTAGAAGTGAACCTGGGCACTTTAGAGTTGAAGAATGAGACTATTACCAGCAAACTATGGCTTTCAAACTAAAGAAGCAAATTGAGTAAAAAACTCAGGGAAAGAAAAAACAAATCAAGACTCAAATTTTTAGAGGCTGGCCAGGTGGCACAGCGGTTGAGCTCACGTGTTCCACTTCGGTGGGCTGGGGTTCGCTGGCTTGGATCCTGGGCATGGACCTACTCACTGCTCATCAAGCCATGCTGAGGTGGCGTCCCATATAGAAGAGCTACAACTCTACAACTATGATATATAACTATGCACTGGGGCTTTAAGGAGAAAAAAAAGAAAAAGATGAACATTGGCAACAGATGTTAGTGCAGGGCCAATCTTCCTCACAAAAAAAAAAAAAGCAAAGCTATCTCTTGAAAAAAAACCCCTCAAATCTCTAAACTTCATGGCAGTTTGTTTATTATTAAAGATCTGTACGACTACTCAGTCTGATGTCTAGTTAAAAAAATTTTTTATAGGTATCAAAATTACCCATCTCAAGTATAAGAACTATTCACTGACATGATTAATAACATCTGGGTTTAGAGTGAAAAGAGGAGAAAAGAACTAATGTTGCATATTAAATTTGGCTTTTTCGTATTTCCAGTCTTAATAATAATGTTTATTTAAATACAAACTCTCGGGCCGGCCCCGTGGCTTAGTGGTTAAGTGCTCACGCTCCGCTACTGGCGGCCCAGGTTCGGATCCTGGGCGCACACCGACGCACCGCTTCTCCGGCCATGCTGAGGCCGCGTCCCACATATAGCAACTAGAAGGATGTGCAACTACGACATACAACTATCTACTGGGGCATTAGGGGAAAAAAAAAGGAGGAGAATTGGCCATAGATCTTAGCTCAGAGCTGGTCTTCCTCAGCAAAAAGAGGAGGATTAGCATAGATGTTAGCTCAGGGCTGATCTTCATTAATTAATAAATAAATAAATAAATAAATATAAATAAATAAAAACTCTGGGCCAGCCCTGTGGCCTAGCGGTTAAGTGCGCCCGCTCCGCTGCTGGCAGCCCGGGTTCGGATCCTGGCCGCGCACCCACGCACCGCTTCTCTGGCCATGCTGAGGCTGCGTCCCACATACAGCAACTAGAAGGATGTGCAGCTATGACATACAACTATCTACTGGGACTTTGGGGGAAAAAATAAATAAATAAATAAATAAATAAAATAAATAGATAAATATAAACTCCAATTTTCTTTATACAATTATTAAAACCAAATGAATGCCTTTTCTCATCTTCTTCCATCTTGTAACCCTTATTTATGAGGAGAAAAAGAACAGTAAGTTCCTTTGAAACAAAGTGGCCTGGTCCTATTTAATGTCTCACTTTCTTAATTTTGCTGATTAAATCCTAATGGAGTTGTTAATGTGCTATTTCTCTATCTTCTGTATTTCTAGATCTGGAGGAAGAGCCTCCTTTTTATTGATTTAACTCCCATGACTATTCATATTTTTACTCATAAGAGATTCTTTCTGATCTGGGAGAAGGCAAGAAAGTAATTTCTTCCATAGAATATCATACTTTCTGCTAGCAACATTCTAAGAAATTCTGCTAATTTATGGATTTGGTGACATACACGTACTAAGTCAATCCAGCATAAGTCAAAAGGTCTCAGAAGTGATTCTGAAGGAAATGACAAAAGACTTCACAGGGGATTGAAGTGATCACATAAATGTTATCAAGCATTGGACAGAAGTTGTTAATGGATACAACTACTACTCATGTCTGCTTTAAGAAAAAAAGTATTAGCAAAAATAACAGTTAACTTTTGGAATGCATTACAGGACTAGGGTGAAATATTAGATTTATTAAGCACTTGTATCATTATAGACCCCATGGTAGGTATTTTTTCATGTTATTTCTTTTACTTCTAATAATAATCTACCAATAAACATATTATCTCCATTTTACATAAAATGAAACCAAAGCTTTAGAGAAGTTAAATTATCTTGCTAAGGGTCGCAGTTAACGTGAGCTGGGAATTGAACTCAGTTCTGATGAGAGCACAGGAACAAAACTGGGCAGTAAGAAAGGTGACACACTGACACACAGGAAGGAGTTAACAGTATTGAACAAATGTTTCCTTATTTTTCCATTTTTTGGTTCTTAAAAATTAGAAAACTAAATCACAATTGGTATACCGAAGGTGTTAAAAACAAAGATGAGTATTTTTTTTTTTTTGAGCTAGTTGTTGGGTATTTAATTGTAAAAATGTTCGAAAACATTTTCATTGTAATGGAGAATTTTAACAGATCATGTTTCTGTGTTGGTTGAGATCACCAGACTCTAAGTTTGGAGATCTGGGGTTTGGTATTGGTTCTGCCAATAACTTTAGGCTCACTGTTAACTTCTTTAGGTCTGTTTCTACATCTATGAGATGAGAGAGTTCAATAAACTCTAAAATCAGTCTATGATATTACACATGAAACATCTTTGTTTGTTAGGGCTTAAAGTATCTATTCAGGCAGTAATCTATTTATAAACTTGCGTGAAAATCAAATGTGCAAAAGCAGAATAAATTTACGTGCTGTGTGTATATATGCGTGAAAGGAAAAACACTTTCATTCCAAGAAATCTTAAAACAGTATATAATCCCTAAACAGACCTCACCTAATAGATTCACTCCTCAAGGTTTCATTTCCAGCATTTTATACATATTCTTTAGTTTTTTTCTCTTCCTTCACAACTAAATGTACAGTCTTAATGACTCAACTCAAACAACTGTGACGGTCAAGGTTCACGGGGCTGACTGTAAGTACCTAAGAGGCAGGGACCCTCCATATCTATTTTAGGCATCAAATAAACCTAGCGTTGTAGTAGTGTCTGGCACATAATGGGCACTCAAATATTGGTTTAATGAATAATCCAAGTATGGCACTTTCCAGCCTATAGAATGCTTTTTTATGCATTAGTTTAATTGCTTCTTAAAATAATCTTGTCAGAAAGGCAGATCAGAAAGGACTTATCAGGGGCCAGCCCCGTGGTGTAGTGGTTAAGTGCGCATGCTCTGCTGCTGGCGGCCCGGGGTTCGGAACCCAGGTGCGCACTGATGTACCGCTTGTCAGGCCATGCTGTGACGGCGTCCCACATGAAGTGGAGGAAAATGGGCACGGATGTTAGCCCAGGGCCAGTCTTCCTCAGCAAAGAGAGGAGGATTGGCAACAGATGTGAGCTCTGGGCTGATCTTCCTCACAAAACAAAAAAAGAAAAAAAAAGGACTTCTCATTCAAACAAATGATACAGGTTCATAAAAGTTATTTTAATGGCAGAGCTAGAAGTAAAATTTTGAATTCCAAATCCAAAGACCTTTGAGTTATCTCTCAATGCCTATTTAGAACAATTGATATTTTAGTGGATACTTTCCTGGGAAATTCTTAAAAGAGACTTATGATAGATTAAAGGTGGCCACAAACCCATTGGCCTTTCATCGCGAGGTAGGGTCTGTGATCCCTCCTCCTGAATTGGCAAGGTCCTCTAACTACCCCCTGCCCAGTAGAAAACAGTGATGCCATTTTTTGGTTCCTAGCCTGGGAACTTCATGTGCTGTTTCTTGGAACATTCTTTCTAGGAGTCCCAGGCTACCATGTAAGAAGTATGATCACCCTGCTAGAGAGATCAGAGGGAGAGACCTCAAGACTACATGGAGAGGGTATAGGACCCAACTACCCCTGCCAAGGCTTAGGACTTGAACCTACCTGTGAGGCCAATACCAAGAAATGACTCAACTGATACCACATGGAGCAGAATCGCCCAACTGTTTGGTGTTCAAATTTCACAAAATCATGAGATATAATAAAATGGTTGTTTTTTAAACTACTAAGTTTTGCTATTGGAAAAGAATTTGGTATCTGGAAATGGGGTGCTGCTTTAACAAAAACGTAAAATGTGACTTTGGCTTTGGGATCATGCAGTGGGTACAAGCTAAAAGGGTCTCAAGAAAACCATTGGTAAGAACTTAAAAGACAGAGAGGGAAATATTATTGGAGGCTGGAGAGAAGTAAATTTTTATTATATAGTAGCACAAAGTTTGGTAACACTGTCACCTCTAGTGATGTGGAAAATAAAAAGGATAATTAATGACCTTGTAGATCTGGCTAGAGTGATTTCTAGGCAAAATGTAAACCTTTTTTTTGTATTTTATTATAAGTAGCTAGAAGAGAAAGGAACCAAAGAAGGAACTATTCGGTTTTTAGGCAATTATTACTGGACTTAGAAATCTCCTAGATAGTTTAGAGGAAACAGAGAAGCGTTTGAAAATAAAACTGTTTCTCATCTCTGGTTACTCCTAGCAAGAGTCTGAAACTAAGAAATGGCTTCAGGACAAAGATCAAATCCAGAGCACTACGAGTAAAGCGTAACCTCAGAGTAAATAGCTCAAGGTGTGGCTATAAGACCTTTTGAAGGGAGTGCATAGTGGAGCTTCGAAGAATCTTAAGGGTATGCCTCTTTCCTCTCTACTAGATAGGAGGGCCTCTAAGTATCTTGAAAAGCATGTCTCCTATATTCTTTCTTTGATCTATAAGTTACTGTTTGCCATCAAATTTGGGAAGTTTTCAATAACGCAAATTTTTTTTTTTTGCCCTGCCTCTTTCACTCTCTTCCTTCCTTCTGGGACTCTTGTTACATATATGTTGGAATACCTGACTTGCTTCACAATTTCCAAGCTAAAGCTCTACCGCTTCTCAAGAACAAGTGATTCTCTTTTTGTTGCCTGCCTGGTTGATATCAATGCCCTGAAATGTTTGTTTCTGATAATTTTCTCTAGTTGTAAATTTGTTTTCTACGTTGTTTCTATGCCTCTTAATCTCTTCACATGACCATTTCCTGAGTCAGAAATCTCCTAGATCCTTCTAACTAGACGAAAAAGCTTCTAAAATTCTTAAGGGCTTTGTTCTCATAGTACCTTTAGTGTGGCTTTTGCCTAACGGGAATTATATTTTACACACAGAAATCCCACAAAATTTAAAAGAAATTATATTGCCTTGGACTGATGTGGAGACAGACAGTATAAACTGAAAAAGAAGCCTATGGCAAACGAAAAGAAAGCAGGCCAAGAAAGCCACTCAGCAAAACTCGGCTAATTTTTTAAAGAGAAAAGAACACTCAGACGGCAGAACCAAAAGCCCAGAGGGCCAAGTCAAAAGCTATAGAGAATAATTCTCAGGAGGCAGGACCGGACCTGATCAAGAAACTGTGCCTGGCTAGATTTCAAAATTGCTATGAATCATGAGGGCTCTGTGCCTCCCTTTTCATACTTTTTGAATGTGAGCACAGTTATCCTTCACATGTCTCACCACTGTTATGTTAGTCCACAAACTCTTCAAATTGAGAAGACCAATATGAAGGAGCTATACCTGAATAACCACTCCTAAGGAGCTTCATCGGTACCTGGACCTGATTTAGATAAGATCTTGCACCTTCAGCCTTAGCCTAATACCATAGTAAGATGAGACAATAGGGTGTTTATTTTGCAAGAGGGAGAAATGTATGTAATTTGACCCACAAGGGCAGACTGTGGTGGGTTAAGGTGGCACCCCTGCCATGTAGAGGTACAGCCTATGATCCCCTCATCTTGAATTTGGATAGAATCTTTGACCAGTAGAGTTGGGTAGAAGTTACGCAGTGCCAGGTTGGGGGCCCAAGCCATAAGATACCGGTAGGTTCCCCTCCTTGTCACCTGGGACACTTTTCTCTTAAAGCTATAAGCTGCCATGTAAAAAGTCCAACTACTGTGACACCACCCTCATGAAGAAGCCCAAAATAACCTCTTACACAGACTATGTGGAGACAGTGATGCCAGCCAGCCCCCAGGTTGTACAGCTATCCCAGCCCAGGCATTAGGCATATGAGTGAAGTCATCTGAGGCCTTCCACAGTAGTCCAGCCTTGAGGTGAATACTGAGTGAACCTAGCCAATGCCACATGGAGCAGAATCTTTCCAGCTGAGTCTGCCTGAGTTTCTCATTCATAAAAATCAAAGATATAATAAAATGATTATGGTTTTAAGCCACTAAGTTTTGTGGTAGCTACACAGCAATGGATAACTGGAGCTGGAACACTGTCTCTGCTTAGGCTATAGATTCTTGAATGGTCTGGTAACAATGACGACCAGGGCATTCCAAAAGAAGGGCTACAGAGAGAGCCCCATCCCTTCACATACTGGCTTTACAGAACCGAACAAGAATGATGAGGTCTGGGAGTGTGCCACACAAGATGTATGGAATGTGGTAGAAACAACTTAAAGAATGACTAATGATAAGAAAGAAGTAACTTGGTTGGAATAGAGTTGTGGTGGACTTTACATAACAAAGCATGGATTCTAGCTGGTAGAACAGAAGCAGTTTCTATTTAGTCATATAAAGATGAAAGTGAACAGGGCTAACTTTAGGCAAAATGATCAAATAGGTGAATTTTTCCTTCTGTCTTCTCTCCATAGTATCATCAAGTAAAAAGATACTGTATCAACGGTCAACGCGTATAGTGTAAATCAATTTCATTCAATGCTTATCTGGTAAAGCCTTGTGACTAAAATGTACAATGAAAATTTTCCTATCTCAAGAAAAAATTTCAGGCATCAGGAAGCAAGTAAGAAGTATTTCTGAGGGGCAATAAAGAATTGTCCTGTTGCCCCAGAACTAACACCCAGTTACCATGAAGACAAACCTACTTTAGCCATTTTAGGGTATGTGGGGGTGGGGTACTGGTAGAATAAATCTGAAGGAAATGTCTGTGGTCTTAAGAAAATGTAATCTCTGCTATCTTTGAAGAACTGAACCCTACTGCTGCTGAAAAAAGAGAACATGTTCTAGTTTCTGAGGTTTCTAGTTTATTCCAGCAATAGTTCTGGATGCTTCCTTCCAGCTAGACCTAAACACCCAAACGGAAGGAATCCAGAGCACCCAGCCAATGGTATTCCTTCTCACACCCACACATCACTCTTTGGGTGGGTCACTTCACAGCTTGTCAGCAAGTGCAATGAAAAAATGGATGCTACCAAAGAGTCCGTCTATGGCAAGGATGGAGAAAAGCCAGACAGCATGTCCACGCTATCTGTTTTGGAGCTAGATCTAGAACTGTTAATTAACACTCCATGCCAGAGTCTGACAAACAATTAAAATGTATCAAGGAAAACTCTTAATAACAAAGCTGTTTATAGATACAGAACAACAAAAAGAGAATAAGAGAATACTTGGACTGGCTAGATAAGCTGTACTGATTACAGTAATTTAAGTGAATTCCTTACCCCTTAATTACCATGCAGCACAAAAATGATTATGTGTGCTGTGAAATGTATCTGATCCAGTTATAAGTGGCACTGAATAGTTCATGTGAGCCAAGTCATGTAGCACAAGCATCTGTACTGCTTTCACAAATCACTGGAAAATGTAGGTGCGTTGAAAATGAAGATCTAAGTTCCCAGTTATTAGAAATAAGAATGAGTGATGACGAGGGACTGAAAATTCAGTGACCTGGAAAGAAAATGTTCTTTGGACACTCTTCTAAACCTTGTGTGGAACATCTAAGGGCCAGGGCAATTGATCCACAAAGGCAGTTTCTCTGCAGTGAACGAGTCAAAAAGATGTGGCAAGGTGGTCAGTAGTGCACAGTGTACAAACATTTGTGCCCAGAGTTGTCATATTAACAGCTATGAGGCCATCATGTTTTCATCAGCTATGAAAATATCATGAATTTCATAAATTCATAAATTTTTTTTATGGTAATCTACCATTTCAGCTCCTTCTCTGGCAACCTATAGTGAAGCACACACGGTGGTATAGAGAGGAAAAATAATGGGAAGAAGAGTGAGAGAACCATGCTCTGTGAGAGGGAAGAGTGTCCAAAAGAGCCCAGCTGGAAAGGAGCGAGAGTGGGTTCTGTCTGGTAGAACTGCAAGAAACAGTTCTGGACAGAGAGGCAAAATGACACTTGAGAACTGAGAAAGGTCCTGATCATGAAAAACTCCTGAATTCCCTACTAAAGAGTTTGAAATTTTAGCCTGAGAGAGATAGGAAAGTTATTTAAGAGAATAACACGCTCACATTTATATTTTTAAAGATTCTTCTGCATACTATATGATTCCATTTACATGAGGTCAAAAATAGGAGAAACTAACCCACAGTGTTAGGGGACAGGCTAGCAACTACTCTTGAAGGGAGGTACATTAACTGGAAGGGAATATGAGGAAGCTTCTGGTGGGCTGCCAATGTTATGTTGCTTAATGTGAATGCTGTTTGTGAGCCCACAGGTGGCATTAGTCCGTGAAAAATTCACTAGCTGTAGATGTATATATATCCACTTATTTGAATGTAAGTTATACTTCAGTAAAAAATTAAACAACAAAAAAGATTACTTTGGCTGAAGGATAGAGAATGAGATGAAAGAGACAGGCAAGAGATGATGAGAGGTTGACCTAAGGGAGTAGCAACGGGCTGGGCATTATCAAATGAATTAAAGGGCCACGGAGGATTTGATGGCTGAACAGCTACAGAACATGAAAGAACAAGAGGAGTCAAAGACAACCTGAGGCTGCAGGTTTGAAGACTGGGTAGGCAGCTGTGCTATGTCCTGCTAAAGGGCAAAAAGGAAGGAAGCCCTCCTGGCTCCTAGCTCCTCATTTATAAAATGAGAAAATATGCCCAAACCAATCCTTAAGGTCCTGAATATGCAGGACCTCAAGCTACTATAATAGTAACAATCAGCTGGGGTATCTGTCTGGACTGATTGAGCACTACTGTGGCCCTCTCCCCTACCGTCTACACCTATGACCAATGGATGGGCACTCAAAACAGTGGTCTTATGGTTTGAACTGGATCATCTATAGGTCTCTTATAAATCACACTCCACAAATTAAACACTTGGAGAAATAGTTTACAGCAGCTGAATGGTCTGGGGCAATTAAAGACCATGAAAGAACATCTTGACCAATGGATTAAGAACAGCTAAAGATAAAGCGATGAGGTATGTTCCAGTAACTACTGCTTGAAGGAGTAACCCATAATGGAAGAAAACTACTTCTGAGGGTAAAATAGAAAAGGGGTGAAGAAGTTTCTTAAGATTTCACATATTGATGCCTGGAATGCTTTAAAATGCTAAATTAACACAAAGTGGGGGAAATAACATTCTCTTCTCTTCTTAAATATGCTGTGAAGCCAATACTATGTTATAAATAGAGAAAACCACCCCCAGAAAAGCTGGCAAATTCAAGAAGAAAAAGAGCTATTCTAGGTTCCTTCTCTCTCCTTTCAGTCTCTAAGAACAGGGTGAAGTATTTATACAAGGAAACAGATTTTTGTCTTAAAAATCACACATATTTCAATCTGGTAGAAATTGAAACAATAATCCAAGATAAGTTCTACAAGCAAATTTGAGAGACTTAAAATTCTGCCTTCAATCTCTATAGTCTTCACAAGGCTGAATGACACAAGGAACGCATCAAAGGTGTCACTCTTTAGAACCAGATCTGCTATTTCTACCATCCTCCTCCTGCTTGTGGAATTCTTAACCTAGAAATGTCATTCAAGCAAACAGTCACCTCCATTGGGTGCAAGTCTCTTTATTTAAATGTTCCCAATAACCTGAAAACAATACGACCATTCACGGCTTAAGAGAGCACTGGAAAAGGGCTGTCAGGGGCAAACCTTGGCTTTGGTTGCAGCTGAGGCAAGAGCAGCTGCTGCGGCTGTGGCTACATTTCCTTCAGAAATTTCATGTTCTACTTTTTTCTTTCCAATATCACTTTCTCTTTCTTTACAAGTATCAGTGAGTTCCTTGTTCTCGTCAGTCTCCTTTTCTTCTGAAAAAAATCAGAAAGCTTTATTACCAGTGTGCTCAGTCTCAATAAGTCATCTTACTTCTCACCTCTACCACATGACAAACTAGGACTGATGTTACAAAGAGATCTCAGTGTCTACTTTTCTTTTCAAGATTTTTGCTGAAGCATTCCATGCATATAAGTCTGCCTCTATTTGAGATGGATTTTCTAAATAGCACACTTTGTCTTCCCTTCGTTTCTCTAAGCTCTCTGTGTAGTTCCCATGGATATAAAGGAAAATTCAGGGGAACTAAGCCCTAAGACCAGCATGTTTGTTCACCAGTCAATGAAATGCTCTGGGAAACCCTAGGGTCTGGAGGAAATCAGAAGTTGAGAACAGAGCACTTCCTCAAGCCTTTTGAGACAGGCACGATGGGATAGCCAGCAACTGACACTGAAAATAAAATGGCAGGTCTGTGTGAATGACTTCAGTCATGCTGAACAACTTGTTTGTCTATATACTACTGGAAATAATGTAGCCACTAGCATCAGCACTGGTACCTACACGCAAAATAAAACTCAAACATATATTTATTGTTACATTAAGAAATAACCCAAAATAAATGAGGAAATATTTCTACACAAACTGCCCACATTTCTCCAGTACTTTTTTTATGGTTTTACATAATAAAGTCTATAAAGAGTTTCCTTAAATTACCTGATTTGGTATCCTCACTAACTTCACTATCCTGTTCCTTCTCACCATTTTTTTCATTTTCTCCATCTTGTGATTTATCACCTTCATCTGTCTCATTTTCCCCTTTATTTTCTGCCTGAAAGGTGTACAAAAGAAGAGGATACAGAGTGAGCAAAAAACAGTCCTTTTACAAGTAATATTATCTTAGAATAACAAAAGGTTCCACTATGTTTGGCAAGAAGCAGACTAAGTTCAGAAGGGTCTTAGAGAGAAAAGCTGGAAAAGAAATTAATCAATTCAGAGAAATACCTTTCACTATCTCAACACCTGAGTGCTCACAAGATAATACGCCTCCAAAATGCATAGACTCTGCCCTCTCTACTCTCTGCTCTAAGGCCAGGGTTACAATGTCCAAAGGAATGTCAGGGGAATTCATTTATATTATTCACTAAATAGATAAATACTTAATAAATAAATAAATAAATAAATAATCAATTAGTTGTCCAAAACAGAGAGAGAACCAAGACAGAGAGCATTTAAAATGCACATTATCAACCAAGACGGAATGCTGCTGATATAAAACGCTGACATTAAAAGCCTTTAAAACAGCTATTCACTAACGGTTTTTAGGAAGAGCCATAACAGAGCATCAGTGATCACGCTCTGAGAACTGAAAACGTCAATTCCTCTGGTATTTGGGCTCATCTGCTGATTTTGAAATCCCTGTGACCTTGGACAAATGTATCATCTATAAAATGAAGAGACTATCCGTGATTTGACGAGGCTGTTTTAGGAATTACGTGAATCCATAAATGTAAAGTACAAAACATACTATTCGGAACATTGTAAGAATCGTAATTAATTTTACTATTTTCCTCATCTTCTCCTTATCTGTATACAATTTTAAAACACCACATGTAATCAACACGTTAAATCTTGTTCATACATATTCACTCAAATAGTGATTAAATGCTCTCATCATGTGCCCCTGATCTTGAAGAGGCTGTAAAGTCCTGTTCTGCCTAGCTCACCTTGCATTTATCTCTACAAGACAGAGACTGGGTCACAAACACACTGCATGCTTTGATGCCCTCTGCACACTGGCTTTAGCGTCTCCCCTCCAACACCAGTTGGAATCTTCAATTCCCTATCCTCCATTTCAATCTTTATAGTTCTACCTGCTCTTTAAAAACTACCTCTAATGTCACCTTCTCATTAAGTCTTTTCTACATATTTTTCTACTAGCAGTTAACTAGATCTAGGAAGAAAATCTCTTAATATTCTATAATTCTCTTATGGTACAAGAACAGAACCCAAACCCTACAATTCGGTATTCATAAGAAGCACAACTTTTGTATTCATATTGCCAATTGTGCCTGAAAGGGGTACAAAAGAAGAGGTTAGGGAGTGGATAAATCTTCACTGAATGAATAAGTGAAAAATGTCCATTATTATGCTTTGTGAGAACTATACCTTAAACCAGCAAAGTCCAAATGGCTGATAGAATCATTTGTAGTCCCCTGAGAGGGATTCAAAAGATCAAAATCAACCCAAACCGTTATGCTATGAAAGGCATGCTCTCTGTGGCTTTTCAAACATAGACTTCACCTTTTCAGGCTGCTGACCATCAGTATCTGTTTCCAATTTCTCCTCTTCAGCCCCTTCTACAAGCAAAAGAATAAGAACAAGTAATACAATATGGAAAAAAAGTAAAAGCTATTACATAGCTGTGAGAGTGTACGAAATACAACTACACAAAGTAATATGGATGGAAGTCATAACCATAAGGTGACCTAAGAAGTCTGACATAAAACAATACATACTTTATATTAATTTAAAGTTCAAAAACAGGTGAAAGTAATCTATGGTGTTAGAAATCAGGACAGTAGTTAACCAGAGAAGGGGTGGGTAGACAGAAAGTGGGTTCAAGGGCGGACTGGGGGTACTGGTAATGATTTGTTTCTTATCTTGGGACTGCTTACACGAATGTGTTTAATTTGTGAAAACGCACTGAGCTGTCCACTGAGGGTGTTCACTTTTCTGCATGTATAAATTTAAAAAGTTCAAAAAGAATTTTAAGTTAAAAAGCCAAAAAAAAAAAATGTGTTATTTAACAGACACTTGATCAGAATAGAGTCAGGCACTGGAAAAACAATGCTGAGCTAGATATTCACTGAACCTCAAGAGCTTCACATTCTGGCTGGAGAGGACACCAAGTCCACCACGTACGTGCACATATGAGATGCTGTGGGAAGCACAGAGGGCACAGCTGTTTCAGTCAGGGAAGGATAAATGACTACACAAGTATTTTCTAGGCAGACATGGCAGTGTGGGGGGTTGTATGTGTATAGAGAACGACTTTTCAAGGAAAGGAGACAAAAAAGACTCAAGGGTGCAGAGGAAAAACGGTTAAGTCGTCGGAGATGACTAGAAAAGGGAGGACAGATAAGAGAAATCAGAAAGAGGGACATACTGCTGGTAAGGGCTTCATAATGAAGAGCCCTGAGTGTGGCGCTAAGGGGGTCCTAACTATATCCTGTAGATAAGAAGTTAATGAAGATCTTAAAATCAAAAACAATACAATCAGATAAATATTTTTTGTTTCAGAACTTTATACAGAAACAAATATTTCAAACATAATGAGGGTTTGCTGTGGTTTTAAATAAAAACATTCAAATATCCTACAGCTTAAATTTTTATATTATCCTCTTGTAAACAACAAGACTAATAGCATTTATCATCAATGAGAATATTTAAATATATTTAAAACTAACAGTGTTGAAAGTTATTGAATAGGCAAATCCCTCTTTCTCTAATTCTTGAGGATGGAGTCAGATCCTTCTTGCATCCAGAATTATGACTGACTAGGAGCTTCCCGGGACATGATATTTGGGGACATCATGAATCTCACATAAGGCAGAAAAGCTCTTAAA
Source organism: Diceros bicornis minor (assembly GCF_020826845.1). Lineage (NCBI taxonomy): Eukaryota > Metazoa > Chordata > Mammalia > Perissodactyla > Rhinocerotidae > Diceros > Diceros bicornis. The sequence continues at coordinate 48,957,473 of NC_080741.1, forward strand.
GATCACCTGCCAAAAAATGCCAAAAGCCTACGGTACCAGAAGGGGACCAAAGTGTGCAAGAAGTGGGGCCATGATGTAGGTATTTGGAAATCTGGAGGGGCAGGGTCACCTAGACATATTGGAGCTGTGGACTAGCCAGGTCCAGGGGAGGGAAAGGAAGCCTGGGATTCTTGCACAGAGTTAGCCACATGGTGCCAATGTGATCTCAAGCTGGTGGCAACAACTGGCTACCAGAAGCAGCAGAATTCTCTGCATACAGTTTTTCCAATCCCAATTTTAGTCAAGATGATATCCAAGTAATGAGTTCACAAAGAGCAAACACCAAGAAAGGAAGCCACTAAGACTGAGCAGAAACATTAATCAACAGATTCAGAACTCAAGGACTGTCAATATGACATCTGTCAGATCCTGAATCTGGCATAGCCATGATTAGATATTACATGGATGTATGTAAATGTACATCCATGTAATATCTGTAATAATTGTAAATAAACATGTAAATAAATAAAAGAGAATCATAAAGATCACCAGTCAACAAGAGAATATTAGAGATAATCAGAGATTTAAAAAAATAATAATAATAAAATAAAAAAATTTTCTAAAAATGAAATTAGGGTAAACAGATTATACCTGGTGAAGAAAAAATTACAAAACTGTAAAACATATCTAAAGAAATGATCCATATATAGAACAGGAAGATGGAAAATACGGAAATATGGAAAAAGATAAGCCAGGCAGAAACGATTCCAAGGAATTCCAAGGAATAGTATCCATGATACTACTAGTCAATATGAAGAATAGACCATTATTAGAAATAGAGGGTAACAAAATAATGAAGAAAAGGTTTAATTCACCAAAAAATTGTTAATTTTTATACTTTTAGAAACCTAAGAGTGTCAAACTATATAGAGCCAAAACTGATAAAACTGACAGAAATGAAAATGTACATCATAGCGGGCAATTTGAACATACTTCTCTCAGTTGATATACAGTGGATGTGAACAAAGCAAGATGGTTCTAACATATACTTGTAGAATTACAATCACCAGTTAGAGAATATATACATAGTAATTTCCAGCTCACATGGAACATTTAAAAAATACTGATCACAAATTAAGTCATAAAACAAGTATTCAAAAATTTCAAAAAGTCAATGACACACAGACCAAGTTTTCTCACCAGAATGCAATGAAATTAGAAGCTTAAAATATACAGGTTAAGTTTGTGCTTGGAAATGTAATTTTGGGAATCAGTAAAAATAGCACTTAGACAAAAACGTAAAGCCTTCTTATATTTACATTAGAAAAGAAAAAAAGGGTCAAAGTTTACGAGCTATATAAATCCTTTATAAGAAACTGGAAAAAAATAACAAAAGAATAGAGAAGGTAGGGAGAAAAAAATAAGGGTAAAAAACAAAAATACAATAGAGTTAAAAAATATACAATAGAGAGAATCAATATTCCCCAAACTTGGTTCTTGAAAATGATTAATAAAATCGATATATTTCTGGTATGAAAGAGCAATAAAAGAGAGAGAAGGTGCAAATTAGTTATATTAGGAATGGAAGGAAGAAAGGTCATAACTATTGATAAAGCAAAGGTCAAAAAGGAAGTGACACAGTACTTTGAAATACCAAATAAAATAGAAAAATTAGATTAAATGGACAAATCATTAGAAAATTTATTTTACCAAACAGATTCAAGAAGAAAAAGAAGTCCTGACTCCTGTAACAGAAAACTTAAATCAAACAAAAACACCAGGTCTCAACAACAAAAAAACTAACAACCCAATTAAAAAATGGGCAAAAGACCTGAACAGACATTTCTCCAGAGATACAGAGATGGCCAACAGGCACATGAAAAGATGTTCAACATCATTAACTACCAGGGAAATGCAAATCAAAACTACAATGAGATATCACCTCACGCCCTGGCCATAATTAACAAGACAGGAAACAACAAGTGTTAGAGAGGATGTGGAGAGAAGGGGAACTTTCATACACCGCTGGTGGGAATGCAAACTGGTGCAGCCACTATGGAAAACAGTATGGAGACTCCTCAAAAAATTAAGAATAGAACTACCATATGATCCAGCTATTCCACTGCTGGGTATTTATCCAAAGAACACGAAAACACCAATGCATAAAGATACATGCACCCCTGTGTTCGTTGCAGCAATATTCACAATAGCCAAGACTTGGAAGCAACCTAAGTGTCCATCAAGGGACAATGGATGAAGAAGATATGGTATATATACACAATGTATTACTACTCAGCCATAAGAAACGATGCAATCCAGCTATTCGTGACAACATGGATGGACCTTGAGGGTACTATTTTAAGCGAAATAAGTTAGAGGGAGAAATTCAAATACTGTATGATCTCACTCATAAGTAGAAGATAAAAACAACAACAAACAAACACATAGAGACAGAGACTGGATTGGTGGTTACCAGAGGGAAAGCGGGAAGGGAGGAGGGCGAAAGGGATGATTAGGCACATGTGTGTGGTAATGGATGGTAATTAGTTTTTGGGTGGTGAACATGATGTATGCAGAAATAGAAGTATATATACCTGAAATTTATATAACATTATAAACCGCAATAAAAAAAAAGGAATGGAGGAAGTACAATATTCAGAGAACAAAAGTGAAGACTAGTTATTCTAATATTTTGAAAAGTGTTTTTAATAAATATTTGCTAATGATGAAAAAACAAAACAAAACAACACACCACAGGTCCACATGTTTTTTACTGGGGAATTCTACCAAACTTTCAGAGACAAGATGATCACAATCTTACACAAACTTCTCCAGAGAACAGAAGACGGAATACCCTCTAACTCACTCTATGAGGCCAGTATAACCTTTATTCACAAATCAGACATGGAAAACAGATAAGGAATATTAGAGGCCACTGGGCTAAATCTCATTCATAATCACAAATGAAAAACTCCTAAGCAAAATATCTGAAAACAGAATACAGTAGTATATAAAAAAGGCATACATTATGACAAAATAATCTGACAGTTAACAGAAGGTGACTTAACGATTAAACATTAGCAGATCTATAAACTTATTTGATCACATGCATGAAAAGTGTCTGATAAAACTCATTATCATTCACGAGAAGCTCCTGGAAAATCAGGGATACGAGGAAAGTTCCTGAGCCTCCAAAAGACTGTTATCAATAATCCTACAAAAAATGTCATTCTTCATGGAGAGATTCCTGGAAGATTCCCTTTAAAACCAAGAGCAAGACATGGATATCAGTGTTACTATTTCCCTTCAATATTGCCATGGAAGTCAAAGCCAAGGTAGTCAATTAAGAAAAATAAATTAAAGAGGGCTGGAAAGGAAAGAAGAAAACAGTTATGATTTGCAGAGAATAACACTGTACGTAAAAGAATCTGCAGAAAAGTTACTAGAAATAATTACAGGGGTTAGCAAGGTGGTTAGCTATAAAATTAATATACATAATCAACTGCATTTCAAAATGTTAACAAAAATCAATTTTAGATAAAGACACATGAAAAAATAAAACTTGAATGATATCTTAAACTTGACATGAAAAATGCTAACCATAAAATAAAAGAAAAACTTTATTAAAATCAAGGACTTCAATAGAAGATGCCAAGAATAAAGGACAAATAACAAAATGGGAGAAAACACATGCAGCGCAGTAAGTAAAAGATTAGTGTATCAGATTTATAAAGAAAAACATAAAAACTATAGAAAAGTGAGCAAAAGATAAGAACAGCCGTTTCACAGAATGACATACGACCAACAAATATAAGACACTCAAATTAGTTATCAGAGAAATGCAATGTAAAACCACAATGGAATGTCATTTTACATCTGCTACATCAGAAGAGTCTAACACTAAGAAGTGTTGGATCAAATGTTACTGGTGAAAGTGTCAACTGGTACACCTACTTTCGGTAAAAAAACTGGAATTTCCTAAAACAGTACAACTCATAGGACCAGTCCACAACAAAATAAGGAGTTAAGCAAGAATGTTCAAGGTTCGATATTCAAAAACGTTCAAGGCTTTTGCCTTCCTTTTTCAAGAAATTCATCTCACAAAAAGTGAGAACTGAATTAAACAGAGATCTTAGTGATGTAAACTCCGTATCTCAATGTGGCAACTGGTCCACCAACCACACTTCGAGTAACACTGTATCTAAGCAAAACCCTTCATAGGTGTACTTTGATGCATGTACAAGATTGTACATGCAGGTTTGAAAGAGAAAAACAGGAAACAACGAAATTGCCCATCCAATAACAGAAGAACAGATAATTAAATTGGGTTATAATCACACAACAGAATATTTTATAGCAGTGGAAATAAACTATGGCTACATGGATAATGTAATTACATGGACATATATATTGAAACATAATAACAATTTTAAAAAGTTTCAGAAGTTTGAACATACCATGTTTTATAAAGCTTAAAAACAAACAAGATTACACCTAACATACGTTGTTTAAATACATCTTTGTGATAAAAATCACTTAAAAAGTAGAACAATATTCAAAATTTAGGATTCTGAGTGCTGGGAGTAGGAAGGTGAGAAGATGAAGTAAGGGAGGAACAGAGAGATGGAAATTATTGGTAATGTTCTAATTCTTAGTTCAAATGAAATACGTTAACATGCATTACAACACATTAAACTTAACAATGAAAAGATCTGAACAAAAAAGCAAAATGCAGACGGAGTTTTTAACAACCCAAAAAAATTCACAAGTCACTCTTAACTGAATGTACATTAGGTCCCTTTGCTGAGTCAGCTTAATTACAGATTGAATAAGCATTATGTGGGAGAAGTGAAGTATTTTTTTTTTTTTTGGTAAAGATAATCTGCTTTTTAAATGACTACCCACAATCTATAGCTCCACATTCTAAAAGGATCACACACACACTTTCCCTATTGTAAGGCAAGCGAAACCTGATATCAACTCTTTAGCTATGATTCGAAGATGAACAGTTACATAATATTCATATCTATTCATATAATGATGGTGCAGTTCAAGACAGACCCCCCTATAAGGGGAAAAACCTGGAGACAAGTGCACAGACTTTTCAGATGTTTACTAAGAGTTTAATTTATTAGTTGTGTGTTTCTCAAGAAGCAAGTGGAAGAGTATGTTTAGTGGTTTCTCTTCTATAAAACATTTTTTTTAAGCTGCTATTAGACATCTTATTGGAAGAAGAAAAACAAAAACAAAACCCAGCTTCTCTCTGGTCTGAATTCTGGTGAGAATTGTAAACCCTTAAGATGTTGCAGTCTCTTACATATCACATGTCATCTTGGTGTCAATAAACTAGAAAGTTGAGACTCCTTCCCTATAAATGTGTGGTCTGACTCATCTCTGCAGAGTTAAAATGAAGAGGATACGAAAATGAATAAAATAAAATTCCCAACTTAAACAAGAAGGCACATAACAAACCAGTGGGCCATGCACCAAAGACAAAAAAGGAGGAGAAAGCAGAAAATCCTCTGACCAGGGAATTGAGCTATAAGGGGAATGCCAGATCAGCCAGGAGGAAAATAACATCATAGTTTACAATTAGACCTTATGCTATAGAACAGGGGTTGGTAAACTTTTCCTGTAAAGGGTCAGATGGTAACTATTTTCAGCTTTGCAAGCCATACAGCCTTAGTCGCAACTTCTCAACCGCCACTCTTCTACAACATCAGCCGTGAAGCTGCTTGAAAACGAATGTGTGGCTGTGTTCCAACACAACTTTATGGACACTGAAATTTGAATGTCACATAATCTCTATGTGTCACGAAATATCATTCTTCTTTTGATTTTTTTCCAACCATTTAAGAACATAAAAACCATTCTTATATACTGTGGACTAAATAAAAACAGGTGGCAACCTGGATTTGGCCCAAGAACCAAAATTTGCTGGACACTGCTCTAGAAAAAGAGGGTGAGTTCTGGATCCAGATGGACTAGGACCAAATCCTGTCCCCACAATTTACTAGCTCAAATGAACTTGGGCAAGCTACTGAGCTGACAGGGGCCTCAGTTTGCTTATCTACAAAAGGATAATAATAATAGTATCTCCTTCGTAAGTGTAGTGTTAAGGATTAAATGAATTATTTCATGTAAAATGCTAATAACTGGCTCATAGTAAGTGCTCAATGACAATTAGTAACATTATTAGAAAGTTCAGTTGGCTGGACCCAGGCCCTCTCCCTCTATTAACATGAGACATTTCAACATCCTTTGGTGTTGCCTCAGTGACAACAAAGGGCTCTCATTCTGTCCTGGACTTCCAAAGATCCTTCCCAATCTGGTATGTCATGTGTGACTTCCTCCTCCCCATGTGACTTTTGACTCTTCTGTAAAGGGCCAGATAATTTTACAAAATCACCTGCCCTGTCCCATTCTCTTAAAATGTTACTAATGAGTCAGAGACAGCTGACCAATCTGATTGACCAGGGATCAGCAAACTATAACCTGCTGCCTGATTTCGTAAATAAAATTTTATTAGAACACAGCCATGCTCATTTATTTAAGTATTGTCTATGGTTGCTTTTGTGCTACAACAGCAGAGCCAAGTATTTGGGATATCTGGTCTGCAAAAGCCTAAAATTTTTACCATCTGGCCCTCTACAGAAAAAGTTTGCTGACCGCTGTGATACAATATTCATGCTAATGTGATAGTCCTGCTTATGAATAAAGACACTCTGGAGATGTCTAACTCTCAAGGTCTCAAACTGAATGTTGGCAATTGAGAGACATTGGCAAATAGGAGATCTAACCAGAACCCATGAGAATGCCTACCATGGGAGTAAGACTCTCAAGTGGCCCCACATGATCCCTACTTCATGGTTTTCATGTCTTTGGTATAATCCCCCTCCCTTGAGTGTGAGTAGCATCTGTGACTTGTTTCTAACCAACAGAATACGGCAAAGGTGATGGAATGTTAGGTTATATAAGACCCTGTCTTGTTAGTAGATTTGCTCTAGAGACTCTCCTTGCCGGCTTGAGGAAGTAAGACGCCATGCTGGAGAAGCCTAAATGGCAAAGAACAGTGACCGGGTGGCCTCCGGGAGTTGAGGGCGGCTTCCAGCTGATAGCCAGCAAGAAGCTGGGGTGTTCAGTTCTACAACAGAAAGTAAATGAATTCTGACAACAGGAGTGAACTTGGAGGTGGATTCTTCAACAGTCAAGTCTGCAGATGAGAATGTAACCTAGCCACCACGTTGAACGCAGCAGCCTTGTGAGATCTAAGGCAGAGGACCCAGTTAGGCTGTGCACAGACTTCTGACTCACAGAAACTATGAGATAATAAATATATCTTGTTTTAAGCCACTAACTTTTTGGTAATTTGTTATGCAGCAATAGATAATATGCCTACCGAACTTCTGAATGAACCTCAACCAAGGGTGACAAGCAAACTGGCTGGCATCCATGATAAGAATATCTTCAGACACTAGAAAAAGGAAATGGCATTGCCAATCAAGTTCCACTCTATCCTTTGCTCCATCTCCTGTAGATGCAATATTGATATCCCTAATTGGATCTGGGCCTCTTCCTCTCCATTTGCCCCATGCCACCAAACCTACTTCAGTTTTAGGGATATTTATGTCCCTTTTACCAACCAAAAGAGTTTCTTAGAGAGCTGAGCTAAGCTCCTATTTCCTCTCATCTACCAGTTCAGAACTCTTTCCTTCACAGTCACTACCCTTTTTCCTAGTTTCTGCAATGAAGTGCTTTTCAGGTTAGTAATAATATGGTTAGCAAAACCAGAATGAGGAGAGATCTAGAAACCATTCCTAAAGAGTTGAGGGAAGTGGGAAAGTTAGCTCTGAGGAGAGAATTAAATGTTTGCCAAATATTTACCTTTAATAAAGTATGTTATGAATAAGTATTAATGCTCCCTGGAAAAGAACTATGATTATTTGGTGGGAACTCACTCCATTTCCTGTACATCATCTGTAAATTGCCAACAATTACTTTCTAAAACAGACTGAATCATGTTACTTCTATTATCTGGTGACTTCTCAATGTCTATAAGGTAAAAGCCCTTCAAAATCAGCCGCCTACACATCTATACAGCTGCACTTGGCCATAGCACCTGCTCCCTACAGACTTCTCAGTATTATTTTTCTTGTGTGTGAGGAAGATCAGCCCTGAGCTAACAACCATGCTAATCCTCCTCTTTCTGCTGAGGAAGACCAGCTCTGAGCTAACATCTATTGCCAATCCTCCTCCTTTTTTATTTTCCCCAAAGCCCCAGTGGATAGTGGTATGTCATAGTTGCACATCCTTCTAGTTGCTGCACGTGGGACGCGGCCTCAGCATGGCCGGAGAAGCGGTGCGTCGGTGCACGCCCGGGATCCGAACCCAGGCTGCCAGTAGCGGAGCGCGCGGACTTAACTGCTAAGCCACGGGGCCGGCCCAGTATTATTTCTAAAATAAGCCATATAAAAAAGAATGTTCATTCTTTTTTCTTTTTCATTGTTGTTTAAAAGGTCATGTCCTTTGCAAAGCCTTCCCTAGCTGACCCAGGCATAACTAATGGTGTTTCCTCCACATGTGCCTCCATCTATAGCTGTATTTCTTTTACTTATTTATAATAATACTACCCCTCCCCCAAACTGAGTATTATTCAAGGATAGAGTGTTTAATTCAGTGATTCACAAAGCATGGTCCAGACACCCTGGGGGAGTCCCCAAGGTCAAAACTATTTTCATAACAACACTAAGATGTTATTTACCTTTTTGCTCTCATCTTGCATAAGTGTGGCGTATGGCTTTCCAGAGGCTGCACGATGCATGATGAAGTCTGCTACAGGAATGTGCACCTGTGTATTGTTTTGTTTTTGAAGTTTTTCAGTTTTAATTTCTAATATAGTAAATATCAACAGATACAATCCAAATAAATTCAAGCATTTTGGATTCCTCGATATTTTTAAGTGTGTCAAGAAGTCCTGAGACCAAAATTTTGAAACTGCTAGTCCACTAACTTTTGTCTTCTTAGAGAAGAACAGAATGAGGCCCACAGTAGGAACTCATTCAACACTTCTGGGAGGCTGATCATGTCATTCCTTGTATTAAAGTTCAAGTGTTCCATAAAGCTGGCAATACACAGTCTAAGCTTGCACCACACGCTCTATAACCTAGCTCCAACCTACCTTTCTAGGCTGCTCTCCTTTCATGTCCTTATTTGAACTTTGTATTGTGGCCAACCTGGTTCACATCCCACCCTCTTAACAACCTTCCATTGCCAACTCTGTACCTTTCCTCACATTGTTCTACAGAACCGAATACTTGTTCCAATCTGGCCCAGTGACATTCTAAACCTCTTTTTCAATGTTCAGCTCAAATCTTTCTTCGTGAACTCTTCCTTAGTCTAAACTCACATGCTCCCTTGTGCTAATTCTTACAGCACTTCCTACGTATAGTCCTCTTTGAAAAATCAATACTATGCCTCACTATATATCTCTAATCCTCCAATACTGAATTATTTTTCCACGTTATGTGTAACTCATCACAAAAAATAGGCCCAATTATTACAGGGTATTAACCTGTGTCTTCTACAGTTGCCCACAGCAAAGATCTATCTCAAGTAACCAAAATGCCTGATTTGACAAAATAGTTCCCGAAAGGCAGACAATTGTATTATATAATGGAAGCCACTTTCTTCCTAAAAATACATACCCTACCATTTAATAAATGAGTCATTAGGCAAGTCACTTAAATCTTAGCCAGTATCAGCTAGTCCTTAGAGGTTAAATGTCCAATTATGAACTGCTCAGAAGTTTGAATCTGTATTTCAATGCCTCTTGAAGTGGATCTGAAAGACCCTTTCAAATATAACAGTGACAAAGAGAAGAGAGAAGCCCACTGCACATGATGTAAGTCTAATGATCAAATACTGTTATACTGTTTTCTCAGGTTCACTAGCCTAGTGTGTTTTCACACACGGTATTTTAGAAGTGCCTGATTTTAAAAATGTTATGGAAATCCTCATGGTGAGAACAATGAGGCTATTTGTAAGCTACAAACCGTATCTGAGACAAGAATTATACTTAGTCATTTCTGGGCTTTATATTCCTAGAAAGCAACCTTTTCAGTATTATTATTGTCAAGATGCTTTTCTTAATCTCCTGATGAACCACAGACTAGTTCTTAACCTTTTTGAAAACTAGGAATAATTAGTTGGGTTCTTCTACACAGAGTTATGACAAATGGCTCAAGAGGCACTCTTTGGAGCCCTGAATTCCATGGGGTGTTAAGGAGCTCAGTGGACAATCTACTCGTTGACATAAAAGCATCTTCTCTGAACATTCTATTTGTGATTCAATTTCCCTCAAAGCATAGCCAATTGTAAGGAAAAAGCATCAATTAACTCCATCTTTCAAATTTCTCTAAACCAAAATTAAGACACAGACAATAAATCTTTCCAGTAGCAATAAATAAATAAATAAATAAAACCAACACTTGAGGTCAGGAAATAGAAATGGGACAGACCCTTGAATATGCATGCACATTCCAACTCTTCGGGTGGAAGGGTTGATGACCTAAAAAGGGGCTAAGATTCACATATTATGATAGTTATGCAGGAATATGTCTTTATTCTTAGGAGATGCATGCTGAATTATTTAGGGTACAAAGAATCATGACATCTACAACTTACTTTGAAATAATTCACCAAAAATAATACAATAAAAATCATTTACTTAGATTGCCAAATAGATAAACATGGCAAAGTTGAACCTACCTGGTAAGCATATGAGATTTCCCCGTGCTATCCTATCAACATTTCAGTATGTTTGCCTATAAATAAAGAGAAAGGCTATTTTGTTTAGTCTCCAGGGCAAGTAAAAAAAAATTTAATGAAGTGCTTTAATAAAAGCTTTAGTGATACAGCAAAAAGTTATCTTTGATATTCAAATATATTAATTTATTTGAAAAAATAAATCAATTTAACAACTCCTAGGGGCCGGCCCCGTGGCTTAGCGGTTAAGTGCGCACGCTCTGCTGCTGGTGGCCCGGCTTTGGATCCCGGGCATGCACTGACACACTGCTTTTCCGGCCATGCTGAGGCCTCATCCCACATACAGCAACTAGAAGGATGTGCAGCTATGACATACACCTATCCACTGGGGCTTTGGAGGGAAAATAAATAAATAAATAAAATCTTAACAAGTCCTAGATGGGGTATATTACAACCTAATTGTTAGAATGAGACTTTCAAAATATAGGCGAGACTTTGACATTCTTCTGCCCAAACCCCTCCATTGGCTCCACTTCACTTTACAATGGCCTACAGGGCCCCTTATCATCTCCCATGACCTTCTCTACCCCACAATCCTTGCTGTTACTCAATTAGGCCAAGCAGCTCCTGCTCAGAGGCCTGTACACTGGCTGCTCCCAATGCTTAGAAGACTCTGACCTTAGACATTTACCTGGCTCCTTCCCTTGCCCTCACAGTTTTGCTCAAATGTCATTTTCTCAGTGAGACATTCCCTCACCATTTCAAACTGCAATGCCCCACACTTCACTCATCCCCACATCCCAGCTTTATTTTTCACCATATCACTTACCAGCCAACACACTCTTTCTACCTATTTAAATGTAATTTATACATATTAGATTCCCATCCATCTTCCAGCTCTAAGATGTAAAGTCCATGAGGGCAGGGATTTTGGTTTGCTTTGTTCACTACTACCCTGGCACCAAGAACACAATGAAATGACATGATAACACAACCCATTTACAGTCCTATTTATCCCTGTGAGTTAAAAAGAAAAAGTCTAGCTTAAGACTGACCTCCCAGCCAAGCATGCTTTGTGGCATTGGCTCCAACACTGAATCACACTGACTGAATTTTGGTGTGGGCTTCTCAGCATTTAATCTCATATAGATGAACCATCCACAGCCACTCTTCCTGGTACATAGGAGGGCTTGGGTCTTTTCCTATTTTATTTCCCATAGTATATAATGCAGTACAGTACTATGGAGCTATCAGGCCTTCAATGAGTCTTGTTCAATGAATGAAACACACACAGACATACCTACATATTTTACTCCTGGCAGTATGCTACAGTGAAAAGAGGCTGAGATTCTGGGTCAGAGAGATTTAGGTTTAAAATTCAGCCCAGATTCTCAAAAGCCTATGTAGCCTGCCAACAACTTAGTTTCCTTGCTGTTATAATAAAATCAATGTTACTTCCTCCAAAGAGTTCTCTTGAAAAGAGACTCGACCAATCAGAAAACTGCTATACAATGTGTGACAAATAGGGGTACTCAGAAAGAAATGTTGGGGGCCGGCCCGGTGGCACAAGCAGTTAAGTGCGCAGGCTCCTCTGCGGCAGCCCGGTGTTTGCCGGTTCGGATCCCGGTTGCCCACTGATGCACCGCTTGTCAGGCCATGCTGTGGCAGCATCCCATATAAAGTGGAGGAAGATGGACATGGATGTTAGCCCAGGGTCAGTCTTCCTCAGCCAAAAAAAAAAAAAAAAAAAAAAGAGGAGGATTGGCAGATGTTAGCTTTTTTTTGTGAGGGCCAATCTCCTCACAAAAAAAAAAAAAGAAAGAAAAAGAAAGAAATGTTGTCTTCCAACAATTTCTGAGAAATTGTTCAAAAATTCTTTTCATTTCTTTTATCTTAACTTCTCCTACCTTCCCCTATAACCCAGGGCAAATAACACCTAATAATATTTTTAGTTGAATATAAAATGTCTCAAATATCAATATTATTTTTTGTATTCCCAGCATGGTCTCTGGCCAAACAAAAACAAAAAACCATACAAATTTAGAGAAATCATTAGATATTAGTGAATGACTAGAGTTAAAGAGGATGGATTCAACAAGCCCCTTCTGATAAGCTAATACTTATTTCCTAAGTAATTTCTATGAGAAATCTCCTAATAAATGAAAATAAGGTGTTTCAGACCTAAGGATCATCTATCTTTACTTTTACTTCACCAAATACTCCCCCCAATCCAAATCCACAATGAAAAGTTAGGTTAAGGAGAGAAATCCAAAAAAAGTCTTGTATTTCATAAGGAAACATTTTTTTCCTGTATTATCATTTTACCATTGTTAATACATATAAGTTAACATGTGTAACAGTAAATTAAGTATCACAAAAAAAGTATAATGAACCTTCCACCCAAGTATGATATTATCTTGATAAGGAAAGTCTCATATCATTCTATTTCAAATCAGTGCACTATATAATAAAGCACTATTTTGTTATATAAAGTGTAAGTTTATATGTAAATTTGATACTTCCTTTCTTTGAACTCCCTACTTGGAATGTGGTTCAGAAAGGAAAGAGGTAGGGGCCAGCCCCGTGGCGTAGCGGTGAAGTGCCTGCACTCCGCTGCTGGCAGCCCGGGTTCCGATCACAGGCACACACCGATGCCCCGCTTGTCAGGCCATGCTGCGGCGGTGTCCCATATAAAGTGGAGGAAGATGGGCACGGATGTTAGCTGAGGGCCAGTCTTCCTCAGCAGAAAGAGGAGGATTGGGCATGGATGTTAGCTCAGGGCTGATCTTCCTCCCACACACACACACACACGCACACACACAATCAATCAATCAATAAATAAATAAAAGAAAGTTTGAGAGAGTAGACCTCATCAATCAATCAATCAATCAATCAATCAAAGTGAGTTTGAGAGAGTAGACCTCAAGGTTTGAGGGCCCAAGAAGGTTTGTGGCAGTAGGAATTAAAAAAAAAAAAAACAAAAAAAAAAGGAAGGAAGGAAGTACACTGTTGACCTCCCACTACAACTCTGCTGAGCCAATTCCACGGGGAGTACCATTTGCTGTTTCCTAATTTATTCTATTAGTCACAGCCCAATATAAATCACATTAACTACAACAGGCCAGCATTAGTTATAGAATTCTCTTCACAACTCAGTCAGAAATATTCATATTATCCTGGTATTCTCCTTAGCACCTTAAATGGTAACAGGATCCAAATTCTGCTGCTGCAACTAGTAAGTACAGATAGGCGCCGCTTACCAATGAGGATACGTCTAAGAAATGCACCATTAGATGATTTCGTTGTCATGCGACCATCATAGAATGTACTGAAGGGGAGCAAAATTTGCCAGCCCAAAAAGTGTCTCTTTAACATGAGGATTATTTTAGGCTGATCATTCTTAAGAAAGATTCAGAAAGTTTTTCATTAGCTCCCCCTTAACTGCTTAAAAGAATTCAGATAAAAAAACCTGTCTCAGGAAGCAAGCTATCACGTGTTGTTATTAGCATAACAACAACTAGGTGGTAGACAGGCAGGAACCTAGAAAAGCCTGTTTGTTGGGCTCCCCTCTGTGCTCTTCTGTTTCCATGTGGCCAAACACTTGTTTTCCAAACATTTGCTCCTTTTCACCTACATATGAATTGCCTTCCTTCCCTGTGAAGTCCCTGACTCTCCTCACCCCCAACATCTTCTTTTGTCTTTAGCTGAGGATGATATTTAAGGTGGTGGCTTTGTCCATTTTGGCCAGTTACTCAGTTTTCCTGGGTTTCTCCCATGTATACATGTTTTAACCTTTGTTTTTCTCTTGTTAATCGGTTTCATGTCGATTTAATTCTTAGACCAGCCAGAAGAACCTAGAAGGGCAGAGGGAAACTTCTTCCTCCTCTACAGTACTTACACAAACTTACTAGACATGCGGGCTATATGGTACTAATCTCATGGAACCACTGCCGTATATCTGGTCCATTGCTGACCAAAACGTCGTTATGCAGCACATGACTATATACATTGCACTTCAAAGAGGTTACCTGATAGGCTACTTCCAGATACTATGAATGAATATTATTGTTCATGCCATTCAAAGAAGCACCCTTTGCAGCCTCCAAAGGGGTGGCTGAGCCAACCTTTGTACAATGTGGAAGCCACACATTCACTAATCAATTAGGAAAATCTAGCCCCACAAAGACTAAGGTCGCTACGTTTTTTTTTGCTCTCTTATAAATTCCACTAAACTAGAAATGGCTGAATTTGTAATCTGTTCCTTAACCACTAATTTTTAAAGAGATTTACATGTAAAAACATGTCCCTGATTTTGCAAAGTACACAAACTTCTTTGAATCAAATAAGAAGGCTTTGCCAACTCTTTTCAATTCCATGACCACAAGAAACCAAAAGACCCTCCAAATGAACCAAAAACACAAAAAAAATAGAGGAAAGTAAGACCTTCACAGGCATTCAATAGGCCCAGGTTTTCCCCGCCTCAGCACTGCCTTGTGGTGCTGAATGAATAAAAAGCAACAGAGATGTGGCTTGGCTTGCTAATTTCAGTCTCCATCTAAGAGAAAGGAAAGTGAATTTTCCAACTAAGAAATACCGTGGATACTATAAATTACTTTTTAATTCAAAGGCTTGGTACTCTGGATTAGTAATCAATGTCAAGAACAGTTAGGTCAATAATTCGTTCTGAGGGAGAGAGTGAGAGGTCTGATTAATCTGAAAATCTGTTTCCATATCTGCAAAATGAGACTGCTAGATTGATACTTTATTATTTTTTTAAATTTTTTTTTGTGAGGAGATCAGCCCTGTGCTAACATCTGCCAATCCTCTTTTTTTGTTGAGGAAGACTGGCCCTGGGCTAACATCCGTGGTCGTCTTCCTCCACTTTATGTGGGACGCCGCCACAGCACGGACTGCCAAGCAGTGCATCGGTGCACGCCCAGGATCCGAACCGGTGAACCCTGGGCCGCTGCAGTGGAGTGCGTGCACTTAAACGCTTACGCCACCAGGCTGGCCCCCAGATTGATACTTTAAAGAAAACAGAGAGAACAACTGGGGCAGCTTCTATTTTGCAAACTCATGGAAACCATAAGATTTTAGGCTTGAAGAGACCTCACTGACATCTACTCAAATCACCTAGAACAGTGCACCAGTTCAGATAGTGTCATCTGTGAAGTACTGGCTGGCAATTTTAATTATTACTTCATATTATCTTTATTCTATAAGAATAAATGAAAAGGACAAAAGAAAATTACCACGGCTGAAGCACAGGTTGTATAAATTGCATACAACTGAGACAAGGATGGAATTAACTAGGCAACATGACAGCAGTAAATCTTTAGCTTGAGTTCTTCATCAGAAATTGTTTCATAATGAATGAAAAGAAAAAAATTAATGAACAAGGTAAGAAAGGTTGGGAATACACTACTGATAATTGTATATAAAATAATATTTTTACCTTGATGTGAAAATTAGTCTCTTAAAACACAGAAACACGTCCCATTTGAGAAGCCACATATTGCTTATGAAACTACTTTATTAAAATTTTATTCCTCTTCACGATAAATAGGTAATTAAAATACCTTAACAGCAAAAATGTCATCTGTCCAATATCACAGACTGGCATAGCTAAACGATACATTATATAGATTATCTAACCATCTTTTTCATGTTACAGATTAGAGAATTAGAGCTAGCGAAGGTAAACAGCCTTTTAAAGTCCTGTGGCTATAAAGGGCAGAACTACAGGTGGAATCTACGTCTGCAAAACCCTAAAATCCAACAAACAATATGCTGTCTATAAAAGAGCCACTTTAGATCCAAAGACAAATAGACTGAAAGTAAATTAATGGAAAAAGTTATTCTATGCAAACCAAAGGAGAGCAGGAATGGTATGCTAATATCAGATAAAATAAACTTTTAGACAAAAAATGTTACAGGAGAAAAAGAAGGACATTATATAATGATAAAAGGGTCAATCCATCAAAAAGATATAACAATTACAAACATGTATGCAACTAACAACAGAACGTCAAAATCTATGAAGCAAACCAGACAGAACTGAAGGAAGAAATAGACAGTTCAACAACAAAAGTTGGAAATTTCAAGACATCACTTTCCACAAGGATAGACCAATTAGAAAAAAGATAAAGAGGTAGACAACTTGAACAACACTATAAACCAGCCACACCAAACATACACAGAAGACATGATTCAACAATAGCAGAATACAAAAGGAACATTCGCCAGGACAGTGTGTTAGGCAACAAAGCAAGTCTCAATAAATTTTAAAAGACAGAAATCACAAAAATTACCTTTTGTGAACACAATGGAATGAAATCAGAAATCAGTAACAAAAGGAAATCTAAAAAATTCACAAATTGGTGACTATTAAACATAATCAATGGGTCAAAAAAGAAATCACAAGGGAAATCACAAAATACTTTGAGAAGAATGAAAATGAAAACAAAATATATCAAAACTTACAGAATACAGCAAAAGGAGTGCTGAGAGGGAAAGTTATATAGCTATAAAAGTCTATGTTAATAAAGAAGAAAGATCTCAGATCAATATCCCATCTTTCAACTTAAGGAACTATAAAAGGAGAGCAAAATTAACCAAAATCAAGCAGAAGGAAGAAAATAAAGATTAGAGCAGAGATAAATTAGAGAACAGAAAAACAATATAGAGGATAACCAAAACAAAAAACTGATTCTTTGAAAATAATAAACAAAACTGACAAGCCTTTATCTGGATTGATGAAGGAAGAAAAAGAGTGTATCAAATAACTAAAATTAGGGAGAAGTCAAGATGGTGCCTTAGGCGGATTCTGAACTCACCTCCTCCCATGGACACAGCCAATCTACAACTACTCTTGGAAAAATTACCCCTGAGACAGAACTGAATACTGGGTAAGAGGAACTCCTACAACAAATAACAATCCTAATTGAGGTGGAAGAGGCAGAAACTCCCTTCTGGAGAGAAAAAAACGCCACCTTCACAAGCCGCCAGCGTCATGGCTGCCCAGGAGCAGCCCAAAGGTACACAGCCTTCCCTAGAGGAGTGAGGACCTGAGGCGCAGAGCGCCCCTGCTACAGGTGTTTTTTGGACCCAGCACAATCAAGACAAATGGCATAATATCTGACTTTGCTTGCTACTAAAACATTGGGGAGTACTCCCAGAAAAGCTGGTTCACAAAGAAACTAAAGCTGGCTCTCAAAGGGCCCACACAGAAACTCACCCGTTTCAGAAAGCAACCTAAAATCACCAGAAAGAAAGGTGCACAGTCCTTTGGTGAAAGGAGACTCATCTGATAGTCTCTGAGTGCATCTCAGTGAGAGGTGACACCTCTCCAGGGACTGGGACATTGGCAGCGTCCACTGTTGTGGCCTGGTGTGGGCGTGCTAACACAGGCGCTGGCAGAAGCCATTGGAGTTCACCCTGGGGCCTGCTAGCCCAGGGTCTGCCCCACCGACTAGAGCACCGATTTAATCCAGCTGAGTCAGGGCGGGCAGCCCACCCCAGGGACTGGCCCCACCCAACAACAAGCCCTCAGGCAACTTGTGGGCCTGCACAGATTAGTGACTGGATTCTTTGCAGTCTGGCAACTGGGTGCATCTCTCTGTGGGGCAAGGCGTGTGAAAGGAGTGGGTGGAGAGTATGCGGCTCCTGCAGTGGAGAGACTGGGTTCACTTCAGGAGGTTGGGGCATGTGCTCAGGGCAGGACTGTGTTGACTGTGTGTGTGGACCTATGGGCAGTAGGGCTTGTCAGCTGCAGAAGACTTGTGCTTCTCAAAACAGCCACATAGGGGATCAGCCCCACCTTCCAAAGCTTGAAACAACTGGGTGCTCTCTTGCTTGAGGCCAACTCCACGCAGCTGCAATCCTCAGAGAGGTGACAAGAGACCTAAAGGCTGGAGGCTTATAGCAGTTGTAAGCCTGTGAGCCTAACAACCTGCCACATTGGCGGACTACTCACTTAATAGAAATACTGCAACAGGAATGTGCTATTAGAACTTGCAACCAACTGTGCTGGGGCTCCCCAAACCTGATAAGGAGACTGAAGGGCCCACAACAATGACAAGCAGCTGAGCATTACAACAACTGGCCAGAGGCATAGCTCATCCTCCCTGGGCACCTGCAGGAAGAGCAACCACGCCACAACAGAAGGACACATGTAACCACCATAGGGGTGACTCCTGGAACAATCAGAACTGCAGGAAGCACACTGCCGGGCCTCATAAGGCATCACTTATATAAGGTCAACACTCCAAGAGCAGGAGACATAGCTAATCTACCTAATACACAAACACACGCACAGAGAAAGAGGCAAAATGAGGAGGCAAAGGAATACGTTCCAAGTAAGAGACTAGGACAAAATCCCAGAAAAGAAACTAAGTGAAACAGAAATGAGCAACCTACCTGACAGAGAGTTCAAACAAAGAGTGTTAAGGATGCTCACTGATCTGGGGAGAAGAATGGATGAACTCGGTGAGAACATCAACAAAGAAATGGAAGATATAAAAAAGAACCAATCAGAAATGAAGAACACAATACTGGAAATGAAAAATTCACTAGAGGGACTCAAAAGCCGAGTAGAGGATACAGAAGAACGGATCTGCGAGCTGGACAAAAGACTAGAATAAATCACCCAAGCTGAACAGATAACAGAGAAAAGAATTAAAAAGAGTGAGGACAGTCTAAGGGACCTCTGGGACAACATCAAGCACACTAACATCTGTGTTATAGGTGTCCCAGAAGGAGAAGAGAGAGAAAAAGGGGCAGAAAATCTATTTGAAGAAATAATAGCTGAAAACTTCCCTAACCTAAGGGAGGAAACAGACATCTAGGTACAAGAAGCACAGACAGCACCAAACAACATAAAGCCAAAGAGGCCCACACCAAGACACATCATAATTAACATGTCCAGAATTAAGGACAAAGAGAGAATCCTAAAGCCGCAAGAGAAAGATAAGTTACATACAAAGGAAACCCCATAAGGATATCAGCTGACTTCTCAGCAGACACCTTACAGGCTAGAAGAGAATGGCACGATACATTTAAAGTGCTAAAAGGAAAAAACCTAAAGCCAAGAATACTCTACCTGGCAAGGTTATCACTCAAAATGGAAGGAGAGATATAAAGTTTCCCTGACAAGCAAAAATTAAAGGAGTCTGTCACCAAGAAACCAGTAATACAAGAAATGCTAAAGGGACTTATTTAAGCGGAAAAGATAAGACCACAAATAGGAAAAATTATCTATTTCCATGATAAGAGAGTAATGGATACAAATGCAAAAAAAACGTTAGATATGATATTAAAAACATAAAATGTGGGAGGAGGGGAGATAAAGAGTAGAACTTTCAGACAGAGGTCAAACTAAAGAGACCATCAACTTAATATAGATTGCTATATATGTAGGTTACTGTATATGAACCCCATGGTAATCACAAACCAGAAAACTATAATAAATACACAAAAAACGCAGAGAAAGGAACCCAAACATAATACTAAAGAAAGCCAACACAGCACAAAGGAAGAGAGCAAGAGAAGAAGGGAACAGATAAGACGTACTAAAACACCAAGAAAAAAAAAGTTAAAAAATGGCAGTAAGTACATACTTATCAATAGCTACTTTAAATGTCAATGGACAAAATGCTCCAATTAAAAGGCATAGGGTGGCTGACTGGATAAAACAACAAGACCCATGGATATATGCTGCATACAAGAGATACACTTCAGACCTAAACACACTCACGAACTGAAAGTGAAGGGATGGAAAAAGATACTCCACGCAAATGGCAATGAAAAGAAAGCTGGGGTAGCAGTACTCATATCAGACAAAGTAGACTTTAAAACAAAAAGTGTAACAAGAGACAAAGAAGGGCACTACATAATGATCAAGGAAACAATCCAACAAGAGGATATAACACTTGTAAGTATCTATGCACCCAACGTAGAAGCACCTAAATATAAAAAGCAATTATTAACAGACATAAAAAGAGAAATAGACAGTAACACAATAATAGTAGGGGACTTTAACACTCCACTTACACCAACAGATAGATCATACAAACAGAAGATCAATAAGGAAACACTGGCCTTAAATGACACACTAGAACAGATGGACCTAGCAGATATATACAGAACATTCCATCCAAAAACCGAAGAGTACACATTCTTTTCAAATGCATATGGAACATTCTCCAGCCTTGATCACATATTAGGCCACAAAACAAGTTTCCACAAATTTAAGAAGACTGAAATAATACCAAGCATCTTTTCTGACCACAACAGTATGAAACTACAAATCAACTTTAGGAAGAAAGTCAGAAAAGTGACAAATATGTGGAGATTAAACAAAATGCTACCGAACAACGACTGGGTCAATGAAGAAATCAAAAGAGAAATCAAAAAATACCTGGAGACAAATGAAAATGAAAATACCAGAATTTGTGGGATACAGCAAAAGCGGTTCTAAGAGGGAAGTTTATAGCAATACAGGACTATCAAAACAAACAAGAAAAATCTGAGATAAGTAATGTAACAATGCACCTAAAGGAACTGGAAAAAGAAGAACAAAGCCCAAAATCAGTAGAAAAAGGGAAATAATAAAAATCAGAGCAGAAATAAACGAAATAGGGACTAAAAAAACAATAGAAAAAATTAATGAAACCAAGAGCTGGTTCTTTGAAAAGATAAACAAAATTGACAAACCTTTAGCTAGACTCACGAAGAAAAAAAGAGAGAAGGCTCGAATAAAAACAGAAATGAAAGAGGAGAAATTACAACGGACACCTCAGAAATGATTGGGTCAATGAAGAAATCAGAGGAAAAACCAAAAAATACCTGGAGACAAATGAAAATGAAAATATGACAAGCCAGAATTTATGGGATACAGCAAAAGCGGTTCTAAGAGGGAAGTTTATAGCAATACAGGCCTATCTCAACAAACAAGAAAAATCTCAAATAAGCAATCTAACAATGCACCTAAAGGAACTGGAAAAAGAAGACCAAACAAAGCCCAAAATGAGTAGAAGAAGGGAAATAATAAAAATCAGAGCAGAAATAAATGAAATAGAGACTAAAAAAATAATAGAAAAAAATTAATAAAACCAAGAGCTGGTTCTTTGAAAAGATAAACAAAATTGACAAACCTTTAGCTAGACTCACCAAGAAAAAAAGAGAGAAGGCTCACATAAGTAAAATCAGAAATGAAAAAGGAGAAATTACAACAGACACCTCAGAAATACAAAAGATTCTAAGAGAATACTATGAAAAGCTATATGCCAACAAATTGGACAATCTGGGAGAAATGGACAAATTCTTAGAATCATACGACCTTCCAAAACTGGATCAAGAAGAAATAGAGAATTTGAATAGACCAATCACCGCTAAGGAGACGGAAAGAGTAATCGAAAACCTCTCCAAAAATAAAAGACCAGGACCAGATGGCTTCCCCAGTGAATTCTACCAAACATTCAAAGAAGACTTAATACCTATCCTTCTCAAACTCTTCCAAAAAATTGAAGAGCAGGGGAAGCTCCCTAACTCATTTTACAAAGTAAACATTACTCTGATACCAAAACCACACAAAGACAACACAAAAAAAAGAAAATTACAGGCAAGTATCACTGATGAACATCGAAGCAAAAATCCTCAACAAAATACTAGCAAATCGCATACAACAATACATTAAAAAGATTATACACCATGATCAGGTGGGATTTATTCCAGAGATGCGGGGATGTTTCAACATTTGCAAATCAATCAACGTGATACAATACATTAATAAAATGAAGCATAAAAATCACATTAGCATCTCAATAGATGCAGAGAAAGCATTTGACAACATACAGCATCCATTTATGATAAAAACTCTGAAAAAAATGGGAATAGAAGGAAAGTACCTCAACATAATAAAAGCCATATATGACAAATCCACAGCTAATATCATCCTCAATGGTGAAAAACTGAAAGTTATCCCTCTAAGAACAGGAACCAGACAAGGATGCCGACTCTCACCACTCCTATTTAACATAGTATTGGAAGTCCCAGTTAGAGCAATCAGGCAAGAAAAAGAAATAAAAGGGATCCAAATTGGAAAGGAAGAAGTGAAACTGTCACTATTTGCAGATGATATGATTTTATATATAGAAAACCCTAAAGCATCCACCAAAAAACTTTTAGAAGTAATAAACGAATATGGTAAAGTTGCAGGATACAAAATCAACATACAAAAATCAGTTGCATTTCTATACACTAACAACGAAGTAGGAGAAAGAGAAATTAAGAATACAATCCCGTTTACAATTGTAACAAAAAGAATAAAATACCTGGGAATAAACTAAACCAAAGAGGTGAAAGATCTGTACACTGAAAACTATAAAACATTGCTGAAAGAAATTGAAGAGGACACAAAGAAATGGAAAGATATTCCGTGCTCTTGGATTGGAAGAATTAACATAGTTAAGATGTCCGTACTTCCAGAGCAATCTACAGATTCAATAGAATCCTTATCAAAGTTCCAACAACATTTTTCACAGAAATAGAACAAAGAATCCTAAAATTTATATGGAAAACATAAGACCCCGAATAGCTACAGGAATCCTGAGAAAAAAGAACAAAGCTGGAGGTATCACACTCCCTGATTTCAAAATATACTACAAAGCTATAGTAACCAAAACAGCATGGTACTGGCACAAAACCAGACACACAGATCAATGGAATAGAATCAAAAGCCTAGAAATAAACCCGCACATCTACAGACAGTTAATTTTCGACAAAGGAGCCAAGAACATACAATGGAGAAAGGAAACTCTTGTCAACAAATGGTGTTGGGAAAACTGGACAGCCACATGCAAAAGAATCAAAGTGGACCATAACCTTACACCACACACAAAAATTAACTCAAAGTAGATTAAAGACTTGACTGTAAGACCTGAAAACATGAAAATTCTAGAAGAAAACAGGCAGTACGCTCTTCAACATCGGTCTTAGCAACATATTTTCAAGCAGCATGTCCGACTGGGCAAAAGAAACAATAGAAAAAACAAATAAATGGGACTACATCAAACTAAAAAGCTTCTGCACAGCAAAGGAAACCATCAACAAAACGAAAAGACAATCTAACAGTTGGGAGAAGATGCATTTGCATTTGCAAATGCAAACCACATATCTGATAAGGGGTTATCTCCAAAATATATAAGAACTCATGCATCTGAACAACAAAAAAACTAACAACCCAATTAAAAAATGGACAAAGGACCTGAACAGACATTTCTCCAAAGAAGATACACAGATGGCCAAGAGGCACATGAAAAGACGTTCAACATCACTAACTATCAGGGAAATGCAAATCAAAACTACAATGAGATATCACCTCATGCCTGTCAGAATGGCTATAATTAACAAGACAGGAAACAACAAGTGTTGGAGAGCATGTGGAGAGATGGAAGCTCTCATACACTGTTGGTGGGAGTGCAAACTGCTGCAGCCACTATGGAAAACAGTATGGAGATTCCTCAAAAAATTAAGGATAGAACCACCATATGATACAGCTATTCCACTGCTGGGTATTTACCCAAAAAGTGTGAAAACACCAATGTGTAAAGATACATGCACCCCTGTGTTCATTTCAGTGTTATTCACAACGGCCAAGACTTGGAAGCAACCTAAGTGCCCATCAAGGGACGAATGGATAAAGGTGTGGTATATATACACAATGGAACACTACTCAGCCATAAGAAACGATGAAATCCAGCCATTTGTGACAACATGGATGGACATTGTGGGTATTATGCAAAGTGAAATAAGTCAGAAGGAGAAGATCAAATACCATACGATCTCACTCATTAAGTAGTAGATAATAACAACAAACACACACATACAGACAGAGATTGGACTGGTGGTTACCTGAGGGAAGTGTGGGGGGCAGGGTGTAGGGCAAAAGGGATAATTAGGCATATGTGTGTGGTGATGGGTTGTAATTAGTATTTGGGTGGTGAACATGAGAACATGATGTAATCCATGCAGAAATAGAAGTATAATGATGTACACCTGAAATTTATACAATGTTATAAACCAATGTTACTGCAATAAACAAAAAAAATAAATAAAATAAAATAATAAAGAAAGGCCACAAAAAAAAAAATAACTAAAATGAGGAATGAAAACTGGGACATTAATCAACCTTACAGAAATGAGTATAAAAAGAACATCATGAGCTTTTTAAAAAGTTTTTAAAAAACAGCTTTACTGAGATATAATTCACACACCATATGATCAACCCATTAAAAGAGTACAATAAATTTTAGTATATTCTCAGATATGTACAACCATCACCACAGTAAGACTTTAAAACATTTTCATCACTCAAATAAACCTCGTCCCCCTTTATCCTGTCGCTCCTAGCCCTAAGCAACCATTAATCTACTTTCTTCTCTATAGATTCGCCTATTCAGGATATTTTATATAACTGGAATTATATAAAATATTGTCTCTCTTCACTGGCTTCTTTCCCCTACCATAATGTTTTCAAGGTTCATCCATGACATGGCATATGTCAATACTTCATTCTACTTTATGGATGAATAATATTCACATTTTGCTTACCCATTCATCAGCTGATGGACATTTGAGTTATTTCTACTTTTGGTTGTGATGACTTTTTTGTGTGGCCAAAAAATTAGATAATCTATATGAAATGGACAAATTCCTAGAAAGACACAAAGTACCAAAACCGACTCAAAAGTAACAGAAAATCTAAATAGACTTATAACAAGTAAACAGATTGAATCAACAATCAAAAAGCATTAAAAAAAAAAAACAAAAAAAAAAAGCCCAGGACTTGATGGCTTCACATATGACTTCTATCAAACATT
Source organism: Diceros bicornis minor (assembly GCF_020826845.1). Classification (NCBI taxonomy): domain Eukaryota; kingdom Metazoa; phylum Chordata; class Mammalia; order Perissodactyla; family Rhinocerotidae; genus Diceros; species Diceros bicornis. The sequence goes on from NC_080741.1 coordinate 48,983,095, forward strand.
TAAAGAAGAATGAACACCAATACTTCTGACACTCTTCCAAAAAACAAGAGAGAACAGTTTCTAACTCATTCTATGAGGTCACTATTACCTTGATACCAAAATCAGACAAAGAAATCACAAGAAATGAAAAGTACTAAACAATATCTCTTATGAATATAGATGCAAAAACCCTCAACGAAATATTAGCAAACTTAATCCAATAGGGTAGTAAACAGATTATTCACATTGATCAAATGGGATTTACCGCAGAAATGCAAAGCTGGTTCAACAGGCAAGAATCAACTAATATAACATAAGAAAATAAAGTAAAAATACCACACAATCATCTCAATTGATAGAGAAAAAGCACCTGAGAAAATTCAATACCCTTTCATGATAAAAACACTCAACGAAGTAGAAATAGAAAGGAAGTTCATAAACTTGATAAAAGGAATCTAGGAAAATCCAACAGCTAATGTGACACTTAATGATAAATGCTGAAAGCTTTCCCAAGATTACAAAACCAATTTCATTTACAACAGCATCCAAAACAATAAAATACATAGGAATAAATTTAACCAAGGAAATACAAGACAAGTGCCAAGAAAATACAGATTAAAAACTTCAAAACATTGCTCAGGGGCCGGACCAGTGGCATAGTGGTTAAGTTCAAGCGCTCTGCTTTGGACAGCCCACGGTTTGCTGGTTAGGATCCTAGGCCCAGACCTACACACCGCCCATCAAGCCGTGCTGTGGCGGTGTTCCACATACAAAATATAGGAAGACTGGCACAGATGTTAGCTCAGGGACAATCTTCCTCAAGCAAAAATAAATAAATAAAAAACAAGCCTCCAAATATACAGCAAATGTGCATTGGATAAATTTGAGAAGCACACCTCCCTCCCCCCAAAAAAGAAAAAAACAAACGACATTGCTTAAATCAAAGAACGCCTAAATAAATGGAATCCTATGTTCATTAGATTGAAAGATTTTTTTGTGTGTGAGAAAGTTTAGCCCTGAGCTAACATCCGATGCCAATCCTCTTCTTTTTGCTGAGGAAGACTGGCCCTGGGGTAACATCCATGCCCATCTTCCTCTATTTTATATGGTACACCGCCACAGCATGGCTTGATAAGCAGTGCTTAGGTCTGCACCCAGGATCCAAACCTGTGAACCCCGGGCCGCTGAAGCGGAGCACGTGAACTCAACCACTACGACCCCAGGACAGACCTGAAAGACTTAACACTGTTGAGATGGCAACACTTCTCAAATTGAATGCAAATAAAAATCACAATGAGGTATCACTTCACATCCACTAGCTTGGGTATTAAAATACAGCGAGGGGAAAAATAAGTACTGGTGAGGATGTAGAGAAACTAAAACCTTCATACATTGCTGGTAGGAACATAAAATGGTATAACCACTATGGAAAAGAATTGGGTAGTTTCTCAAAAGTTAAACATAGAATTAACATATGATCCAGAAATTCTACTCCTAGGTACCTGAAAAGCAAAAAACCTATGTTCACAAAATAACTTGTACATGAATGTTCATAGCAGCATTATTCAAAATAGTGAAAAAGTGGTTGAAACAACACAAATATCCCTGAACCGATGAATAGTCAAGTAAAATGTGGTATATCCACTCAAAGATGCTTTCAGCATAGAAAGGAATGAAGTACTGATTTATACTACAACATGGATAAACTTTGAAAACATTATGCTAAGTGAAAGAAGTCAGACGCATGATGCCATTTACAGGAAATATCCAGAAAAGGCAAATCCATACAGACAGAAAGCAGATTAGCGGTTACCAGGACTGAGGAGAGGAAGGAATGGGGCGGGGGGGGGGGGGGGGGGTGACTGCTTAATTGGTATGGGGTTTTCTTCTGGGGTGATGAAAATGTTGTGAAATTAGATAGTGTTGATGGATGCACAACATTGTAAATGTACTAGAAGTCACTAGATTGTACACCTTTAAGTGGTTAAAATGGAGAATTTTATGTTATGTGAATTTTACCTCAATTTAAAAACAACCAAAAACAACAACAATGAAGTTAAACCTACCCAGCAACATATAAATTAAAATAACCACAAAAGTCCTTTCAGTATTCTTATGTCTGTATGTTCAAAACCTAGATCTAAAAACTAGGCATCAGATACCTCAACTGTGATATTATTAACAGTTATGAGACAATTTTTTAATTCTAGCTACCATAAAGGGAAGAGATAAGAGAAAAAAAATCATATATAGTCATGCATCACATAACGATGGGGCTACATTCTGAGAAATGTTATCATTAGGTGATCTCATCATTGTACGAACATCACTGAGTGTGTTTACACAAACCTAGATGGTATAGCCTACTAAACACCTAGACCATATGGTACTAATCTTAGGGGACCACCATCATATACGCAGTTCGTCATTGACCAAAAGGCCATTATCCGTTGCGTGACTGTATTAATCTTAAGAGATAAGTTTATACTGACCATTGTACTAATTTTTAAGTGCAAGCAAACCCAATTATTTTAGCAAGCTGATAAGCAAATACAACATCTATTAATCCTGTCCTTGGGAGCAGCAGTGACTCACCAAGTTTCTCTGGCTCTTCCGGCCCTGTGCCTGCAATGCAGCTGCTCTCCAGACCATAGGTGGGATCCACTTTCCCAGAGGCTCGTGCTGCTTCCTGTACTTTCTTGACATGAGCTTCAACCAATTCCAGTGGTACCTCCTCCCGAACCCGAGAAAATTCCTCTGTTCAAGAATAAAAATGGAAAAGTGACCTGGTTTTGCAAAAATATTTGCTTCAATGTAAACCACTAAGAAATCTGACGCAACATTAGTGTCTTGCATGTAGTGACCTTTCTGGGGACTTGGTCTTATCCACCAGCAAAATAAGAGTGCTAAATGAGATAATCGCGTGATGAAATTCTATGACTCTATGTTTTACCTTACATGGCACAGTATCTTGCTATGTAAAGAAAAGATATTTAAATATCTATTAATAACAAGCAAAATTGCTGTCCAAATTTTATCTAACATAGCTAGCTAGACCGATAAACAAGAAAATAGCAAGGATTAAACAACCAGAAAGAAAAGAAAGAGTTCTATGGGGTGAGAAAGTTCTAATCGTAATTAATATAATCCAACAATGTTAAATGAATCCCTTTGCCAGTTATATTAAATTCCAAATGAATCACAAATATACCATTAAAAACTGTTTTGCCCCTCTAATTCTTAATAAATATTTAATTTTAAAACTGTTATAAGTGTTTTAGTTTAAAATGTTACAATACTTTTAAACATAACATGGTATCTTTAAGGGATAATATTTGAATTTTTTATTTATTTATAAAATAGAAATGAATGTAAAGTTGATATTTATTTATTTATTTATTTATTTTTCCCCAAAACCCCAGTAGATAGTTGTATGTCATAGCTGTACATCCTTCTAGATGCTGTATGTGGGACGCGGCCTCAGCATGGCCGGAGAAGCGGTGCATCGGTGCGCGCCCAGGATCCGAACCCAGGCCGCCAGCAGCGGAGCGCGCGCACTTAACCGCTGAGCCATGGGGCCAGCCCTAAAGCTGATATTTAAATTTGAAGTAACATTAATATGAAGGGAAGTATTAAACCATTATCTGAAATTGTTGCACTGTCGAGATGGCTTAGGAAAGTCCATACCCAAAGCTGCTTTTGCTGCAGCAGATGCCACACGAGGGTCCACCACAGATGCCAAAAAAGCAACAGTGCTCATGACTGGGTTTCCTGACTGACTGAAGGGGACAGGCTGGTAGGCCAGGGGCCCAAGAGAAGCATCTGAATTCTCAAGGTATGGGTCCTCAATGGGAAGTCTCAAAAAGTGGAGGATGCACTCATCCTGAGTACGACTTCCAACGTGTTCTGACACTTTGTTCCAATCATCTTTGTACATCTCCAGGGCCTAAAACAGAAAAAAAACCAGGAGCTTTAATATCAGGTAACAAACAAGTAATATGTAATGACATCAGAAGTCTGTGACTATTCTTCAGATAGGTTTTTTAAAAAATTATGAAAATGGTTATATGAAAATAGGTGGATCTGATTGCTTTCCTTATATTAAATTCATAATCAGGCAAGATAAATAAATAAAAGGCATGCATACTGTAAAGGAGGAAGTACAACTGTCTTTTATTAATACACACGATACATGATTGCTTATATACAAAATCCTAAGAAATTCACAAAAAAGGTACTAACACAAAAAGTTTAGCAAGGTTACAGGATAGAAGGGTAATAGAAAAACTCAATTATATTTCCATATATACAAGCAATGAGAAATTTTAAGTTGGCAAAAAAGTATTTAAAAAATAGCATTAAAATGAAATACTTATAAGGGGCCAGCCCAGTGGCGCAAGCGGTTAAGTGCACGTGCTCCGCTGCGGCGGCCCAGGGTTCGCCGGTTCGGATCCCGGGCGTGCACCGACGCACCACTTGTCAAGCCATGCTGTGGCAGCATCCCATATAAAGTGGAGGAAGATGGGCATGGATGTTAGCCCAGGGCCAGTCTTCCTCAGCAAAAAGAGGAGGATTGGCAGATGTTAGCTCAGGGCTGATCTTCCTCACAAAAAAAAAAAAGAAAAAAAAAAAAAGAAATACTTAAGAATAAATGTAACAGGGACGGCCCCATGGCTTAGCGGTTAAGTGCGCGCCCCCACTACTGGTGGCCCGAGGTTCGGATCCCAGGTGTGCACCGATGCACCGCTTCTCCAGCCATGCTGAGGCCGCGTCCCACATACAGCAACTAGAAGGATGTGCAACTGTGACATACAACTATCTACTGGGGCTTTGGGGAAAAAAAAAGGAGGAGAATTGGCAATAGATGTTAGCTCAGAGCCGGTCTTCCTCAGCAAAAAAAAAGAGGAGGATTAGCATGGATGTTAGCTCAGGGCTGATCTTCCTCACAAAAAAAAAAAAAAAAGAATAAATATAATAAAGTATGTGCAAGACCAATATGCTGGAAAAAAAATAAAACATGCTGAGAGAAATCAAAGCTCTAAACAAATGATGAACTGTGTTCATTCATTAGAAGTCTCAATATTGTTAAGATGTCAATTCTCTCCAATTTGAACTACACATTCAATGCAATCCCATTCCAACTCTAAGACTTTTTTGTTATAAACTAAGAAACCGACACTAAAATTTATAAAGTATATAAATTTCTCATTTTAAAATTTATAATTTTTCAGATAAAATGCTGAAAAATTTCAACAAAAAGAGTAAAAGCAGTCTCCAATGGGGAGAAGGATAGAATGGTGTAAAGAAAACCAGAAATACGTGATGCTAAAAAAAGTCAAGGAATTAACTGGGTAAAAAGAATCTATTCAGTAGCGTACCAAAGTGCTCCTCTCACACAGTTCTCTCTAGAGCCATGATTCTCAACCCAGGGCAATTATGTCTCCTTGGGGACATTTGGCAATGCCTGGAGACATTTCTGATTGACACAACAGGGGAGGTGTTAATGGCATCTAGTAGGTAGAAGCCATGAATGCTGTTAAACATTCTACAACGCACATAAGAGCCCCCACAACAAAGAAACCATCTGGCCCAAATGTCAATAGTGGCGTGGCTAAAAAACCTTACTCTAGAGCCTGACTTGCTGATCTATACTGAGACAGCTGGCTATGACAGTTCTCTCCATGTCTACTTGCCTCAGTGAATTCTTTTTTGTGTGTGTGTGTGAGGAGGACTAGCCCTGAGCTAACATCTGATGCCAATCCTACCCCCCCTTTTTTTTTCTTGAGGAAGATCGGCCCTGAGCTAACATCCGTGCCCACCTTCCTCCACTTTATATGGGACGCCGCCACAGCATAGCTTAACAAGCGGTGTGTCGGTGAGCGCCCGGGATCCAAACCTGTGAACCCCGGGCCGCCAAAGCACAGTGCGTGCACTTAACCCCTCGCACCACTGGGCCGGCCCCCTCAGTGAATTCTTAACCCTGGGTTCCCACTGCTGCTCCAAGCTTTCTTTCTCACTGGGGTGATACAGGACCCCTCAAAACCCAAGCCAGCAAATGGTGTTACTCATTAAATCCCTTGAAAAACAAGGCTAATTCTGGGTTTCCTTTGCACAGTCAATGGCCTCGGATAGTTCTAGAAGGAATTACTTAGAAAAATGATCCAGGTTGTAGCTTAAACGAAAAATCAATCTATCTCACTAAGGTCCTTAGGGCCAGAAACGTATAACTGGCTCTATCTTAAGTTCTTGATTACGGTTAGAGATTTTCTTGGCATGCGCTACCATAAACTTTTCAAACAAACTTGTTATTTAAATTTTTTTCTCCCTTTATTCATTTTCCTTTAGCCAGAGAAAAGTAAAGTTCAGGAAGTTTGTCTAAGGAACTCTTTGACACAAAATTCAAGCAAAAGTCAGCATCCAGAAAAGCATAAGGCTGAGAAACAGTGAAGCGCTGAGTCTGTGCACTGATGGTTGCATTACATAAGAGGGGCAGACTGAAGAGATGTTTTCAAAGCAGAACATGATGACAGACTGGCCAGGAAGGAAAGAGACAAGTGACATACAGAGAAAAATTATTAGTCGATGTTTTATACTACTACAAAGCACCTTCATTCCTCCTGCCATAACCTGGGTAATCACCATTACTTACCTGGATTCTTAGAATTGCATGTCTCTCTATCCTTAAATTCACCCTTCTTCCTGTTGCCAGAGTGAAATATGTTTCACACAAGACACTGTCTCTCTCCTGTCTAGAACTATTTCATCGCTCATCATTATCTTATGGAATTAAGGCCAAACATGATCGGGGCTCTGCCTACTTCTTTTACCCCACTCTCTACTGTTCTGTTCCAGGAGTACCCAGATCCCACACTGTTCCTAGGTATTGTACCTATGTACAGTTTGTTCTGCACTAGAAATATCATGCATTAGAACCAACAGAGCTGTCCCATTCCCAGGAAGCTGTCCATAACATCTCATTCACCCAGCCCAGCTACACAGCCATTCCCTCTGTACATGTTGTGCTCTGGGTGCACCTCGAACTGTGTAGCTGAGGACAAGGCACTCATTTTTCATTTTATCTGTTTCTGTCATCCACTAGACTATAAATCCCTTATAGAGACTATGGCCTAGCCATCTCAATCTATGGTGTCTATTACAGTGCCTGAGACACAGTACCAATAAAATTTGCTGAACTTAACCACAGGGAACTGGACTAAACCAAGAAAGGAATTTGACTTTTCCATGGCTCCAAACATAAAAAAAAAACACAACCCTGTGAAAAAAGGCTTTTCTTCAAGACAAGTTTTTTACTGGAAGACATACTCATCTAAAGCATAATTCAAAATTACACAGGAAAAAATATTTCTCGGGTTGCATATCAAGGAAAGGTATATCAAGTGCATGCATACTGTCAGAAAATTTGATGCTGTTTACTTTACTGAATATCTTCTAATGTGATTGTTTCTATAAATCTAGCCAGTATAAAATATGTGAGAAACTCTTCTAGTGACAAACAAATATTAATAACCCTAGTGGATTTTATTTGCAGGTACAAGATTTTATGTCCATTAATTATTTAAGGGAAAATAAATACAAGGCATGAGAAAGCAAAGCAGGCATGAGAAAGACTAAAGTTAACAAAGGAGAACCAATAAGCTCACAGATTCAAGTTCTGTCAATTTCAAGCCCAAGGCAATTCTAAATGACCAGGAAGAATACTGTTATTACTTGTGGATTTAAAAGAAATTGCAAAAGCCTCTTTTTAAAATTTCCTTAATCACTATAGAATAGAATGGCACCATTTCTTCTTTCATTTTGGCACCCTGATTCTATCAATGCAATTTCAAACTGCCATAAGAATTGAGTTAGCCTTTGTGGCATCTTATACCGATGACGGATTTTCAGGTGAAACATGAAATTCCTCACACACTTTATAAATAAAATCTTATTCAAACAAGTCTCCATCACCTTGACGTTATGCAATATTTAAAAAAAAAAAAAGGCTAATAACATAGAGCCTCATATTATCCTCCATGTCTACCAATTAAAGATCTTTTTCAAACTGCATTCATTTGTCCAACATGTAGATTTCACTTTGGTTATTTGTAAAATTGAAATTATGCCTCCTGCATTTGTAATAAGACAATGAACTGAACATAACCAAAGATGATAACCTGCTGCATTCCATACAACTATGCTTTGATAACCGACTATATCAAATAGTCTTTTTAAAATAAAAGAATAATCTGAAATATTTGGCATGGTGCCAAATTTATCTATTTACCTACGTATTAGAGAGAAACTGACTGTGTTTTTGGTTATAAATCCATTAAAAATTTTTCGCCTGACTTCATGTTCTTAAGCTGTTACCAATAAATAAACTATATAAATAGAAGGTGTTAGCAGTAAACAATGCCATTCAGAAGCCTTTTATTTCTCTCTGTGTAAGCACAGACAACGCCTGTTGATTCAACTACATGCTTAAAAGAAAAACAATCAACTACTGCACAGGTCCCAGCTGCAGGAAAGAAAACACACTACTGTGTAAGGATACTGTGGTTTTCTTGGGTATGTTCAAGGTAAACAGTAGCTCAGCCATTCTGACCTCACTCTGTATTTACCATCCACCGATATTAAACGTAGACGAGGAGAAAATTTTGAGTATCAATGTGCAGCAAGAAAAAGAACTGATAGTGAGACTGTTATTCCAGTTGGTGTTACACAACTAAATTTATTCCCAGAGCCCTAAGATTCTGAAACAGCAATACAAAAGCATATTATACTCCTCTGCAAGTACTGAGAACTTTTCTTTTTTTTTTGTGAGGAAGACTAGCCCTGAGCTAACACCCAATGCCAATCCTCTTCTTTTTTTTGCTGAGGAAGATTGGCCCTGGGCCAACATCCGTGCCCATCTTCCCCTACTTTATATGGGATGCCGCCACAGCATGGCTTGACAAGTGGTGTGTCGGTGAGCACCCGGGATCCTCACCTGCGAACGCCAGGCTACCGCAGCGGAGCACACAACACTTAACCACTGCGCCACCGGGCCGGCCTCCCTCAGAACTTTTAAATTAACATCCATGACAGATAAGACTAGACAAAACAGCCCTGAAATAAACAAAAAGTGGCTCAACAAAAAGCTCTCTGTACATCACTGATACTGAATGGGCAGATGAGAATAAATTAAAACAGCAGTAAAAACCCAAAAGGAAGAAATCTTTTTGAATTTTGACCCAGAAAGAGACACACAGAAGAGAGACAGAGAACAAGGAAAAGTAGAAGAAGGTGTAAGAAAGAAAAGGTAATAGGTAATACACCACTAAAACTTAAGGAACCACAACTGTTGGAACAACTCAAAAAAAACAAAGTAATACAGAAACGTGCGTTATCAGGCCCAGTGTAACTCATAGTGTGGTTTGGAGACCCATGGGCACCAGACTTTCAGGGTAACTGAGAGATCAAAACCATTTTCATAATAACACTAGGATATTATTGCCTTTTTCATTATGTTGACATTTGTACCGATGGTGAAAAGCAATGGTGGGTGAATCACAGGCCCCTTAGCATGAATCCAGGCAGTGGTACCAGAGTGTCTTAATAGTCACTTTATTCTTCGTTGCCACATACTCACAAAAACAAAATAAGCCAACTATACTTAAATGTTTTCTTAATGAAACAGTAAAAATAATTTTATTGACTCTAAACGTCTAAGCCCATGTGTATTTAATATTTGGTGCTAGAAAAGGGGGGTACACAAGAGGACTAAATATCAACTATCAAAGCATTATGGCTGTCTAAAGGAAAAGCACTTGTACAATAGTTTGAGTTTCAAACTCAACTAGCTACTATTTTCCTCGAACAACATTTTTACTAGAATGAATGGCTAACACACCATGGTTTCACAGACAGTTATCTGGCCAACATTTGCTCAGAAATAAACAAGAATTCTCAAAAACATCACTTCAAGGAAAACAACTGATGGTGTTTGTTGTCAACGATTAAGTGAAAATTAGAACTCTGAAAAATAGGTATCTGCCATGAAAGCTTGTCCTACTACTTAAAAGACTTTTTCTGCTGAGATGCGATTGGTAGTAATATCAAATGAGATTTTTTTGATATTGTATAATGAACTGTATCAACATTTGGAAGATCTGCATAATTCAGTAAACCAATATTTTTCAATTTATCAATGCAAGATGTTACGCAATCATATATGGATAAAAGATCCATCACAAGCGCAAGAGACCAATGGATTCCATGTGGTAACTAACCTTCAACAAACTACCACTCGTCAAGTTTTAATGTAGTACAAAGAATAATATCCAAAATTATCTGCAAAGGTCATTAAGATACTTTTCCTGTTTGCAACTACATATCCTGGTGATGCCAGATTTTCTTAATATACTTAAACTAAAACAATCTATCTGATGGAAAAGCAAATATGAAAATCTGTGTATTCTGGTAAGCCAAACATTATAGATTTCCTAAAATATACAACGCCATACTTTTCACTAGCATCTTTTGCTTTCCAAAAGCTGTTCTTCATAAAAATGTTAATTATGTTGACTTGTAATGGGTTTGCTATTAACTGAATTAAATATTTTTCAGTTTTAATTTTTAATATAGAAAATACTGATACAGTCACATAAACGAAAACTCTTTGGAGTCCTCAACATAATTTTTAAGAGCATAAGTGTGTTCTGACACCAAAAAGTTTGAGAACCGCTGACCTGTTCTAATCTTATTATTTGATGCTTGATTTCTGATATACAACTTTGGATCAGATGGAATACTCTAGTGAAAGGGAGCTCTCTTCTGTAAATTCACTGCTCTAATGTTCTAGTTATAAATGGTGCAGATGCGGTCAGTAAATTACCAGCAGCAACCATCAATTTCTTTCAGGTTGACCCCACTATCGAAACTGGAAAGCCAGGAATTAGTTTTCCCAGGATCACACACGGTACTAGGTGGTTATGAGACCCATTCTGATCAATGAGACAGAAAAGAAAGACTGATGGGGGCTTCAGGGAAAGCTTTTCCTTCCAAGAAGAGCCTAACAAGAAAAGTTCCCAACTTTCTCCCTGTTTTGAATGGGGATGTGAAGCCTGCAACTAACCAGCCTTCCTGTGACCAGAAGACAATACAGAGATAAAAAGTGGACAGCTAAGGAAGTTAGAACAAAACAATAGAAAAGCTAGGGACTTGATGATATAATTGAGCAGTGGAAGGAATCTTGGAATTGCCAATCTGAAGAAATCTAGTTGAACAAAAATCCAATGTCCTTTTAGTTTAATCTACTGCTAGTCAGATTTTCTGTTCCTTGCAGGCAAAAGCATTCTCAACAGATTTAACCATCAACTTCCTCATATGGTCCTAATTCAGCACCCAGAGACACATTCTATCCATAAACACTAAGTGATGTCATGTAGTCTCCATCTTACTTAAATAATTGTTGTTCTGTAACTAAAGACAAATGGTCCTTCTTCAGAAACGAGTGATAAATATGGAACCAAACATTCTTTTTTTCCTACCCTTTAGAGTAGAAATAATTGCTAAGATCTAGTTGTATAAGTATCTGCAAGAATCACTAAAGACATGAAGAAATCCAAATAAGCATTCAATAAACTGATTGACAGAGATACCATGCATTATCACTGGTTTACCACAGTCTTCTGCTTTCAAAAACAAAGTAGTGTTTTCAATGGCAGATGTCTTTAGCTACTTCTCTGGAATCCTTCTGCGAAACATAATGGTTGTACACTCAAATGCACACAGCACACACTAGGGAAGTAATCTACAATGACTGAGGTGGGCTAGGTTAAGAAAAACTGGTATCTGAAGAAATGCCCCACTTCAAAGGAACATCTGCTACTCAAGAACAGCCAATTATTGCTATGTGGGAATGAGATCTCAGAACTGCCAGATCTTCAAATTCTGAAGTAAAAGTTAGAAATCTAGACTACTTTGGCAAAACTCCAATATTTGTTTACATGTTGGCAAAACAATTAAAAAAAAAAAAAAACCAACCTGGGCCAAAATAACACACACCCAGGCTTGATCTCCCATACTGACAGCCAGCACATCACCTCCAGTGTGATATTTAAATATTAACGGCCCAAGAAAATTCTACTAAAACACATTACATGGATCAAAAATTTTCAGGATAAATTGCAAAGGTATATTTAAAATGCTAGTCACAGAAACAGCACGCATCTCATATGTGAATAAAGGGGCTCCATCATTAATCTGCTTACCTCCAGGAGCAGAAGGGTTTCCTGTTCAGTCCATTCTCTTCCAGCACTAGCTCCTTTACTCTAAAGAAACAAAATCAGAATTTATTTACTTATTCCTAAAGGCTGCTTATGGAGCTGAACAGGATTCTTTTCTAAGTTCAGGGCGCTGTTTTCCCCAAACAACCAAAATTTTAAGTCCCTGAGTAACAGGAATAAAATGCGTAAAAAACCTAAACTTCCAACAGAAAGGCTGGCTTATTTCAAAGATTTCTTGCTGTCTACAAAGGACTGAGGGATATTTAGATATTTTATTTCTATTATTTTGACATTCCAAAATACCTCTTGAAGCTACAAAGGCACAGTATTTTAATGCATATCATGAATCAGCTATAATATTATAAACATAAAACAAATATTTAGTATAACTTAAAGGCAGTACTTTTTCCAAGACTCAAGGACAAACTGTACTAGATATAAAGCGCTCTGGCAGATTTCTTGATTCCAACTGCAACAAGTTCATATTATCTCATTTTTAACATCTCTTGATTAAAATAATGTCCAAGGGATTCCCTAAATTTGAAATCACCTTTTCCATGAGAATCCCTTATAACTTACAATTTATGTGAGCATGGGGGTATAAGAAAACTGAGTTTGTGTGATATAAAAATTAAAACTTATTAATTGATGCATACATCTTGATTTACAGACCCTACACCATAGATGTGCAGAGGACAGGACATGTGGTATACTCAACAGTATTCTTTAGCTGTAGATGTTACTAATTCAAAATATATGTTCAAACATATTCCTTCCCTGAAAACTCTATTTTGGGAAATCACAATTTAATAAATGAGGAGAAAATTTCCACAGTCCATGATTTCCTTGTTTATGTCAACAGTTTCTCAATTTATTTGACTCAACCATTCTGTGCACTTGTGCTAAACACTGCAGGTAAAAATTAAATTATGATTTCCTAGGTCTCCCTGGTATTCAATCCATATCATCCTGAAATATTTGTTAATGTCTAAAAAAGGTACTAAAAATAACTAGTCCTAAATTTAACTAAAGAATAACAAGAAGAATCTAAGTATTTCAGAATTAAAGCCCTAAACTATGGCTTTGTGAGAAAGAAAAGATGCATGTAGCTACAACTTATAATATATTGCTCAGATTCCTTGAGCACTTCTTTAAGAGAACCAAACGTTAACCCCCCCCTTTTATTTTTGTGAGGAAGATCAGCCCTGAGCTAACATCCATGCCAATCCTCCTCATTTTGCCAAGGAAGACTGGCCCTGAGCTAACATCCGTACCCATCTTCCTCCACTTTATGTGGGATGCCACCACAGCATGGCCTGACAAGCAGCGCGTTGGTGCGTGCCCAGGATCTGAAACGGGGCCGCCAGCAGCAGAGTGCATGCACTTAACCACTAGCCACGGGGCGGGACCCCACTTTTTTTCTTCTTTTTTGTGAGGAAGATTAGCCCTGAGCTAACATCTACCGCCAATCCTCCTCTTTTTCCTGAGGAAAACTGGCCCTTGGCTAACATCCATGCCCATCTTCCTCCACTTTATATGGGATGCTGCCACAGCATGGGTTGACAAGCAGTGCCTCGGTGCACGCCCAGGATCTGAACCATGGGCTGCCACAGCGGAGCACGCACGCTTAACCACTATGCCAGCGGGCCGGCCCCCAAAGGTTAACCTTTTAATGCACAAACATCAGAAATGACCATCAGTTAGATTAAATACAGGGAAGATCTCTACCACCTAGACATGGCTAACATTTATTGGGTAGGTCCTCAGCAACCATTTCCCCACTTCTCAGCCACAAAGTATAGGATGGATTTTCTCCATTCCTACTGGCTTAAGTCACCAAGTGTTTCTCTTGAGAAAACCTGGCTCAGGGAAGAGTTGCATAACCTCATCAGGGCCCATGAGACGTTTCTGCCTGATTTTAAAAATTTTTTCTTTTGTATTTATTGAGGTATAATGTATGTATAACAAAATATACAAATCTTAAGTGTACAGATTGATACTTTACTTATACATCTATGTAGCAACCACTCAAATCAACACCCAAAAGCCTCCTTCCTTTAAACCTCAAGTTAATATCAACCCACAAAAGTAGATATTATTTTGAATTCAACAATCACGTTAGTTTTTCTTGGCTCTGAATTTTATATTAACAAACCCATTCAGTATGTAGTTTACAAGTCTGGCTTCCAATTCAATATTATGGTAATGACATTCAACCACTTCCTTTAATTTTCTTACAGTGTGTACTAGTGATAACTTCTCCACCTTTTGAATGCCTGCAAAGGTCTTTACCGCGCTTTCAGTTCTGAAAGGCATTTCTACTGGATATAAAATTCCAGAGTGAGTTTTTCTTTCAGTATTTTTGTGTGTGTGTGTGAGGAAGATCAGCCCTGAGCTAACACCCGTGCTAATCCTCCTCTTTTTGCTGAGGAAGACCGGCTCTGAGCTAACATCTATTGCCAATCCTCCTCCTTTTTTTTCCCCCCAAAGCCCCAGTAGATAGTTGTATGTCATAGCTGCACATCCTTCTAGTTGTTGTATGTGGGACACGGCCTCAGCATGGTCAGAGAAGCGGTGCCTCGGTGCGCGCCTGGGATCCAAACCCAGGGCGCCAGTAGTGGAGCTCGTGCACCCAACCGCTAAGCCACAGGGCTGGCCCGTCTTTTAGTATTTTAAAATCTTACTATATTGTCCTCTGGCTTCTATCATTTGTGTTGAAAAGTGAGACATTAGTTTTATTATTGTGCCTTTGAATTTAATGTGTCCTTCCCCAACTCTACTCCCACCCCCACTCTCACCCTCCTTGACTGGTTTTATGCTGTTAGCTTTAAGAGTTCAAGCAGGGCCAGCCCCGCTGATCTAGTGGTTAAGTTCGGAGCACTCTGCTTCAGCAGCCCAGGTTCAGTTTCCGGGGGGTGGATCTACACCACTTGTCTGTCAGTGGCCATGCTGTGGCAATGGCTCACATACAAAAAGAGGAAGATTGGGGGCTGGCCCAGCGGCATAGTGGCTAAGTTCACGTGCTCCGCTTCGGGAGCCCAGGGTTTGCTGGTACAGATCCTGGGCATGGACCTACGCACCACTCATCAAGCTATGCTGAGCTGGCGTCCCACACAGAACTAGAAGGACATACAACTGGGATATACAACTATGTACTGGGGCTTTGGGGAGAAAAAAGGAAGAAAAAAAAAGAGAAAGATTGGCAGTAGATGTTAGCTCAGGGCAAATCTTCCTTAGCAAAAAAAAAAAAGAGTTTAAACATAATGTGCCTGGGTATGGTTTTCTCTTATCCAAATTTTGATCTGTTCAGTCTCTCTTATATTGCTTTCTTTCTCTTATATTAATATTGCTTATATTGCATTCTTTCTCTTCTTACAGGTGTCTAATGATAAATATTAATTCTTACAACTGTACCTCATATGTCTCTTACACACTTTTCTCTTTGTCCTGTCCCCCCAACTTCAACCAATTTTTCTCTTGGTGTTTCAGTTTTAATATTTCTACTAACCTGCCGATTTCAATGTCCTGTCTTCTGCTGTGCTCAGCCTGCTGTTAAACCCATCCAATGAGTTAATTTCAGGTATATTTTCAATTATTCAATATTCATTTGATTCTTTTTATATATAGTCATGTATCGCTTAACGATAAGGATATGTTCTGAGAAATGCGTCGTCAGGAGATTTCATCACATACATCACAGAGCATGCTTATTACACAAACCTAGACGGTATAGCCTACTACACACCCAGGCTATACAGTACTAATCTTATGGAACCACTGTCGTTATATGCAGTCCACTGTTGACCGAAATGCCATTATGCAGCGCGTGACTATATTCTAATTGTCTGTTGAAATTCTCCATTTTTTCCTCTATTTTCTTTAACACATTAATCATAGTTATTTTTAAATAACTATCTACTAACCATACAAAAAAAAGGTTAGATAACGTAATTGTTTTTTTATAAAATGCCATCAGATTTAAGTAGAAAGTTCACCTCCTTACACTATAGAAAATAAATTAAGTTTTTTAGGGAAATGATGCTTCTTAAAAGGAAGATGAACAGGGGGCCAGCCCACTGGCATACTGGTTAAGTTTGCACACTCTATGTCAGCTGCCCAGGGTTCGCAGGTTGGATCCTGGGCATGGACCTAGGCACCACTTATCAAGCCATGCTGTGGCAGGCACCCCACATATAAAGAGAAAGATGGGCATGGATGTTAGCCCAGGGCCAATCTTCCTCAGCAAAAAGAGGAGGATTGGCAACAGATGTTAGCTAAGGGCTAATCTTCCTCACCAAAAAAAAAAAAGAAGAAGACAAACCAAGAAGGCATGCTGGATTATAGTCCATGTCTCTCTTGAAAGAAATCCTTACCTTTGCTAAGGTTTTCTTGGAGTAAATGTCAGTACGAAGACCAAAGTTCTGCAAATCAATTGGTTTTTCCTTGTTTTTCTCAGGAAAATTTAACATCTGCTGAGCAGCAGGGACCTATGAGTCAGATAAATGATAAATGGCTGTATTAACCCCTACAAAGTCAAGGGGATGGAAGTTTTTAAAGAATTATTTAATAATGGCATTTAAACCACGCCTGGCAGAGATTCTACAAGAAAATAAATACTCACACCTCCATACTACACCTCTAACAAAATTTCAACATGTAAAAAACATTTTTCTGCCTGTTTTAAGTCACAAAGAAAATAGACAACAAATTTTCTTAAATATAATCTTCTATTTCACAATGGAGGGCAATATATAGCTTGGATTCATGTTATTCCAACTTAATGCTACACATAATCCAATTGACAATAATTTTTTCAAGAACATGTGTATGGATGTCCACTTTCCAAATGTTGGGAAGGGAAAGAAGTTTTAAACAATTTAACAGATTTAAATAATCTCTTTGTTTATTAGCAGCTTTGATGGCAGAAGTGATAAAAGGAGTCATAAGTATGAAAGTAAATCTATAACACGCTAAGATAAGGCATAGAGTCTTGGGATTAATGAGAGAGCATTATCTTAAACACTAAATATTCTTATGAAGTCAAACATCTACAAGAGATAAAAACAAACAAAACCTATCAGCTAAGAAACAGCACTATTACATGACAATAATCATAATTCCTTGAATATGAATGCTAGAAGTGGTGGTCTGTTACCATCCAGAGGCGAAGAAAAGACAGCATTAATTTACCTGAGGTGATCGAAGATGGAGAGGCACAAGCCCAGAGGGGGTATCAGCTAACACATTGAAATGAGGAGTAGGAGGAGGTCCCATTGCCATGGGTCGACTTTCTGGATCCACTTGGTAATTAACAAGCCCCCATTGCTCTAAAAAGGCATGAACCCTGAAGAATAAAGCTCTGAAAGTTACAATCTAGAAAATGTACCTCATCTCCTTCATAACCATCATTACATCTCATTAAAAAACAAATACAAGTAAATATGTCGTCTGTAGGCTATGAACCATCACAAATTGACAATTTTGGTTTGCTTTATGAGGGACAATTTCTACAAACTCAAAATAATGCTGATATTACAGCACCCCAAAACCTAGTATAAGCCTAAGCATTTCAATCACAGAAATAAGTGAACAAATGCTCAGTTAAGTCCATGCTGAAAGAACTCACACACAGACCACATTCACAGAAGGAGATCCACCTTTTGGTTTTTTTCTTTAGACAGATATAGGGCACAGAGCTTATCCACTCCCCACCCCAATCCACTCTCTATCTATAGTCATTTTCTGATTTGACTATAAAATAAAAGATGTAAATTATAAAATCTTAAAAAGAGGAGAAAATGCTAAGGTTTTAAAAATATTTAATCCCTAAGTGAAAGACAAAAGATTTAGGTATTTTATTAACCAAGAAAACAGCCAGTTTAATCAATCAAACATCAAACAGCAATGCATCAATAACCACATGCAGTGAAGCGTCTGAGAACAAGTCATTTTACCTCATCACAGCACACACATCTCCAGTCAAGTTCCTTCGACAAGCAGTGCTGGTTAAATATTCTTGGGGGTTTAGGCGATAGGTGTCAATCATAAAATTTCGGTATGCCAAGTATCTAAAAAGCAATGGCAAAATGCATAAGGTGGACACATATCCTTTCAGAAACAATAACTCATAGAGCGAAAAGTCTTCATATTCCTCACAACCAAATACAACAAAAAGTTAAGACCACAGTCCAACAAACAACGGTAATACTGTATTGAGAATTCACAGTCACAAGTATAACTCAGGGTAAGAACTCCTAATATGCAAAACAACTGTTTACTAATATTTAACAACAATAAGTAAAATAGAGTAATATGATGAAGTTAATGTGAAGTAACATAAATACAAACTTGGTCACAGATGTGTATGGATAAATCCTTAGTTTAGTTGCCTGCAGAATTTGCAAATAACACATGGTTACTCAGGCTGTCTCATTAACTATCATGGGTCTTGCATTTACTGTGTGCCAGGCATAGTTCTAAGCACTTTCCATGCAGTAACTCATTTAATCCTCACAATCTCTCTATAACGTAGAGTCTATTATTATTCTATGTATAAATGAGGAAAGCGAAGCACAGCATGACTAAAGAATTTGTCCTAGTCCACAAGGCTGGTAAGTGGTGAGTCTAAAATTCAGTACAGAGTGGTGGCTCTGGAATCCATGCTCTTAACATACGCTGCATCTCATTTCTATACTCTTTCTAGAGCCACATGTGGATTTAGCTCTGACAATGACTATATACCTTCTGGTTGGCAGTTTTTCAGAGAGATTCCAGGTAGGCAACGAATAGAACCCATGAAGCCCAACTCAGAGGTAAGACAACAACACTTAAAAAAGGAGAGAAAAACTGAGATTCTGAGTCATAGCAGATTCTACAACGTACCCACACACTTCTGCCACAAAATACTTAGAACAAGAGTGTTAAGAAGCTGGAGACCTAGGAAAAGTTCTTGCTACAAAAGTAAAACAAAAGTCTGGCAGCTTGAGGTTAGCTACATCAGAGCAGAAAAGGTATACTGCTCAAAAACAGTCTTGTACAAACACAGGTGGATAAACAAAGACTGAAAGGTGAATTTACAAATTTAAATGGGCCAAACTACTCAACTGTGCTTTTAAACAAAAGACTGCAAAGAATCATAAGTATTTACAAATGCTGGCAAAAGGCAAACTGGCGGCAACAGGCAAATTAGCTGGAAGAATACACCACGTCTGAATAGGTGGAAAAACTATCAGGGAAACTAAGAGAGTTTCTTATGTCAAATCTCTGGTTCTGCTTTTAAATGACTCCTTACAGCTTTGTTACAGAAAGGCTGCAATTAGCTTTGATATCTAAACTTAGAATCCCAAACTATCATGGACAATCTACCACCAGAAAATATTTATTATTCAATCTTCTATATTATGTCACGTGTTTTATGTGGAAAATTATCCTTCCCTAACAACTTAAACAAAAGACATCTGTTTGTCCAGTCACATGCGTATAAAAGACAACGGATTAATACTATGAAGATAAGACGTGGAAAGGTGTTTATAGTATGACAGGTGTGGATTTACTTTAGGGGCAAGGATTTCCAGAATTGTATATTTAAGGGTCACCAGGCAAAAGCAAAAATACTTCCTCACAAACTTCTTCCTTCCAATAAAAGTTTTTCTATTTCCAATGCAAAAGTACAACAATGCTTTATGTAATTAAGATCAATTCATATGCAGCTATACCATCATATGCAGTTATACCATCATATCTGACATTCTTTTAATTAAGAATCATTCATCAGAAAAATAAGATAAAGATTTCATTTTCTCCTAGATTGTTATACATAAAATTATATAATCCATAATACACATGTACACACAAGGTGGGAACTGTTAGGGAGAAATCTGAACTTATTTTAGTCAATACGTTACTAAATTCAATCTTTAGCTGCAAGAGCTGATGTGAATGTAGTTCAAGGTTGAGGAAGAAAAAAATCTGAAACAATTTCCTTTGAAGCAAGGAATGCCGTGCAGCTGAGATATGAACATTGTTCTAATGGAGTAAGATATTTGCAAACTGCCACACATTAGCAAAAATTAACTCAGAAGTGTGCTTTGAGAACCCCCTGCCAAACACATATAAATAAACAATTTTTCCAAACACTGGCCTCATTCAAATATGTAATGGTATGAGGATTACATCTTTACATTTCACTCACATCTCTGGAGTCTTGGATTTGTTTTTTCCATTGAAAAACTCAGGAAGAGCACGCCGTTCAATCACGTGAATACTGAAAAGAAAGAGAAAAAAAGAGGATTTGGAGCCCTCTTAGAAAAATAAAATCTTAAAATCTGAGCTAAGCTTGTTTAATTTTCAAAGTAAAACTGATAAATCCAAAAACTGAGCACTGCTTGCAAAACTTAATTGGCTTGCACAAGGTCCTATGTATTAACAGCATATAATAAAGTTAAAGAAAGCTTTCCCTTTCTCACTCCAAATACTTATGATAGTTTTTCTATTTCCATAACCAAACAAAAAATTCTATCAACACATCGAAAGCTATACATTTTATCATGTTCTTGTCAGAATACAACATGACTAGATGATGAACCACAAGACCGAAAGTTCTTGGAAAACTGGCTGACAAAAATCACAGTAGTTGACATAGCAACAAACAGATGAAATCAATGACCCCGCCAAAACACAATGCAATTTACAATTATGTTTCTCAGGCTCTTAGTATCAATTTCTGTCCAGCCCTCAGAAACTTCGCGAATTGAATTCTTAAAAAAATTTCAGTGATTTACTAACTTTAAAAAGATCATAGAACTGATTTTTAACATTTGGATAAAATGTAACAGGTGATAAGCACTGTAGAAACCATGTAAAATGATCAGGCCTAACACAGTATACAAATGAACCAAGTATATACCTAGCACAAAGGTTTTGACAACAACACTAACCAACGTTTTTCTTGATGACACATTTTAGTTTCTCAGTGGCTTCCCAGACATGCAACATGTACTGGTTATACTCAAAAGAGCACATCAATAGGCTGTGAATATAACTAAAATCATTCACTCTTCCACTATTTGGTAACATTTAAACTGTCTGAACTGGATTTGTACTGCCAAATATTATAAACACAATGAATTACCTGAAAACATCTAGGAAGATAATTTCTAAGA
The DNA here is from genome assembly GCF_020826845.1 of Diceros bicornis minor. Taxonomy (NCBI): domain Eukaryota; kingdom Metazoa; phylum Chordata; class Mammalia; order Perissodactyla; family Rhinocerotidae; genus Diceros; species Diceros bicornis. The sequence continues at coordinate 49,004,504 of NC_080741.1, forward strand.
TAAATTAATGCTATATAGATACATGTATAAGGACTTTCCAAGTTTTACTATAAAGACAAAAGGTGTAAGCAATTAATTATATGGTTCTAATACACCTCTCATTGTTTAAATTGTTACAGGTTAGGAAGAGCCCACAAAAAAAACAATTTCTATATTCACCAAGAACAAAACCCATAAGAATGTTTAATCCCAAGCACTTTAGTTTTCAACATCTATGTCTGAAGTGCCGGCAGCTGATTCCTTAAGTTCTGAAAAGGGGTTAGGGAATAGAAGGAGTGGAGTATTCAGAATCAGAAAATCTGAGTTCTTCTAATTATCTACTCCACAATTTCAGAACACTTCAACTGAAGCAGTAGTTATTTTATCTATAAAACAGGGATATAATTAATAATTGCACTATCCATCTAACAGCACACTTTGTGACATGCAAAGGTTATCATGCAAATGAAAGTGCTTCTGTAACCTATAAAAACCTATAAAATTATATACTGTTATGACTTTTCCTTTTAAATTTTAGAGGAAAAGAATGACAGTTTCTCAAGTGTGTCCTCTTACGTCATTCTGAAACTTAACATGTGACTACAAATAATAATGAGAATGAGACATTTCCAAATTTAAAAATAATTTAACACAACAATCAATGTAATGAAGATTGACTTTCAAAAAAGAGTTATATACTTATTCTGTTCCACCTTCTACTTATTCAAATCATTTAGGAACAGCATTCAGAGTTGATTTTTTGTGTGTGTGTGAGGAAGATAGGCCCTGAGATAACATCTGCCAATCCTCTTCTTTTTTTTTTTTTTTTTTTTTTTGCTGAGAAAGGGAAGACTGGCCCTGGGCAAACATCCATGCCCATCTCCCTCTACTTTATATGGGACGCCGCGACAGCATGGCTTAAGAAGCGGTGTCAGTCCCCAGAGTTGATTTTAAAGACATGCAGAAAAGTGTCAATATTAGAGTCATACCTTGTGGTTTTGGACAAAAATAAGCTATGACTCCAGTGGACCATCACTCTATTCCTTTAAGAAATTGGCTTCTAAAGACTTCTACATGCATATATAAAATCACATCTGTCCTTAAAGAATGATAATGTAATAATCAAGAGCAGGCACAGGACCAGAAGATTCTGAGTAAGGGCAGCATCACTGGAGTAACTAAACAACCTTCCAGTGAACGTACATTAAAGAAGCCAATATCGGGCCGGCCCAGTGGCATACCGGTTAAGTGTGCGTGGTCCGCTGCGGTGGCACGGGTTCGGATCCAGGGCACGCACTGACGCACCGCTTGTCAAGCCATGCTGTGGTGACCTCCCATACAAAGCAGAGGAAGATGGGCACGGATGTTAGCCCAGGGCCAGTCTTCCTCAGCAAAAAGAGGAAGACTGGCAGATGTTAGCTCATGGCTGATCTTCCTCACAATAAAGAAAAAAAAAAAAGAAGCCAATATCTATTTGGAGGGTAAGTTTTGGTACACATATTTAAAAATAAAAAGGGGGCCAGCCCCGTGGCATAGCAGTTAAGTGAGCGCGGTCCGCTGCTGGCGGCCAGGGTTCAGATCCCGGGCGCGCAACAATGCACCACTTGTCAGGCCATGCTGTGGCGGCGTCCCAAATAAAGTGGAGGAAGATGGGCACAGATGTTAGCCCAGGGCCAGTCTTCCTCAGCAAAAAAATAGGAGGATTTGCATGGATGTTAGCTCAAGGCTGAGCTTCCTCACAAAAATAAATAAAAATAAACATATATTAAAAATAAAAAACCAAACAGACAAAAATGAGCCTGATACAAAATAGTCACACCTCATAAGTAGTCAATAAATCAGATGCCTAGGACTTCAGTTATGTCCAATCATGCTCTGACAGTGCCCCAGTGGTTGTGGTAAATCACAGGGAGTCTCCCACAGTGGGAGGATACTGAGGAGGTCTGTTTTCTTTTTTTTAAGATTTTATTTATTTTCCCCCCAAAGCCCCAGTAGATAGTTGCATGTCGTAGTTGCACATCCTTCCAGTTGCTGCACGCGGGACGTGGCCTCAGCATGGGCGGAGAAGCGGCGCATCGGTGGGCGCCCGGGTTCCGAACCCCGGCCGCCAGCATCAGAGCATGCACACTTAACCACTAAGCCACGGGGCCGGCCAGGAGGTCTGTTTTCTTGAACTTTATTACATACAAGGTTTTATATGTGAAAAGCTTCCTAATGTTAAAATGAAGCCATTATTGGGTAGTAAGATGAGTTTTCCTTTATATATTTCTTTAATGTTTTAAAATCATATAATGAACATCAATATTTTATAATTATTCAATATTCAAGCATTTGCCTGTCTGAATTATAACGGATTCTAACTTAGGTTCCAGCTTACAAAATTTTACAACCCTAACATATAACACAATCTAGTTTACATCCCTAAATTACTTTAAACATGTTCCAAAGTTAAAAAAAATCACTTCCCATCTCCCTTCATCCAGTGTGACAGTGATTACTCTTGTGAGGACTTAGGCAGAATGCCACAATATAATTTCAAGGAAAGTTTCCCCACTCCTAAGTACCATGTTCACAGATGTAAGTGGCACACTCACCAGTTATAATCAAACCATGATGCATAGCTAGGAATAATAATGTGATTGGTCTGCTCTGTCACATTATCTTCACCAGTGTCAACTGACCGACTCTGATCACCTTTGCCAGGATCTTCATCTTCCTAAAGAAAGGAAACCAAAGTTCAGAGAAAGAACTAGAGACATATATAATAGCTTTCATATTTCTGATATTAGGTCATACAAAATGAAGCTGGCTGATCCAATTTCAAGGACCAGGTAAACAAATTCCAAGTAAAAACAGCCTTTCACACTTTTTAAGGTACCTTCACAAAATGTCCAGATGATATAGTAGATTTTATTCCTCCCTTCTACAGATGAGGGAATCAACTCAGAGAAGGCCCCAAACTTTTTCCACAAGAACTGCTTACGTGTCTAGTTTTACATAATCCTACGATCACAAATCTAAACTACAGGCTTATCTCGTTTATTGCTTTTCGCTTTATTGAGCTTCGCAGATACTCTGTTTTTTACAAGACCCTCCACTAGCAAAAAGGTTACAACTCGCTGAAGGCTCAGATGATGGTTAGCATTTTTTAGCAATAAAGTACTTGTTAATTAAGGTATGTACATTGTTTTTTTAGACATAATGCCATTGCACACTTAAAAGACTACAATACTGTGTAAACATAACTTTTATATGCACTAGGAAACCAAAAAATTCACGTGACTCGCTTTATCACAATATTCCATTTATTGCATTGGTCTGGAACTGAACCTGCAATATCTCCGAGGTATGCCTGTACTAGTTCTCAAGTTATTTATAAGGAGGTGACTCAAGGACACTAATAAGGCATAATGACAAGGCTTCTCCTATCTCAAAGATTAAGCACTCAGTATCTGCTAACGGTTATATGCACGTTATCGCATTTATTTCTCACGATAACAACAGATACTATTTATCACTTCTTCTGTGGATGGGAAAATGATGTACAGAGCTAATAAGGTATAAACAGGATATAACTCCAGCAAGTCCAGCTAAAGGGCCTACACTCTTAATCACTCCCATTACTAAAAATTAGCTCTGATTTTTGTCAGATTTATAGAGGTTTTGCAAAGGATTCCACCTAAAAACCCAGTTTTGCTAATACAATAATTTCAAAATCACTGCTTTAGGTCAAAACGCAAAAATATTTATTTCTTAGACTATCAGTAAACAGTAATAATAATTACTTTTAAATAATAATATTATTTAATATACAGTTTATATTCAAATAAATCCAAGTATCCCAGAAATGTCCTTTATATATTTTTCTCCTCAATCCAGAATCTGATCAAAGATTCCACATTATTTATGATATTCACGTATCTTTAGTTTTCATTTATCCCTGCCTCCCTTTTTGTGGGTATCTTATGACATTAAAATTTCTGAGGAATTCACACCAGCCAACTTATAGAATATCTAACAATCTCTATCTGATTGGTTCTTCATAATTAACTTCAAATTAAACATTTTTATCAAGACTACTACAGGAAATAAGTTTTTTGACATTAAGATGTTTTCTAATTTTGTACAGTTAAATCTATCAACTTTCCACCTGTGCTGTTTTTACTGCTTTTCATCTCATGAAATTCTTTTCTATTAAGAAACCAGTCAAATTTTGAATCCTCTTCTTTTATAATGGTTTCATAGCGTAACTTCCACCTTTAACTCAATCCAACCTAAATTTCCTGTGTTATATTATTTGAGGTGAGGATCTAGTGTTACTGCCTAGAAACTTAAAACCGTAGTCTTTAATCAATGAATATCGAACAAATTTAATGTATGAAAACACCAAGGAAACTCCGGTGGTTACTTAAATGATGTTGAAACAAATGTCTTAATATTGATGACAAAGGTAATAAATTTTATTTCCCAAATCAAGGAAGTTAGCAAAACCTATGCTCACAGTTAATGTGTTTTTGTGGTGTAGGTTTTACAAATCTAATTCAATTCAAAAAATTTCCTTTATTTAAGAAACCCAGCGAGAGGCTGGCATTGCAATTAAGAAAAGCTGACAGTCTATGGTTTATTTATCTCAGTGAGGAAACAAGCAGGATGACATCATGGGACTGGGTGTTGGAGTAATTACCTCTAAGCACCTTAGGTTTAAGTTATATAACAGACTTGTCCATGGTTTCAAAATTCCTCCTGCCCTTGGTGTAAAAAAAAAAAAATCTTACAGGAAAATTCTTTGGCTTTCTATTATGGTCTCTTTTACTACTACACAATACTATTTACTCTGAATGATGACAGTTTTTTACAAATATAATATTCATTAATGTCATTCATTCATAATGTAAATAATCAATTATTTACAAGCAGATTTTTGAATAAAGAAGTTTGATTTTAAAGGAAAAAAATCATAAGAATAATTCAGTTGAAGAGCCATATGTAGAAGAGTTTCTTGAAATACTTTTCCTGGAAATCCTGTCATGAATATGTTCATTCTTGAATGTATAAAAAAACAATAAATGTCAATCTGGGAAATTTCTTTGACTCAACGAAAAAAAGAACTATCCATTTTTAGCAAAGTAAGGAAGTTATTTCAAGGAGATCAGGGATTAGTTACACATATTAGCACAGTCAGACAAGACAGCCCAAACGAAACAATGGGCCATTTATTAAGGGCCATTTATTAAAAAGAGAAGTAAAATTCTCCCTTAAAACCAACACTTTCCAACAGCATAATTATTGATCTCTCTACAGTGGAACTGATGAAATGGGAAGTAGCTGACTGTAAATCTCAAAAAAGGTGAAGAACAGGATCCAAGGCTACATCGGCTGTGGATTGGGGCTGCACTCACAGAAATGGGAGTGAGAAAATCAAGGAAAGGTATGGTCCCCGCTGGCCTGCACTGTTGGATAGCAGATGGAACACTGCTCAGCTCTGATTATTAACTTGCAACCAGTAGAGTAATGGAACTAGAAAAGACAGCATATGAGGGATACCACCTGGGAAAATGGAAGTGTCCTCTTGATAAAACATTGGGGTCAAGAAAGACAAACTATTTTGGGGGTATGTTAAAAAAGAAATTAAAATATCAGAAGGGCCGCAAAATAGAATATTTCTAGGGGCACTTCCAATTCAATGTTTCTACTGCTCAATACACAGGACCCTTAGAGTTACTCCTGCACCAGGCTTAACTAAATCATTACCTTCCCTCCTGTGGTGATTGTTTCTTCATCCTGTTCATCTGAAAAATCAAAACATGTTATTTAAAAAAACAGGTAAATGCTATTTAGATTATCTGGAAACTTTAAGGTTTAAGTAAGGGATACTGGACAGAGAAAAGGAAAGAAATAGAGCAAATTTAAAGCAAATTCACCGTGAATAATTCAGTGAATTAGAATTGTACACACAAGCACAGAGGTGAGTAAAAAGTCAAAGAATAAGTAATTAAAAATTTCTAACAACACGGAATTTATAATTAATTACTGCTTAGGCTACTATATTAGTCATGATCTTACCTAATAATAGGTAAGGGACTTGATTAGGGCTCTTGCCTCCTGAGGTTTAGTGAAACAAAGCAATGACATTTTGGATCTCAGAGGAGGGAGTAAAGAAAGGGGAGGAAAGAAAGAGGTGATCATCAATCCCTACAGACCAAGTCCTGGTAAGAGTGTTAATCCCTTCTGAGGATAGGGGACTCTAGCACCTAAATGCTGGCCTTGCAAAAGAAGAGAAGCAAACCAACATATACTCTAAACTAGGCAGCTAATTTCCACAGTGAAAAGTAAAAGTGCCAGTGTGGAAAGGGTAAGAGACTATAGCACAAATAATTACATTATTAAGTTCCTATAACATTTTATTTTTTTATAATTATCATGATCCTTGGCAGACTAAGGCACTGTAAAGTTCAAAGAGAACATGGGAAAGCCATTTTTCCATTAACTTAGTCATTCAACAGATATTTCTAAAACTCTGCTATTTGAAAAGCATCAAATAAGCTGCTTAGACCAGGGGTCAGGAATTGATAGCCCATAGGCCAAATCTGGCCCACTGCCTGTTTTTGTATGGAATCTGGGAATTCAACCCTAGGCATGTTCCTAGTTAACAGTTAACCAATAAGAAGAGTGGTTTGCTGTGCCTACATTGTGCACAACATGCGGCTTACGACGAACTTCTGGGAGCCTAGAATTTTGGTACGTGCTAGGTAGAGGGTACCCTACATGACCAGGCCCCCCAGTAAAAACACTGATTAAAGACTCTCTAATGGGCTTCCCTGTGCAGAAGCATTGCATATGTGTTGCTGCGGGAAGAGAGCACTCCGTGTGACCCCTCATGCAAGGGAGAGAGCATCAAGAATTGTGAACACAGACGACACCTGTGCCATTTTCCTTTATGATTTGACTGCTTATGCTTCCTATGTTGCTATATGTTAGCCGTGAATACAACTCTATGCTGAATCCCGTGAGTCCTTCTAGAGAATCTCCAAACCTGCGGATGGTTTTGGGGATTCCCATCACACCCGCAAGTGAAGCATGGTTTTTACATTTATAAACGGTTGAAAAGAAAATCAACAGAAAAATATATCATGACATCAAAATCAACTGAAATTCAAATTTCAGTGTCCATAAATAAAAGTTTTATTGGAATAAGCCATGATCATTTGTTTATATATTATCTATGGCTGCATCTGCATTACGATAGCAAAGTTGATTAGTCATGACAGAGACCATATAGCCCATAATGTCTAAAATATTTACTATTTAGCACTTTTCAGAAAAAGTTTGTCAACTCTTACTTCAGAGGATATAAAAAGATGAGTAGTATTTTAACAGGTAATAAGGGACTAGCATTCAAACATTTAACTAAATTTTACAGAGTGCCTACTATGTACCAGCCATTGTCCAAAAGCTAAAAACACAATGATAAACAAGAAAAGGTCCCCTTTATGGAGTTTACATTCCAGTTAGGAGTGGCAGGAGATGGAAGAGAAAATAAATAAACAAAAGAGATATCAGATGTTGAAAATAGCTATACAGAGAATAAAAACAAAGTAATATATTTTAGAGAGGGATTGGGTGGGTGGACTCTTCAGAGCAAATAAAGAGGGAAGTCAGGGCCAGCCCCAGTGGCCTAGTGGTTAAGTTCAGCATGCTATGCTTCGGTGGCCCAAGTTCAGTTCCTGGGTGTGGACCTATACCACACTGTTAACAGCCATGTTGTGCTGGCAGCCCACATAATAAAAAATAGAGGAAGACTGGCAGGGATCTTAGCTCAGGGCCAATCTTCTCTAGCAAAAAAAAAAAAAAAAAGAGGGAAGCCTCAACGAAAAGGTGACATTTAAGCTAAAACATGAGGGGAAAAAAAGGATGGAGCATGGAGCAAGCATTCCACAGAGAGGAAGCGGCCAGATCAAAGGGCCTCAGTTGGGTATGGACTTGATGACTTCACAAAACTGAAAGGCCACTGTGAGCATGAATGAAGGCTGAGAGAAATGAGCCCATCACAACAGCAGAGGGCAATCATACAAAGCATTGGCACTAAAGTTAGACGGCCCTGAATCTGCTCTCCCACTTAAAAGTTGTATGCTTCGAAATGTTACTGAACCCCTCCAGTCTCCATTTCCTCATCAATAAAACAAGGCTAACATGGTTTTATGGTGAAATGCAAACGTATGTAGAATGACACCTGGCAGGTACTCATGTAACATAGAGATGGACACTGTTGCTTGACTTGTAAGTCAGAGACAAAACACCTGCTGAGTGGAATAGGGGATTTGGCGTGTGGTAAATTATAGTACTACCAATGTGAGTCATCCAGCTCTGTAGAGGTACTATTATTTTTCTAGGAAGTTTCTGACATAAAGAAATCTAGATAAGGTTGTCAAAAATGAATATCTTGTCCTTTTGATCTCTGTAAACCAAAGGATAACCAACTTCTCACTAGCTGGTGGCAGGACAACTTAACGACCTCTCTCTGGTCAAAATACACCATTTAATTTTAGTTTGACAGATTTCCTTCCCTGAGGTAGTCTTATACCCAATGGAAACAGGTTTCTGATAATACAAAAGTAGGATGGACACCCTTCTTACTGATTCCTAATTGGTAATACTCAATAAATGTTCTCTTACTCCTTCCACATGTGGGCAAATACACTCTCACCTCAGCCCCCGGATCCTGACCTTTCAGATCTCAAGACCTTCTTTCGAAAAACTGAGTATATTTAGCTGGGTGGCATAGAAGGCAGAAAATGGATCAGTTGAAACAACAAACAACTCTGTCAACAATAATTCCCAGTTCATGGATCAGTTACTCTTGGCATAGTTCAAGTTATAGCTAATGCAGAAAGCCAGATGCTTAAATGATACAAAGGAAGTCTGTTGGTCCCTGGATGAAAAGCCAGAACAAAAGTTTCAAATTCCACAGATCCTAACTCTCCAAGTATGATCAGCAGCATCTTTAGCCACAACGTTCCTGATTTAGACCTCAAGCTGTTCACAAACACAAAGGGAAGATCTCTTATATCCAGCACGAAAAATCTTAAATCCAGTTGGGACCCCCTATCCTTTTCCTAAAATTAGCTTCAATTCGACTCCTTTGATAAAGTCTATTACAAATATACTCTAAAAGTTACCTCACTTTATTTATTTATTTTTTTTGTGTAAGGAAGATCAGCCCTGAGCTAACATTCATGCTAACCCTCCTCTTTTTGCTGAGGAAGACCGGCTCTGAGCTAACATCTATTGCCAATCCTCCTCCTTTTTTTTCCCCAAAGCCCCAGCAGGTAGTTGTATGTCATAGTTGCACATCCTTCTAGTTGCTGTATGTGCGTCGCAGCCTCAGCATGGCCAGAGAAGCGACCCATTGGTGCGCGCCCGGAATCTGAACCCGGGCCGCCAGTAGCAGAGCGCACACACTTAACCTCTAAGCCACGGGGACGGCCCGTTACCTCACTTTAAAAAGGACAATTGTCCACTCCTTAAATATTATAGATTAATTCCTTTTCAGGATATATACTTAAAAATATCAACTATCATTCTGTTTAACAAACTGTCCCAGTGAAGAGTATTTTAACAATCTTTTACCTGTCACATTACTGAGAACATAAAATAAAAGACTTAAGAGTTAGTTTTTGCTTTCTTGGCCTTTGATTGAGTGGACGTGACAGCTGTAGAACAGACAATGTAAACTTACGGTGAATGGAAATTAATAATAGTTATTCAAGATCTATATTCTCTAAATAATGTTAAAAACAATTGAGACAGAAATACTGTTTTAACAGCATCTCTTCTTTTTCTTTTATTTTGTTGACCTAATACCACCCTATATATAAACTGTCATCAAGACAATTTTCTTTTTCTACTTTCGACATAATCAGAAATAGAATCGTGGGGCTGGCCCGGTGGCGCAAGCAGTTAAGTGTGCGCGCTCTGCTACGGCAGCCCGGAGTTGGCTGGTTCAGATCCCGGGCACGCAGTGACGAACCGCTTGGCAAGCCATGCTGTGGCAGCGTCCTGTATGGGGTGGAGGAAGATGGGCACAGATGTTAGCACAGGGCCAGTCTTCCTCAGCAAAAAAAAAAAAGAGGAAGATTGGCAGATGTTAGCACAGGGCTGATCTTCCTCACCAAAAAAAAATAATAATAATAAAATAAAATAAATTAAAAAAAAATAGTGATTTAAAAAAAAAAAAAAGAAATAGAATCGTCCACTGATGTTTCTAAAAAGCAGGATGTATTTAGTGAAACGAAGCAGAAAAACTCTCCCAAACACCCACTCCTACCTGCCATCAAGAATCACCACAATTTACTTGAAATACAGAATTCACTTAACCAGAAGATGGAGAAATCAAAGTCTCATTTTCCACATAAGGAGATCTTGAAAATCCCTTTCAGGTCTAACAATCCAACAAGTCAAAATTTGGTATATTCTGAAAATACTAGGCTCTCCTTTGATTTCTACAAGTGAAGAAAGTAAACGAGATTTTTACTCTATATATAACTTTCAAAAATAAAGATATTTACAACATCCCTATTTGTTTAAACTGGAATGAGTGACTACATTCTTTTCTACCCTCCTAGCACATACAAAAATTATACATTACTTGTGAAAATATACTCTATAACTTGAAAATACTATAAAGGGATGACGTGATTGTCATTTTATACTGCTTAGAAAACTTTCAGTTGGCTTACAAAGTATTAACAGTCAACAGATTTTTGTTCTAAAGATGCAAAATCAACTTGCACATGTTGTGGAACAAGTATTTCAGAGAGATTATAAAAGTGCTTTAGGGACAGCCCCAGTGGCCTAGTGGTTTGGTTCGGCGTGCTCCACTCCAGTGACCAGGGTTCGGTTCCTGGGCACAGATCTATACTACTCGTCTGTCAGTGGCCATGCTGTCACGATGGCTCACATACAAGAAGAGGAAGATTGGCAATAGATGTTAGTTCAGGGCAAATCTTCCTCAGTGGAAAAAAAAGTGCTTTAATTACAACTATTTCTTTAAAACTCAGATATTCTGATTTAGGTAAAATATTACTAGCTTTGCTAGTTTGCAGGACAATGTTATACTCTGAGAGGGACAGATCAGTAAGAATGGAAAGAAAGGATTATAGAAAATTAAATTTCCTAATATGGTAGCAATTCAAACAACAGTGGCACTAAGGAAGCCATAGTTGATACCTGTGCTGGAAAGCATAGCAACTGAAAGCGACATTTCTCAGTAAAAAAAGGATTATCAGAGAAGCTGATCTATTCAAGAGAGAAAATAACACAGAAATGAATAGATTTTTTGTTTTTTACCTAGATCTGCTACAGTTCCTCCTTTAACAGGTGTGTTTTCACTGTCTTTCTTTGGGTTTACTAGAAAGAATAAAAAGGAATCACATTTTAGGGGAAAAGTGCTACGTGTTTTTAAGAAGAAAACACAATAAGAAATGATTAAAAAAATACATGAATCTCACTGCAACTCCACCGTCATTCAGTATTCACCTTCACGTAAAAACCTACTCACCTTCAAAGTAAAAACCTACTCACCTTCATGTAAAAAACGCAAGCCAAGCTAAGAAACATTAAACTTAATGTTAACAGACTACATTCTGTAATTAATTACTCAAGCACCAAGATTTTTTCATCATAAAAGTAAACAATACAAAAATACACAGAGCAAAACCTGAAAAGATCCTTTCAAATCCTTTCACAAAAGTATTTTTCACTACATATTTTGTCCATCTGTTGATTTCCATTTTTGTGCCATTCATTAAGATAGATAAATTGAGGGAGAACTGTTACTTTTTATACATCAATGTGGTCTTTGAAACATACCCTGATTGTTTTAAAATCTTATATAAACGTTATCCATGCTGTGTTTATTCCTTAGCACTCTACTTTTCCTACATAACACAGTACCTGGGTCATCTCTCCATGTAAGTATGTCTAGTTACATTACATTTCTTTCATTTTTAATAGGTCCACTGTGGCCATGGGTGGATCATAAGGTAACTAGCCCTATACTGATGGAAACTTACTTTATTTTCAATTTTTCACTATTCTATAATCAATATTCTTTTATACTTATTTTTATGCATGTATGTAATTATTTAAAATCGACTCTTAAAACTGAATGTACAGGGGCCGGCCCGGTGGCGCAAGCGGTTAAGTGCGCGCGCTCCGCTGCGGCGGCCCGGGGTTCGCTGGTTCGGATCCCGGGCGCGCACCGAAGTACTGCTTGGTAAGCCATGCTGTGGCGGCGTCCCATATAAAGTGGAGGAAGATAGGCACCGATGTTAGCCCAGGGCCGTCTTCCTCAGCAAAAAAAGAGGAGGATTGGCGGATGTTAGCTCAGGGCTGATCTCCTCACAAAAAAAAAAAAAACAAAAAAAAACAAAAAAAAAACTGAATGTACACATTTTTATTTATTTATTTTTTGCCAAGGAAGATTCGCCTGGAGCTAACATCTGTCGTCAATCTTCCTGTTTTTTTGCTTGAGGAAGATTAGCTCTGAGCTAATATCTGTGCCAATCTTCCTCTATTTTGCAGGTGGGTCACCACGACAGCATGGCTGATGAGTGGTATAGGTCCATGCCCAGGATCCAAATCCACAAACTCCGCTGAAGTGGAGTATGCCAAACCTAACCACTACGCCACAAGGCTGGCCTCCACATTTCATTTTATTTATTTATTTATTTTTGTGAGGAAGATCAGCCCTGAGCTAACATCCATGCTAATCCTCCTCTTTTTGCTGAGAAAGACCGGCTCTGAGCTAACATCTATTGTCAATCCTCCTCCTTTTTTTTTTTTTTACCCCAAAGCCCCAGCAGATAGTCGTATGTCATAGTTGCACATCCCTCTAGTTGCTGTATGTGGGAGGCGGCCTCAGCATGGCCGGAGAAGCAGTGTGTTGGTGCATGCCCGGGATCCGAACCCAGGCCGCCAGTCTCAGAGCGTGCGCACTTAACTGCTAAGCCACGGGGCCGGCCCTGGCCGCCACATTTTAAAATTTAATAGATGTAGCCAAATTGTGTTAAGTGACTTCATCAATTTACACTTCCACCAACAGCATCTGCGAGTACCCACTTCCTCAAACCATTTTACTATTTTCTAAGTTTTGAAAATCTGATGGATGAAAACAGTTACTTTAATAATTTACGTATTCTTGGTTAAGTTAGGTTGAGCATCTTTTCACACATTTATTGGTCCTGGATTTTTGATAAAATTACTACATAATATTCTGCTCTTTATGAGGTTTAAGAATCTTGATACATATTTAGGGTTCTAATTCTTTGTTTGTTAAATGAGTAACGAAGATTTTCTCCAAGGCTAATACTTCTTTAAAGTGCATTAGTATTTGGAAGTTTATTTCTACAATTTCGTGTTTTAAATTTAGCACTTTAATCCATCTGAAGTTTAAATTTTTATATATGAGACAAAGAAGAGTACTAAATTTCACCAAAAGTTATTTGTGGAACAGTTTGATCTTGTCCCACTGACTCACATTGCCAAATTTGCAATAAATTAAATTTATAAACAAATACAGATCTATATTTGAACTAGCCATTCTATTTCACTGATGGATTCAGCCATTCCTGCATCGAAACCATATTAATTATTACAGCTTTATATTTTAGACAGTTACTTGTTAGGACTACCAACACATTCATAGCTCTTTTATTTAAAATAAATCTTTTGATTACTTTTGTGAATTTTCTCTTGTATATGTCCTTTAAAATACATTTGTGTGGTTTTTATTGCCCAATTCTGCACAAAACAGTGATTTGTAGAAACACATATAACATATTATAGATGACTGTATTTTTCAATGTTTAAATTCTTAAAAATACAACTAGGGGCCAGCCCCGTGACTTAGTGGTTAAGTGTGTGTGCTCCACTACTGGCGGCCCAGGTTCAGATCCGGGTGTGCACCGACACACCACTTGTCCAGCCATGCTGAGGTGGCGTCCCACATACAGCAACTAAGAAGGATGTGCAACTATGACATACAACTATCTACTGGGGCTTTGGGGAGAAAAAGGGAAAAAAAAAAGGAGGAGGACTGGCAATAGATGTTAGCTCAGAGGCGGTCTTCCTCAGGAAAAAGAGGAGGATTGGCATGGATGTTAGCTCAGGGCCGATCTTCCTCACACACACACAAAAAATAACACAATCATATCGATAATTATGTTAAATTTAGGTGGACTACACACTCCAATTAAAAACAGAAAATGTGAATCCTGGGGGGAAACAAGCCTCAACAATATGCTGTTTAAAAGCGACATGCTTTACATAATTAGAGTGAAAGTAGAAGAATGCAAAAGCAATATAATTTGAAAACATCAAGCACAAGAAAAAAGAATGTACAATATTTAACACTGCTGTACTGAAGTCTTGAGTAAAACTGGGGACTAATAAAAAATGAAAGGTAGAAGTTTTAAAAAGGAGTGTGGTTAGATGGGGCTTTATTATCATCAGAGAACTTAGACTTCAGGACAAGCACTATTACAGTACACAGAGAGACATGACACAAGAGTCAACTCATCAGGAGGACATGATCCTAAATGTATATGCCCTTAAACAGCAGAGCTTGGAGTACACAAAGAAAATACATGAAGAAAAATATTTTAACAGGAATAAAGGGAAAAATAGACAAATCCACAATCACAGTTAAAAGAGTGTAACATCCTCCTCCCAATAAATTGTACATAGATAAGAACTCCACTTTTTCATATGTATATTGATTCTGTTGGGATTTAAAAACCATTAATTTCAAAGCATTACTAAATTCAGAGAACTTTTTGGTCACAGTGTGTTTTCTCAATAAATAGCAAAAGTATACCAAAAGATTGGGAAAGAGGGAATTTCATAAACATTAACCTTAAAAAGGAGAATCTACTCATACTTGAAAAGTTGAGAACTAGGGATGCAGAGCAAGAAATGAATCATCCCACGGCACTGCTAAGAATGATTATATCATGTCTAATACTCCCAGAGTCTAGGCATAAAAATACAAACCATTTTTTGGAAGCACCACTTCCTCTATGTTTGGTACAGGCGTTGGGTCTTCCATGTCCTTGGTAAGATCTTCTTGCTCATCTTCCTCCTTCTGACTTCTGCGCTTCCCATAAAGACTAGCTTGGCTAAAACATACAAGGTATATCAATATAAACAGGACTGATTATACCTACTTAAAGCAAATAATTTCAGAGGCTTTACATTCATTGTCGTTAGAATCTATGCTCAGAATCACCTTAAAAGACAAACAGAAACCAAACAAATTAGATACATTTCCCAAATTACATCTAACCAGCCAAAAGGAAAATAAGTTATTGGGCATAAGAAATGGACATAGAAATCCTACTATACAAATTGCAGACAATATCCTAAAAGGAGCTTAATTAGCGTAACAAAAGAATACTTGCTAAGGAAATATGGCACGTATTTTATCTCAGATTATAAACAATCATTTACATAAGAAATTTTCTCAAAGATATGTACTTTTCCTGGCTCTTTTTATCATCCTAATATCAGGAACTGCAAAGTAAAATCACTTAGGATGGTACTAATTTTTTCTTTTTATAAAAATTGCCAATGCTTTTTCACCACCAATTGAACTAAATCAATATTTACTTTTAAAATTAATACAGGCCAGAAAGCATGTTAGGGTTCAAACAAGAATGGAAGGATTCCTTACCTTGAGGAATTACAGGGGATACAGGACAGAAATCATTACCCACCTCATATAATGTGATGTGTACCAACACAGAGAAATCAATAAAAGCACCAAGAAAATACAGCTCAGAGAAAGAGCTGGTCAAGATTGAAGGTGAGAGTTAAGCTGAACCTTGGGAACTGTAACAATTCACAAAAAAGTAGGCCATTTTTCAGGATAGTGAGTAAATGCATATGCACAAGAAAATAAAATAACTTATTTTGGGAAGAACTGGGTAGTAATCTAGAGTATATTGACAAGTGAGTGGAAATGGAAAAACAGCTGACTGAAACACATGAGGGACCAACCAGCCTGAGTCCTCACACTGCTGAGAGAATGCTCAAAGTTATCTTCTAAGAGGGACAATGTATTGCTATAGGTTAGAATAAGGTATATAGGATAAAATTTTTTTTAAGTAAAAACTACATGACAGTTTTTTAAAAGCCTATGAACCTAAAGGTGGCAGGGAGATAAAATACTTAAAAAATGAAGAAAAGATGCAGGGAAAATGAATAAAACAAATGTTAGGAAAACAGATTTCAACATGTTTTGGTTAAATACAGGATTCTAAGGGGAAACAAAATGTGCAAACTCCCGCTCATTAGAAGGTAGATGTATCTATTAAAGGACACACATTACATTTACTTTGGGAAACTCAATTTGGTGGGTTTTACACTTAGAGTAGAGGCTAAATGCCACCCACCATGTGAGCCTCCGGGACATCACATCTTGGTTCAGTGACCGTTAGTGTCCTGGCACCCCATCTTAGCCCTTAAGTGGGAAGAGCAGCACATCGATTTCAGGCCTAGGAACATTTGGAAAAGCTGTCATGGCTTCCTTCGCAAAGATCTCAGGTAGCTCTGAAATCTCCTAACGTCAACGTAAGATTCAGATTAGAAATTTTAGAAAAAAAGTTACCCTCAATAATACCTAAAGAAAAATCTATTTTTGCAGTTTTAATTTTTACATCACAATACACATGCATGACAAAATCTTTTTATGGGCTGTGACTGCCTCATTAATATTACTTATAAAACTAAGAGTTTTTTAACTTCCCTAAAAGCTTCTATGCATGGTTAAGAATGCTTCATATAATCCTACCTTTCAAGAAATAATGATTCAAGCCATGTTTTGGGCATAGAAATGCAAACTTGGTTGGAGAAGAAAATCAGTAAAAGCAAGCTGATGGAGAGAAGATGCCAAGTAGATCTTTACAGTCCAGTCAACAACCAGAAATTTAACAAATTTACTATCACATGAAAAAAATAAATTCTGCAAATAGTCATTTTCTGAGACTAAACTATAACCTCTGTGAAACTGCATAAAAAACATTTTGAGGGGCCGGCCCGGTGGCACAAGTGGTTAAAGTGCACACGCTCCGCTGCGGCGGCCCGGAGTTCGCCGGTTTGGATCCTGGGTGCACACCAACGCACCACTTGTCAAGCCATGCTGTGGCGGCGTCCCATATAAAGTGGAGGAAGATGGGATGTTAGCCCTGGATGTTAGCCCAGGGTCAGTCTTCCTCAGGAAAAAGAGGAGGATTGGCAGATGTGAGCTCAGGGCTGATCTTCCTCACAAAAAACAAACAAACAAAAAAACATTTTGAGCTAGACAACCCCAAAATTAAGTATCTACTTAATATATAGTAATAAATTACTAAGTACTACCTGCCATTTATTGAGTGTCTACTTCAAGCCAGGCACTATGCAAGAGCTTTAAAGTATCACTTAATCCCCACAACAACCTATTCAATAGAAACCAAAAACCCCACTCAAGCAAGATTCACTAAGTACAAATGTAACCCACTGAACAAGGCATCACGCTGTTGCGCTCTGCAGAACATGAAACAGACATAGGTTCCTCTCCTCTGTAAGTCATTTTGACCACAAATGGGACAGGTGGTAAAATCAGAGAAAGAGACACTAACTATGGTGAATATAATTTCTTAAATTTCTTACATCAGTCATGCTTCTCAATATATACTTAGATACAGAAAAAAGATTGTATTCAGGGTACCTCTGTATAAATACGAGATGCCCACCAGATAACATCTCACAACCAGACAAGATATCAAAGCAAAGACTTCCAACCAGGTGCAAGTGAGACTTCCTTTCAGCAAAATTTCCAATGTAAATGTAAAAATCTGGAAAGTCCTTTGGAGTTTGTTTTAATGCCTTTTAAATCATGTTGCAGTTCTTACCCTTTCTTCCCACTCTTTTTCCGGGATTCTGTGGGTGTGGGAGGTGGAGGGGAAGGCGAATGTTTCCTCTTTCGAGCATTAGCTGATGCTTTTCTATCTCTTCTCTCTGGACTTCTGACTGGCTAGGAAGAAGTAAATGGAAATAAATATCAGCCAGCTTTGCTGACTCCTCAGTTTCTACAAACTCTTGTCCAAAGGTGAGTTTTCACAAACAAAGATAACACCAAACCTACTAGCTCAGAGCAAATGAAAGGCACACCATTAAGCATCCTGGACCACCAGTAGTGAAGTGACTCCCCCTAACTTTTCAAGTGATGCACCACCAATGGAAATATCAGAACCATCCACAGGTATTCAAGCTATGCTAAAAAACAGACATGCCCAAACCCTGCACAACTAAAAACTGCTCCTGTTCACATTCTGTGCTTCCAGGTGGGAAAAGCATTTTCAGTAACTACTGGAAAAATATAAAATACATGCTATTAAATTAATGAAATACAAAGACTAGCTGAATGATCTTGTGAAAATGTACCAGAAACTACTCCTAATTCATCAGTAAAAGGAATATAAGGGCTAACTTCATGACATAAAATATGTTAAATAAGACTGTAATTTATGATTTAAAAGTCAACCTATACAAGTAAAACTATCCCTATTTATAGATGACATGATCATATATATAGATAACCCTAAGGAATCCACAAAAAAACTATTAAAGCTAATAAATGAGTTAAGCAGAGTTGCAGGATACACATCAATAAAAGTCAACCTGTGGGTGATAACTACCAATTTAATGAAATAGACCATAATATAGAAAAAAAAAACCCACCTAAAATCATCCAACTATTGTTATCTGAGGTGCAAAAAAATATTAGAGATTAAAACATCAATAAACACTCATTTTCTCTGGTACCTCCTACCCCTTACAACTATCTATTTCCTTTCAGTAGCTCTGTAGCATCAAATTGGGAATCGGAGTCATCTTACAGGCCTACAAGAAGTTTTAAAGAAAATCTAAACTACACACACCTTTGATTTTATAGTAAGTCTGAAGTTAAATTTTTAAATAAGGATATTAAATTAAATTTTTATATAATCCCTCTAAACATAAGTGAATAAATAAATAAATGAAACCATCTAAATCTGAACAGGGGTAGATATGAACAGACAAGTTTAATAATGTGATGTGGAAATGAGAATATTCCTAATGACAGAAAAAAAACTTGGTTTGAAACGCATTAAGGGAAAACAAATATATAAGCATATCAGCAGAGGAAGACTGAAATAAAAAATTTTTAAAGTTAAATTCCAAAGTAAATAGGGGCAAACTTAAAAGGATATGAAAAAAGACCTAGTTTTAAAATATTTTTCTTAAAAGTAAAGAATACACAGAGTTTGACAAAGAGGTTTAGTAAGAAGGTCTCAGGGCTGAAACTAGGTATGAAAGAACTGTACTTTCTAAGTTAATGGATAAAAGTACATCTGTCTCAAACACTTTTCAAAAACTAAAGTACAAAACAAAGAGCAAAAATTTTAAGTGTCCCCAGTGAAAAGGACTTTAGAATCACAGGTCTCTATCTAAAGCTGTCAGAATCCAACACTAACACATCCAAGCCTTCTTCTGAGTCTCAGGGCTTCCTCTAGTGACACATCTACCTCACAAGTTGTGACTTATAAGAAATCACAGATATTTAAGTGGCTGGGATTCTTAAAGGATTAAGGAGTATTAAATGTCAAGTCGTCCCACCTCAAAAAAGGACTGAATTACAACTCAGAGACCTTTAAGGCTTATACTTTGTACTAGCTACTATATGTGCATTAACAAAGCTACTAAAAAATACTAAAACAAAATGAGTTTTCCCTTGGAAAACAAACAGCTAAGTTAACTTATCCTGTGATGATCTCTGGTTCACAAAATTAAAACTCATATCTAAAGAACAAAATCAGCTGTACCACTGTCATACTACATGGGCCACTTTAAATCTTAATGACCCTTTATGGGGGATGCCACTTCCTGAAATAGTTGTTACAGCCATTTAGAAACTTTTACACACATTTGATGGCTGATGCACCTTGGTTTGTTTGCTAGAGTTTATTCATGAAGATGTGATAACATTCAGGCCAAGAAAGAAGAAACACCAAGAGGAGAAAGATGGTGCCAAATCAAATACCTCTTCGTTCTTTGTTGAAATTCGCTGACGAAAACTCACAGGTTTCCTGTTCTCATCCACCTCATAATCCTCCTCATTCATCCATTCATTGAAAACATCAGTGTCCAAAATCCATTTCACATGAACCTAAAACCAAATCAAAGCATGAATATCTACATAAATAATAATATCATTAGGACTTTTAAAGTATTCAAAATGAAAGAAGCTGATTTACTACTCCAAAGCCTCAACTGCATATAACAGTTTAAAAACAAGATTATTAATGACATGTGAGTGGCAACTTAACCATTTCTAATTTTCATTCCATGTTTTTACTGAGGAAATGGGAAGAAAGCATTACTGGTTTTATGTAGACTGAGGTTTTGATAACTAAGACCCTTAAATTAGACAATCACGTCATCTTTTCCCTTACTTCAATTTTATTTAGTTATAATTGAAAAATAAAATTTGTAAGATATTTAGGGTATATATGGTGGTGATTTGATATACGTACACATTGTGAAAGGATTCCTCCATCTAGTTAATTAACACATCCATCACTTCACATATTTATCTTTTCGAGTGTGTGAGAGAACATTTAAGTTCTCTCAGCAAATTTGAATTATACAATACAGTGTTATCAACTATAGTCAACGTGTTTACATTAGATTCTCAAACCTAATTCATCTTATATCTGAAAGTTGGCACCCTTTTTCCAACCTTTCACTATTTCCCCCACCCCCTAGTCCCTGGCAACTACTTTTCTACTCTCTGTTTCCAGGAGTTTGACCTCTTTTTTTTTTAGATTCCACATATAAGTGATAAGTCAGTATTTGTCTTATTTCACTAATCATAGCATCTTTATTTTCATGAAATCACTGATAGAAACAATTAACAGCAAAAGGCCAAAGTCACTGCTTTAGACATGAAGGATGTCTCTAGTTTTAGGCATTCAACAACATTCTAAGTAATGATGAAAGAAGACATTTACACAGACCTATCACCTAGCTCCATCAAAAACACATGGTGCTCTATGGAGACCTTTCACAAATAGCCAAGGTTTGGGTGGGGTGGAGAAATGAGAGTCAGATTCAGGGTTCTTTCCAGTCTTTTACAAGGCCACTTCTCTTGCTTTTTTGTTAACGTTTCTGAGTAAGAATTAATAAAATGATGGGTTTTCTGGATGTTGTATACATATAGATATAGATAGATATTTAAACCACAGATCTAGCCTATATAATATTCCTCTTTATCCAACAGTATTTCTCAAGGGGAGCACAATTAGAACTGGTGACTAGACAGTTCTTCCCTGTGTGGGACTGTGTTCACATCTCAAATCATGGGGATGCGGGGTGGGGTCTTGGTTGCAATTAACATGTCTGATCAAGAACCATTAAAATACTATCATGAGAGCAAAGAGAGCAGCAACTACAACTATGAAATCTTCCTAGAAGTAAAAACAAGATATAACATGGCAATCACTAGGAGACATTATGGACTTTCTAATAAAAATATTTTGTCCATCTAAGCTCCTCATTGCCCCCCCGTTTTCTTTAATAAAAAGGAAGGGTTAAAAAATTGGCTGTTCAGGATAATGCCTGCATCACATATTGATTTAAGAATGACATCCATCTGACTATATGCCTCTTCACCCCCCAAAACTAGTGTGACACAGTAACACACACAAACACAAAAGTAATACCCTGTCAAAGAGAATATAAGACTTTAAATGATATAACCTGAAAAGACACCTGTTTGTATGAATTATGGGAAGGGGGTATAAATAGAGCATGAGAGAAACCTCAAGCTAATTATAGAAAGAAATCTATTTAAAGGTATGACTACGTTAAAGAAAAGGGTAAATTAACTCAGTAATGTTTTAGAAAATGTATGTCACAGCATTTCAAAACATAATAGTGTTTTCCAAAGTGTTGAAAAGTGTGTACATATTACAAAAGTAGAGCTGAATATTCACATTGTACATTCTTTACTACCCAGAAAACTTTAACAGAAATGTCTTGAGGAAGTATGTTAGGGGAGTACGGACAGCAAACAACTATTTCTGCAGGCACAGTGATGAACACCTTACATATAATATGAATCTCATTCAATCCTCTTAAGCATGGTAAAGCAACGCAGGTGTTAGTCTCTCCAGTTCTCCAAATCAGCGAACTGGGGCACAGAGTAGCAGCAAGCTGTCCAGTTACCTACCTAGCTAGAGGAAAGCTTGGATTTGCACTGAGTTCTTTTCTTTTGAGGAAGATCTGCCCTGAGCTAACATCTGCCAATCCTCCTCTTTTTTTGTTGAGGAAGACTGGCCCTGGGCTAACATCTGTGCCCATTTTCCTCCACTTTATATGGGACGCCACCCACAGCATGGCTTGAAAAGCGGTGCATCGGTGCGTGCCCGGGATCTGAACCCAGGATCTGAACCAGCGAACCCTGGCCGTCACAGCGGAGCGCAGGCACTTAACCACTTGCGCCACCGGGCTGGCCCCTGCACTGAGTTCTTTACAAGCTCTTAAATCACTATGCTCTATTATCTTTCTCATAAAAATACCTTAGGGTCAGAATAATACAGTAATAGGTTATGTGGCCTTGGGCAAAATTATCTAACTTCTGAAACCCAGTTTCCTTACCAATAAAATGATATCATCATAAACTCTATTATCAATCCCAGTCCTAAACTTCTGACACTATGATAATCAACACAATATGTTTCTAAAAATCCTTTTGTAGTACTTTACAATATTATATGGCTCACCAGTAATATAGTTTATTCCTTTAATCAACATTTTTTTTCCAAGTAACAACTTACTCTGTTTGACTGACAGATGTAGAACATACTCCATCTGACTACACACAAAGATATATCTGTTTGAAACTGGTAGGCCATCTTGGAGGCTGAGTAATTCCGACGTTAGAGAACACAGTTCATATTTTTTCAAGTTTTCAATGAAGAAATGGTTTGGATGTAATTCCTCCATTACATTTAAAGGTAATTAATTTTTAATTTTGTTGTTTTTGTTTTTTTGAATCACCGAAGGTAATGGGGCAATATATACAGCACGAATTGGTAAACTTTTCCTTAGGGGTCTTAGGGTAAATATTTTAGGCTTGCAAGCCACATGGTCTCTGTCCCAGATACTCAACTCCACTGCTAGAGCATAAAAGCAGCCACAGACAATATGTAAACGAATGGGTTTGGTGGTGATCTAATAAAGTTTTATGTACAAAAACTGGTGGCTATAATTTGATAATCCTTGTAAAAAGGAAAAGTAGTTTTATCCAACTGACACTCTACATGTGAGATTTAAGGGAGAAAAATTTCTCCAAAAACATATCTTAATTACTATATGATCATTCTAAGATGATCAGGGAAGTGTAAAGAAAATTATACAACTTTACTGTAATATATAAAAGACCTAAATAAACTGGAAGGTAAATCACATCTGCAGATTGACAGACTCAGAATTGTAAAAATATCAGTTTTCTCTAAATTGTTCTCAAGATTAAATTTAATTCCAACCAAAATCCCAATGAGTTTGTTTTACATGATTTTAAAATTTATACAGAAGAGCAAAGACCCAAGACCCAAGAGACCCTGTAAGAAGAAAAAAGTGAGAGTACTCAAGTCAGGACAAATTAACTAATAAAACTTTATAATAGAGTCCATAAACAAATCACGACACATTAAAAATTTACTTTTGACAGAAATGGCATGGATCAGTGGGGAGAGGAATCCACCTTCAATATTTTTCTACCTTGAAAGGATAGTTGATCTAGCACCACAGGAGGAAAAATTTTAACTGTATGAAAGACAAAACTAAAGAACTTTTAAAGATGATGTAAGAGAATACCACGATGACCTCAGGATTGGAAAACAAAAAGGCAAGCTACTGGGAAAACATATTTTTAACTCATACAACTGA
Organism: Diceros bicornis minor; assembly: GCF_020826845.1. Taxonomy (NCBI): domain Eukaryota; kingdom Metazoa; phylum Chordata; class Mammalia; order Perissodactyla; family Rhinocerotidae; genus Diceros; species Diceros bicornis. Next base: position 49,028,513 of record NC_080741.1, read on the forward strand.
TGATGGTTAGTATGTAGAATACCTAAAGAACACCTACAAATAAACAAAAAGATAATGCAATGGAAAAAAGAGCAAAAGATGGAAACAAGCACTTCACAGAAGAAGAAACACCAAAGGTCACAGAACTCATAAAAAGATGATAAAGCTATTTAGTAATAAGAGAAATACAAGTTAAAACCATAACAAAATATCACTTCACATCCACTAGATAGACAAATACTACAAAGTCAGAAAATACCACGCATTGGCCAGGATATGGAGCATCCAGAAAACTCATATTCTCCTGGCAAAATAAATTTTTACCACCATCTGGAAACAATATGGCATTGTTTAGAAAAGATGAATTTTGCATTCCCTGTGACCTAGCAATTCCATTCTGAACATACATAAAAAGACATTCAAGAAGGTTCACATGGTGGTTACCAGAGGGGAAGGGGGGAGGGAGGAGTGTGAAAGGGATAATTCGGTGCATGTGTGTGGTGATGGGTTGTAATTAGTATTTTGTGGTGAACATGTAATCTATGCAGAAATAGAAGTACAATGATGTACACCTGAAATTTTTACAATGTTATAAACCAATGTTACTGCAATAAACAAAAAATTTAAAAAAAAAAAACAAGGTTCGCAGAAGCATTTTTCATGATACCCTGAAGTAGAAACAACCACACACTCACCTACATTACAATGGAGATACTGTAACATATTCATACAGATTACTTATACTACTATATACTATGGATGAAATCTCAGGAACACAATGCTGAACAAAAAAGCAAGTCATGAAAGAATATAATATGATTCTATTGATGATAAAAGTTTTGTAAACATTAAAATTAAAAGAGTTGTGCAGTTATACATATATATGCGGTAAAACTATAGTGAAAGGTAAGCTGAACATTTAGAATAATGGTTAACTCAGAGTGGGCAGGGCACAGGATGAACAGATGGAATGCTTCAAAATTAATGGTTAATGTTCCTCTTTACTCAGAGTGGTAAATACACAGGTGTTTGTTTAATTGTGATCCATTTTTATTACCCATATTTAATAAATATCAATATCCACAATTTAGTTTTTTAGATTAAGTGCTATCTTTGTGATAGCAATCAAATTTCCGTTAGAACAACAAAACAAAACATGGGCATTGTTTTATAAAATAATACAGAAAACGAAAAGAAAGAATTTCAGTTCAAATTTTCTGACTAAAGACACCTGGTTAGCTCTTTTTCCCAAGGTTTTGGTGATAAGATCTTCAAGCATTAAAAAGTATTATACTAAGGTTGTAAGTAAAATAAAAATACAGGAACAAGAAGAAAAATAAAGTATAAACATTTGACTTTTAAAGAAGAGCATATGCATTTATTTTTAAAATGGATAATTGTGATAGATAATGCTGCATACAAATCACAACGGTATTTAGATTTCATGGGCTATATTAAGAAAAAGCATTTAAATATGACAGGAGTCCACATAGCAACTATTTAAATTTCTAATGAAAAATTTTATATGTCAACTGAAAGTAAAAGGGAGTAGTTCTTAATTTTATTTTCTTAGATACGTGATCAACAAAGTTTGAAAACCACTGATTTAAGATATTTGTAATTGCTTTTATTGGTGATGGGGCATTTTTTAGCTGTAGAATTTCTTTTCAAAAGCCATTCTATTTTCCTAAAAACAAGACCAAAAAATTGCTATCAGTCACCCCATTCCTTACTGGCATTTGCCATCCCAATAAATTAAACCCAGGAATCATGGATAGAGTAGATGTAAAAGTCACAGAAATGTCACTCAAGGGGACATTTCCCACACTGGCCCTCTAAAAGAGGGTACGGCACTTATTTGTAACCCAGAAGCCAACTTTATATGGAGAAAAAAGTAATGGTTAAAAAAAATTCTGTAGTTTGCATATTAAGTAAAAATTTGGCCTTTCTTTGTTAGAAATAAATTTAAAATTTCCCCATTGAAAAATCTAGCATCTGAGTTTAAACAGACTTTTCTTAATAGCAGGAACAGGTACTGAGGCTTTTAGGATTACCTATAAAATGAGATAATACTTTTATGACAGGAACATTATAAAAATCAAGACAAAATAGATATTCTTTAATCTATAAAATATAAACGTATGTGTGTGGGTATATGTGGCAGAGCAATATTCCTAAGTAAAGGAGATTCCATATGGGATTAGTTTTAAGTAGTAGCAGCCTAAAACGTTTAATGGAGAAAAGGAGAGAGAAGGATAGATTTTTACTTAGCAGCTAAAAATGAAAAATTAGATATACAATATTAATAAAATATATTTAACTCATCTACATATAGAAACCTAGTATATAGTAAAGGTGGTATCCCATATCACTGAGGCAAAAGTGGCCTTTCTAATAAATGGATACATAATGTATCCATTTATACACAATTGGATAGCCATTTGGAAAAGACACAATGAGATCCATTCCTTTTATCACAGAAGAATAAACTCAAAATAGATTAGTGATCTATATGTAAAAAGTGAAACTATACAAGTACTAGAAGAAAATAGTGGCTAATTCCTCAACAACCTGAGGCAAAGAAAGGCTTTACTAACTCTGACTAAAATCTTGATGCATTCAAAGGTAAAGATGAAGAAATTCGACTATATAAAAATAATAAACTTTGGTGTGGCAAAAAAACCCACCATAACTATAGTAAAAAATATAACTAAATATTTGCAATATACATCTCATATTGCATTCTCAACATTTAACATTCTCAACATTTAAAGAACTTCTAAAATTCTAGGAGACAAAAGAAAAAACCTTACAGAAAAAATGAGAAAAAGATATATACACAGGTCACAAAAAACATAACAACTCTTGCAAACATAAAAAGATGTTCAACTTCACTCACAAAAAGAGAAATACAAATTAAAATTAACAGAGATAATATTCCTCACGTTATCAGGATTGGCAAAAGTTCAAAAGCTTGACAATATACACTCTGTTGGTGAGGCTATGAGGCAAGAGACACTCTCACTTCATTGCTTACAAGAATGCAAAAATGGTACAAACTCCCATGGGAGAGGCACGAATCCAACAAAACTATACTTTCATTTACTCTTCCACTCAGCAACCCTAATTCTAGAAATTTACCTTAACAATACACCTTAAACAATATGAAAATACATATGGCACAAGGTTATTTATCGCAGCTTTGTCTGTAATTCCAAAATAATGCCAACTACCCAAATTTCGAAGCGCAAGGACCTGGAGGAATAAATTACAGTGTATATACGTAATGGAGGATTGTGCCAGTTTGAACACCAAGGATTTCTAGGAAAGATTATTAAGTGGAAAAAGCAAAGTATACAAGAGAGAAATAAAAAAACATGCAAACACCTGCATCCTTTGACAAAAGGATACACAGAAAGCATAAACCAGAAAATAATAAGTTTGTTCTACAAGGAATGAGGGGAAGGACATAGAAGGAATCTATGAGGAAGTATACATTTTTTGGGAAGCATGTTACAACTCTACATACTCAAAATATAAAATTAAATCAACTTGATTGGGAAGAGGGAGAGGAAACACTAAAACCGAAAATAAACTGAAAGAAATAAACCCAACTGTACTTCAAATAAGTAACAACCTCACTGAAGTGGGGGGGAAGAGTTCATCCGAGTAACTCATGAACACACTATCTGCAATATACCCTCAGGCTTGGGCAGGGCAAGAGGGAGACCCACAAACATATCTTGTACTCTTTTAGTATTTTTGTGTGGGTGTGTGTGAGGAAGATCGGCTCTGAGCTAACATCTGCCAATCCTCCTCATTTTGCTGAGGAAGACTGGCCCTGAGCTAACATCCACGCCCATCTTCCTCCACTTTATATGGGACGCTGCCACAGCATGGCTTGCCAAGCGGTGTGTCAGTGCGCACCCAGGATCCGAACCGGTGAACCCCAGGCCGCCGCAGCGGAGCACGCGCACTTAACCACTTTGCACCACTGGGCCGGCCCCTCTCTTTTAGTATTTTTGTTTATTATAGTGGTATGGGCAATGCAATTCTGAAACTAAATGGTATGTATTTCTAAAATATATATGTGTGCATATGAATATGTTTGTGTTTATATATACATAATAGCTATATTTCTTATTTCTCTCAGCACAAAGAGCCTAGAAGCAAAGACACTTCAGTAGCAATGAGCATACCTCTATCCAGACTTGGTCTCTAATACCTTTTCCTACCAAAAGGAATGAGAGCTCCTCAGAGAAACAGCTGAATTCTAGGTATGAGGAATGGAAGGCACAAGAAGAGCCTGGAACATCCTGCTAAGCCCTCAAGGAGGTACTCAAGAATGATGAGTGCTTGTCACAAGGATGCACAAGGCAGTTTGGAGGTGCTCCTATTAGCCAAATATGAAACTATTTCAGCACCAAAATAATTAAGTAATGAATTACTGACCACTGAAAAATTAAAACACGAATCCATACTAACAACAAATAGATGAATAAGTAAGTAAATGAGGGGAAAGGAAGGGCTCCTGCTTATGGGAGAACTCTGAAAGCCAACTGGTAAATGTGGAGGGAGGGCTGGAGTGGAAAATTGTCGCTGCACAACCATCAAAGACTGGTTTAGGCATGGACTATAAATGGATGCTAAATCTGGGCAACACAGGGAGGATTCTGATGAGAAGCAGAATATCTCCATGGTCTAAAAGAATCTCTCACAGATTGCCTATAAGTTGCAAGTTGGGGGAAAAAAGTAACTATACAGCGGAGCCATCAGAGTTCACCTTAACTGGGTGATTAATATCACCAATGAGGAGCAGATGGACACGGCATGCCTCCCACGGCATGATGCCCTGAAAAGCACACAATGTCACTTATGCAGTATTCTGACTAGAATGCATATGAGAATTAACCATGAGAAAAGATGAGAAATTCCAAATGAGAAATATGTTTTTGAAATCCAAAAACATCACAAAAGGCAAGGAAACACTGTGGTAATGTTCCAGGTTAAAGGAAACTAGAGACATGACATATGAATTCAATAGCTGATATTAGACAGGATTCTGTAATGAAGAGAAAAATGCTACAAAAACCTTATTGGATGAAGTGGCAAAACTGGAATAAGGACACAATATTACAGTATTGTGTCAATGCTAAATTTACTGAATTTTATAACTGTACTCTGCTTATATAGGAGAATTTCTTATTCTTAGGAAACACACATTTTTTTTTTTATAATTTTATTTATTCATTTATTTTTTCCCCCAAAGCCCCAGTAGATAGTTGTATGTCAGCTGCACATCCTTCTAGTTGCTGTATGTGGGACGCGGCCTCAGCATGGCCGGAGAAGCGGTGCGTCGGTGCGCGCCCGGGATCCAAACCCAGGCCGCCAGCAGCGCAGCGCACGCACTTAACCGCTAAGCCACGGGGCCGGCCCATAAGAAAACATACGCTTTTACTTAGGAGTAAAGGCCCATGATATATGCATCTGTATCTCAAATGGTTCGGGAAAAAAAGTATATGTATATGTATATGTATAAACACACAGAGTATAAATGATACATCAAAAAGGGAGTAAAATGTTAACAAGAGGCAAATTTGAATAAATAGTGAACAGCGGGGCCAGCCTGGTGGCATCGTGGTTAAGGTTGCGTGCTCTGCTTCGGCGACCCAGGGTTCACGGGTTCAGATCCTGGGCAGGGACCTATATACCGCTCACCAAGCCATGCTGTGGCGGCATCCCACATACAAAATAGAGAAGACTGGCACTGATGTTAGCTCAAGGCCAATCTTCCTTACCAAAAAAAAAAGTGTACAGGTATGACATATACTACTCTTATGCTTGCAACTTTTCTGTAAGATTGAAATTATTTCCAAATAAAAAGGTTTTTTTTTATAAAGACTAACTTTTGTTGATCTCATTTTCTTAATATGGAACCTGAAGCTCAAAAGCAAAGTCCTTCTGAAGGTCATACAATTAGAAATAGGTTGAACCAGGTCTAAAATCTAATAAATTGACTCAATTTAAGTGCTCATTATACTATGTAAAACAGTCAATAAAAATCATGTATAATGGTGACCGCTCACAGAAAGGACCAGAGCTAAAGCTGATTCCAGCACTGGGATAGGGAAATTACAAAAAAAGTTTAGAACATCTTTTTGTCCCAGAAAGTAGGAAGTATGCAAAAATGGATCAAATAATGCCAAAATGTCACAGGAGGCAGCTCAGTTCCCAGTGGCCAAATTTTCGACAATTCATCAAAATGAAGAATGGTAGTGATATCACTGCTCCACAAGTGCATACTAATACTACAGACATATGTAAAAGGAGAAGGGAAAGTTTATCCCCACTGCAAAATGCCAACTATAAGGAAAGATGAAATGGATAGAGTTAGAAAAGCACCAGTAATAACTATTTCAGTCAAGCAGCAATTATTAATGGATGAGCAAACTTCGGGATACAAATTTAACAAAGAAAAAAATAGTTACATGGTCTCAAAGTATGTCCCTATAAAATATTTTTAATTTCAATGAGAAAAATGGTAATGTTACAGTGGGAAAACCAGGCAGATAGTACCTTAACAAATGATCAAACTGACTATCAGCCATAATGGGGAAAATGGACAATATGTGCCTCCTGATGTGACACACTAAAAAGGACACAATATTAATTAAGCAGTATTGCAACCAAAAATGCATAGCTACTGAATGTAATAATGAAGAAATACACAAACTCAAATTCAGAGACACTCTAAAAAAAAACTGGCCTATACATTTCAAATTGCCAATGTCATGAAAGAAGAAGAATGGCTGAAAGTTCTAGATTAAAGTAGACTAAAGAGATCTGACACCTAAATGCAGTGTGTGATCTTCAATTAGATACTGGATCAGAGAAAAAACTTAGTATAAAATTTACTATATCATTGGGACAACTGGTGAAAATGAACTATAGGCCCTGTATCAGGTGATAATATTGTTTCAAAAATTAATTTCCTGAAAGAATTAACAACAGGGGAATCTGGAAGGAGTATAAAGTAGTACTTCATTTAGTATTATTCTTGCAACTTCCAAAACTATTTCCACACTAAACGTTGAAAAAGAAAAGAGTTGTTGCATGGACTCTTAGCATCACAACAGAAATGATCAGTAAAATAAGTCTATCATAATAAAAGCCATGCAGGGCCTGCTTCCAGCCTTACTAAATGACACCATCAATGATGTTCAACTCCACTCCTCCGCTCTCAACTATCTCAAACCACAATCTAACTTGGCTGTGGGGTCTCCTCAAACATCACTGCAGACATTTCATCTAAGACCTAGATAATGAAGTATTCATGGCCATGGATATCTCTTAATAGGATGACAAGAAAGGAAGATCATCATTCTGTATCTCCTTAAAACTCTGTCGTGGAGGATTAGTTGAGAAGTGCTACTAAGCTATGTAAGAAGAAACTTTTTTAAAAAGGATCTTTCACCTTCCACGGCTTTTCTGGGATGGGTGGATCTTCAATTTCCGCATCAACGTCATTACTATGGATCCAAGTATCATAGCTATAAAGGAAATGAAAAAAGGAAAAACAAATTAGAACCTAAATTCACTCACTAAAAAGAATTTTATCAAAAGGTAAAAATATATTTTAGAAATATTATTAGGATCCAGTAATAGCAATTTATCATACACTTTTGTCTCCACCACTCTGACAAGAAAACTATTCTGTAGAGGTCTACAGTAATCTTCACATTGTTAAAGCCAAAGTTCAAAGCCTCAGTCCACACAATTTTAACAAGTTGATCACTCTCTCCTCAAAGCATTTCCCTTACTTTGCCTCCAAGACAGTACTATCATCTGGTAATCCTTCTAGTTGCCAGCCCCTCCTCAGTCTCCACTACCAGTTTCTCCTCTTCTCCCAAACCTCGTCAACATTAGAAGGCCCCAGGTTTCAGTTTTTGAAACAATCCTCTTATCTATCCATTCTCTTGATGATCTCATGCAGCCCTATGGTTTCAAATATATACTGATGACTTGAAATCTTATATCTGCCCTCTTCTCTGAATTCTGGATTCATGAATCCAACTGCCAATTCCCCATCTCTTACATGTCTATTAAGACTTTCAAACCTAACACACTCAAAATTCAACATATAATGCCATCCCGACCCCAACAATGTGCTCTAGCCAATCACCCCCATCTCAGTAAATGCCAACTCCATCTTCCTATCTTACCAAAATCTTTGGAAATACTCGACTTCACTTTCAATTAACATCCTATAATCAATCAACAAAAACTTCTACGAGCTCCACCTTCAAAATATTTCCAGAATCTATCTACTCTTCCATTTCTGCCCAAAGCCCAAGAGGCAATTTTTCACACAGCAACCAGAAGGATCCTTTTGAAAACTAAGTCAGTCCACATCACTGCACTGCTCAAAACCTGCCTATGACTCCCACCTAACTCGGTGAAAGTCAAAAGCCTTACAGTGGCTTGCCAAGGTCCTCTGACTGCCACTCTGACTCCGTCTCCTAGTATTCTCCCCTCTCTCATGTTATATTCCAGCCACCTGGGCTTTGGTGGTCTTTTAAATATGCCAGGCAGTGGCCACTTCACGCCCCTTACATATGCTCCTCACTACCCAGATATCCATATAGCATACACTCTCATATCATCACATCTCTTTGCTCAAAGGTTCTCTTATCAGTGAGATCCAACTCCCAGATATAAATCACTCCCCCATTCCTCCACAATTCTGAAGCAAGCACAAAATTACCTACCAAATTAAAACTCTGTCAATGCTACTATACTCCCCAATAAATTATTATGAAATCAAGTGATATCCGAATGAAATACAAGTATGGCAACAAGCACTGGCTTCCTTCAGCCACTACTCGAAGTCAGTTCAAAAGCATTTGCAACAAGCACAGCTCTACATATCTATTAAGAGCACTCTGGTTAGTTTTCTAGGAACAATTAAACTTGAGCTGGAGAAGCAAAGTTCCTTTGCCAATTAATTAACTATACCAGGTAAAGATTACAATGGTGAGAAAAAATTGATAACCTTATATTCTTTAAATCTTGAGTAGAAAATATTACATAGGTAGAAGTGAGGACACAAACTACAATTAATAAAGAAGGTGAACTAACAAGACCCATTGAGAAGACAACACTGGATCTAGCCACTATATCTTATTTGATACATAAAGAAAAGGCTAGCAAACAGGCTAACATGTCTTAAATGTGTTGTTATAAAATTTATTTCAACCCTATACTTATGTAGCTTGTTATCATAAATTTGAGTTTCCATCTAAGTGTTTCAAAGGGCAAACTCATTTTCTATAATAGTTCCTATAATATTGAGAGGTTTGTTTTAATAGTGCCAAGGACTAGGTGAAGCCTCAAGACTAGAAATGTTTTATAGAAAGCATTTATTTAAATGTTACGACAAAAAAACTATTAGTGGGGCTGGCCCTGTGGCCTAGTGGTTAGGTTCAGTGAGCTCTGCTTCAGCGGCCCAGGTTCGCGGGTTCGGATCCTGGGTGCAGACCTACATCACTCGTCAGCCATGCTGTGGTGGCAACCCACAGGTAAAATGGAGGACGACTAGCACAGATGTTAGCTCAGGGCAAATCTTCCTCAAAAAACAAACAAACAAACAAACAATTAGTCATTTAAAGTGGTCCATTACAGTTCAGAAGAGGTTAATTAGCAAGCTGACTTGATTTGGTTCTAATTAACTCAATGCGTATAGTCTATGCATATACTCTTAAAATTCTGAACATATCCAAAGACATATTTCCTTTAAAAAATATATTTATAAGTAAAATAAAGTTACTCAAATAGATTAACTTAAAAACAGCACAAAACCTGACATTATATTTCTCCCGATAACCTATGCAACAGTCTTGTTCCTTCCCTAAACTGAAATGGATTCTGATTAACTATAAACCCAACTACCAATTTAAAGGAAATACAGAGAACAGAAAAATATGTTCAAATACACCACAGTGATGCCATAAAAAAATCCACACTATGGTAAACTACAGGACAAACAATCTGGTTTCTTAAATACTCCCCCCTAAATTGCAAGGGAGTGGGGAAGACAGAGGGAGAACATATAAATTGAAAAAAATTTAAGAAATATATGAACCAATCCCAAGATGTGGTTGAATTCTAATTCCAACAAATACCTATCAATCAATCAATCAAATGTATCACTTACATGACAACACTGACTGGATATTTGATATTAAGGAATTCTGTTAATTTTTTTTAGGTTTGATAACAGTATTATGCTTATTCCTTTTTTTAAAAAAATGAGTCCTCATCTTTTAGAAATACATATTGAAATATTTATTATTGAAATGATATGTTTGGGATTTGCTTCCAATAATATGAGAAGGCCAGAAGTGGATGTGGGTACAGGTGAAAGAAGACTGGTCTGACACAGCGGAGAGAACCTCCACTTGACAAGACAATAGTGAAACGAACACCAAGAGAGCTCTATTGTAGGTTTAGGAAGATGAAATACAAGGAAGGTTATCCTTATTCCTAAGTGCCCCACACGGGCATAATATTAAACAAGGACTAGCATTTTCACTAACATCTAGTTCTTGTTTATAATATTCTTTACTCATGTTTAGATACTGAAACACAGTATGAGTTATGATATGTAAAAGAAAAACCACCACTAGAGAATGAAATTTCTGTCAAGAAGAAAAACTTCATTTTAAACATAAAATAATTGCATCCTTAATAGTATGGCATGAGTAGTTTTTGAAAAAACAAACAAAACTAGTCATGAAACACTAGGGAGAAAAATTCATTTCTTGAAGGAAACAAATCTAAATGAACAGTCTAATACCATACTGAAGAACCGTTATGGCAAACATATCAGTTTATTCACAAAAATAAAGCCATGTGACTTCAATGAATTCCATAACTTAAATAAGAAAATGGTCAGTAAGACTCAAAAAAGTAAGATCAATGACTAAAACAAATCAATAAAGTCATCACTATTCAGAAAGTGAAACTATATATAAACAACTCTGACTTGCATTGACAAAAATCTTTATACCAGATCTCAGGACATATAGGCATTACCTGTCTGGGTAAAACCCCCAATGCACTAACACCTGCTTGTCTTTTCTCATAACCGGTCTCAACCATTCTTCTGAAAGGGAAAAAGAAAAAATTTTAGTCAAGCTGAAAAAATAAACAAATAAATTACTATTTAGACTTAATTTTTACTTAGAGTTTTTGGCTTGCTAATAAGCCCTCCCCAGAAAAGTTTTCTCATAATTGAACATTATCTACCACATGAAGGGAAATTTTTTCAGCCATGTATTCAGCCTTACTAGATTCTAAGCCTATTATCCATCACTTGACAAAACCAACTGTCCACTACAGGAAAATACTCCCCCTCCCACCCACCTGCCTGTTTGTCTCCAGTTCCACCCAAATCATGATCACTATATTCTTTACTGCATAATTTCCCATGTAGAACCTCTCCTCCCTTTTTCTGCAAGGCTTTACGATCACTACAGTTTTCAGGGTGTTAGGTCATGCTTCATTTGCTTGATGAAAGTTTTACTACCAACTACTCTTCTTCCTCCAGATTCACTTTCTCTGGTATCCGATAGTGCTTTATAGCACTACATCAAAGCTTTTGTTACTATTTTTACTATTCTTTAATTGCCTCCTATCTGTTAATTTAGCCCTCCCAACAAGAGTGTAAGCAATATGGCAATGTGATCACATAAGGTAGATATTTTTATTTCAAGTTTCTTACCAAAGATAGGTGTTAATTTATACAATCAGATGATTCTTAAAGATTTTAATTATAGTTGAATTACATCTACATTTCAGCACTTATGATATGTTTCTTTGGTAGTCTAAATTTAGCTTAGAAAACTTGTTTCTAGTACTAAGAGGGAATTAATGAAGTAAGCCCCTTGAAACCCAAGAAATAGAAAATAGAAAAGCTAAGTGAAATCAGCTATGTAAAATTAGGTTTTCATTGCCAATTTCAACGTGAAATACCTCCGGCTTCACTGACTAAAGCCATGAAGCCCACATGCCTGTACTCTTAAGCATCCAACTGTTCACCTTACTATCTTTTAAGCAAGTGAAAAGGAAGAAATCAGGTTCTATTCCCTAACCTGATATCCCAAAATGGCCAAGGAAAAAGTGAAGAGGATGAGGCCAGTGGGCCTTCAGAACTCATTCTGTATAAACAAACAAAATATACTGACTCTCTAACTAGTAAGAGCTGCCTTGTAGAATACTAAATCTATCTTCAAAGATTGTGCAGCTTTCGGAAGTAAAGAAAAAAGGAGATCCATCCTTTCTCCAGCTGACTTTGATAGAAAGAGATTGCGGCACTGATTGCCTTTGAAATTTTTCTCAGTAGCAGAAATAATTAAAGGTTAGAGATGTGAATTCATACTCTTCCCAGAGATGATCATAAGCTACACAGAACCAACCAAAAAATACAATTTTATGAGTAAAAATTAGTCCAAAGTCAGAATAAATAACTCTTACAAGTCAACAATAAAAAGACACTCCAACTAAAAAACAGGCAAAGGATCTGAACAGAAATTTCTGCAAAGAAGATATACAAATGGCCAAAAAGCACTTAAAACAATGCTTGGAATCATTAATAGTCAGGGAAAGGAAAACCAAAACCACAGAGAGATACGATCTGACACCCATTAGGATAGCTAACAAAAAAACAGCAAATAAAAAGTGTTGATAAGGATGTAGAGAAATTGCTATCTTCATACAATGCTGATGGGATTGTAAAATGGTACAGCCACTTTGGGAAACAGGTTGACAGTATCCCAAAATGTTTAACACTGAGTTGCCAATTCAATATCTAGATATAAACACAAGAAAACTGGAAGCATATGTCCACACAGTAACTTGTACACAAATGATCATAACAGCATTATTTATAAATAAATGTCCATCAACTTTCAATCAGCTAAACAAAAGGTAGCATATCCACACAATGGAATGTTATTTGGCCATAAAAAGAAATAATGTACAGGAAGTGATGTTAGCAAAGTGACGGAATAGGAAGCCCCAGACCTTGTGCCACCACAGAGCCACCAACTTAACAACAATATACTGTCCAAATAGCCTTTGAGAACCCTAGAAACCAGTTAGGAAGTCACAGTACTCCAGGGAGGCTCAAAATCAAGAACAGCTGCACTGAAATAGGAAGAAAAGCCATCTCATCTCAACAGCAATAGCAATTCTCCCAAGCCAGCATAGCTCAGCAGGATCAGGAAAAGCTCAGCTCACAACTTCTCCCACGTGCTGAAAAGAGAATAGTGAAAGTGCAACCAACGTTCCAACTTTTCAGGGGGCTGCCTGAGGGATTTGTCTCACCTGACTCGGAGCACTGATGGAACTGGCATGGATGCATGGTGGCCATGGAGAACAAACGAGAGCTCAGTGGTTTACTGTAGCACCAGAGAACCCTTGGTAGGGAAAAGGAGGTGTGGAACATGCATCCAATGTTCTGGCTTTTAGGGGGCTGTCCAAGGGACAGGTTTCTGCCTCAACTGACTCTGAGTGCTGATGAGGAACCAGCATACTATGGAAGCCTGGGCACCACAGAGATCAAAAAGAGCTCAGTGGCTTGTTGCAGCAACAAAGAACTTGTGGTACAGCAGACAGACACTAGAGAGAACAAGAGATTACAAGCTCCTGAAAGAGAAACCAGCAAAACTCTCTAACTGGGAAATTACACACACAAGCCCAGAGAACATGCACCACAGAAAACGTTTGAGGAATGCCTAGAATCTCAAGCTGAGCTGACTGGTAAAGGTCATTCCCTGTACAAAACCAGACCACAAAGATTGGGAGAGCTGGCTGTTTTTTAAAACACAAAACACAGCAGAAAATAACAAGACACACAAACAGAAAAGGAAAATGGCCCAATCAAAGGAATAAAATGAGTCTCAAAACTGACCCTAAAGAAACAAAGATCTACAAATTACCTGACAAATTCAAAATAATCGTTTTAAAGAGGCTCAATGCACTATAAGAGAACACAGTTAAAGAACTAAACAAAATTAGGAAAATGATGCATGACCGATATGAGAATATCAACAAAGAGATAGAAACTATACTGGGGCTGGCCCGGTGGGGTAGGAGTTAAGTTCAAGTGGTCCACTTCAGCAGCCCAGGGTTTGCAGGTTCAGATCCTGGGTGTGGACCTACATACCACTTATCAAGCCATGCTGTGGCAGGTGTCCCACATATAAAGTAGAGGAAGATGAGCACAGATGTTAGCTCAGGGCTAATCTTCATCAAGGAAAAAAAACAAAAGAGAGATAGAAACAATCAAAAAAGGACCAAAAAAAATCCTGGAGTTGAAAAATCTAACTGAATTGAAAAATTCACTAGAGGGGTTCAGCATCAGACTTGATTGGTCAGAAGAAAGAATCAGTGAACTTAAAGACTGATCATTTGAAATTATCACGTCAGAGAAACAAAAACAAAAAAGAATGAAGAACAGATAAAAAAGTCTAGGGGACTTACCAGGACTTACCCATTCACCTAAATAATTTATTTTGAGCACGATTTAGTCTGTTTTCCTCTTCTAATTAAAATCTCAATTTTTAAATTCTCTCCATTTATTTTTATCTCTGAAGAAGCACATATTGTTTCTGCTAAAACCAGTAATTCAACCCATGTTCTGAAACCAATCCCCCTATCCCTTCCAGTTCTCAACTCTTACATGCTTCACTTTACTTTTGCTCTGCCCAGAAATACAATACAAAGCCACCACCTAAAAGGCAAAACCCAGGATACCTACTAGGTGGCATCCTCCACTTTCTTTTCTCTGCCATACATTCTGAGAAAATGGTGATCTTCCCCCAACTCTACAACTTGCTCTCACTTGCAAGTTACTGAAATTTCAGTCTCAAAGGTTATCAATTATCTCCTTTATTTCCTAACTGACAAATCCAAATGCCTTGCCTCAGGCCTCACTTTGATTTCTTTGTAGAACGATTTCATTGCCTACCTCCTGCATCTTACAATGTTTCCCTTTCCTTATTTTCCCTTGACTTTTAAGATATGGACCATCCTGGCTTGCCATTTGACTTATCTCCCTTGCTCTCCTGATAAACGGATTTATCCCATCCAACGATAAAATTTTCCCTCACTCAGCAATTTAATTCAGAGCTTCCCAATGGGTCTTGCTCTCTGACTAGTCTCCTTACAACACAGTATATGTCCCAGAAATCAGCTCCCAGGCAAGTTTTCCTAATACAGCCAGAGTTGCATATTTCTCTTCAACAAAACCATCAATATTGCCTACCATCTCCCTCATCCATTAAACAAAAACAAAGCTTTTGTCCTCTGAACTACCCACCCTTATCTCCCACAATCCTGAGACATACAGGCAACCTTCACGGCTTGCTTTTCCTCAAATTTCATAATCTATTACGTCTATGCTTTTGCTTATTTTACACTCCCTTCTAGCATGCCATGCTCAAAATCTTACTAATATCGTAAGGCCCATTAAATATCACCTTTTATTTTAAATTTTAACTAATCTTCATAAAAGGTATATTAATTTTTGAGGGTTTTACAGCACAGTTTTTAGTGTGTTGTGGTTGGTATTATCATCTGCACGCTTACCTGAAACAAGCACATGTAAGGAGCTCAGCTGAGAGGGCTTTGCTGAGAGTCAACATTTACTTGACAGCCAGCTATTCTAAGGCAAACCCTACAGTGTGCAGAATCATATTTTATATTTAAAAATGACCTTAAATATATTAAAATTAAATTTAAATGCTATCTCCCAACGATTACTCTATTGATAGCAATACCAAGCAAGCATCAGTATGTAGTAAACTAGGTTGTATTAAACAAAACTAGCATGAATAAGGAATCATTAAGTAGCTAGATTTAACAATTACAGTTCAAATCTTTTGTAAAAGGCAATTTTTTCCAAAAAGCTCACAAACTAAGTTTTTTGTTTTTTGTTTTTTTTTTTGAGGAAGATCAGCCCTGAGCTAACATCCATGCCAGTCCTCCTCTTTTTGCAGAGGAAGACCGGCCTGAGCTAAAATCTATTGCCAATCCTCCTCCTTTTTTTTCCCTTTTTCTCCCCCAGGCCCCAGTAGATAGTTGTATGTCACAGCTGCACATCCTTCTAGTTGCTGTATATGGGACGAATCACCTCAGCATGGCCAGACAAGCGGTGGGTAGGTGCGTGCCCGGGATCCAAACCCGGGCCGCCAGTAGCGGAGCACGCGCACCTAACCGCTAAGCCACAGGGCTGGCCCCTACAAACTAAGTTTTATACCAGCCTTATTAGGGAAACTGAGTTAGCCAGCAACAGAATCAGTCTTCATCACACACAGAGCTATCCACCACCTCCATCTAGTGGAAACCAGCTGCTATTACCTAACAGGATAGAGGGTGAGAAACCACTAATTAACTAAACACTAAAGGTAGGGTGAGATTTCTCACTTTACAAAAGCATAATAATCACAGAGCTAAAATTGTGACTGTTACAAACAAAATCAAACTTACAGCTATAAAAACTGATGATGAGATGATCTAAATGTAACAGCTAAAACTATAAAACTCTTAGAAGATAGCTGTAAAATTTCATGACTCTAGATGAGGCAATAGTTTCTTACATTTGACACCAAACGTACAAGAAACCAAACCACCAACCAACCAACCAAACAAACCTAACCGAATTTCTTACCACTGTTTTTAATATCTGTAGGATCTGTAGTGATGTCTCTCTTCCATTCTTGACAGTTGTTCTTTCTTTTTTTCTCCTTTATTCGCAGCATGATTCTAACAGTCTTTTCTAACAACTATTTCTGACCACTGCTGAGAGAGCACCTTGCTATTGTATATTTTCTACTTCATTAATTTTTGCTCTTATCTTTATTATCTATTTCCTTCTTTAAGTTTAATTTGCTGTTATTTTTCTAATTTCTTGAGAAAGATATGTGCACCACTGATTTTTCTATCTTTTTTTTCTTAATATATACATTTAAAAATATAAATTTCCCTCTGGGCATAGCCTCAGCTGCATCCTATAAAACTTAATGTTCTTGAACCAGCCCTGGTGGTCTAGTGGTTAAGATTCAGCACTCTCACCACTGCGTCCCAGGTTCATTTCTCAGTCATGGAACCACACCACCCATCAGCCAGCTGTCATACGGTGGCAGCGGCTCACATAGAGAATTAAAAAAACTAACAACTAGGATACACAACCACACACTGAAGCTTAAAAAAAAAATCTCAATGTTCTTGTACTTTATTATTCATTTCATAATTATTCAGGTCAAAAGACTTCCTATTTCCATTATAATTTCTTCTTTGACCCATGGATTATTTGGCAATATATTTCTTAATTTTCAAGTATATGGGGATTGTCTGGTAATCTTTTTGTTACTGACTTCTAGCATAACTGCACTGGTCAGGAAAAACTACTCTGCATGGGGTAATTAGCGACTCAAATCTGATGTAATTTGGCTTCTTATATAGATATCCTACAGGAATATGCTGTGCTTACCAGAAGACTTGACTGCTATATGAGATCTATTTCCCAATCTAAATTAATTAATTTGGCTAATAATTAGTTTCATATTTCGTCTCCCAACTTGCCAACCTTTGAAAGAATGGTTAGCATAAATCAGTTTCCATAGGTCTAATGAATTCCAGCCACTGACAAAATCAACTTTCAGGATGGCAGAGCTAAAGATCAAAATCTAAACCATTATAAATTGGCCAAACTAATATATTCCTGAGGAGCCCCGTTTAGATAGCCAGTAAGCCTATCTTGCCCAGAGATGTTCTTCTATCTTGCAATGTCTCTTAATTTTCAGAAGACAAGAGACATAGCAAACATTAAAGTCAATACATAAGGCATGCCTAGACTTAACAACCAGATAATGATTACCAACAAAGAAATAAAAGTCTAAAGATTGGAAAGTTGGACATCACGGAATCAGTTTGCTTAACCCAATTCAGCAAAAAAACCAGAAAACTATAAATTTAAATAATCTGTGCAATTTATTTAATACTTGACAGTCTCTTTTTAAAAAGCTGGTTATATTGTTTAAACCTCTGCTGACATAACTTAAAATCTAGTTAAGTAGGAATTTATCAGTTCACACCAAAAACTAACTTACCATCCTCTTGTGAGGAAGGATATGGATAAATGTGGTGGGAAGCTTTTGACTTCTCATCAGTAAATGTCCCCTGGAAAGCAAATGAACAAATAACATAAAAATAAAGCACATGGTAAACAAACTATGAGATGCCAGATGCAAACTGCCTAAGAATTATTACAGGCATTATTTTACTTACTATATTTTAAGAGTATTATTTTAAGACTATAACATAGTTACTATTTTTAGTCAAGGAAAGGAATAGTGATTAACAAGAACAAACCAAAATAAATAATCTATAGACACAGTTTATATTGTTGTATAGAAAAATAATACAAGTACCTCTTAACTAATGCTCTATGTATATCTCTCTCGGTAACCTTATCAGTAACATGAGTATCTCTAACTAATTCTAAAAGTTACTCCAAAGTCATTACAAATTATCATTATTATCTAAAGTGAGTATCAATGGGGGTTTATGGCCATGAACTATACCTAGGGCTACATACATATAGAATGGATATGTGACTTGGCTCTAGCACGTATATGTATGCTACCCTTGTTTTAAGTCAATGTTAGAACAGTGGATGATATAAATGCTAAAGTCAAGCTGTAGCTAGGCCACAGCTAGAATACTGCATTCAGTCTACAAAATGACTTGGAAGCCATTTAGACACAAAAGTGTTCATTCTAGAGACCGTAAGAATAATGAGAAGTCTTAAAATCAGGTTTAAGTAGCACCTTAATGTATTACCTGAATTTTATCTTTGACAAGTATTTATTAATTATTACAATCAGAAAAACATAATAATAGCTATTGTCAACTGGAGGAAAATGCGAAAATTTAGGGCTATCTAAAGATGATTTAGCTACCAAATAAGGCAAGGAATGCTCAATCACTACAAGTGTTTGAGCACACTTTCGAACAGCCACAGGAGAGGCTGAAAAGGGGATGTCAACATCTAATGAGTGTGAGCACAGTGTTTACGACTTTGGCCTCTGGAGTCCATCAGACAGGCCTGGGTTTGAACCTCAGCTCTACCATTTACTACTTGCGTGGTATGGGACAAGTATCTAAGTTTTTTTGTGCTTCAGCATCTTCTATGAAATACAGTGGTAACAATAATACCAATTTCACAAGAGTTGTGTTAGAACTAAGTTAACAGACACAATGAGCTAAGAATAGTGACAGTTACACTGTAAGTGCTCAATCAGTGGAGTTATCAATGCATTTTAAACGTCTGAGCAAAGGCCTGATCACTATTCAATAACGATACTATAATTAGCTCTTAAGGTCTCTTCTCTAAGATTCTATGAAACCAAGAAAATCCTTACATCCCTCTGGCAGTTATCCCTAGAAAACAATCACTAAATCAGACTTAAGAAATATGACAGCTAAATATTCACTAAAAGTTGTAGGAAAATATATAAACTTTTTCCAGGATGATTTGGTAGCAAGAAGAGTAGGTAATTTCCAGCTTGAAGGCAATAACTGTCAGGTTAATTTGTTCAATTTCAGCCCTTTGACATTCCACATGTAATCAAGTTACACTTAACAGCCACTCCAATAAACAAACAGCCCAAAAGAGAAAAGAAGGTTAACTAAGTGATTTGTTCAAAGTCATAATGCTAGTGAAAAAAGGAATTTGACTTTAGACTGCCTGATCTGACAGCACAACTACTCTATTACCTTTCTCTCTGGCAGGGATGTTACATATAAGAAAAAGACTGTACTAAATCTCCAACTGTAAGCAGCAGTAGAGACCTTTGCTTTAGGAACTTGGAAGATATTTTATTAAACACTAAAACATAATTCAACTGGCAATCTCTCTTGTAGCAGGAAATACAAAGATATTTCATGAGGCTTCTCAACTAATCCTAAGGATTGGTAAAACTTCACCACTTAAATGATGTTGTTTCAGAAAACTATCTTCTACCTGGGTCTCCTCAGCTAGTTTACCATGACATGGGTTTGCTTACAGTATAGCCACATGTAGTCACAAACCTACATGGAGTAAATACCCAAGGTCTCAGCCTAAAATGAAGTTGGAGGAAGGAGGTGAAGATGTCAGAAGATAGCACTGGTACATTTAATCAAGACAGAGTAAGCATATGGGGAAAACAGAATTTTCCAGTCATTTTTTAAAAGCCACATATACAAATACAATACATATAATGGGGGGAGGGGCAGGTTTACTTGAAGTAATATTTTATCTCCTCCTACCACAATTATGTCACCAAATCTCACTCTTTTTGATCATATTAATGCAGAACACACTGGTCTCTTTAGCTTTATACAAGTGGATTTCACAATAAGACTGTGATGACTCCATACCAATGACTTTATTAAATGCTACTCTAGGATATATACGTGTATCAAATCATCACATTGTACACTTTAAACTTACACAGTGTTATGTGTCAGTTATATCTTAATAAGCCTAGGGTGGGGGAAATGCTACTCTAGGCTAAGAATTAGAGGTGAGTGGAGAGAAAAAACTTGGTACTTAAAGAACCCAAAGAGAGGGGCCAGCAAGGTGGCGCAAGCGGTTAAGTGCGTGCGCTCCGCTGTGGTGGCCCGGCGTTCGCTGGTTCGGATCCCAGGCGTGCACCTACGCACCGCTTTGCAAGCCATGCTGTGGCGGCGTCCCATATAAAGTGGAGGAAGATAGGCAGGGATGTTAGCCCAGGGCCAGTCTTCCTCAGCAAAAAGAGGAGGATTGGCAGATGTGAGCTGAAGGCTGATCTTCCTCACAAAAAAAAAAAAGAACCCAGAGAGAGACAACTTTCATTTAACGCAGATACATTCAGAAATCAAAAGGTATTATAGTTGAGATTTATAAGAAGCTTACTACTACACAATGTTTCCAAAGTGATCATGTCTATTACCTGATGTCGTTTGATGATATCTTTCAATTTGTTAGCCAACTTCAGATCAATGTCTGGAATGAGGTAGATGTTGGGTCTGGTCAGACAATTGCTCTAAGGAAGAAAGAAGAAGATTCTGAAATTCTCTTGGTTTTGAAATAATGTCACATCATTTATACATTATCCTAATGGCAAAAGTTGGCATTCAAAGCCATACTGCTTAAAATGTGAAGATGTACTTTGGTATAGACTGTAAAAGTCTTATCTCAATATAAAACCTGGTGTTCAGCAGGCTACTTAATGTCATCTACAGATCCCTTCTCTACAGCTAGGTACACTTGGACAAAAAACTGCTGAGACTCATAACCTAAACAAATTCATCATCTTTTTCATTATGGTACCATAATGACATATTAATCCTCCTAGCCAATTTTACCTGAACTTACCTTAACAGTCTAAGTCTAATGCACTGTTTTCACCAATATCTTTTGTTCTGGGGGGAGAAGGAAAAGGGATGCCCATTTTGGCTCATCATGTAAGTTACTTATAAAATAAAGACTGGAGTATAGGTCTTTTTTCCTATTTCTAATCTTACAAATAGCACGGATTAAAACATGCATATTAACTCCCCAAACCATCACCAAAAATCAACCAACAAACAAAAAACATTCAGTTATTTCTCTAGCTAATAATCTATGAGACAAGTTTCAGGCATTAAGTTAAAGATAATACCTAGCTCAATTTTTACCAGCTGCCCCTCTCCAGGAAGGTTAATTCAGTGAGCACTGAAAATCATCAATCAATTAAAATACTAGGAAAGAAAAGATGAAAATTAAGTGTTCTCTCTTGAGATTATACTCTAAGAGGAGAAATAAGAACTATAGAGCCGGCCCCGTGGCTTAGCGGTTAAGTGCGCGCACTCTGCTGCTGGTGGCCCGGGTTCGGATCCCGGGCGCGCACCGACGCACTGCTTCTCTGGCCGTGCTGAGGCCACGTCCCACATACAGCAACTAGAAGGATGTGCAGCTATGACATACAGCTATCTACTGGGGATTTGGGGGGAAAAATAAATAAATAAAATTATTAAAAAAAAAAAAAGAAATAGGGGCCGGCCCGGTGGCGCAAGCGGTTAAGTGCGCACGCTCCGCTGCGGCGGCCTGGGGTTCGCTGGTTCGGATCCCGGGCGCGCACCGACGCACTGCTTGGCAAGCCATGCTGTGGCGGCGTCCCATATAAAGTGGAGGAAGACGGGCACAGATGTTAGCCCAGGGCCGTCTTCCTCAGCAAAAAAAGAGGAGGATTGGCAGATGTTAGCACAGGGCTGATCTCCTCACAAAAAAAAAAAAGAAAGAAATAAGAACTATATTTATGGTACAACCATGAAACAAATCCAAAAAAATGACTGAATAAAAAAGTGACTAGTAGGATGAGAGAATGTTTATATTAAATATGAAAAAGATTCAAATAATGGATTAGGTAAGATTAATAAAGAAAAATATCATAGATTATTTCAGCAAAAGTTAAAGATCAATATTCTTATAAATGACAAGTTTTAGTCTGTATAGTTCTAATCCCTAAAACCCATAAAAATAATACAACAACAGATTTCAGAAAATTTTTCTTCCTTTGATCTTCTGGCAATCTAATAAAGCCAATCTTAGAACTGAATATATATTAAAGGAAAAATTTTTTTAATAATCTAACTTGCTGATTTACCTGTACCAATGTTTTTTCAATGTTCATAAACATTTCAACATTACGATCCATTCGGGATGGATTCTGAAGATCAAACCTCCGCCTAAAAGAGAAGAAAATCATTAATTCGTCTCCCATCTTAAACAAAAGTGAAAACTTGGCTTTAGCACTGAATGGAAAAAATTGGAAAGATCTGGAAATTAAAACAGCACTCCACAAAATGTATGAGGGGATTCTTTCAGGGCTATAAGAAAGCACAGTGTCAACACCTTCATAAAACATTAAATTTTATGACAGTAAGATCGACTCCAGTCAAAATGAAGTACCAATTCCATGATCTACCCCATTTTCCTCAAATCTAAGATATTTTACAACATAGAGAAAGTAGTTCACAGATCCAAAGGCAGTGACCTACTATACCATTCCTCAAGTATAAGGAAAGTCTATCTACTTTATATATGCTTAAAAGTCATTTGTTCAAATTCAACAGTGTCTGTTCTCTTTAAGCTTACTGTTGTCCTAAATGTGCTAAAATTCATCTATTTACCTTTACTTGAAATCTTTCCCCAATGCCTCTTTATATAAGTACTCAAGCATAACATTCTGGTGTTGTCTTCACCTTTTCTTAGTCATTGCCATATGGTTAAATCTTTACAAATTTGAATGCTTCTTTCTCCTTATTTTTTATTCAACACTTACTTTGCTTTTGTTCCATTTTAATTCCAGGGAGAGAAGTAAAGCTTAGTGATTGAGAGTGTGAGCTGCAGCATCAACCTGCTTTGGATTCTAATTCTGATTCCATCTTTATTTATGAAGTCTTCAGTGATTTACTAATCCAAGGATCAATTTCCTCATGAGTACAATGGTCCATTATGGGTTTTTGTGAAGGTTAAATGAGGTATATATGTTAAGAACTCAGCATATTGTTTATGCTTAGTCTGTTAGTAAGTGATCAATAAACGTCAACCATGGCTATAATTTTTTAAATCATTAGTACCATGTACTAGCTAGGATTAGGCAGTCTGAGTCCAGAACTCACCCTCCTTTTTTTTTCGGTGAGGAAGATTAGCCCTGAGCTAACATCCACTGCCAATGCTCCTCTTTTTGCTGAGGAAGATTGGCCCTGGGCTAACATCCGTGCCCATCTTCCTCTACTTTATATGGGATGCCACCACAGCATGGCTTCACAAGCGGTGCATTGGCCCGCACCCGGGCTCTGAACCTGCAAACCCTGGGCCGCCGAAGTGGAATGCGCAAATTTACCTGCTATGCCACCAGGACAGCCTCCAGAACTCATGCTCTTAACTCTCATATCATCCTGTTTTATCCTGGAGATGCTCCCCACACCTCCAACCTTTCTTGCTAAATTCTGTAGCCCTTCCAGGATGTTACCACCCACTCAATGGGCTTGATACTATCACTTCCAGAATCAGTCCACAAGTCACTTCCTCTATGAAGCTATTCTTGTATTCTTGCGTGTTCATAATACATCCTGTGCACAGTGCTGTTACAGCCCCACAACAGAATCATCTAGTTGGTGAGACATCTCATTAGCTGCCTGGAGGACAAGAACCAGGTGTTCTGAAAATTTTCTTATGTAGCCCTAGTGGCTAATAGAATGTGTGGCTTTATAAAGCAAACCACTCAATAAATTAATATTTATTATGACTTAGGTCTAATATTTACTATGACTTTTTCATTACTATGTTAGGATAAGATTGAAATGCTTCCTAAAGTAATTTCAATTAAGAAATTAAGCAAAGTGTCCACTAAAGCACAGAACTAGGTAATTTAGAACAAAACTAGTTACAGCTTTAAAAATGGCCTTTACAGATAAGAGGGACCTCTGTCCTGAGTAACCACATCTTGATTTACCCTTAGTACACAGAACTTTTCCTTAAATCCCATTTTTTTGTTTTTGAGGATCCTCCTTCCCTAACCTCTTCTGAAGAAGGGGTAGGTTAGAAATTCCAAGCAATTTCCATTAACTGACAGGACAACAGACTACAAACTGACTAACTGGGACAAGCCTATTACAGCTGACAGCCGTCTACTGGTTCTTTCAGCCCAATAAACGGAGAGACATGTGAGTGTCAGATTTCTTAGAAATCTGAGAAATAGTTTGAAAACAGTCGTTAAACAAATGAAAAGAGGGCTGCCTGGATTTTTCTGTAAACGAAGATTAAAAGCTAAATGAATCTGTTAACAGAGAATAATCAAGAATTTATTCTGCCTTTCCAACTGTTGATGAGCAAAGTTTCTCTTTAGAAAAGTATTCCAGGGGCCGGCTCCATGGCTTAGCGGTTAAGTGCGAGCGCTCCGCTGCTGGCGGCCCGGGTTCGGATCCCGGGCACGCACCGACACACCGCTTCTCTGGCCATGCTGAGGCCGCGTCCCACATGCAGCAACTAGAAGGCTGTGCAACTATGACATACAACTATCTACTGGGGCTTTGGGGGAAAAAAAATAAATAAATAAAAATTAAAAAAAAAAAAAAGAAAAGTATTCCAGCTAATAAAGAAGGAACGACAAAATAACAGTCTTTAACAAGGAATAATCTAAATAATAAGGACTTACATCTATACATTAGAATATCTACAGTCTAATTTTTTCAAAATTAGAATACTGTCACTTGGTAAAGTTGCAATGATAGGGTGACTCTAAGCACTGAGCATCAAAGTGTGTCCATTACAAACAGAGAAACAACCAGACATTATATTAAATTAAATTAAAAATAAAATTCTATTTGACAGAGAGAGAGAATTATAGAATCTCTAACACAATTATAAAGAACAAGATTTAACACTGACTAACTTAAATATCACATCAAAACATGCAAATAAATACAAAAACTTACCATCCCTGTTCATTTTTATACTTGTAAGCAGCCCCAAGAATGTGACATAAGGTGCCTCCAGCTTTGAAATCCATGAAACACTTTGCCTAAAAATGATATAGGTTACACGTGAGAAAAGTAAAAGTTCTGACAAAATTACTCACGTCTGAATTCTAAGTTTTATAAACTCAAAGATATAAACAACTGCTAATTTAATAACCTCCTTAAATATTTTTTAGAACAAATTCAGACATAAAGAAATTTTTCTAAAAGTGTATCAAAAATATTTCTTTTTGAATTCAATTGACATATTACCCTTTAAGTAAACAATCTGTGAAAAACAAGATTTACAAAAGATAAATCAAAATGTTTCAACAAGAAATACTAAGGGACAAAATACTGATATACGGTCGGCCCTCCATATCTGCAGGTTCTGTATCAACAGATTCAACCAACCTCGGATCAAAAGGATGGTTGTGTCTGTACTGAACACGTATAGACTTTTTTTTGTCACTATTCCCTAAACAATGCAGTATAACAACTATTTACACAGCATTTACACTGTATTAGGTATTATAAGTAATCTAGAGATGATTTAAAGTATACGGCAGGATGTGCAGAGGTTATATGCAAATACTATGCCATTTTATATAAGGAAATTGAGGCATCCCCAGATTCTGGTATCCACAGGGGTCCTGGAAGCAATCCCTCACAGATACCAAGGGATGACTGTACTACAAACTCCACTAATAAATTCAAAATTTGATTTTTAAAAAGTACAAAATTCCAGTAACACACAATTTCCGACAATATGATCTTCCTGCAGAATAAGAAATACTAGTATACGTTAGACTTTTTTTTTCCAGTTTATGTTCCTGACTTTAAATTACAGAAAAGTTATTACTAAACTCTTGTTATAATATTTTAATGACCACTGAAATACGCTGTAACTATAAGTATATGTAAACTTATAGCTAAAATCTGCGCAACAATTTAAAAGAGATTTGCACTTTATGGATTATAAAAGTATAGTTCAAATAAATCAAATGCTGAATCACTTCCACACAATGGAAGTAAAAACTTAACATAAATTGATCACCAAATAGGTTAATAAGATGAAGTGTTAGAAATACACCATACCTTTTTTTCTTTGAAAACTATTACAAAATAATATAATGAAAAGAACTACATGGTATCAAATATCAAGAAAAGAGATAGAGGGCCGGCCCTGTGGCTTAGCAGTTAAGTGCACGCGCTCCGCTGCTGGCGGCCCGGGTTCGGATCCCGGGCGTGCACCGACGCACCGCTTCTCTGGCCATGCTGAGGCCGCGTCCCACATACAGCAACTAGAAGGCTGTGCAACTATGACATACAACTATCTACTGGGGCTTTGGGGAAAAATAATTAATTAATTAATTAATTAATTAAATTAAAAAAAAGAAAAGAGAGAAAACAGAATGGTGGTTGCTAGGGGCTGGGGAGAGGGAGGAATGGTGAGTTACTGTTTAATGGGTACAGAGTTTTAGTTTGGGAAAAAGAAAAAGTTCTGGAGGTGGATAGTAATAATGGTTGCACAACAATGTGAATGTCCTTAATGCCACTGAACTGTACACTTAAAAATGATTAAAATGGTAAATTTTATGTTTATTTACTACAATGAAAAATAAATAAAATTTTTAAAAATTAAAAATATTAAGAAGTTATTAAGATGAGCTCTTTCAAATTAACCTGACAAGCAAGCCCTCCAAGTCAATATGGTTATCCTGTCACTTTTTAAATGCATGGGATTCTGAGTTCCTAATTTTTTGCCCAACTCTATTCCCAGTACATCCCAAATGGTGCACTAGATACTCCTAAAGAAATACATCTGAGTGCAATTCTTATCACTGATAACTTGTTATTTATCTAAGCAAACGCACAAGTCATTACAATTTTGTACTGCTAGCATCTTAAATTAGAATAATGTACTAGGCAGGTACCTACTAGAGTAGAATGAGACTTAGTTCTCCTACTAAGCCTTCCCTGAACCCCCAGAGACTGGGTTAAAATGTTCTAATCACACATGCAAACCACCTAGACCATAACACTGAAATGACTAGTTTATAGATTTAACTGTAATATGAATTCCTTGAGGACAGGAACAGTGTCTTATTCAAATCTTTAATACCAATATTCAGCAGAGTGCCTGGCAACCTAGGCAATTTGTAAATATTTTCTCAACAGTTCAACTGCACTAAAATCATTTAAAAATTCAGATCCTTGGGGCCGGCCTGGTGGCGTAGGGGTTAAGTGTGCATGCTCCACTTCGGCGGCCCACGGTTCGCATCGGATCCCAGGCGCGCACTGACGCACCGCCTGTCAAAACATGCTGTAGCGGCGTCCCACATGAAGTAGAGGAAGATGGGCACGGATGTTAGCCCAGGGCCAATCTTCCTCAGCCAAAAAGGAGGAAGATTGGCAGTGGATGTCAACTCAGGGCTAATCTTCCTCGCAAAAAAAAAAAAAAAAAAAAATTTCAGATCCATGCTACTGAGAAATACATATTGAGCAGGCCAGAACAATAACACATCTATACATGTAATTTAAGGTTAAAGTCACTTAGTCAATTTCTCAACAGATATTAAATTTGAGAAATTAAACCATCAGATATATCCTTAAGGCAGACAGAATAACTCCTATCAAGCACTAAAGGGACAAGTAATGAATGAAGAAGTAGAAAACTGAGATCTTCAATTTCCCAATGGTAAGATCTGAATAAAAGGAAAGAAGGAGACTCATTAACCTGTCAAGGCCACTAGAGTTCCAGTAATAAAATGCAACAAGAAAAACATCCTTAACGATGTGACAGAAAAAAAGGGGGGGGGGCATTCATCACATATCAAGGATTCTTAGAGCTTGCATGGAAACAGATTTGGAATTCTGGTCCTCATGACAAGCTCAATATCAGAATCACCCAGATAAAAAAGCAGTAGACCAGAGTCAGGGGATGGAAAGCTGCAGGCAGAGACAAGACACTTCTCAGGGACACACCCCAGGCCCTGACTGTGTTTCCCCACTCAAGCCTCATCTCAGTCACCCCATCCTGAAGAGGCCTTGCTCTAACTGACGCTGGATGTGGTTCAAATACAAGTGCTCATGTTTTTAAACATTCTCTAAAGGAGAAGCACAGGTTGTTAAGAGTAAATTTCTCTTGATCAGTATTAAAAAACCCAAATAGGGTAGCAAAACTTGAGCTTTCCAGGGCCAGCAAGATCCTGCCTTGTGTGAATTATCTCAGCAGCTGCAAACCCCAATTAGAGACTCTGGGGGTCAGGGACAGCTCTAAACGGCTGCTTCTATTCCCAGTTGTGTGATAAGTTCTTCTATCTCTGGCTAAATTGGAAATTTAATCTAATCTTATTCTGGATGTATATAAGTGGTGTCATCTTACCTATTTATAGCCCACCTAAAATTCTGCTGAGCTGAATGAAACCTAGAAAAGATAAATCTAACTGCAGTACTTAAAAGCGCTTTAAGTTTGCATCATAGTGTCCTTATTTCTTTATTTCTTTGACTTATTCATTAAAGACAAGGTAGTGTTAACAATTGGTTTTCACTCCTTGTACGTTTGTGTGGGTACCGTATACACGTTTATAATGCCGTGTTTTGGTCTATTAATCAATAAATGACTATGCCAGAAAGTGGATGTGAGGAAGTGAATGAAGGGGCAGAAACTGAGTATGTCCAAGAAACCAAGAGAGTTCAAAGGAAATCATAAAGCCATCTTCACCCTTTGAGAAGAGTTATGGGAAAAAAAACACATCACTTAGACTTCAGAAGCCTCACAAAGTTTGATGACAGTCAAATATTCCCTAAGTTTCTTTGTGTATTTTAACCACTTTGGAGTTAAAATAGTGCTTTCTAGAAATATTTCCCAATTTTATTAATAGGAGAAATTAACCATCTTATAATTAACACCTCTAACCATAAGTAATCATTGCTCTAGTATTCTTACCCTTGGGGAGAATAAAAAGTATTATCATTGCTACCAATTACTGAGAATTTACTGTGAAGCACTTTACATACATTACCTCATTTACTCCTCACAACAATTCTACAAAGTTGACTCTCCTCACCCCACTTTACAGATGAAAAAGTGTTGCTGGCTCCAGCAACACAGCAGACTAAATAACCAGAAAACTCTACCACTACAAATATATGTTAGATAAAATATAACAGACATTATTTTAAATGTGTAGCTGAACGTCTAGAAAGAAAGCAAATCCCCACGTGCAAAAAAAAAAACCCAAGTCAAAATGGTAATCTTGTGGGCCGGCCCCGTGGCTTAGCGGTTAAGTGCTCACGCTCCACTGCTGGCGGACCGGGTTCGGATCCCAGGCACGCACCAACGCACCGTTTCTCCAGGCATGCTGAGGCCGCGTCCCACATACAGCAACTAGAAGGATGTGCAACTATGATGTACAACTATCTGCTGGGGCTTTGGGGGAAAAAAATACATAAATAAAATTAAAAAAAAAAATGGTAATCTTGTGAGGTAAAAAAATATGACTATAGAATCTAATGAGGGTGGGTATAATAAGGAGATTAAATAGGCAAGTAATATCAACCTTGATAACCTCAAGGCTAGAGTTTTACTGTCTATGCAAGGATGGGACATAAGACAGAGGACCTAAGCAAGGTAGGATGTTAGAACTAAGACAATCACCCACCACCCAAAAATTTTATAAAGCCATGGGTATCAACAGGTTGCATCACCAGGGAAAGGATGAACTAGAAAAAATATCCACCAGCCACTAAGGAGGAAAACAAGCTTCTATCTCAAGATAATGTGAATCTGAAACTTACACTAACCACTTAGTCTAGGAACCCCATGCCAAATTAACATAAGACTTGGTCCTAAATTTGGCAGGTCCTCTGAAGTGCTTTAAAGAGCAAATTCTCAACCTAGGCCAACAGGATTCCCAGATAAAGTTCCACTGAAGGAGAGGTGACAGGCCAAAATTCAAACACACAAAGAAACAAAACACAATTAAGTATTTTCACATCAACAGACAAAACAAACAACAAGATTAGAATCCTAACAGTTTCAGATAATAGAAAAAATATGATAAGGCTTCTAAAATTAGAATATATAAAATGATTACAAACACTACAAAGAGAGAAAGATTTGAAAAATACATACATATAACTCCTAGAACAAATAACATCCAATGAAAGTAAAAGTACAATTGTCAGGATATACGGGAGATTAGACAACTAGACAGAGAAGAATAAAAGTTAAAATTTCTTAGAAACTGTAAAGGATATAAATCCTCAGCTTCAAGAAACATATCAGTTCTGAGGAATATATTAGAAATATCTAAAATAACCTTCACTTAGACACACTACACCACACTGGTGGTCTAGTGGTTAAGATATAGCACTCTCATCACTGCAGCCCGAGTTTCATTTCCCCGTCAGGGAACCACACCACCTGTCTGTCAGCTGTCATACTGTGGTAACTGTGTGTTGCTGTGATGCTAGAAGCTATGTCATTGGTATTTCAAATACCAGCAGGGTCACCCATGGTGGACAGGTTTCAGCGAAGCTTCCAGACTAACACAGACTACGAAGAAGGACCTGGCCAATCACTTCCGAGAAAACTGGCCATGAAAACCCTGTGAATAGCAGTAGAGCATTGTCTGATATAGCACTGAAAGTGAGAGGATGGCGCAAAAAACAAAAACAAAAACCAGGCAGGGTTTCATTCTGCTGTTCACAGGGTGGCTAGCAGTTGAAATCAACTCAATGGCACTAACGACAAAACAGACACACTATATAGTACAACTGCATAGCAGCAAAAACAAAGAGATCTTAAAAGCAACCAGAAAAAAAAAGAGTACTTAAAAAACCCAACAACTATACTGATAAAATTTCTCAACATCAGTAATCTCAGTAAGTTAAAAAGAATATTAAAACATGTTCTTAGGTCAGCCCCAGTGGTCTAGCGGTTAAGTTTGGCATGCTCCGCTTCAGTCGCCCGGGTTCAGTTCCCAGGCACAGAACTACACCACTTGTCTATCAGTGGCCACACTGTGACAGCGGCCCACATACAAAATACAGGAAGACTGGCAACAGATGTTAGCTCAGGGTGAATCTTCCTCAGGAAAAAAAAAAAAAAGATCTTCACTTAATGCAATAAAATTAAAAATTTATAATAAGAAATAACCAATCATTCCAATTGTCTTTTGAAATAATAATGCAAGGACTGACGATGAAATCAAAATAGAAATTAGAAAATGTTTTAAAACTAAAGGATAATGAAAATGTTACATATCAAAATGTATGAACCACAGCTGGAAATGCACATGTTTAAAAGAAAAAAAAAAAAAGAATCCTGACCCCTACCCTCACATAATACACCAAGATCAATTCTGGATGGATTATAGTTATAAATGTGAAAGATAAAACAATAAAGCTTCTAGAAGAAAACACAGTAGAATACATTTATGACTTTAGAGTAGGCAAAGATTTCTTTAAAAGGGCACAAAAAGCATTAACCACAAAGAAAAATTTTTATAAATTAGTCTATGTCAGAGATTGGCAAACTATGGCCCACAGGCCAAATCAAGCCTGCTTCCGTTTTTGTAAACTTAAGTTTTATTGGAATAACGCCATGCTCACTGCCTGTGGCTACTTTCACACAACAACAGCAAAGATGAGAAGTTGCAGCAGAGACCATATATTTACTATCTGGCCTTTTACAGATATTCAAGATAAAAATATTTACTACCTGGCCTTTTACAGAAAAAGTTTACTGATCTCTGCTCTATATTACAATTAAGAACCTCTGTTCATCAAAAGACATCATCATGGGGCTGGCCCGGTAGCATAGCGGTTAAGTGCTCATGCTCTGCTGCGGCAGCCCGAGGATTCCCAGGTTCAGATCCCGGGCGCGCACCAACGCACAGCTTGTCAAGCCATGATGTGGCGGCGTCCCATATAAAGCAGAGGAAGATGGGCACGGATGTTAGCCCAGGGCCAATCTTCCTCAGCAAAAAGAGGAGGATTGGTGTCAGATGTTAGCTCAGGGCTGATCTTACTCACAAAAAAAAAAAAAAGACATCATCACAAGAGTAAAAAGATAAGCCACTTATCTGCAATCAACATTTCTGACACAGGATTCATATCCAGAATACATAAGAAAAACTCCTTAAAAAAAAAATGAGAAA
The DNA here is from genome assembly GCF_020826845.1 of Diceros bicornis minor. Taxonomy (NCBI): domain Eukaryota; kingdom Metazoa; phylum Chordata; class Mammalia; order Perissodactyla; family Rhinocerotidae; genus Diceros; species Diceros bicornis. The sequence goes on from NC_080741.1 coordinate 49,061,254, forward strand.
GATAGATGGCTGAATGAAAAAAAGTGGGCAGGGCCGGCCCCGTGGCTTAGCAGTTAGGTGCGCGTGCTCCACTACTGGCAGCCCGGGTTTGGGTCCCAGGCGCGCACCAACGCACCACTTCTCCGGCCATGCTGAGGCCGCGTCCCACATACAGCAACTAGGAGGATGTGCAACTATGACATACAACTATCTACTGGGGCTTTGGGGGAGAAAAGGAGGAGGATTGGCAATAGATGTTACCTCAGAGCCAGTCTTCCTCAGCAAAAAGAAGAGGATTGACATGGATGTTAGCTCAGGGCTGATCTGCCTCACCAAAAACAAAGTGGGCAAAAGATCTGAATATGCACTTCATAAAGAGAACAGCCAAATGGTCAATAAATATGAAAGGGTGCTCAACTTCATCAGTCATCAGCAACTAAAAAACTAAGCAATATCACCACAAATCCACCAAAAAACTAAAATAAAAAAGAAAACTTCCAAGCATTGGTGAGAAAGTAGAGAATTAGAATCTGTACATTCCTTGTGGGAGTATCGATTGGTACAATCACTCTGTAAAACTGGCAGTATCTACTAAAGCTGAACATGCATACCCTACAACCCAGCAATTACACTCCTAGGAATATAACTAACAGAACTATCTATATTTATTGAAAAATATACACAAAAATATTCATAGCAGCACTACTGAGAATAGCACTAAACTAGAAATTACCCCAGAAGTCCATCAATGTTAGAATAGATAAATAAATTGTGGAATATTCCCATAATGGAATACTATACAGCAAGGGCTGCCAAATTACCAGCAAGCTGCCCATTTTTAAAAATATATTTTTATTTGCACATAGTTACACCTACTCATTTAGGTATTATCTTTGGCTGCTTTTGTGCTACAATAGAGTTGAATAGTTGTGACAGAGTCTCTATGGCCTGCAAGCCTGAAATATTTACCATCTGTCCCTTGAACGGCAATCAGAATGAACAAATTACAACTAAAAGTAATAACATGGAAGAATTTTATAAATGTATGCTTCAAAAATCTAAGTCATGGGCCCGGCCCGGTGGCGTAGCAGTTAAGTTCACGTGCTCTGCTTCAGCGGCCCGGGGTTCACAGGTTCGGATCCCGGGCGAGGACCGACGCACCACTTGTCAAGCCATGCTGTGGCGGTGTCCCATGTAAAGCAGAGAAAGATGGACACGCATGTTAGCCCAGGGCCCACCTTCCTCAGCAAAAAGAGGAGGATTGGCAATGGACGTTAGCTCAGGGCTAATCTTCCTCACAAAAAAAAACAGTAAGTCACGAATGGCAAAGACAGGCTAAACTATTTCAAATTTCAAATTAATTAAAGAGGGCCAGCCCCGTGGCTTAGCGGTTAAGTGCTCGCGCTCCGCTGCTGGCGGACCGGGTTCGGATCCCGGGCGCGCACAGACACACCACTTCTCCGGCCATGCTGAGGCCGTGTCCCACGTACAGCAACCAGAAGGATGTGCAGCTATGACATACAACTATCTACTGGAGCTTTGGGGGAAAAAAATAAATAAATAAAATTAAAAAAAAAAAATTTAATTAAAGGGACAAAACTAAATAAAATGCGTGATCTTGGTTTGGATCTTATAAAGGACATTTTTGAGACAACTGGTGAAACATGAAGACAGATTATATAGTAGGATGGTATTTTATCAATGTTAAATTTCCTCAATTTGACCACTGGATTTGTAAGATAATGTCCTTGTTTTAAGGAGATCCATGCTGCAGTCTCTGAAGTCTCTACAGCTACACCCTCCCTGCTAGACTGGAGCCCATGGACACCAGAACTTCTCAAGAGACTTCAAGAGTGCCATACTATCTCTGTGGTGACTAAGACTGGTGCTTCATCCCCAGAAGTCCTTTTGTTCTTGCTCCTCAGACCTACACACTAAACTTGGCTTTCTCCCTCCCCTATTCCAGAAAGTCCTAAAATTTAGCATGATTTTGGCAAAACAATACCATTCTCAGATACAGATTATAAAATACTCAAAGTTGGAGGCACTATAATGTTCACTGAATCCAAGAGTATTCTAATGTTTCTTTGCCACAGAACTCTTTTAGGAGCAGAAAGCTCAAAAAGAAGTTTATAAGGAAAAACTGTTCAAAGTGAAAAACTTCAAGACAACCAATGCCTCTTAGACCTCCCCGTTTATTCTTGCCCTCCCTCCTCTCACCCACTCAGGTATTCTGTAGGGAACAATCATAAAACCAATGATCAGGTCCAATTCCTTTTTCTGACAGCTGTAAGCTTCTTATTAACTTCCTTTTCTCTAAAACTTAGGGCACAGCATGGTTTATCGAATCAAATGAAGAAAACAAATCATTGACCTGACAGTCCTCCAACTCCCACTCTTTCCATTACACCCAACTGAGCAAGTGCATGAGAATCCCTGTGATGAGGTCAGTCACACTTACTAGGTAGAAATTCCAAAGTGCAAAGAGACATAGCCTATGGACTGTGACTCATCTAAAATGTCCCAAAATGGTACTACCCGGTTCAATCACACCACCACGTTTGTTAGAACTAGCTTTGACAACAAATTTTATCCTCTCAAAGTATTTCTATGTATTTCACCAAACATATATATAAAAATCTGATATAAATCACTGTGACAATTTGAAAATAAATCCTCCAAAATTTAATGCTAGTCTACTGAAAATAGAAGTATCCATCTCCTCCATGTATCTCCTTTTGAGGAGTAATAATCATTTCACTAAGTTCCGACAGTTGCTTTAAAATTAGTCAGTACTGTGCTTTACAGTTTTGTAGGTATTTTAAGAAAAGGTCAATCTCACCAAGTAAATATGGTTCAGTTCTCTAGCTTATTTCATTAACAGCCTTCCACTCTTCCTGTCTGACACAGTTACCAACATCACAGCAAAGGTGGGTCAATCAATAAATACATACTAAACACTGGCAGTGAGTGAGAAGGTAAAGCAAGTCTTATCAGTATTCAATTGATAAAATCTGGCTTCAATTCAAAGGGCACTACAACATTTTGTTAGTCCTCAGGTTCAGTCACTACAGCTGTTGCTTACATAAAATACACTGTCGCTCAGACATGAACTGAGGAGAGACAGAAGACAGCTCTTTGGAGCCTTCCTTAAGAGCTGGAGATGATGGCAAACTAGTATAATAAATGTTTAAGTCGTATGTCTGCCTTACATCTACATTTTTACTTTTACTAAGAAAACTTTTACTAGGACAAGCCAGCAATCTATTTCCCATGTCCTTAAATAGTACATACTACTTCTAATTTCTCAAAGAGCTTTCATTATCACACATTGTGATTCTCACAACTATGCCACGGGATCAGTAGGGCAAGAAACACTTTCCCAGAAATGGTGGGATAGGTCAAAGTGCCTTCCAACAAGATCACAGAGTGCTAGGACACAGCTATTTAACTCCTAAGCCCAGGGCTCTTTCTGTAACAACTGGTTCCAGAAACTGATTGGAGGTGATTCAGTATGCTACAGTATTTCAATTTAAGAAATGAATGAGGGCCAGCCCCGTGGCCCTACTGGGGCTTTGGGGGGAAAAAATAAATGAATAAAATGTTTATTTTTTAATTAATTTATTTATTTATTTATTTTTTGTGAGGAAGATCAGCTCTGAGCTAGCAGTCATGCTAATCCTCCTCTTTTTGCTGAGGAAGATGGGCTCTAAGCTAACATCTATTGCCGATCCTCCTCCTTTTGTTTTCCCCAAAGCCCCAGGAGATAGTTGTATGTCATAGCTGCACATCCTTCTAGTCGCTGTATGTGGGACGCGGCCTCAGCATGGCCGGAGAAGCGGTGCGTCGGTGCGCGCCTGGGATCCGAACCCGGGCCACCAGCAGCGGAGCACGTGCACTTAACTGCTAAGCCACAGGGCCGGCCCAATAAATAAAATCTTTAAAAAAAATAAATAAATAAGAAATGAATGAGCTTTACTTTAGGTAAAATCAACTGCTTTTAAACTCTATTGAGACTTTGAATTGAAGTCAGATTAAAGAGACCCATGTTTCATCTCTGATCTCCAAAACCTAAAATGATGCTTTAAAAAAAAGTTTTAGGAATTATGCTAGGCTAAGTATCCAGACCAACCCTCTAGCTGCAAAAAAAATCTAAAAATGCTGGATAAAACACACAAAATATCCTCTAACAAAAGTAAAAGATGAAATCTTTGTCAGATAACTGGCTGACCATGAAGGTAACAGAACAGGGACATCAATGACAACACATGACAAAGAATATAGTCTTTGCAAAAGCAGTTTGGAAAACTCAGTAAACAAATGACTGCAGCCTTCATCAAGCAACAACAGCAATCCTTGGGGAGAGAGGAGAATCTCATTACCAGAGTTAGCACACTACAATACTCAAACTGTCCTGTTCTCAATAAAAAATTACACATCATACAAAGAAATAGGAAAGTATGGCTCATTCACGGGGGGAAAAAAGAAATTGATAGAAACCATCACAGAGAAAAGAATAAAGGAAAATGAACAGAGCCTAAGGGATATAAGGACATCACCAAATTTACGAATATACACATTATGGGAGTCCCAGAAAAGAGAAAGGAACAAAAAATATACAAAGAAATTATGAACAAAACTTCCCAAAGTTGATTAAAGACACGAATCTATACATCTAAGAAGTTCAACAAACTCCAAGCAGGATAATCTCAAAGAGATCCACACCAAGACTCATTATAATCAAATTGTCAAAAAAACAGAGAGAGAATCTTAAAAGCAGCAAGAGAGAAGGGACTCATCATATACAAAGGACTCTCAGTAAGATTAACAGCCCATTTCTATTCAGAAACCATGGAGGCCAGAAGGCAATGAGAGGATATATTTAAAGTGCTGAAAGAAAAATAACCTATCAATCAAAAAATCTGTATCCTGCAAAACTGTCCTTCAAACATGGAGATGAAAAGATGCTCCACATCAGATGTTAGGGAAATGCAAATTAAAACAATGAGACATCACTATACACCTATCAGAATGGCAAAAATCCAGAACACTGATCACACCAAATGCTGGTGAGGAATGGAATATTATTCAGTGCTAAAAAGATACGAGCTGGCAAGCAATGAAAAGACATGGAGGAACTTTAAATGCTATTATTAAGTGAAAGTAGCCAACTTGAAAAAACTACATAGTATATATTCCAATTATATGACACTCTGGAAAAGTTAAAACCATAGAGATAATAAAAGGATCCATGGTTGTCAGGGGTTAGTAGGGGAGAAAGGAATGAATAGGCAGAGCAGAGGATTTTTAGGGCAGTGAAACTATCCTGTGTGATACTATAATGGTAGATACATGTCATTACACATTTATGAAAACCTGAAAATGTAAAAAACCAAAAAAAACAAAAAATGTACAACACCAAGAATGAACCCTAATGTAAACTATAGACTTTGGATGATAACGATGTGTCAAAGTAAGTCCATTAATTCCAACAAATGTACCACTCTGATGCGGGATTTTGATAATGGGGGAGGCTAAGCCCCATATGTGAGGGGAGGCAGGGGGTATAGGAGAAATCTCTGTACCTTCCACTCAATTTTGCTGTGAACCTAAGACTGCTCTAAAACAGGATAAGAGAATATTATGAACTTTATGTTAACTTCAATTTAAATGAAACTGACAAATTTCTTGAAAAATCCAACTCACCAAAATGACATAAGAAACAGAATCTAATCCTTGTATCTATTAAAGAAATTGAATTGGTTACTAAAACCTTCCCAAAAAGAAAACTCCAGCCCCAAATGATTTCACTAGTGAATTCTATCAAATATTCAAGGAAAAAATAACTCAATCTTAAGAAAATTTTTATACCAGCAAATCAAACCCCATAATATACAAAAAGGATAATACATCATGATCAAGTAGGGTTTATCCTGGAATTCCAGGTTGATTAACTGAAAATCAATGAATGAATGAAATTCCCCATATTAACAGAATAAAGCAGAAAAATCTTTTGATCATCTGGAAAGATGCAGGAAAAGCACATGACAAAATTCAACAGTCATTCACAATAAAAGCTCTCAGACAACTAGGAACAGTAGATAACTTCCACAATCTGAATTAAGGTCATATACAAAAAACCTACAGCTAACATCATACCTAATAGTGCAAAACTGAATGTTTTTCCACTAAGAACAAGAGTAAGGTTAGAGGCGCTGGCCCTATGGCCCAGTGGTTAAGTTCGGCGTGCTCCACTTCCGCAGCCTGGGTTCGGCTGCCGGGCGCAGACCTACACCACTCATCAGTGGCCATGCTGTGGCAGCAACCCACATACAAAATAGAGGAAGACTGGCACAGATGTTAGCTCAAGGCAAATCTTCATCAAGCAAAAAGAAGAAGATTGGCGACAGATGTTAGCTCAGGGCAAATCTTCCTCAGCAAAAAATAAAAAAATAAATAAGGCTGGAATTCCTGCCTTAACCATTTCTATTCAACATTGAGTCAGAGGTGCTACCCAGTGCAATGAGGCAAGAAAAAGAAATAAAAAAGCATAAAGATGAGAAAAAAAGAAAACATCATAAATTTATAGTAATCAAATATTTGGTATTAGCAGAAAGATGGACATTTAGATCAATAGGAGAAAACAGAATCCCAGTATAGACCCACACACATCTGGTCAACTGATTTTCAACAAACGTTCCAAGGCAATTCAAAGGAGAAAGAACATCTTTCCAACAAACGGTGGCTCTAAAATAATTGGGTATCCACAACAAAAAGAAGAGAACCTCAGGGCCTGCCTGGTGGCACAGTGGTTAAGTTCACACACTCCGCTTCAGTAGCCTGGGGTTCACAGGTTCAGACCCTGGGCGTGGACCTACACATCGCTCATCAAGCCATGCTGTGGCAGTGTCCCACATACAAAATAGAGGAAGACTGACACAGATGTAAACTCAAGGACAATCTTCCTCAAGCAAAAAGAGGAAGATTGGCAACAGATGTTAGCTCAGGGCCACTCCTCCTTACCAAAAGAAACAAAAAAAAAAAAGAGAACTTCAGCCCTTAACTTACACCATACATAAAAATTAACCCAAAATATATGAAACCTAAACCTATAAAACTTCTAGAAGAAACTATAGGAAACTGTCTGTTACTTTGGGGTATGTAAAGGTTACTTGGAACACAAAAAGCACAAACCATAAAAATCAATAATATGGACTTCACCAAAATTCAAAACTTTTGCTCTTAGAATGATACTGATAAGAAAAAAAGTCAAATCACAAACTGGGAAGAAATATTTGCAAAATATATATATGTCATAAAGAATGTGTATCCAGAATTATATAAGGAATTTTTTAAATTTAATAAAAAAACAAACAACTATGCAGAAAAGAAGTAACATTGTTTGCCTCAGAATTTGACTCTCAAGAGTATTCCTAGTGAACAACTAACTGAGAAGAAGGGTGGTTCACTGTGCCTAGACTGTTTGTTCAAACAATGTGGTTTATACTTCCCTTCTGGGAGTCTGGAATTTTAATATGTGCTAGGCAAGATGTACCAGTCCCCAGGCAAAACCTTGGGCGTGAGTCTCTAATGGGCTTCCATGAGCAGAAATGCTGCCACATTTTCATTGCTGGGGGAAGAGTGCACTTTGTGTGACCCCCTCATGTGAGGGAGAGAACATAAGGAAGCCTGTAGCATGGATTCCTCCAGACTACACCTGTGTCAAGCATTCTTCCCCTGTGATCAGGCAATGTATACTTACTACCCTGCTGTAACAAATCTTAGTTGTGAGTATAACTATACGCTGAGTTCCATGAGTCCTTCTAGTGAATCTCTGAACGTGGGGGTGGTCTTGGGTACCAAATAAAAAAATTATCTGAATAGGCAACTCACAAAAGAAGATGTGCAAATGGTCAATAAGCACATAAAAAAACGTTTAACACATCCTTAGTCATTATGAAAATGCAAAACAAAAGTACGAGATTCCACTAGATTCCCATCAGAATAGATAAAATTATGAAGACTAATCATACCAACTCCTGACAAGAATGCAAAGGAACTAGAACTCTCAGATACTGCTGGAAGATATATAAAATGATGCAACCACTTGAGAGAACAGTTTGACAGTTTCTTAAAAAGTTAAATTTACTAACCCTACGACTCAAGCATTCTACTCCTAGGTATTACTCAGGAGAAATGAAAACATGTCCATAAAAAGACTTGTACACTAACACTGATAGCAGCTTTACTTATTTATAAAGCTGGAAATAACCCAAATTCCCATCAAACAGTGAAAGGATAAATAAATTGTGGTTTATCTATATAACGGAATACTAATCAACAATAAAAAGGAATAAATTATTGATATATGAACAACACAGATAATAAATATCTCAAAATCCATATGTTGAGTGAAAGAAGCAAGGCAAAAAAAGAATATATACTGTGTGATTCCATTTATATAAATTTCATTAAACTATAAATCAATCTGTAGTGTCAAAGGTTGCCAGGGAACACGGGTGGAAGGGAGATGAATTACAAGGAAACTTTCGGGGGTGATGGAAATATTCATTATCTTTAACTCATCATATTTTAAACATGTACCATTTATTGAACCTCAAGCATACCTCAATAAAGTTGGAGGGGGAAACATAGGAAAAGAAAGAGGAAATGTAAAAAAACAGTAAAAGTAAGAAAAACAAGTAAAAAATAAATAAAACATCATCCAAGTAAATGAGAAATACGATGCCAGTGAACTGAGGTTTCTACTTGTGAATCCATATGTGGTATGGATGGGACTACAGGCCTGTCATTAACATTGGTCATAGAGTTTTCTGGAGCCCTGGTCAACACCTGGTCCAGCATGCCACATCTGGCAGACAGGTCCAGGCCTCCAACACAAAGCCCATACTCTGCAGTCCACTGAGCTCTTAACTGGTCATGCTAGATCATCTAGGTCCACTGCCCTTGCAGGTGAATTACAAAGTCCAGAAGCTGACTAGATTTTTCAGAGACTTATTCTTTTTTCTCCAGTAATTTGTCTTATCTACAGGTATATGGCCGGACAGTTCAGCTGGACTATCGACCTCATTTTGGCTCAATTTGTTTTTTAATGTTTGCAAATATTTCCTCCATGGCTCACAACACAAAAGAATACAATGACTCCATTCACATAAAATTCAAAGAAGAAAAACTACACTATATTGTTCAGAGACACATACAAACATGGTAATACATATAAAGAAAAGCAAAGAAAAGACCAAAACTGGGGGAAAGAAGGGGTTTCTGATTGGGGAAGAAACACACAAGAGTTTCTGGATTGTTGTTCATGTTCTATTTCTGACCTGGATTGTGATTAAATGGGTATCCTCTTTGTAGTTATTATGTCACCATTTATTTTATTCATTTTCTGTATGTTACATTTTAAAATAAGAAGCTTTAAAAGAATGAAACTAAATCATTGCTCCACAAAGTAAATGTCCCACACCATTTCACTTAAACGGCTGCTTGCATTCCACTTGCATCAGACAGAGTTCTAAGCTACAAACCTCAAGGGCTAATTTCCAATACATATACAACACTCATGTTCTTCTTTCTAGTCCCATGTTCCCAAAGACAGTCTTTCCACTCTGAAATTTATAGAATGGCAGAGTGTAAGTCAGGTCATAGCTGCAAATTAATGATGATTAATTCGTTTAAGTGCAATGACAAGTTGAAAATTTTGAACATCTCATGAACATATTTAAAATCTTCAGCTACTTTAGACTCTGACTTGACCTTCTAGTAGTCTTCTAGGTCTTAGAGGTTTTCTGTTTCTAAACACAGATGCTTATATCTATTTAAAAAGGCAGAATATAAAACTGGCTCTATCCTATCATTACCATTATGCTTATGTTGTATGCATATGTAATAAGCCTTAAAGGGATTATGGAAAAATGAGAATTTTTACTTGTGGTGGAGGTAAAAACACTTTTCTCTTGTTTCAATTCATATTATGTTTGCCTATGCATATATTTTTAGCCTTATGAAATACTTTTTTTTTTTTTGGGTGAGGAAGATTGACCCTGAGCTAACATCCATTGACAATCTTCCTCTTTTTGCTGAGGAAGATTAGCCCTGAGCTAACATCCGTACCCACCCTCCTCTATTTTGTATATGGGATGCTGCCACAGCATGGCTTGACGAGCGGTGCGTAGGTCCACGCCCAGGATCCAAACCAGCAAACCCCAGGGCCACCAAAGCAGAGCGTGCCAACTTAACCACTACGCCACCGGGCTGGCACCATGAAATACTTTTTTTCCCCTACATCTTTCTAATTTCTCAGTTACCATTAGACAGAACATACTCTATGTTGAGCCAGCTGTTTAATATCCAGTATAAGTTAGGAAGTTAGTATATAAAGTTCTACTTTGATTAAAAAAAGAATCAGCCCAAGTAGTGAATTCTTATACCAGTACTATCTATTCAGGAAAAAAACTTTTTAAGGTAAATAGCTTACATGTTTCACTAAAACATCCTTTGCTTTGTCTCTCTCATCCACTTTTGTTTTTTACACCATTACACATTGTATCAATCTCTTTCATTTGGGAAAATGCTAAACACTATTTTGAGAGGAAGAGGAGTACATCTGGTCCCACTGGCACTAAGCCATAAATTATTTTTAATTATGGCTTATGTATGAAAATATTCTTCCCTAATCTTTAAAATCTGGGGAAAAAAATAATGGTTTAGTTCCCAGGAGTTAAATATCCCACAAATAAAGCCCCCTGTAAATACTATTTTTTAAGACACTCATACAATCCTAATTAAGAATATCAATATAAGGTGAATCATATTATATAAAATACTTTATATAATGTTATGTGTAAATTTTATTCTAAATGATGTTATACTTGATAAAGTGCAACCTGTATATATTATATGATAGTGTTTTAAATGATGAAAATTTCAACCAGTTCCTGATTTGATAATTCTAATCTGGTTCATCATACAAGAGAACAGGAAATAAACACTCAAGTATTTAGAAGTAAAGGAACACAGAGCTTTCAAATGATTCAGAAAATATATACACAGTCATGCGCTGCATAACAACATTTTGGTCAACGACGGACCGTGTATACAACAGTGGTTCCATAAGATTAGTACCATACAGCCTAAGTGTGTAGCAGGCTATAGGTTTATGTAAGGGCACTTTATGAGTACAACGAAGAAATTGCCTAACATGGGCCGGCCCTGTGGCTTAGCGGTTAAGTGCGTGCGTTCCGCTGCTGGCGGCCCGGGTTCGGATCCCGGGTGCACACCAACGCACCACTTCTCCGGCCATGCTGAGGCCGCGTCCCACATGCAGCAACTAGAAGGATGTGCAGCTATGACATACAACTATCTACTGGGGCTTTGGGGGGAAAAAAAAAGAAATTGCCTAACAATGCATTTCTCAGAATATATTCCTGTCATTAAGTGACACATGACTGTATATACACACAAAGAAAAAGAATGAGAAAGCAAATGTGGTAAAATGTTAATAATTGGGTATTCTGAACAAAGAAGGGAAAATGAAAAGTCCTTTGTACTATTTTAGCAAATTTTTACTTTTAATTCATTTTAAACGTATAAAAGTTACCCAAAAAACCTCAGTCACATAGTTCAGAAAAATGAAATATACTCATTATCCAGTTAAGTAGTTCTCATTAGGAAAAAATGAGCATGTACCTCCAATACCTAAAAACTTATTTATAAATGTACTTACTAAAATGCTAATACATTACATATATATAACATAAATCACACATTAAAAAGTAGGTATTCTAAAAGGATAAGCTAAAAAATAAGTCCAAATAGAAGGAACAATCTTGCTCTACAACTGTGAATTCAACCAGTACCCAATAACTCCCAAAACTCTTTCTCTAATTCAACCTCTTCTCTAGAACTCCAGGTCTCACATCCTACTACTTATGGGATTTCTAAAATTGAGGTGCCTATAGGAGAGCAAACCTCAACACAGTTAGACTAAACTGAGTACTTTTCTCCAGAAACCTGCTTTTACTCTGGCTTTCCCCTTAGTGCTAAAGGTATCTGATTGCTCAGTACAGTCATCCTAGTCAATTCGTTCTTATTCCAGCCCCACAACACCCCCCACCCCACCTCGCATGCAAAATCACAAAGTTCTACTCCCTTAAACTCTTTCAATTCCTTTCTGTCCTCTTTGAATCCACTGCTTCCTCCATGGGCCATCATCACAGTTCACTTGGATTATGAGCAGCTTCTTCATGGAGAGCATGATTTCAAGGCCTCCAATCTCAACAGCTTCCTATGCATTCTTCACATTGAAGCCTGCGGGACTATTCTAAAACCCAAAATTGACTAAGCCACCTTCCACTCTCTCCCTTGTTATGGTTCCCCATCACTTTCAAGATAATAGCCACACTTCTAGCATGGTAAACTTGTCCTTTTATGACTGATTCTGGCCTATCCCTCTGTCTATTGTCCTCAGTTCTAACCTCGTTGAACTATCTGCAACTACCTTAAAGTACCAAATTTTCTCAGGCCTTTATGCTTTTACATGTTGCTATCACTGCCTGAAAATCCCATCCTCCAGCATTTCCTTGCAGAACTCACACTCAACTTTCAGGACTCAGTGCAAATGATCTTCCTCCTGGAAAACATTTCCTGAGATCAGGAAAGCAGAAGGCTCTATTCATACAGCTCACTAGAGGGTGAGCCCCCTGAGGACAAACAATACACTGTATTACTCTGAATTCTCAGAACTTGATACATAATCAAATGCTTAATATTTGCTGAGCTCAACTCAGTTGGGAAAAAATACACCTTTTAATAAATGTTGCTGGGATAACCAGAGAATCATATGGAAAAAGATAAAACTGGATCCACTGCTCAGACTGAATACCAAGATAAATTCTAAATGGATGGGAGAGTTAAATGTGAAAAATAAAACCATACAAATACTAGAACATGACTGAATTCCGTTATTACTTACAAGTGGAGAGAGCTTCCTAACATGAGTCAAAAAAAATCAATATATTTGACTAAATAAAAATAAACTTCCGGATGGCAAAATACCATAAGCAAAGTAAACACTTTTTAGATTTAAAAAAGGTCTACTGATAATAAATTCAGCGGAGGCAGCAAACAGCAGACTGGAAACTGCAAAAATCCAAATTGGAGAATTGGAAGACAAAACTTACGAGGAAAGATGAGAGGTTGTTCCTGAGAATTTCCTATTTGTACAGAATTAAAAAACTTTTTGTATAAAGGAGTAGAGGATAGCAGAGAAAACAAATAGACTGAATGTTTCCTGAGCTAAATAAACATAATTGAGTCTTCAGATCATGACTTATCACAACTAGACATATTTCTGAATTTCAAAGATCAAGAAAAAGTTTCAAAGATCAGTATAAAAAAGGAGGAAATCAACAGGTGGTATCAGATTTTTCTCTACAAAATCAAATGTTAAAGAAAGAACAAAACCCACATATTTTAAAAGGAAATAAAGCATAACCCAGTATTTCTATACCAAGCCAAACTATCAGTCAAAATATCAACTGCAAAAACAGAATTATCTTCCCACACAAGCTCAAAAGAAAACCACCTACAAAATATAAAAATTCCATGAAACAGCATTCTAACCACCAGAACTGAATCAGAAGAATGGAGAAGACTCAGTACAGTAGAGACTATAAGGAAACTCAATAGAGTAAAATGTTAACAATTAACTCTACGTAGTAATTGTTGTGAGGTTTAATGCACATGTTAAATGACTCCTGAAAGAGAAGATTCCCACAGTTAAAAGACAATAATATTCTGCAGCTAAAATTCTGTTGACGTTCCTCCTTTTTTTTTTTTTTTTTTTCCTATAGGATAGCAGCAGCAAAAGAAAGAGTACAAAGATTGAAGATGCCCAAGTGTTGCAAGCTGATATACTTACAGGGAGTTTGGTGAAGGCCGGGTTGGTGACGTGCTTCCCAAAGGCATCTTCCTGGAACTGGAGAAGCTGCACCACCAGCCCTGCCAGCGTTTTATTGGTAGGAGCATCTGCATGAACATACTGCAAGATAAAGACAGGGATTCAGAAACTGGGACAATCATGCAGGAGAGAACCTTCCCTTACTTCCTAGCACCTACTAAGCACTGGCACAGTGGTAGATTTATAAATGTCTGAGACGCTCTCTGCTGTAAAGGAGCTTACAAAAACAAATACGGGGCGGTGGGGAGGGATAGATAATATGTCTCTTTAGTTTACAGATCTTCAGAATGAGAGATACCATGCCCAAAAAATCAAACCTAAGTCATCTCATCTGCACCTGGACCTAAATTAGATGGTGAGATCCTGGACTTCAAACTTGAGCCTGATGCTATAATGGGATGAGACCTACCGGCCAGTGTATTTTCTGATGCTATAATGGGATGAGACCTACCGGCCAGTGTATTTTTTATGTGGGATGAACACAAATAATTTGCGACCAGAGAGCAGACTGTATTGTTTTTAAAACACGTACACAAATTCTCTGACATTCCTCTCATCAAGAGGTAGGGTCTATGCCTTCTTCTATTGAATCAGGACCATCCTCAGTGACTCACTTATAACTCACTTATAAGCACAGAAGTGATGCTGTGTGACTTCTGATGATAAGTCAAAAAAGGTCATGTAGCTTCCATGTAGTTCTTTTGGGACACTTGCCTTTGGAGCCCTGAACTACAGTGAAGAAGTCCAACCACCCTGACAACGCCATACTTTGAGGAAGCCCAGGCTACATGGAGAGGCTACATGCAGACAATATAGCTGCCAGCCCCAGGTGACATCCCAGAAGACTGACAGTACAACCACCAGACACATGAGCAAAGATGGTTCTGGATGATTCTGGGCCCCAGCTGGTAAGTCACCCCAATCATCATATCTCCCCAGTCAAGTCCCCAGGTATCACGGAGCAGAAACAGTTGTCCCCAGTGTGCCCTGTCAAATTCCTGACACACAGAAACTGTAAGCATAATAAAACAGTTGTTTTACGCCATTAAGTTTTGAACATAATAAAATACTTGTTTTTATGCATGAAAAAAACCACGGGTACACTTAAAAATGGTTAAAATAGTAAATTTTACATTATTGTTTTTACCACAATAAAATTTTTTTTAAAAACAATATGTGGGGCCGGCCCTGTGGCTTAGCGGTTAAGTGCGCGCGCTCCGGTGCTGGCAGCCCCGGTTCGGATCCCGGGCGCGCACCGACGCACCGCTTCTCCGGCCATGCTGAGGCTGCGTCCCACGTACAGCAACTAGAAGGATGTGCAGCTATGACATACAACTATCTACTGGGGGCTTTGGGGTGAAAATAAATAAATAAAAACAATATGTGAAAAGTTATCCACGCTGATGTGGATAATGTCAAAAGGGCAAATCAGTGGCAGATAGCAAGCTAGCTTCACAGAAAGGAAAGATAATTAGTACCATGATGGGGGGAAAGCATAAATTAGTAAGTTAAATTAAACGTAGAAGTTTAATTTGATATTAAATGTGCAATATCACTTTGAGAAGCCAGAACATTCAATAAATTTTTTAAACCTCCAATTTTGAGCAGGAAAAACATTTATACAGTACTTCCTTCAGTTTCACTAACGATAGCAAATAACTAAATTTTTCCTCCTGGAGCAAACCTCTTTCCCAGGACCATCCAACATTTCAAGATTAATGAATGTTTCTATTACAATAAACAATTTTTAAGTGATTTATATATGGCAAAATAATATCAGCTGCACAGTCTACCATTACTATACATTAACTTGAATGGCGCTCAATTCGTACTACTGCCAAAGATAGAGCATAATATAAAGTGACAATTCTTTTTAAAGCTTAGTATCCTCTCAAATTTTTATTTGTTCAGGTGCATTAGCTTTCCACTCTAAATGAAACAGCCAGCATATGCAGTTAACTTTGCTGAAGACTGGTATTTTGTTGGAATGCTTTATTTTACATGAAATCTTCTAGACCAAAGGTTGGTAAAATCCAGCCAGCTGCCTGTTTCTGTGTGGCCCACAAGCTAAGAATGGTATCTGCACTTTTAAATGACTGGCAAAACATTTAAAAGGGTAATAATATTTCATGACACATGAATATTACATGAAATTCAAATTTCAGTGTCCATAAATAAAGTTTTATCAAAACACAGCACACTCATTCATGACACATTGTCTATGACTGCTTTGGTGCAACAGCAGAGTTGAGCACTTGCAACTTGGACTGTACCCCCCAGAAAGCCTAAAATATTTACTCTCTTGCCCTTTAGAGAAAAATTTGCTATTCCTATCCCAGACCACTCCTTTTTATCCTTATAGAAAGTTTCCTTTTATATTAAGGGTGTTCTATAAAAACACATTTCTGTAGGGCCACAAAGTGAAACACATATGCCAGATATGAATCAAAAACTGGAAACAAGTTCATACAATTAAGCATATAAAATGTCAATTCTTTAGTCTAAAATAATGGTTCTCAAATTTTAGCCCCACTTCCACAGTTTCTAATTCAATAGGTCAGGCCCAAGAATTTCCATTTCTAACAAGTTCCCATCTCAGGTGACACTACTGGACTTTTGAGGATTTCAAAATACAATTTTGGGGGGACACACTTAGACCTCAGCATCCATTAAATCATCACCACGTTCAAGATAACAATCATACATCATCTCCAAAAGTTCTCTTGTGCCCTTTTGTAATCCATCTCTCCCTCTAACTCCATCCCCAGGTAACCACTTTCTGTCAATATAAATTAATTTGCATTCTCTTGAATTTTAAATAAATGGAATCATACACTAAAAAGAAAAAAAAACACTGGAATTTTAAAAAAAATCTATTTCAAATATCACTATATATCTCACTTAAAGAATGCATTTCAGGGGCTGGCCCGGTGGCGTAGCAGTTAAGTTCAAGCGCTCCATTGCGGCGGCCTGGGGTTCACAAGTTCGGATCCTGGGCGTGGACCTACGTACTGCTCATCAAGCCAGGCTGAGGTGGCATCCCACACAGAACAACTAGTAGGATGTACAACTATGAGATACAACTACCTACTGGGGGTGTGGGGAGAAAAATAGAAAAAAAGGAGGAAGATCAGTGGCCAATCTTTCTCAAAAAAAGAAAACATTTTATTACAATTTAGAAGTTAAAGGGCCGGCCCCGTGGCTCAGCGGTTAAGTGTGCACGCTCCGCTGCTGGCGGCCCGGGTTCGGATCCCGGGTGCGCACCGACACACTGCTTCGCCGGCCATGCTGAGGCCGCGTCCCACATGCAGCAACTAGAAGGATGTGCAGCTATGACATACAACTATCTACTGGGGCATTGGGGGAAAAATAAATAAATAAATAAAATTATTAAAAAAAAAAAAACTACTTACAAGGGCCAGCCCCGTGGCTTAGCGGTTAAGTGCACGCACTCCGCTACTGGCAGCCTGGGTTCAGATTCCAGGCACACATCGAGGCACTGCTTGTCCGGCCATGCTGAGGCGGCGTCCCACATACAGCAACTAGAAGGATGTGCAACTATGACATACAACTATCTACTGAGACTTTGGGGAGAAAAAGGGGAAAAAAAAAAAAGGAGGAGGAGGATTGGCAATAGATGTTAGCTGAGGGCCGGTCTTTCTTCCTCAGCAAAAAGAGGAGGATTGGCATGGATGTTAGCTCAGGGCTGATCTTCCTCACCAAAAAAAAAAAAAAAAAAAAGAATGAAGCAGGCTGACCATGGGATGGATATATGGCAAAAGTATGACTACCACCTCAAATGCGTATAATCCCATCTTTCAGGACTACCTCATTTGATTCAAACAATAGTCCTATGGAGTCACGGTCTTAACTTACAAATGAAAATTTCAAACACAGAAATCAAGTCATCTGCTCAAGGACACCATCAATTAGCAGCCAAGAGTACTACTTACATCTTCCAATCAAATCTAACTGCTCATTCCACTACCCCATACTGATATAATGCAGTTCATTTCAACTGCTTCCAAAAATATCACCTAAAACATAAGTTCTTAACTGCTTTCAAAATATTGAATCCTGATTAAGAAAAAAAATTTTAACGACTATATAGACTATTTCAGTCATAAACAGTTTTTTTTGCCCAACATTTTATCTTTAGATCAAAAAGTTCAATACCATGTTTTACTTAAGACAACAAAAATTTTTTAGTCTCAAAGTATTTTGATTAAGAAAGTTAGGAAGAGGGCCAGCCCTGTAGCTTAGCAGTTAAGTGCACGCACTCCGCTGCTGGCGGCCCGGTTTGGATCCCAGGCGCACACCCACGCACTGCTTCTCCGGCCATGCTGAGGCCGCGTCCCACATACAACAACTAGAAGAATGTGCAACCATGACATACAACTATCTACTGGGGCTTTGGGGCAAAAAAGGAGGAGGACTGGCAATAGCTGTTAGCTCACAGCAAGTGTTCCTCAGCAAAAAGAGGAGGATTAGCATGGATGTTAGCTCAGGGCTGATCTTCCTCACAACAAAAAAAAGTTAGGAAGAGACGTTTAAAAAGTTTTATCAATAAATCTGCTTTATATTACCTGGGATTAATAAAGTATCAACAGTTTAATTTGTCCCTAAACAATTCTATTTCAATTCAGGAAATGTCCCATAAAAAAAATTAACTATGGGGCCAGCCCGGTGGCACAGTGGTTAAGTGCGCTCGCTCTGCTACAGCGGCCCAGGGTTCACAGGTTCGATCCCAGGCGCGCACGGACGCACCGCTTGTCAAAACATGCTGTGGCGTCGTCCCATATAAAGTAGAGGAAGATGGGTATGTATGTTAGCCCAGGGCCAATCTTCCTCAGCAAAAAGAAGAGGACTGGCATTGGATGTTAGCTCAAGGCTGATCTTCCTCACAAAAAAGCAAAAAAAAATTAACTATTTAACTGTCTTTAACTGTTAAATAATTTATGTAAAGGACATTGAAGTGCCTCCCTTATGAAATCTAGTCTATTTTAGTGATCATTCTTAAATCTAAATCATCCTGAAATCTTAAATCTTATTTCAGGAATAAACCAAACTTCAATTTACCTGGAAGAAATTTACCTGGGAACCTAAATGGCTTACAGATATACTTCACCTCCAAGGTATCTGAGCTGAATCAATTTGAGATCAGTAAGGTTTTATCATCTAAAAACCACTCAGAAACTATGGACAGAAATATGGCTCTCATCTTTATCAGAGTTAGGGTGAAAGATATGTACGCAACAATACAAAGAAGGCAGCTTAGGTAGGATATGAACAAGCTTCTGCACTGCTTCCAGACTTAAAATGCAACCTCAGGCAAAGAGTTAACCTCCCTGTGCTTCAGCTTCCCCTCACCTACAGTGGTCACCTCCTCTGAACTCCTTTGGCCTAGCTGAAGCTCATCCCAGTCAAAAAGTATTCACTCTCCCTTCTGTGTTGCTAAGTCAAATTTATCAACAAAGCCTAAATGAACAGGTTCCTAGACTAATTAATCTGTTCACTCATTGAGCAAATATTTGCTGAGCACCTACTAAGAGCATTTAGAAAACAATACAAAGAAGTTCTCTTTTAATCTGAGATGACCTGGATTTTACAAGTAAGTGTCTATATCTATCTTTTCCACCACATTGTGACTTCCTTAAAGAGAGAGATTATGTGTAGCAATAAAAAAAAAAAATTGGGGTTTGGAGCTAGACAGACCTTCATCTAACCCCGTATCTACCACTCCTAACTGTAATCTTAGAGAAGTTACTTAAATCTGGAGCCTCAGGTTCCTCTCACGTGTAAAATGAAGTAAATAACATCTATTCAGGAAATAATATCAATACCAAATACCAAATTGATATCAAACAATATCAATATAATATTATTCAGGACTGTGGTGAGGATTTGAATTATGCTTTAAGTGCCCAGATATGGGAGATGTTCAGTTGCTCATGAAATGTATGGACAAACCCATCAAAAAAAATGCGACTGCCAACGTCATGTTTCTTTCATATGGTCGCTGAGATGTATGATTCTGAAAATGAAGTATTAGATGCAATAGAAAAGTTTAGTTAAAACCCATCAATCTCGGGCCGGCCCCGTGGCTTAGCGGTTAAGTGCGTGCGCTCCGATGCAGGTGGCCCGGGTTCGGATCCCGGGTGCACACAGACACACTGCTTCTCCAGCCACGCTGAGGCCGCGTCCCACATACAGCAACTAGAAGAATGTGCAACTATGACATACAACTATCTACTGGGGCTTTGGAGGAAAAATAAATAAATAAATAAAATTTAAAACCCATCAATCTGTACACCAAGTAGAGATATACTGTGTACAAAAGAAGCAAAGAAACTTCTGGTTAATACTTTCACCACTCCAACACCACTCTCAGAGGCTGACAGGATTCTAGCTGCCAGACTTAAGGGATATACAATTCTGAATTTGAGTAGGCCCAAGAAATATACTCTGGCTTTATGAAACCCTGAGAAGTCAAACCTAACTTTGTCTTTAAGGCCTTAGCGACACTAAGCCAAGATTAGCCTACTGGCTTCAACACTCTGGAACATATCCCTCAGTCAGCCTCACAGCCACTTCTTCACCCACCCAAACAAATCTCGGAAGGCTTATCCAAGCCTAAAGCTGACCTCTTAAAAAACTGGGCCCAAAGAGATGCACACGGAGTTTGGAGAGATAGAAATGACTATTATTTCCTTTTTCTTTTCCATTCCTTGATATCCAAAGGAATATTACTCCTGAGTATTTTTCTTTGTTAAAGCTATATTGATAAAGTAATACAATATTACATGTCAATTATATCTCAATAAAAGCAGGGGAAAAAAATCCAGACTGGGGGAATAAAAAAACTACATTAAAGTACATTGAATTTAAGACCCAAAGCATTGGCTGAAAGGCACTTGACAAAAAATAATTAATACTTTTAGAATATAAATATATTCAAGTCCCTTAGCCACTTCCAGAAGCTCTACTGCCTACACAAAAAAGTGACCAATATATCACTGTACAAGGAAGAGCAATATTCCTGTCTACTTACATGTAGAGGAGAAAAGTCTACAGTCCCAAATGTGACTCCAAAATTTCAGGGGGAAAAAAGTCAAAGCATCTAAAAATACATCGTAAGTAAAAATATATGTTGTCTCTCACTTCCTAAAACTTCAGGTAAGAATAGTCATTTCTTAAAGTGTAATGTCAAAGGAACCTAAGATTCCTGTCCTTGTCTACTTCCAAAAGTTGGCAGGCTTCACTGAACTGCAGACCCCAAATGAACAGGTTCCTAGAGTACATTACCTTTTCATTCATTCAACAAATATTTACAAAGCAACTACTAAGGGCGAGGCAATGAGTACCAACCATGTTCCAAGACACATTGTAGTGAACAGGCCTGACAAGGTCCCTGTCCCAGTGCCACCGTCTTCAATGGGGGAAGCACAGAACTGAAAAGGGTGTTCCAGAAATTTGGGGGCAGAGGGAAGTATTTTCGGCTGTCTGCTTCATTACACCTTCTAAGGGAGTCATTCCTAAATATTTACATGAAGAGGAAGTTAAGAAACATTTGTTATAAACAAGAGGTTAAGTCACAACTTTCAATACCACTGACTCAGCAGAACTTACATTCCAAAGGTAGGAGAAACAGATAAAGCAAAAATAATCTCAAAAAGTGGTACAAAGAAAATAAAGGTGATATGAAGTGGGGTGATCTACTATAAATGGGGTTCTCAGGGAAGGCCTGAGAAACACATCAGGTACAAGTGAACACTAACTCTTCTACTATCACCAATCATAACCAAAAGTACTATGAAGTAAAAACCGTCGCTTTATAATATTAGCTCTCATCAATACTATAATTCATTATATTAACTTGCTGTTATTAACTTCCAAGTACAATCGTTCACAGTCCTTTAGCAAATCAATAACAGGTAGTAAAATCTTAGCTTACCTGACTTCGAAGACTAGTCTCTAAACAAACTTGAAGCTGCTTTTACAGCTCCGGCTCAGACAGTTTTTAATAATCACTGTTCACACACCTAATGCAGCTAACAAAAGAGAAAGATTCCGAGCCTCCGGGTTGCTGAGGTCGACCTGTTCCTACATACTGGGGTGAGCAGGGGCTTTCGCCCGGGGTGCGTGGGCTCCAAGGAGACGAGCCGCGGGAGCTCCGGGGAGCCCCGGGCCGCGGGCGCCCAAAGCGGACGGCGGGGGCGTGGCGGGCCCCGCGCCGGCCTTTGTTGTCCCTCGTGGCGCGCGGGGGGAAGGGCGGCCGGAGGCCCGCGAGGCCAGTAGCCGCCCCCGGGCCCCGTCGCGTGGCCTCCCGGCTCCCACGGGCGCGCGAACCCACCTTCTTGTAGTGCTTGCCCAGCCAGACCCGCACCGCATCCAGCTGGGACACCGTCTCCGGGCTCTCCCAAAACTTGCTGGCCGGGCCCCCGTCCTTCCGCCGATAGACGGCCAGGCCTGCGGCCGCCGCCGCTGCGCCTCCCGCACCCGCAGCGCCTGCCGCCGCCCCCAGCCCGCCGCCGCCCACCGCCGCGGCCATTCTCGCCGTCCGCCGTCCCCACCACCCAGCCCACCCCGGCCCTCGCCGCGTTCCCCGTTCGCACCCGCGCGCGCGCGCAGCTGCCACCGCCGCTTCCCGGCCCCGCCCAGCCAACCCCCTTCCGGCGCGGAGGCCCGACCCCGCCCCCTCTCGGGACCGGCGCCCTAACCGACGAGGGCACGCGCACACGCATGCGCAGTGCTCGCGCCAGGCGGGCCTCGGGGGAGCGCCTCCACCCGCCTCTTCCGCCATCTGCGGCGGCTTGCTCGACCTCTCCGCTGCCGAGCCTCCGCCTCTGCGCGTCTGGCTGTTTCCGGGGTTCCTGCGTCGGATCGTTGGCGGTCAACAACTGCATGGAGGTTCCCTGTCATCGGCTGCCACTGCCGGAGAGAAAAGGGCTGGTGTGAGAAGTTCCAGAGAGAAAGCCCGTTTAGGGTGTCGAGTGGCGGCAGAGGAACCCGCGAGCGGGTGGGAATGTGCGCCTGCCCTCGCTTACCCATACCTTCTACACAAAGTGGCCGTGTCAGCCTTTGTAGTCACTCACCTGGGACTACCACTCGGAGCTTCTTCGGCCTCACAGCCTTTCTGCCCCTCATGGCTCTAGCCGCACCAGCTCATTCCTGCCTCGGAGCCATCGCGCCAGCTGTTCCCGCGACCTGGACAGCTCTTCCCCTCTAATTGTCACTTAGGCGCTTTCAAATTCATAGCTTAAAGGTACTTTAGAAAAGCAAACCCTGACCATACAATCTTGAACAGGTAGTCATACTCACTGGACATTCTCTATGTAGCACTTACCACGACCTAGTATTTTTCTTTTCTTACTTATCGTCCACATAAATTAAATGAGAACTTAGTCTTGACTTGTTCACAGACGTACCCTCAGTGCTGGGAACAGGGCCTGTTATCTAATACATGTTCAATAAATATTTGATGAATGAATGGATGACGTACACAGGCAGAAAGGTTATAAATTATTAACGAAATATGATTGCCAATTATGAAGTTATGAACATAATGCTATATGACCCCAGAACAGCACGTGACTAATTGCTTGTGAGAAAGCCTGGTGAGTTTTTGAGACCAACTTTTAAGAGTGAACAGAATGTGATCAGGGAGGAAAGGACATTTCACACACATGAAAACAAGTGGAACAAAGGGTAATGCGCAAGTGTGAAAGCATGCTTGGTGCAACTCTCCATAAGACCATGGGATGGAAGCAGAGATGTTACTTGGTTGTGGCAATGATTTTGACTTTATCCTGTAAGCATTGAGAAACCATCTTGAACAGAGAGAATGACATGATCAGATTTATAGATTACGAAGATAATTGCAGCAGTGTGAATGATAGGAGGAAGAAAGAATAGAGAAAAGATGAACTGGTAACAGTCTAGGACAGAAACAATGAGAATGTAAGTAAGATATGGATCTTGCCCTCTAAGAGCTCAGACTTCAGAAATAATGATAATAGCGGGTGTCATGGAACACTGTGCCATGCTCTGTGCTGAGTACACCTACATTACTGCAGATAAGAAAATTGAGGCAGAGAGAGGTCAAGTAACTGGCTAGCAAATATATATTAGAGTCAGGTTTTTGAACTCAGGAATTAGATCCTGGAGTACTATTCCCCTCTCTTCCCAAGGACAATGTTTTCTACTAATAGTGTGTGAGTAGAGCAAAGAAACCACACTGGAAGAGTTCAGAAAGCTATTTCATTTTCTGGAGCCATTAGATCCTCCAGGGTGGTGTTCCAACATTTTTGTTCAAAAAAATTCTAAAATAATTTGGAAAACGATATACTTTCTTCTTTTAGAAAAACATCTAAAATTTTTCATCAAAAATTAAATAGTTGAAGGGCCCGGCCCGGTGGCATATCGGTTAAGTGTGCACACTAGGCTGCGGCGGCCAGGGTTCGGATCCACGGCTCTCACTGACGCACCGCTCGTCAAGCCGTGCTGTGGCTGCGTCCCATATAAACTGGAGGAAGATGGGCACGGATGTTAGCCTAGGGCCAGTCTTCCTTAGCAAAAAGAGGAGGATTGGCAACAGATGTTAGCTCAGGGCTGATCTTCCTCACAAAGAAAAAAAATACTTGAAGAGCATATTAATAAAGACGGACTTTTGTTTTTTGGCAGGGAAAGATCCACCCTGAGCGAAGATCTGTTGCCAATCTTCCTCTTTTTTTTCCCCTCCCCAATGCCCCAGTGCATGGTTGTATAACCTAGTTGTAAGTCCTTCTAGTTCTTTTATGTGAGCTGCCACCACAGCATGGCAACTGATAGACAGGTGGTGTGGTTCCGCAACCGGGAACCAAACCTGAGTGGACAAAGTGGTGAGAGTGGCAAACGTGAACCACTAGGCTATCAGGGCTGGCTCAAGATGGACATTTTTAAATGAAATGGTTCCATCACTTTTTTAAGTTTTTATTTTGAAATAATCTCAAACTTACAAAAAAGTTGCAACTACAGTAAAAAGAACTTTTTCTTTTCCTGAACCATATGTGAGTATATTGCTGACAATCATGTCCATCGCTCTCAAAAATGTTAGTATTTCCTACAGACAGGTATAACCTCTTACATAATCATAACAAAACCATCAACACCAGGAAATTAACTAATACTATCCTCAGATCCCTTTCGAGTTTTCTTCTTGCCCCTATAAGGTCCCCTTATACCAAAGTTTGTTCAGAATCAGGCATTGCATTAGATCAAGTTTCAAGTCTCCTTCAATCTGGAACAGTTCCTCAGTCTTTAACTTGCACCCCATTGACAACTTTGAAGAATACAAGCCAGTTATTTTGTAGAATGTCCCTCAGCTTGAGTTTGGCTGATGTTGTTTATGCTGTGTTCTTTTCATTGCATACAATCAAATGGTGCATGATTTCATTTCTTCCATTACTTAGATGACTTGATGAAGAGAGTATCTGCCAGGTTTCTCTACTATGAAATTATTCTTTTTGCCTTTGTGATTAATTACTATTTTTCTGGGGAGGTATTTTGAAAGTATGTAAATATCCCATTCCTCTTCAAACTTCCCATTTATTTTTATCAGACCATTTAACATTTTTATCAAATGGTTCAAAACTTGACTGAATGCATATTTGTAACTTCTCTAACAAGGAGAAATCTGGCTGCCATTATCCTTACTATATTTACTTATTTTATCAGTTCACCTATATGTAACCAATCTCCATGCTGGACTACCCTCCCATAGAGGTACCCTCCACTCTTCTTGGCTCCTACAATCCCATGCTAAGCTGTCCTAATATGCTTATATCTACCTTGTTCACTCCACCTAATGACTTTAGGACTGAATTGTTTGGGAAGAGATGGTAGGGGAATAGGAAAAGCAAGAAGACATCACTCTTAAACCTAATGAAGTCTAGGGGCCGGACCCGTGGCGTAGCGATTAAGTGCGCGCGCTCTGCTGCTGGCGGCCCAGGTTCGGATCCCGGGTGCACACCGACACACTGCTTGTCAGGCCATGCTGTGGCGGCATCCCACATAAAGTGGAGGAAGATCGGCATGGATGTTAGCTCAGGGCCAGCCTTCCTCAGCAAAAAAAGAGGAGGATTGGCATGGATGTTAGCTCAGGGCTGATCTTCCTCACACACACACAAAAAAACCTAATGAAGTCTAAATATGTAATAATTTGGTGGTCATAGTAGAATACAGAGAGTTCTCTCTTTGCACAGGAGTGCAATACCATAAAAATGACTGTGCAAGGGGCTGGCCCAGTGGCATAGTGGTTAAGTTTGCATGCTCCACTTCAGTGGCCCGGGGTTCACAGGTTCAGATCCCAGGCGCAGACCTATGCACCACTTACCAAGCCATGCTGCAGCAGCATCCCACATATAAAGTAGAGGAAGATGGGCACGGATGTTAGCCCAGGGCCAATCTTCCTCAGCAAAAAGAGGAGGATTGGCAACAGATGTTAGCTCAGGGCTAATCTTTCTTACCAAAAAAAAAAAAAAAAAAAAGACTGTGCAAGCAGAAACTGTGCAAAGCAAAGCTAATAATCAATGGGGAAAATTACAATTATTCCATGGCCTTTAAATTCATTTATCAAAACATTAAGAACCCTATAAGTTATAAATGTATAAGGAAATGGATATAGAAAATTAAATTTATTCAGTACACTGTAATTTAAAACATTAGAAACATTAAGAATTAAAGTTTTATTTTTTGGTGAAAAACAACCAACAGTAGTTTGAACTTCTCATGATATAACATAATATAAGCAAGCATTTTTTTTTCTATGTTTTATCAAATTCTCATACCCCCTTACTAAGTTTGGATCAGCTTCCAACATTTTGTACTTTGCACTTTTAATGTGAAGCTTTTTGCAGGTGTCACCTCCTCTGAGACAGGTTCTTTTTCTTTACAGTCACTTTCTTCATTTATGTGGATAAGTTTGGCTTCACTAAGTTCTTCTGGCTGTATATATCTGAAGTCTCTCAAAGAGCATCAGTGTCAACATTCCCATGGTCAGCTGTTTCATCGATAATGCTATTCACATTTGATTTGAATTTCACTTCATATCAATATAAAAACCACATCATCTCAATAGATGCAGAAAAAACATTTGAAAAAATCCAACACCCTTTCATAATAAAAACACTCAACAAATGTGAAATAGAAGGAAACTTCCTCAACCTGATAAAGGGCATCAGTGAAAATTAACCATAGCTAACATCATACTTAATGGTGAAAGACTGAATGCTTTTCTCCTAACATCAGGAACAAAAATATCTGCTCTCACCACTTTTATTCAGCATTGTACTGGAGGTTCTAGCTGGGGCATTTAAACAAAAATAAATAAATAAAATAATTTTTTTTATTATTAAAATAAAATTAATTAAATAAAAGGCACTCAGATTAGAAAGTAAGAAGTAAAGCTATCTCTATTTGTAGATGACATGACCTTTATATAGAAAATCCTAAGCAATCCACTAAAAAACCATTAAAACTAACAAATGAGTTCAGCAAGGTTAGAAGATACATGATCAGCATACAAAAATCAACTGTATTTCTATACACTTGGAATAAACAATCTGAAAATGAAATTAAGAAAATATTTACATTTACAATAGCATAAAAAATAATAAAATATTAGGAATAAATTTAACAAAGAAGTGTAACACTTATACTCTGAAAAATACAATATATTGTTGAAAGAAATTAGATATAAATAAATGGAAAAACATCATGTTTATGGATCAGAAGACAACATTTTTAAGATAGCAAAACTCCCCAAAGTGATCTACAGATTCAACATAATTGCTATCAGAATCCCAACTGACTTATTTGTGGAAATTGATAAGCAGATTCTAAAATGTATATGGAATTGCAAAAAACCCAGAATAAACAAAACAATCCCGAAAAGTCAGAACAAAGTGGAAGAAATCACACTTCCTGATTTCAAAACTTACTACAAAGCAATGGTAATCAAGACAGTTGTGGTACTGACACAAGGATAGACAAATAGGTCAGTGGACTAAAATTGAGAGTCCAGAAATAAACTCATATGTCTGTGGTCAACTAATTTTTGACAAGGCTGCCAAGATCATTCAATGAGGAAAAAATAGTCTTTTCAATAAATGGTGCAGAAAAAATTGGATAGCTACATGCAAAGGAATGAAGTTGGACCCTTACACCATATACAAAAGTTAACTCACAATGGATCCAATACCTAAATGTAAGAGCTAAAACTACAAAATTCTTAGAAGAAAACATGAGGGCAAACCTTCATGACCTTGATTTGGCAAGGAATTCTTATTTATTTATTTTTTTTGTGAGGAGATCAGCCCTGTGCTAACATCTGCCAATCCTCTTCTTTTTTCTTTTTTCTGAGAAAGACTGGCCCTGGGCTAACATCCGTGACCACCTTCCTCCACTTTATATGGGATGCCGCCACAGCATGGCTTGCCAAGCAGTGCATCGGTGCGTGCCCGGGATCCGAACTGGCGAACCCCGGGCCACCACAGCAGAGTGCACGCACTTAACCGCTTGCGCCACCGGGCCGGCCCCAAGCAAGGAATTCTTAGAAAAAAGAATGAACAACAAAAGAAAACATAAATTGGACTTCATTAAAATTAAAAACTTTTGTGCTTCAAAGGACACCAACAAGAAAATAAAAGACAACTCACAGAATGAGAGAAAATACCTGTAAATCATATATCTGATAAGAGACTTGTATCCAAAATATAGAAAGAACTCTTACGACTCAATAATTAAAATACCAATAACCTAATTAACCAATTAACTAATAACCAAATGGAATAAACTTGGTACATGCAACATTATGGATGAATCTCACAAACACTATACTGAGTGAAATAAGTCTTACCCAAAAGGGTATATACAATATGATTCAATATATATGAAATTATAGAACAGGCTCAACTATAAAGTATGATTGCCTCTGGGGAAGTGGAGGGGAAGGGGCATGAGGGAATTTTCTGGAGTGATAGTAATGAGCTGTAGTTTGAAACAGATTTGCATTACACAGATGTATGCATACCAATTATGGAATGGTACACAAGATTTTTGCATTTCACTATAAATTTTCCCTCAAAAGAAAAATACTCTAAACAATATTGAACCCTTTTTAAATATACACATGCTGAAGTGTTTAGAGGTGAAATATACCTTTCACCCAGCTCTCCAAATTATATGCTAAATTCACAAAATTATTTTTATTGATCTATAGGTGAAAAGTTGATTAGGTTTCTTCATTTTTGAGGAAAAGAACTGGAAACTGCATGATTGTTTATCAGTCATTACAGTCATTAGCTTTCTCAGTTTCTGGGAAGAATACCAAAAAGGCTTTTCTAAAATGTATCAAAGACTAGGGTTTAGCAAATATTTTCCATAAAGAGTCAGATAGCAAAAGTTTTAGGCTTGCAGGCCATACATTCTCTGTCACAACAACCCAGACTTGCCTTTGTAGCACAAAAGCAGCTATAGACAATACATAAATGAATGAGCATGGCTGTGTTCCAATAAAGTTTTATTTCCAAAAATGGGTGGTGCACAGAGTTTTTGTTTGGGATGATTAAAAAGTCCAGGAAATGAATGGTGGTGATGGTTGCACATTTTGAATGTTCTTAATGCCACCGAATTGCTTAAAAATGGTTAAAATGGTAAATATTGTTATATATATTTTATCACCAAAAAAAAGAACCAAGCAGGTGCCAGGCTAGATGGGGCCTCTGGGCTATACTTTGTTGGCTCCTGACAAAGACTATTATATCTGTTACCTGTGATTTAAATCATGTTGTTTAACTCAGTTCACTCAGATCTGCTTTACAAAATCACAATATTATTATTTTCATTAAACTGTTACCATACAATATTTTTGGTAAAATACTTTTATCACAAAGTTTAGATAAATTTTCATCTAGACTTTAGAGCCACACATTTAGCTCATTTGATTTATGGAAAATGTATGCCATATAACCTAATTTACAAAGCCAGTCCTTCCTATCAAATCAATCAGCAAAACTTTTATTATCATCAGAAAAAGTCTGACTTCATTTTTCAATTTAAATAAATTATGTCAAAGAATAATATAAAAGCTCCGAGGAATAGATTATGTAACATATTCCATAAGATGATTATTAAAATCATTTTAAAAGATTGAAATGATTTAGATCTAAAACAATGTATCCATTTTTATAAATTAGAAAAACAAGATAATATACTGACTGAATCAGTAATCAGAAACCTCCCAACAAAGAAAAGCCCTGAACCTGATGACTTCAATGGGGAATTCTACTAAACATTTAAAAAAGAACTAATATCAACTCTTCTCAAACTTTTCCAAAAAAATGAAGAGGAAGGAACACTTTCAAACTCATTCTATGAGTCCAGCATTACCTTGATACTAAAATCAAACAAAGACACTATAAGAAAAGAAAACTACAGACCAATATTGCTTATGAACATTGATGTAAAAATCCTCAACAAAATACTAGCAAACCAAATTCAGCAGCATGTTAAAAGGATTAAACACCATAACAAAGTGGGATTTATTCCTGGAATTCAAGGATGGTTTAACATACAAAATCAATCAACATAGTACACAACGTTAACAGAATAAAGGGAAAACATACATGATCATCTCAATTGATGCAGAAAAAGCATTTGACAAAATCGAACACCTTTCTATGATAAAAACACCTAGCAAATTAGGAATAAAAGAAAACTATCTCAGCATAATAAAAGTCATATAAGAAAAACCCACAGTGAACATCATATTCAATGGTGAATGACTGAAAGCTTTTCCTTTAAGATCAAGAACAAGGCAGGGGCCAGCCCCATGGCGTAGTGGTTAAGTCGGGTGTGCCCCACTTTGGCAGCCTGGGTTCACGGGTTCAGATCCTGGGTGCGAACTTACACCACTCATCAGCGATGCTGTGGTGGCAACCCACATACAAAATAGAGGAAGACTGGCACAGATGTTAGCACAGAGCAAATCTTCTTCACCAAAAAAAAAAAACCCAAAAAAAGAACAAGGCAAGGATGCCTGCTTTCACCATTTCTATTCAACATAGTACTGGAAGTTCTAGCCAGAGCAATTAGGCAAGAAAAGGAAATAAAAAGCATCCAAGTTGGAAAAGAAGAAGTAAATTATCTCTGTTTGCAGATGATATGATCTTATACGTAGAAAGCCCTAAAGATCCCACACCAAAACTGGTATAACTAACAAATAAATTCAGCAAAGTAGCAGGATTTAAAGTCAATACACAAAAATCAGTTGCATTTCTATATTCTAACAATGAACAATCTTAAAAGGGAATTACAAAAACAATTTCATTTACAATAGCATCGAAAAGAATAAAATACTTAGAAATTAACTTAACCAAGAAGGTAAAAGGATTGTACGATGAAAACTACAAAACACTGCTGAAAGAAATCAAAGAAGACATAAATAAATGGAAACACATCCCTCGTTCATGGATTGGAAGACTTAATGTTAAAATGTCAATATTACCCAAAGCAATCTACAGATTCAATGCAATTTCTATCAAAAGCCCAATGATGTTTTTTGCAGAAATAGAAAAAGCCATCTTAAACTTCATGCAGAATTTCAAGAAACCTCGAATAACCAAAACACGGTTGAAAAAGAAGAACAAAGCTGGAGAATTCACACTTATTGACTTCAAAACTAATCAAAACAGTGTGGTACTGGCATACAGAGAGATATGTGGACCAATGGAAAGAACAGAGAGCCCAGAAATAAACTCTTGCCTACATGGTCAAATGATTTTTGACAAGGGTGCCAAGGCTATTCGATGGAGAAAGGACAGTCTTTTCAACAAATGTTGCTGGTTAAACTACATAACTACATGCAAAAGAATGAAGTTGGATCCTGACCTCACACTATATACAAAAATTAACTCACAATGGGTCAAAGACCTCAATGTAAGAGATAAAAGTATAAAATTATTAGAAGAAAACATAGGGCAAAAGCTTCATGACATTGGATTTGACAACAATTTGTTGAATATGACACCAAAGGCAATGTTTTCTTGGATATGACATGAAAGGCAGAGGCAACAAAAGAAAAAATAGACAAATTGGACTTCACAAAAATTTAAAATTTTTTTTGCATCCAAAGAATATCAACAGAGTAAAAAGGCAACCCAAAGAATGGGAGAAAATATTTTCAAATCATATATTAAGAGATTAATACACAGAATATATAGAGTACTTTTAAAACTCAACAACAAAAACTCCAATTGAAAAATAGGCAAAGGACTTGAATTTCTCCAAAGAAGATATACAAATGGGCAATAAGCACATGAAAAGATGCTCAACATCAGTAATCATTAGAGAAATGCAAATAAAAACTATAATGAGATACTACCCCACCCATTAGGATGGCTACTATCAAAAAAAAAAAAACCCAGAAAATAATGGGTATTGGCAAGGATGTGGAGAAATTGGAACCCTTGTGCACTGTTGGTGAGAATGTAAAATGGTATAGCTGCTATGGAAAACAGTATGGTGACCCCTCAAAAAATTAAGAATAGAATTACTATATGAGCCAGCAATTCCATTTCTGGGTATATACTTAAAAAAGAATTGAAAGCAGGATTTTGAAGAAATATTTGACACTATTTTCATAGTAGCATTATTCACAGTAGCCAAAAGGTGGAAACAACCCAAGCGTCCATCAATGGATGGAGAGATAAATAAATGGATGTAAAATATGATACATACAATGGAATATTATGTAGCTTTAAAAAGGAAGGTGATTTTGACAGATGCTACAACATGGATGAAACTTGAGGATGTTATGCTAAGTGAAAAAAGCCAGTCACAAAAAGACAAATAGTGTATGATTCCACTTATATGATGTACTTAGAGTAGTCAAAATCATAAAGACAGACAGTAGAAGGTGGTTGTCAGGGGCTATGGGGAGGGGAAATGGGGAGTTATTGTTTAATGGCTACAGAGTTTCACTATTACAAGATAAAAAGATGTATTTTTATCTTTTGGATGATGGTAATGGTTGTACAACATTATGAATGTATTTAATACCACTGAACTGTACACTTAAAAATGGTTAAGATGGCTAAGTGAAATAAGTCAGACAGAGACAGGCAAATACCATACGATCTCACTAATAACTGGAATCTAAAAAACAAAAACATCAAGTTTATAGATACAGAGAACAGATCGGTGGTTGCCAGAGACAGGGGTTGGAGAAATGGGTGAAGGAGGTCAAAAGGTACAAACTCCAGTTATAAAATAAATAAGTCATGGGGATGTAATGTACAGCATGGCGACTATAGTTAAAAATACCCTATTGCACATTCGAAAGTTGCTAAGAGAGTAGATCTTAAGAGTTCTCATCACAAGAAAAAAATTTTTTTGTAACTATGTAAGATGACAGATGATAACTAGACTTATTGTGATCATTTCACAATGTATACCAATATTGAATCATTATGTTGTACACCTGAAACTAATATAATGTACAATATAATTGTATCTCAATTAAAAATTAAAAAATTTGGAGGCTGCCCCATGCTGTAGTGGTTAAGTACGGCACGCTCCTTCAGTCACCCGGGTTCACAGGTTCAGATCCCAGACGTGGACCTACACCACTCTTCAGCCATGCTGTGGTGGTGACCCACATACAAAATAAAGGAAGATTGGCACAGATGTTAGCTCAGGGCGAATCTTCCGCAGAAAAAATAAATAAATAAATTAAATAGATAAATAAATAAATAATGTAAAAAATGGTTAAGAAGGTAAAATTTATATTATGTGTATTTTACCACAATAAAGAATTGGGAAAAAAGAGATAACAGACCAACAGGGACTTCAATTATTGAACTTATTAGATATAAATCATAAAACTACTATGCTTATTATTTTCTCTTTTCTCCCCCTAGTTTTTTTTAAGCATTTTTTTAATTTGATGTCATAATAGTTTCTAACATTGTGAGATTCCAGTTGTACATTATTATCTGTCAGTCACCATATAAATGCACCTCTTCACCCCTTGTGCCCACCCCCCAACTCCCTTCCCTTGGTAACCACCAAACTGTTCTCTCCGTCCATGTGTTAAGTTTGTATTGCACATATGAGTGAAGTCATACAGTGTTTGTCTTTCTCTGTCTGGCTTATTTCACTTAACATAATACCCTCCAGGTCCATCCATGTTGTTACAAATGGGAGGAATTTGTCGTTTTTTTATAGCTGAGTAGTATTCCATTCTATATATATACCACATCTTCTTTATCCAATAATCTGTCTATGGACACTTGGATTGCTTCCACTTCTTGGCTATAGTGAATGATGCTGCAATGAACATAGGGGTGCATAAGCCTCTTTGGATTGTTGATTTCAAGTTCTTTGGATAAATACACAGAAGTGGGATAGCTGGATCATAAGTTATTTCTATTTTTAATTTTTTGAGGAATCTCCATACTGTTTTGTATAGACGCCACACCAGTTGGCAGTCCCACCAGCAGTGAACGAGGGTTCCCTTTGCTCCACATCCTCTCCAACATTTGTTATTTTTTTGTCTTGGTCCTTACAGCCATTTTCACGGGTGTAAGGTGATATTTTAGTGTAGTTTTGATTTTCATTTCCCTGATGATTAGTGATGTTGATCATCTTTTCATATGCCTACTGGCCATCTGTATATCTTCTTTAGAAAAATGTCTGTTCATATTCTCTGCTCATTTTTTGGTCGAGTTATTTGGATTTTTGTTGTTCAGTTGTGTGAGTTCTTTATATAGTATGTAGATTAACCCCTTGTTGGATATATGATTTGCAAATATTTTCTCCCAGCTGGTGGGTTGTCTTTTCATTTTGATCCTGGTTTCGTTTGCCTTGCAGAAGCTCTTTAGTCTGATGAAGTCCCACTTGTTTATTTTTTCTTTTGTTTCCCTTATCTGAGTAGACATGGGATTTGAAAAGATCCCTCTGAGAATGACGTCAAAGAGTGTTCTGCCTATATTTTCTTCTAGGAGTTTTTTGTGTGTGTGTGTGAGGAAGATCATCCCTGAGCTAACACCCATGCTAATCCTCCTCTTTTTGCTGAGGAAGACCGGCTCTGAGCTAACATCTATTGCCAATCCTCCTCCTTTTTTTTCCCCCAAAGCCCCAGTAGATAGTTGTATGTCATAGTCGCACATCCTTCTAGTTGCTGTATGTGGGACGTGGCCTCAGCATGGCCGGAGAAGCGGTGCGTCGGTACACACCTGGGATCCGAATCCAGGCCGCCAGTAGTGGAGCGTGCGCACTTAACTGCTAAGCCACGGGGCCAGCCCTCTTCTAGGAGTTTTATAGTTTCAGGTGTTACCTTCCAGTCTTTGATCCATTTTGAGTTAATTTTTATGTATGGCGAAAGATAATGGTCTACTTTCATTCTTTTGCATGTGGCTGTCCAGTTTTCCCAGCACCATTTATTGAAGAGACTTTCCTTTCTCCATTGTATGTTCTTAGCTCCTTTGTCGAAGATTAGCTGTCCATATACGTTTGATTTTATTTCTGGACTTTCCATTCTGTTCCATTGATCTGTATGTCTGTTTTTGTACCAGTACCATGCTGGTTTGATTATTATAGCTTTGTAGTATATTTTGAAGTCAGGGATTATGATGCCTCCAGTTTTGTTCTTTTTTCTCAGGATTTCTTTAGCTATTCGGGGTCTTTTGTTGCCCCGTATGAATTTTAGGATTCTTTATTCTATTTCTGTGAAGAATGTCCTTGGGATTCTGATTGGGATTGCATTGAATCTGTAGATTGCTTTAGGTAGTATGGACATTTTAACTATGTTTATTCTTCCAATACATTTGCATGGGATATCTTTCCATTTCTTTATGTCATCATCGATTTCTTTCAATGATGTCTTATAGTTTTCATTGTATAGGTCTTTCACCTCCTTGGTTAAATTTATTCTTAGATATTTTATTCTTTTTGCTGTGATTGTAAATGGGATTGTATTCTTGAGTTCTCTTTCTGTTAGTTCGTTGTTAGAGTATAGAAATGCAACTGATTTCTGTAAGTTGATTTTGTACCCTGCAACTTTGATGTAGTTGTTGATTATTTCTTTTTTTATATGAGAATGCCCTTTGTTTTATGATTATGTATATTCTCTCTTTTGTGTGTGTGTGTGAGGAAGATCAGCCCTGAGCTAACATCCATACCAATCCTCCTCTTTTTGCTGAGGAAGACTGGCCCTGAGCTAAGATCCTGCCCATCTTCCTCCATTTTATATGGGAGACCGCCACAGCATTGCTTGACAAGCAGTGCATTGGTGCGCACCCAGGATCTGAACCCTGGGCCGCCACAGCGGAGCATGCGTACATAAATGCTACACCACAGGGCCGGGCCCAGTTGTTGATTATTTCTAATAGTTTTCCAATGGATTCTTTAGAGTTTTCTATATATAAAATCATGTCATCTGCAAACAGTGAAAGTTTCACTTGTTCATTGCCTATTAGGATTCCTTTTATTCCTTTTTCTTACCTAATTGCTCTGGCCATAATTTCCAGTACTATGTTGAAGAAGAGTGGCGAGAGTGGGCCCCTTATCTTGTTCCTGTTCTCAGAGGAATGTCTTTCAGTTTTTCCCCATTGAGTATGATGTTGGCTGTGGGTTTGTCATCTATGGACTTTGTCATGTTGAGGTGCTTTCCTTCTATATCCATTTTGTTGAGAGTTTTTATCATAAATGGATGTTGGATCTTGTTAAATGCTTTCTCTGCATCTATTGAGATGATCATGTGGTTTTTATTCCTCATTTTGTTAATGTGGTGTATCACATTGATTGATTTGTGGATGTTGAACCATCCCTGTGTCCCTTGTATAAATCCCACTTGATCATGGCATATGATCTCCCCCCCCCATTTTATTTATTTATTTTATTTATTTATTTATTTATTTATTTTTTGTGAGGAAGATCAGCCCTGAGCTAACATCTGCCAATCCTCTTTTTGCTGAGAAAGATTGGTCCTGGGCTAACCTCCATACCCATCTTCCTCTACTTTATATGGGACACCACCACAGCATGGCTTGACAAGCGGTGCATTGGTGCACGCCTGGGATCCGAACCGGTGAACCCAGTGTTGCCGCAGCAGAGTGCGCACACTTAACTGCTTGCACCACCGGGCCAGCCCCTGATCTTTCTTTTTTTTTTTTTTTTTGCGAGGAAGACCAGCCCTGAGCTAACATCCAATGCCAATCCTCCTCTTTTTCCTGAGGAAGACTGGCCCTGGGCTAACATCCGTGCCCATCTTCCTCTACTTTGTATGGGTTGCCGCCACAGCATGGCTTAACAAGCAGTGCGTGGGTGTGCGCCGGGGATCCAAACAGGCGAACCCTGGGCTGCCGCAGCTGAGTGCGCACACTTAACCACTTGTGCCACCGGGCCAGCCCCCCCAATCTTTCTAATCTATGGCTGTATTTGGTTTGCCAATATTTTGTTGAGGATTTTTGCATCTATGTTCATCCGTGATGTTGGCCTGTAATTTTCCTTCTTTGTATTGTCCTTGTCTGGCTTTGGTATCAGGATGATGTTGGCCTCATAGAATATGTGAGGAAGTGTTCCATCTTCATCTATTTTTTGGAATAGTTTGAGAAGGACAGAGATTAAATCTTCTTTGAATGTTTGGTAAAATTCTCCAGAGAAGCCATCTTGTCCTGGACTTTAATTTTTTGGGAGATTTTTGATTACTGTTTCAATCTCTTTACTTGTGATTGGTCTATTCAGATTCTCTATTTCTTCTTGGTTCAGTTTTTGGAGGTTGTATGTGTCCAAGAATTTATCCATTTCTTCTAGATTGTCCAATTTGTTGGCATATAGTTTTTCACAGTATTCTCTTATAATCCTTTCTATTTCTGTGGTATCCATTGTGATTTCTACTCTTTCATTTCTAATTTTATTTATTTGAGCCTTCTCTTTTTTTCTTGGTGAGTCTGGCTAAGAGTTTGTCAATTTTTTAAAATCTTCTCAAAGAACCAGCTCTTTGTTTCATTGATCCTTTCTACTGGTTGTTTTTTTGGGGGGGGGTTCAATTTCATTTATTTCTGCTCTAATTTTTATTATTTCCCTCCTTCTGCTGAATTTGGGCTTTTTTTTTCCAATACTTTTATTTATTTATTTTTCCCCCCAAAGCTCCAGTAGATAGTTGTATGTCATAGCTGCACATCCTTCTAGTTGCTGTACATGGGACACGGCCTCAGCATGGCTGGAGAAGCGGTGCGTCAGTGCACGCCCGGGATCCGAACCCGGGCTGCCAGCAGCGGAGCAAGCGCACTTAACCGCTAAGCCATGGGGCCCGCCCTCAATTTGGCCTTTGTTTGTTCTTCTTTTTCTAATTCTGTTAGGTGTAGTTTAAGATTGCTTGTTCAGGATTTTTCCTGTTTGTTAAGGTGGGCCTGTATTGTTATGAATTTACCTCTCAGGACTGCTTTTGCTGCATCCCATATGAGTTAGTATGGTGTATTTTCATTTTCATTTGTCGCCAGATATGATTTGATTTCTCCTTTAATTTCTTCAATGATCCATTTGTTGTTCAGTACATGTTGTTTAGTCACCACATCTTTGTCACTCTCCCAACTTTTTTCTTGTAGTTGATTTCTAGTTTCATAGCATTATGGTCAGAAAAGATGCTTGTTATGATTTCAATCTTCTTAAATTTAAGGTCATTTGCCTTATTTCCCAACATATGGTCTATCCTTGAGAATGTTCCATGTGTGCTTGAGAAGAATGTGTAATCTGCTCTTTTTGGATGGAGTGCTCTCTATATATCTATTAAGTCCATCTGCTCTAGTTTTTCATTTAAGTCCACTATTTCCACTATTTCCCTATTGACTTTCTGTCTGGATGATCTATCCATTGATGTAAGTGTAGTGTTAAGGTCCCCTACTATTATTGTGTTGTTGTTGATATCTCCTTTTAGGTTTGTTAATAGTTTCTTTATGTACTTTGGTGCTCCTGTGTTGGGTGCATATAGGTTTATAAGTGTTACGTCTTCTTGGTGGAGTGTCCCTTTTATCACTATATATTACCCCTCTTTGTCTCTCATTGCCTTTTTTTATCTTGAAGTCTACTTTGTCTGATATAAGTATGGCAACACCTGCTTTCTTTTGTTTGCCATTAGCTTGGAGTATTGTCTTCCATCCCTTCACTCTGACCCTGTGTTTGTCTTTAGAGCTGAGATGTGTTTCCTGGAGGCAGTAAATTGTTGAGTCTTGTTTTTTAATCCATCCAGCCACTCTGTGTCTTTTGATTGTGGAATTCAATCCATTTACATTTAGAGTGATTCTTGATATATCAAGGCTTAATGCTGCCATTTTACCTCTTGTTTTTCAGTTGTTATGTACTTCCCTTGTTTCTCATCCCATGTATTTTGGACTGCTAATTCAGTTTGGTGGCTCTCTATGATGGTTTCTCAGTTTTCTCTTTATTTATCATTTGTGTCTTTGTTCTGATTTTTTGTTTAGTGGTTACTGTGCAATTTGAATGAAAGATCTCATAGATGAGATAGTCCATTCCCTAATAGCCTCTTGTTCCCTTAGTCTAAGCAGGTTTCATCCTTTACCTCTTCCCCTTCTAAGCTGTTGTTGTCACAACTTATTCCATTATGTGTTGTGAGTTTGTAGTTAAAATGAAGTGATAATATTTATTTTCAATGTTTTCCTTCCCTTTATCTTTGGAGTTATAAGTGTTTGCTAATCTGTTCTGATAGAGAGTTGCAATTTTCTGATTTTGTCTGCCTGTTTACCTGCTTGCTCAAGGCTTTGTAAATCCTTTCTTTCTGTTTTTTCAGGTATGAGGGCTTTCTTGATCAAATCTTTAGCGGGGGTTCTTGCAGCAATGAACTCCCTCAGCTTTTGTTTATCTGGGAAAGTTTTTATTTCTCTATCATGTCTGAAGGATATTTTAACTGGATATAGTGTTCTTGGCTGAAAGTTTTTGTCTTTTGAAATTTTGAATATATCATTCTACTCTCTCCTAGCCTGTAAGGTTTCTGCTGAAAATCCGCTGAAAGCATGATAGGGCTTCCTTTGTAGGTTATTCTCTTCCACCTTGCTGCCCTTAATATTTTTTCTTTAACGTTGACTTTTGTCAGCTTCACTAATATATGCCTTGGAGAAGGTCTTTTTACATTGATGTAATTAGGAGTCCTGTTGGCTTCTTTTACATGTAATTCCAGCTCCTTCTCTAGGTTTTGGAAGTTCTCAGTTATTATCAAGCTGTCTGCTCCTTTTTCCCTCTCTTCTCCCTCTGGAATACCTATAATCCTTATGTTGCACTTCCTAATTGAGTCAGATATTTCTTGGAGAATTTCTTCATTTCTTTTTAGTCTAAGTTCTCTCTCCTCCATCTGAAGCATTTCTGTGTTCCTATCCTCCAGATTGCTAATTCTATCCTCCATATTGTCAGCTCTGTTGTTTAAGGACTCCAGATTTTTCTTTACCTCATCCATTATGTTTTTCATCTCTAACAATTCTGTTTGGTTTTTCTTTATAGTTTCGATCTCTTTCGTAAAGAATTCCCTCTGTTCAGTAATTTGGTTCCTGATTTCACTGAACTGTCTTTCAGAATTCTCTAGTAGCTTGTTGAGTTTTCCTGTGATGGCCATCTTGAATTCTTTGTCATTTACATCATAGATTTCTGTGCTTTCAGAATTGGTTTCTGGGTGATTGTCTTTTTCCTCCTGGTCCGGCATATTAATATATTTCTTTATGCCATTTGATGGAGTGGATTTGTGCCGGCACATAGTGAGTTTCTGGATGCAGGTTTCACCTGCTGCCACTTGGGCAGGGGCAGGAGCTGTGTAATCTAAGCTTGCTGCTGCTATCTTTGTCAGCTGTGCCTGTCAGAACCTGGGCCACTCCTTGGGATTGTAGCAGCCCTGTGGGGTCTCTCACCAAATGGGAAAGTAGTCATGTGGAGGGGCTCAGGGTTACTGCTGCCTGCTCCCACAGACCCACAGAGTTGTCCTCCCTGCTTTGGGGTCACAATGGTACTACGGGCATTCACAGCAGCCAGGAGTTTGTTTGCCCATACTCAAAGCTCAGCTGCCCTCTGTTCCTAGGTCACACCAGCCGTTGTGCTTGGTTAGCAGAACTTCCCCTCTGGGACCAAAACAAAGCCACTCCCTGGGACCAGGTGGGATTGTGGACTCTCCCACTGGACCAGAGAGTGATCACGCAGGGGCTCAGGGGTACTGCCACCTGCTCCCACAGTCCTGCGGAGTTGTGCTCCCCTCTTCGGGGCCACAGCAGTACTAGGGGCATTCACGACAGCTGGGAGCTTGTTCAGCTGGACTGGGATCTCAGCCACCCTCTGCTCCTGGGTTGCAGCAGCCATTGTGCTTGATGGGCAGGGCTTCCCCACTGGGTCCAAGCCTGCACTGCTCCCTGTGGGCTGCATGGCCCTGAGGGCTCTCCCACTAGACAAGGAAGCGATCACATGGGGGGCTCAGGGCTACTACCACCTGTTTCCACCGTCGTGCTGAGGCATGCTCCCACTATCGGGGCCACAGCAGTGCTATGATCGCTCCAGCCAGGGAAGTAGTCACGTGCATGTGCTGGACTGTCTGGGGTCCAGAGGGTGCTTACCTATTTCCACCACCTCCTCTGGAGGGGTAGTCCATCTGCCTTCAGATATATAGCTGCTCGGGTCTCTCAGGCATCCTGATGTGCTGTGTGGGTATCCTCTGCTGATCAGTGAATGTCCTTGCAGTTGTAGTTCGAAGGGGGAGAGACACAGGGAACAGCTCGCTCCACCATGTTGCTGATGTCACTATTTCCCCCTAGTTTTATTGATATAGAATTGACATATAACATTTATTAGTGTAAGGTGCACTATGCTTATTTTTAAGAAGTGAAATACAAGTTTGTAAGTTTCATTTAGAAATTTGAAAACTATTAGAAGTGACAGCAGATTTGAAAAACAGTTAAGTAGAGGGCTGGCCCCGTGGCTTAGCAGTTAAGTGCACGCGCTCTGCTACTGGCGGCCCGGGTTCAGATCCCGGGCGCGCACCGATGCACCGCTTCTCCAGCCACGCTGAGGCCACATCCCACATACAGCAACTAGAAGGATGTGCAAATATGATGTACAACTATCTACTGGGGCTTTGGGGGAAAAAAAAAGAAAAACAGTTAAGTAGAAAATATAATAACTGAAATTAAAAGCTCAGTGGGCATACTGGGTAGTAGATTGAATACAGCAAAAGAATCAGTGCACTAGAGAGATAAGTCAGAAGAAATAAGTCTTGAAGTTCAAAAAGACCAAAAAATGGAGGGGAGGGGCCAGAGGGATAGACAGGGTAAGAAATAAGAAAATACAGTGAAAAGTTCTAATATATGTGAAATTGGAGCCTCAACGGATGAGAGAGAGAGTAGAGGCCACAACTGAATAATGATTGAGACTTATCGAAAAATGATGACAGATATTCATAGATTCAAGAAGCCTAGCAAATCTCAAGCATGATAAATAAAAAGAAATTCTCTTTTAGACTCATTTTAGTAAAACTTCAGAAATTGTAAAGGATGTATATCAGACAGAGGAAAATGATCCCTGATTTGTAAGAAGTAATGAAGGGCAAAGAACATGGCAAATAGTGGGTAACTCTCAATATTAACTGTATAAAATGAGAAGAAGAATGTCTTGTGGAGTTTAAATTATAGAATTTAAATATTTAACAAGAATAGTCTGTAAGTTGTGAGTGGAGAAATGGTAGTATTCTAAG
This sequence comes from Diceros bicornis minor, assembly GCF_020826845.1. NCBI lineage: Eukaryota > Metazoa > Chordata > Mammalia > Perissodactyla > Rhinocerotidae > Diceros > Diceros bicornis. Next base: position 49,103,991 of record NC_080741.1, read on the forward strand.
AATGAAGGTAAAGATACTAACATTAATACTGAGAAATTAATGACACACGTTAAACTTCTAGTGAACCACTAGAAGAGCAGAGACATTGCATATCATCCATAGTAGTAGAGTTAAAAAATTATGGGCAACAAGAGAGTGGAACTGACTTCAGGGACCAATGAAAAACAGAAAATTGGTGGGGCTGGCCTGGTGGTGTAGTGGTTAAGTTTGCACGCTCCACTTCAGCAGCCCGGGGGTCGCAGATGCAGATCTCAGGTGTGGACCTACACACCACTCATCAAGCCACGCTGTAGCGGCATCCCACATACAAAATGGAGCAGGATTGGCACAGATGTTAGCTCAGGTCCAATCTTCCTTACCGAAAAAAAAAACGAAGAGAAAATTGAATGGTAGCTTCAGACCAAAATATATCAGTAATTGCATGGAATTTATTAGAACCAAAAGGCTTCACTTAAAAGACAAACACTTCAGGTTGGATTTTATTTAATTAATTAATTTATTTATAGTATTTTTTATTTTTTGAGGAAGATTAGCCCTGAGCTAACATTCGTTGCCAATCCTCCTCTTTTTTGCTGAGGAAGATTGGCCCTGGGCTAACATCCATGACCATCTTCCTTTACTTTATATAGGACGCCACCACAGCATGGCTTGATAAGCGTGCCATAGGTCCATGCCAGGGATCCGAACCTGCGAACCCCAAGCTGTGGAAGCAGAGCACGAGGACTTAACCGCTATGCCACTGGGCTGGCCCTCTATTTTATTTTTTTTTTTTACTAAATGTTTCTCTTTCTCTTCTTTCCCTTCCCTTCCTATCCTGAACAATTTGTTCCAAAAGCTATCAGGTGAAGCATCTGTCTGCATAGGGAAGGGGGCTATGGTAGCTCAGAGTGGGGTTTCACAGTCTGAGCCTGGTGAGACGGGCATCCACATGGTGGTTGAGGGGCTGTCCCTTGTGGGGTGTCACAGTCCGAGAACAGTTAGGAGGGCATCCATGTGGGGGCGATCCAGCCCAGGGTGTCAGGTCCCAGATGTGATGAGGAGGGTGCTCAGGGTGCAGAGGAGCAGCCTGGCATTGGGTATCAGAGCCTAGGGGGAGTGAGAAGGGGTTTCTCAGGGGAGAGCTGCTTGGCATGTTTTATCAGAGCCTGAGCAAGGTGAGGAAAGCCTCTACAGGCAGAAAGAACAGGCTGACATGGATATCAGAGCCTGAGGGGCTTTTGGACAGACCTCCAGGGTCTGTAGATGACGTGACCATCACACAGACTAAAATTAACTATCTAACTAGTTTAAAGAGATAAAAAACAAGATTTAAAATTTCAGGAAAGAACTAGAAACTATTAAACAAAAAAAGAGCATAACAGATTTGAAAGGAAGCAAATAGAAATTCTAAAATTGAAAAACACAATAATTGAAATTGATCACTCAATGGATGGTTTTAATAGTAAATTAGCAGCTGGGTGAACGGGAACATCAGAAGAACTATCCAGAAAGAAGCATGGAAAAAGAAAAAGAAAAGAAAAGATAAAGAACACAGGGTAAGACATAGAAGATAGATAGCTTCCAACATGTATTTAATTAGATTCCCAGACCAGCCCCATGGCTTAGCGGTTAAGTGCTCGCGCTCCGTTACTGGCGGCCCGGGTTCGGATCCCGGGCGTGCACTGACGCACCACTTCTTCAGCTGTGCTGAGGCCGCGTCCCACATACAGCAACTAGAAGGATGTGCAACTATGACATACAACTATCTACTGGGGCTTTGGGGACAAAAAAAAAAGGAGGAGGATTGGCAATAGATGTTAGCTCAGAGCCAGTCTTCCTCAGCAAAAAGAGGAGGATTAGCATGGAAGTTAGCTCAGGGCTGATCTTCCTCACAAAAAAAAAAAAAAAAAAGAATTTAATTAGATTTCCAGAAACAGAGAAGAAAGAGAATGTAGCAGAGGTAATATTTGAAGAAATAATGGCTGATAATTTTCAAACACTTTATTTCCAACAATAATTCTCAGAGTTAAAAAATCAAGAGCCCCAAGAAGAGAAAGAAAAAAAAAGCCATACCTAAACGCATCACAGTGAAACCTTTAGGTGTCTCCATTTCCTCTGAGGTGATGGGCCATGACATTATCTTTTACAAACAAAATGTTTAGGAACAGGGCCGGCCCCATGGCTTGGTGGTTGAGTGAGCGCGCTCTGCTGCTGGCGACCCGGGTTCGGATCCTGGGCTCGCACCGATGCGCTGCTTCTCTGGCCATGCTGAGGCCGCGTCCCACATGCAGCAACTGGAAGGATGTGCAGCTGTGACACGCAACTGTCTACTGGGGCTTTGGGGGGAAAAAATAAATAAATAAAATCTTAAAAAAAAAAAAATGTTTAGGAACAGTAACCCACACGGAAATGATCAGCCTCCAACCTTCCTGCCAACAACCAGGTCTTTTGGCAATACAATAAACAGGAATGACATTCATGATATAATATATCCTGCTGTACACTTACGAAATTCACGCCTCCAATTAGTGCAGGAAGTAACTCTGACAAGTATCTTGAGGTTGCCATTCCTGCGTGGCTTTTTGAAAAGTGCTCTGCTCAACACAGATGGACTAAGAGGAAATAATGCACACTGATAACATAAGAGTTGAAGACACTGAGTTCAAAGCTGCTCATCACTTTTTTTTTTTTTGTGAGGAAGATTAGCCCTGAGCTAACATCTGTTGCCAATTCTCCTCTTTTTGCTGAGGAAGATTGGCCCTGAGCTAACATCCGTGCCCATCTTTCTCTACTTTATATGGGACGCCACCACAGCATGGCTTGACAAGCAATGCGTTGGTGTGTGCCCAGGATCCGAACCTGCGAACCCCAGGTCGCCACAGCAGAGCACACGCACTTAACCACTGCCCCACCGGGCTGGCCCCCTCATCACTCTTAACTATAGTTTCAACTGTCTGCTTTATGGATTAGCCACAGTAAATTGGACTTTCTTCTCCTGTAATAAATTATTAGCAGAATATCTAGAATCTATTGAGGGCTTAGTATATCCTAGACACTGTTCTAGGTGACAGAAATAAAGTAGTGAACAAAACAGATCAAAATCCCTGCCCTTATGGAGCAAGCCAGTATGTAGTAGTAAAATACATACACAGTATGTTACATAGTGATAAGTTTAAGAGAGAGAATATAAACCACAGAAGAGAGATAGGAGATTTGGTGGGGTATAAATTTTACATAAAGACTTCAAAGAAAATCTTGGAGAAGGTACAGAAGCAAGTTGATGCTCAGGAGAAACTAATCCACACCAACCACAAAGCAAGTGCAAAGGCAATGAGAGGAGAACACATCTGACATGTTCAAGGAACAGAATGGAGGCCAATATGCTGGAGCAGCAAGAATGAGAAGGAGATGAGGACAGGGTGGTGACAGGACCCAGTTTATGGAGGACTGATAGATCAGGGTAAGGACTAGGCTGTTCACTTTGTGTGATATGGTAAGCCACCAGAGGATTAGAGTATCATAGACTGACTGACTGCTGAACTGAGAACTGACTTCAGGGGGACAGTAACAGGAATACCCTTTAGGAGAGATGATTGGACCTAGATAGTGGTGGGTTGGGAAGATTGGTTGAGAAATGGTCAAATTCAGGAAACTGTTTGTTGGTGTTGTTGACACAGTTCCTAACAAGTTGGCTGTCATGTATGAAAGGGTGAGCCCCATATGGCACCAAAATTTTTGGCTTGAGAAGTTGGAAGAGGGAAGATTGAAGTAATTGCTGGTGAGGGGAGCTCAATATTGGACATGTAAGCTTGAGACGCCTATTAGGCATCCATGTGTAAATGTCAACTAGTTGGATAGATGAGTCTAGAGTTGAAGAGAGGTCCAGGCTTGATAAAAATGTGGGAGTCACCAATGTTTCTGAGTGTCCTCACCATCCTAACTCTTGATACCCAAACACAGGAACTGAAGAGATTCCCATACATGTCCAGATAATCTCTATATGAAATCTTCCTACTTATTTTTCAAAACTCAGGAACCAAAATGACATTGGATAATATGGCACACCTCACTATCTGAAATTTCACTATTCAAGTTAGGTATTGAACAGATTTAGATATTAAAGGATACTTATTGCTTGATGAGAAGACATTTAAAGCCATGGGGCTCTCCAACATTTCATGGTCGTGGAGATGAAGAGATGCTTAAAAAAAAAAAAAAAAGGATAGAAGAGGAATGGCTAGAAAAAAAGGAGGAAAATCAGATTAATATGGTGCTGTGGAAGCAAAGATAAGAAAATTTCAGGGAAGAGAAAGTTATGATATGTATTACACATTATGAGCAGTCAAATAAAATGAGAACTGAGAAATGATCATTGGATTTAGCAACATAGAGGTCATTGGTGACCTTGAGAAGGGCAGTTCCAGTGGTTTAGTGGAAATAAAACATAATTGGTTAATCTGATGAAAACTATGAATCTTCTTCCCCCCCAAAAGCCTGTGTATATATATATATACACCCACAATTTCACATATAATTTCACAGGGTTTTCATGCACTCCAGAAGACTATTCATGGCCCCATTAAGGATCTATTAATCTCAATTTAAAAATCTCTGGAAATAGTTGATTGTGGAGAGTGAGGGGATTAGAAAACTGGGTGGGGAGGTAGGTGAACAGCAGGAAAGAAACGATTCTTACCTTACACCTTTATGCAATTCAAATATTTTAAACATCTGCCTATCTTACTTTTTCAATAAAAAAAGTTAATTAAAACAAAACTTTACTGAAGCTTCTATCAACACAGTTTTAATACTTAATTAGGAGCTGGCCCAGTGTAGGGGTTAAGTTCACGCACTTCACTTCAGCTGCCTGGGGTTCGCGGGTTCAGATCCCGGGCGCGAACCTACACACTGTTCATCAAGCCATGCTGTGCTGGCGTCCCATATACAAAATAGAGGAAGATGGGCACAGATGTTAGCTCAGGGACAATCTTTCTCACACACAAAAAAACTTAACTCTGTGTGTGTGTATGTGTGTGTGTAAGAAAGAGAGAGAGAGTTTATATTATTTTATTTCCTCTAACACACTAAGCTCTTCAGTGCCTTAGAATCTTTGCACATTTTTTTCTCCCTGCATGGAAACTTTCTCTCCACTCTGCCTTTGCATTGAATGCTAATTCCTTCTCCTTTAGGTCTCAATTCAGGTGTCAATTTAGAGAGAGGTTTTAGAGAGGTTTCCCTGTCAGACACTGTTATGCAGCCTCCCAACAGCCATTCTCTGCTGCTTGCCTGCTAATGGAACACTAATTTTGTTGGGCAGACAGCTCAGGAAGTGCTTCCTGTTCCCCAGTTCCAGGGGATGAACCTTCATTGTTTTAAGACTGTCACGGGAATCCCATGGGATTGGGTAAGGGACAGCCATGTGACCAAGTTCTGGTTAGTGAAAAATTGGGGAAGTATGTTGGGATTTATGGGGAAAATAATTCTCCCTGATAAAAAGGAGCAGTAGGGGTAAGACCTCCGTGTGACTGAGTTAATTTAGGAGGTTTGGAGTTGTAGCAGCCATCCAGGAACCAAGTGGGGAAAGCCAAGAGAATTGCAGAAAAGCCAAACAAGGGTTCGGACATCCTCATGTTACTTAAATGATCCAACCCTGCTACCACCTATGTCTAGACTTCTTTTAGGTGAGTTAATAAGTGTCTTTCCTTTTTATGCCATCTTTGGTTGGTGTTCTGTTATTTCCAGCTGAAAGTTCCTACTGATCCACTCTCCCTGACTACTCAGTCTAAAGGAGGTCATGTTTTGTCCCCTGCCCCGCCTGCAGCTGGTACTCCCTCTGCCCCTTATCTGTTTCTTTCATAACCCATATCACAACTTGCAATTTATAGAGAGAGAGACATATATATTTATATACAAATACAATAATGTAGCTATATGTATGTGTGTGTGGGTGTGTGTATAGTATTTGTCATTCTCTTGTCTTTTGTCACCATTGTACTCCGGCACCTAGCATCCTGCCTGGCACAATAAATATCTGTTGAATAAATGAAAAGTTGAAGGAATGACGGAATGGATGAACAAACACATCAGTCCCCCCCTGCTAACTGAACACTCCTTGAGGACGGTGTACATGTTCAATATCCCAAAAATGTAAAACGCAGTACCTGGCACTTAACATATACATAATAAATAGTCATTAAATAGTTCTGTCGGGCCGGCCCCGTGGCTTAGCAGTTAAGTGCGCGCGCTCCAATGCTGGCGGCCGGGGTTCGGATGCCGGGCGCGCACCGACGTACCGCTTCTCCAGCCATGCTGAGGCCGCGTCCCACATACAGCAACTAGAAGGATGTGCAGCTATGACATACAACTATCTACTGGGGCTTTGGGGAAAAAATAAATAAATAAATAAAATTATAAAAATAGTTCTGTCCACCTGAGTCTCAGACTGCCAACAGTATCTCTGTGTTATGAAGGGTTCTGGCTTAACCAAAGAGTAGAAGGGAAGGCTTAAAAACAGGATAACAAAAATGCACAATTTACAGACCAACTTTTGTTCCATTGCAGATGTTTTCCTTTATTCTCTTGGGTGTACATATTTGTGAACCGGAACTAATTCATACAACTTTAGGTAATTGGAGTATAATATACTACTACATCCAAGAAAAAAATGATTTGTACCTTTCTCATTTTATGTAAGAATTTTTAACTGTGTGCATGTAAGCACTATATTTTTAAAAAAGAAAAAAAAGAGCTACAAACGAAGTAGAAGCTCTTTTTACTTCTCTCCCAGGATTTTAAGATTCATAAAATGGTCTATCAGCTTTTTTTTTCTTTCTTTCTTTCTTTTTGTTTGCCCTGAGCTAACATCCATGCCAATCTTCCTCTAATTTTTAGTATGTGGGCCACCAGCCCAGCATGGCTGCTAACAGAACATTGTAGGTCTGTGCCTTGGAACTGAACCCAGGCCGCCGAAGCGGAGCACGCTGAACTTAACCACTAGGCCACTGGAGCTGGCCCCAATCAGCTCTATTTTTAATTTTGAACAAACAAACACAAAACCAACTCAGGTCTAATGGCAAACCACCTACTGGTTAACAGTACAAGCTCTGGGGATGGACTGACTCAATTACAAGGCTCCACCCCTAAAAAATCTCAGTGGTCTTCAGCAAGTTACTTGACCCTGTTCTGAGCCTCAGTTTCCTCATTTGTAAAACAGAGACACTAACAGTGGATACAACTAGAAATACTAGGAAGATACATGACATAACAAATGTACAGTACTTGGTGACAGACCCATAGTAAGAGCTCAAAAATATGAACTGTATTATTTTTATTCAAATGTAAATTTTTAATATTACTCAAATTTCTCCTCACCTCTAGTATATTTTTTCTTTATATTTACCTAGAAATCTACTTAGCTAAGAAATTATTCATATTCATGAGACAAATTATCTGTGATTAACCACAATCTAACATTTTTATGATATACTTACTCAAAAATATCTTCAATAGTTCACCACTTACTGACCTTGTTTAAAAAGTTTCAGTAAAACTTAGATGACTTTTTCTCTTTCCCCAATATTTTTATTTATTTATTTGTTTATTTGTTTATTTATTTATTTTTGTTGTTGTTGTTTCTTTTCTTTTATCTCTTTCCCCAATATTTATGGGAGGCAGCCAGCAGCATCAGGGCCAAGTGAGGAGGTAGCCAGTACAGTCAAGGTCAAGGAAGTGGTCAGCACGCCTGAGGATCAGTTACCAGGGGTATTGAGCAAATAAGTAAATACACTGAGGGTAATGAGAGCCAGATTTCTCACTGTTAGAGAAGGAAGTTGCAACTATGGAGAGGGGAAGGCTAGAATGAGCTTTGTGGTGTTTGACAGGAATTGGAGGTATTGGTGTGAATACATGGTTTTCAATAGATAAATAAGTAGAGAAATATAGTTGTATGTGCATTTATATGTGTGTGTGTAAGTATAGTGATAGTTCATTAGCAATGAACACACATAGCGTCCAGATCTTGGTTTCTAAACACTGTACTCCACTAAAAGGAACCAGAGCTCCTTGGAGAAATGTCTGGTTCCAGGGCTAGGGCATGGAAAATACAAGATGAGTATGGTACATCTTGCTATGTTACAAAGTAAGGAAGTATTCAAAGAATTATGGGAACATGTCAAAAGGACAGAGAATCCAGTACAAAGGGGGTTCCACTGGACAAATCTGGGACAATTTGAGCATCAAATAAATAATGACGGTAATAGATCATAACCCATTGAATAAAATAGGAATCCATGGATGTATTATGGTATAAATCAATGAATTAAGGGATAAATGGAGAGAAGAGGAAGTGCTTCCCTATGGTAGAATGCCACTATAAATATAGAAAGAATGATGGGACTAGAAAATCACCATTTGGCAACCATCAGAGCAACAATTGATTCAGACAAGGATCATCAATAGATGCTAAAAACAGTGGAGAAATTTTGTAGAAGATTGAGATATTTACCTGGTTTCCCAGTAAGTATGTTCCCATGAGATACTTACTAATTACAAAAGGAAAAATAATAACTTCATAGTGAAGGAAACTGGCAGACACCACCTTAACCAAGTGATCAAAGTCGACAGTGCCAGCAATGGGACAATCAACAATGCGTGCCACATGATGAGAAGAACACACCTCACTTCTGTGACATTCCTGCCAAAAATGCTTGACTTAAATCTAATCATGAGGAAACATCAGACAAATCCAAACTGAGAAGCAGTCTACAAAGGAGCTGGCCTGTGCTTTTAAAACTTGTCCAGTTTGTGACAGATAAGGAAAGACCTAGGAGCTCTAGACTGAAGGAGACTAAAAGGACATGACAAATATATGCAACACATGATCCTGTACATTATTGGGACAATTGGCAAAATTTGAATAGGGTTTGTGGATTTGATGGTAGTATTATTCAATATTAAATTCTTGATTTTGACGGTTATATGTAGAAGATTGTCCTTATTTTTAGGAAATACACACTAAGGTATTTAGGGGTAACTGGGCATTATGTCTGCAACTTCCTTTCAAAAGAGAAAGAGAATAATATACAGTAAACGTGGTAAAGTGACAACAATAGGGGAAATTGGTAAAGCATATACAGGAGTTCTTTGCATTATTCTTTAAACTTTTCTGTTAGTGAAATTATTTGAAAATTTTAAAAAACACACTTAGAAATAAGTGTGTTTTTTATTCAAGGCCTATGACAAGTTTTTGATATAATGGTAGAGACAATATCTTTATAAAGATCAAACTAGGTTTAATAATTTGTTAATGTGCTAACTAGGGTTATGGCTCCATTTCCAATCTCAATATCTGAGCCCATAAGGCCTGGGACTCTAACAAAAGCACAGAAGACACTGACATTCAAACATAAAACATACACTACAATATATTCAGAAGGATAGTGGTGACATCACTTCTAGATCTTCTATGAGTCTTAGTTGGAAGAAACTAATTTGGAAGACTCATTGCTCAGTCAGACTTCTAGAGCACCAAGGAACCAAAGTCTTAAAAAGATAGAGTAAAGACTAGTAATGCTAGAAAATTTTCATTTACCTGAAGGAACTTTAGGGTACAGTTTCGATTAGGGTAAAATTCAGTAAAGAACCATTTCAAAAAAATTTAATGTAGTATGATGTACTTACATAAATGCACATAAATCATAAGTGTAGAGCTTGACAGATTATGACAAAGTGGACACACGTGTGTAACCACCATCCAGCTCATGAACTGGAACTTTGAAAGCAGCCCAGAAGCTCCTCTCCATGCCTTCTCTAATCACTACCACTTTCTAATCCCAGAGATGACCCTTCTCTTCTTCCTGCACCAGAGATTAGTTTTAACATTTCTAATACTACTTTAAATCGCTCAGGGATTTTAACATTGAATTTTACTTTTAAAATTTGACTTCATTTTTTCTTTTGTTTTTCTGCATACAAATAATTCATATCCAAGGTAGAAATTCTGGGAGTTCACTACTGGTTTTAAAACTTTAATAAACGGCATAGTTCAATTCTGGAAAAGCCATTTAACAAACAGTGAATTTCACAGCTCAACTTTAAAAGTTCTATCCTTTGGTAGTCAAGCCAGAAAGAAAAGTTTCCATTAGCCAATTCATAATGATTCCATAAAGTTATTAGACATATGCTAATAATGTCTTAGTAGCACAATGAAATTATGTTCCCACATGACAATATCAGATAAATGAAGTTAAAATGAGCCATTGCCTACTTAAACATAAGTTAAACATAATTACTGGTTTCAAACTCAGCCTTAGTAACCAAATATTATTTGCAGTCAGTGACTCTTGAGAATTAACGTAGTAAAGATGAAAGTAAAGAGTTAGCAAAGATGAAAATGGCAAAATGGGACAACTTGTCAGAGCCGAAGGGTGCTCCCATTTATGAATCCCTGCTCATCCTCTCCTTCTACCAGGGGATGAGACAAAGTCCAATAAGCTTTTGAGAAAATAAAAAGATGGGGGTCAGAAAAAGAATCCTATCTGGTACTACACCTCCAGGAGAGTGAACAAACCATATGATTTTCCAGGGTTAACTGTTAGCCAGAAAGATTTATAACAGTCTTTCAACAACAGTAAAGACATTAACTTGTATAAATTTAGGTGTTGTTAGATCCCATGAAGCCTCTCTAGTTGCATATGTCCTGCTTGAATCCTCATTCAGTAGCTATAGCAGCCATAGTCATGGAATATCTAACCAGTTTCCATCAATTAAGTGTAATCCATAATCAATCTAATCGGGCCTCGGAGTTGGCTTCCTAGATCTACCAGGCAGTTAAATACATCCTTGGCACCTATTTTGAGTATCTGAAATTCTAAGTGCCATAAAATTGTTTTTTAAAATTTGGGAATGAGTGTTAGATGAAAGATCATAAGTCAACTCTAAAAGAAATGCATCCCTGTTTCCTGAGAATCTTGACATAAGTACAGAAAGTCCTGTAGGGAAAGGAATGCAGTAATGAACGTTGCTGACCTCTAGTGCTTAAAAGCAGAACTACATTTCCCACTCAAAAGACACCAAGCACAGAGCACCAATACCAAAAAACCACTGGCTGGCTAGTCACTGATGTCCCTGGTGTGAGGGGAATAAGCAGACAAGTTTAAACCTTTTATATTCACTGTGATCACTGATATGTTTTGATGTTTGCTATCATCTTATATGTTTATTTTCTGTTTACATGATTTTTCTTTGCTTCTCTTTTCTCCTCTCCTGCCTTCTGTTCAATTAATATTGTTTTCTTTATTTCCCCTTGACTGGCTCGGAAGCTATGAATTGTATTTCTATTTATTTAGAAGTTATACTTACGTTGCTTTTATACATTCTAAATACAATTTTCTAACAAAATCCTAAGTTATTTACTGTCTCAATCTTCCTCCTGAGTGAGACCTGACTCCTCTTCCCAAATTGGGGGTGGACATGATTGCCCTAGGGGGTTGATTCTTTTCCCATTGCCAGGGATAAAGTCAGAAAATAGGGTCGAGTTGTGGTCAGTGAAACACGAAAAGGAGTCTTTTGAGACTTTATGAGAACTGCTAAAGCCATCTTGCTAGAAACCTGAGGATAAGGCCTACTCTGAAGATGGAAAACAGAGAAGTGTTAAGAAGCTGGGTCCTTGAGGATCTTGAGGGCCCCTGAATCAATAAACTATGAGGTCTGCCCTACTTGAGGGCTTCCTGTTATGTGAGACAATACAATTCCATACACTTTAAACCAGTTTTGAGTCAGAATTTCTGTTCCTTGTTGCCCAAAACATCCCAAATGACACATACCTTTATATTCCCTTTTATTTTTACCTAAAATTTTAGTTCCATCCTTTATTTCTGCACAAAAAGCTATTTTAATAGTCAGTAGTAAATAGTCATTGGTAAATTAAAATTTGCCAGTATATTTTTCTAATGTTAGTGCATGACATTGTCTATTATATCCCACTCCCTTTCCACTGGGTTAATTTTTCTTTTTGCCAAGTATATTCTTTAGGTAGTTCTTTCAGTTAGGGTCACTGGCTGGGACCATTTCTTATTCATTAAATAACTAAAAATCTCTTTATCTTTTCCTCATTCTAGAAAGACAGTTTAGCCATATAGAATTCTAAGTTGACAGTTATTTCTCAGCAAATTGAAGATAACTCCATTGTCTTCTGCTATCTATTATTGTTGGGAAGAATGTTGTCAAATAGCTTTCCATTGTAGGTTTTGTGCCTTTTCTCTCTGGTAGTTTGTACGATTTCTTTTTCCTTGATGTCGTGCAGTTTCATTGCACTGTGTCCAAGTGATTATTTTTACTTATCCTGTATAGCATTCACTGTGCACATTTGTTCTAAGGATTTGCATCTTTCTTCAACTCTGGAACATTTTCAAACATCATGTTGAATGAGGTATTACTTCCTTGCAGTCCCTCTACTGTAATCTTTTGTAACTATTATACACTTATATTGAAGCCCTTTAATCTATTTTGCATGTTTTTTAATTGTTCCTTTATTTTTTATATTTTTCTCTTACTAATGAGTTATTCACCCAGAATACAACATAACTTGCCAATTTACTAAATCTCTTTCCACTGAGACCTGCCTAGAGTTCATAACATCTATGGAGTGTTTATTCAATAATTATATTTTTAATTTCTAGGATTTCTAACTGGTTCTTTAAATATTTACCTATTACCATTTCTGACCACATTTATTTCATAATTTCTTATTCTTTTTTTTTGTGAGGAAGATCAGCCCTGAGCTAGCATCCATGCCAATCCACCTCTTTTTGCTGAGGAAGACCGGCTCTGAGCTAACATCTATTGCCAATCCTCCTCCTTTTTTTCCCTTTTTCTCCCCAAAGCCCCAGTAAATAGTTGTATGTCGTAGTTGCACATCCTGCTAGTTGCTGTATGTGGGAGGCGGCCATGTTGGACAAGCGGTGTGTCTGTGCGCGCCTGGGATCCGAACCCGGGCCGCAAGTAGCGGAGCGCGCGCCCTTAACCGCTAAGCCACGGGGCTGGCCCACTTAACCGCTAAGCCACGGGGCCGGACCCTTCTTATTCTTTTAAAACAGAGCTTTCCTCAATGTCTTTGAATATTCTAAACATACTTATTTTTAAGTTATCAGGTCATTCCATTATTTTCATCTCAACTGCAGTGAATTCATCTATTGATGCTGATTTTGTCAGTTGTCTTTCTTTGGTTAGGTTTTCTTGTATGTTTTGGAAGCTTAACTTATAATCTCCTTATGAGTGGGAATTTTTTCCCCATGCATGTACTTCTCCCTCCCTGATGGTTTTGTGGTAACCTCTCCTCAATCCTCCAGGAACTCCAAGCAGAAACAAGTCTTACAAGTTAACTCGAGACTCTGTTTCCACAACGAAATTTGGGAGACAGAAGATTCAGGCACCAAGTGAGAGGGTAGCTGGATTTAGGTCTGGATTCAATGTTGTGTCTGTTCCCTAAGTACATGACATGCATGTATGGGTGGTTTTTTTCAATCTCTCTTAAGTTTAGGGAGCCCCACCTAAATTTCTAATTGCAAGCAGCAATCCTGGCCCCAGTTATCCACATTACACTGGGGACTTCTCCCCAATCCCTCAACCACATTACCTTATAGGTTACAACCTCTAGACTGTCTCTGTCTGTTTCTGGATCCATAGCCCAGCAAGCTTACAGCTCTTTGTTGCTGGTAAACATAAATGTTTATCTTGTTTTGGAATGTGCATATGTAATTTTAATCTTTTCTTATTAATTTACTATGTGTTTGGAACAAAGGGAGTGGCATCAAAGTGTGTACAATGCTATCTTCACCAGAAGTGTTTCATTCACATTTTTTTAAAAGTCTATATGTTGGTCCTTTGGCAGTACCATGGTTAATAGTGATGGCTAAAAAGCCGCCTGGGAGCTATACATTCTCTTCCAGTTTTACCAATAAATATTTTGTAAGATTGAAGATAACCGACTTGTACAATTTGGCCAACGACATTACCTAGAGCTTCTGTCAGAAATAAATGATTTTATAACTGTTTAAGGCATACCCAAACATGTGATGCTCCATTACCCAAATTGCCCTATTTCTGCAGTATGTGGCCAAAACATTGACCCAAAGCTCTGAAAGAAGTCCATTATAAATGAAACATATTCATGTTTTGATGTTGCAGTGATAACAAACGTAAAATACTGGTGCAAAGGACAGGGATAAGATTCAAATTCACCTAAAAGAATTTATCTATAGTTAAGAATTATGAAAAAGATATTGATGATTTACTGGATTTTTAAGGTATAATACTGGTTTGTGGTTGTGCTGAATAAAAGGAATCTTATAGAGATGCAGCCTGATATATTTATAGACAAAATGGTATGATTTGATTTTAAAAATCAGGGGTGGTGGACATTGGGATGGGGACCTACAGATGAAGCAAGATTGGCCTTGAGTTGATAATTGTTAAAGCTAGGTGATGAGTACTATGGGTGTTCATTATACTGTCAGAAACCCTGCAGGTGCAGGTCTGGAATTTTAGCCTACTTAAAAGCTCAACTGGTAGCTACCCTGTTACTATTTCATAGATGCTGGCAGAAGACCCAAGACTCCTGGGTCAGACACAAAGGAGTTCAATCACAGCAAAAGCAGTAGCCAGAGCTTCACATTCGTTTGCAACAGTTCCCCATACTCCCTGAGTTCCCTGGGTGTGATACAAAGGGTTTATCATGATTATCTGTTCACATAGTGGGCTTCATTACCAGACAGGAACACGGCTTGGGAGATTCAGTTTTTATAGTGAGTGGAAGCTAAGTCTGCCCTTTGTCCTGGGGGAGACAATACTTCATCCCTCAAGGTTGCTTGCTGAAAACACAACCCTGAGAAATAGCCCAGGTGAAGAGCAGTCAGGGTCTTGAGAACTTGCAGGGATGCACAGGGTCCATGGCAGATTGCCTCTGCTAACATATACTATCTCTTTACTTTGTGTATGTTTGAAATTATTTATAATAAGAAAATAAATTTTAAAAAGAAATGTATGCAGCATTATTTACAATAACCAAGACATGAAAGCAACCTCAGTATACATTGATGGATAAATGGATAAAGAAAATGTATTACATATATACAGTGGAATATTATTGGGTCATAAAAAAGAAGGAAATCTTGCCATTTGCGACAAGGGATGGACCTTGAAGGCATTATGCTAAGTGAAATAAGTCAGACAAAGGAAGACAAATACCATACAATCTCACTTACATGTGGAATCTAAAAAAAAAAACCAAAACTGAATTCATAGATACAGAGACAGATTGGCGGCAGAGGTGGGGGGTGGAGGGTGGGCAAAATGGGTGAAGGTGATCAAAAGGTACAAACTTCCAGTTAAAAAATAAATAAGTCCTGTGGGATGTAACATACATCATGGTGACTAAGGTTAACAATACCATACTGTATATTTGAAAGTTGCTAAGAGAGTAGATCTTTGGGGTTGGCCTGGTGGCATGGTGTTTAAGTTCGTGCGCTCCGCTTCAGAGGTCTGGGGATCGCGGGTTTGGATTCCAGGCATGGACCTACACACCGCTCATCAAGACATCCTGTGGCGGCATCCCACATACAATATAGAGGAAGACTGGCACAGATGTTAGCTCAGGGACAATCTTCCTCAAGCAAAAAGTGGAAGATTGGCAACAGATGTTAGCTCAGGGCCAATCTTCCTAAAAAAAAAAAAAAGAGTAGATCTTAAAAGTTCTCCTCACAAGAAAAAAATTTGTAACTATGTGTGGTGATGGATGTTACCTAGACTTATTGCGGTGAATATTTTGCAATATATACAAATTTTATGTTGTTATATTGTACACCTGAAACTAATATAATGTTATGTCAATTTTCTTTTTTTGTGTGTGTGAGGAAGATCAGCCTTGAGCTAACATCCATGCCAATCCTCCTCTTTTTGCTGAGGAAGACTGGCCCTGAGCTAACATCCGTGCCCATCTTCCTCCACTTTATGTGGGTCGCCGCCACAGCATGGCCTGACAAGCGGTGCCTCCTTGCGTGCCAGGGATCCAAACCCAGGCTGCCAGCAGCAGAGTGTGCGCACTTAACCACTACGCCACAGGGCCGGCCCCTGTTATGTCAATCATTAAAAAAAATTTTTTCTCAATTGAAAACAAGAAATGTACATCTGAGTTTCATATATTTGAAAATGTATGCTGAGCTAGCTAGCATAGGTGTGTTAATGGCTACCATTATAATCAAATCTCCTTCTCAGGAGCCCTACATATTCCAAATGCTTCATTTTAATTCCTTTATTATCAAAAAAGGAATACATACTTTTGGCCCCCCCAAAATCCAACAATGTAGAAGAGTGTAAAGTGAAAATTAAGAGACTCTGACCTAGCTGCACAGCTAACAGTTCTGATGCATTCTTTCAGCAATGTTCTATGCTTACATAAGCATATGTATAAACACAACGTCTTTTTAAAAAATGCAATTGGAATCATAAATATACTGGGAATAGAACTTGCTTTTTTTTTTTTTTTTGTGAGGAGATCAGCCCTGTGCTAACATCTGCCAATCCTCTTTTTTTTTTTTTTTTTTTGCTGAAGAAGACTGGCCCTGGGCTAACATCCGTGCCCATCTTCCTCTACTTTATATGGGACACCGCCACAGCATGGCTTGCCAAGCAGTGCATCCGTGCGCACCCGGGATCCGAACCAGCGAACCCCGGGCGGCTGCAGCAGAGTGCGAGCACTTAACCACTTGCGCCACCACGCCGGCCCCAGAACTTGCTTTCTTTACTCAACATTTCCTGGATAGTTTTCCATGTCTGCACACTAGATCTTTTAATTGCTGCATACTACTTCATTTAATTGATGTTGCTAGGGACTGAATTGTGTCCCCTCCAAATTCATATGTTGAAGCCTTAGACCCCAATGTGACTGTATTTGGAGATGGGGCCTTTAGAGAGGTAATTAAGGTTAAGCGAGGTCACAAGGGCGAGGCCTTAATCTGACAGGACTGGTGTCCTTAAAAAAGGGAGAGACACCTTCAACAGAGACCATCTGCAAGCCAGGAATAGAGACCTCAACAGAAACCAACTCTGATCGCATCTCGATCTTGGATTTCTAGCCTCCAGAACCATGAGAAAATAAATTTCTGTTGTTTAAAAGCCATCCAGTGTGTGGTATTTTGTTATGATAGTCCAAGCAGACTAATACAGATGTATTCTATTTTTTTTTTTTTTTGTGAGGAGCACCAGCCCTGAGCTAACATCCAATGCCAATCCTCCTCTTTTTTGCTGAGGAAGCTTGGCCCTGGGCTAACATCCGTGCCCATCTTCCTATGGGACACCGCCACAGCAGGGCTTAACAAGCGGTGTGTGGGTGTGCGCCCGGGATCCCGAACTGGCGAACCCCGGGCCGCCGCAGCGGAGCACACGCACTTAACCGCTTGCACCACCGGGCCAGCCCCAGATGTATTCTATTCAATTCAATTAGTTCCCTAATAACAGATATGTAGGTTTTTTTTAAACATTACAAATAATGCTGCAATGCATTTACTCACACATATGGGTTATGGTTAGATAAACTCCTAGAACTGAAATGAGTCAAAGGGCATGCACATCTTAAATCTGATACTGCCAAACCACCCTCTAAAAAAGTACTGCCAATTTACATACAGTCCCCCCCAACAGCGAATGAGTGCTTGTTTCCCTAAACTGGAGCCAGTCTCCCAAGTGAAAGTGTCCACTCATTCAATATTTATTCAGTACCCACCTCTGAACAGTGCCAGGAAGTGTGCAAGGTGCTTAGGATAACAAAGGATTAAGTGATGAACAAAGGATTAAGTCCCTGCTCTCAAGGATCTTTATTCTGGTGGGAACGGGGTGATAAGTAAGGATACACAAATAAATACACAAGGCAGTCTGGGAAGCTGTTTCTGAGATGACATCTGAGCAGAGACCCAGATGGAGGCAGAAAACAAGTCTTACCACTACTCGAGGAAAGAATCCTAAGTGTGTTTCATAGTTTTAATTGCCTTTCAAAAATATACTCCTAGGTATGTACACAAAAGAATTGAAAACAAGTGCTCACACAAAAACTTGTACACCAATGTTCAGAGCAGCAATATTCCCAATAGCTAAAAGGTGGAAACAACCCAAATGGAAATCAACATATGAATGGATAAACCAAATGTGGTCTATCCATAAAACGGAGTATTATTCAGCCATAAAAAGAAATGAAGTACTGATATATGCTACAAGGATAAATCTTGAAAACCTTATGCTGCTAAGTGAAAAAGGCCAGATATAAAAGGCCACATGCTGTATGATTTCACTTATATGAACTCTCTGGAGTAGGAAAATCCATAGAAATGGAAAGCAGATTAGTGGTTGTCAGGGGCTGTTGCTGGAGGGAGGGGAGGAAAGAGGATGAGGAGTGACTGCTTAATGGATACATATGGGGTTTCCTTTTGGGGTGATGAAAATGTTCTGGAACTAGATAGTAGTGATGGTTGTACAACATGTACATGTACCAAATGCCACTGGATTGTATACTTCAAAATTGTTAAAATAGTGAATTTCATGTTATGTGTATTTTGCCACAATAGAAGATAGCATGTTAAAAAAAAAAAAAAGCAAGGTTGAACTTCCTTATGTTTTCTTAAACTTAATGGCCATATATCTTTCGCTAGCTGCCTCTTCATACCCAGTACTCATTTTTCTATAGGACTATAGATTAAAAAAAATTAATCTATACACTCTTTGCATATTAAGGAAATTAATTCCCCATCTAAATTAAAACCAAAGAGTTGAAGGAATTTTCCATATTTATACAGAGATCCAAAAAAGCACCATTTGACTCTAAATGGAATTCTGTCTAGAGTAATGAAATTTCAGAACTGAAATGGCCTTAAAAGTCATCTGGTTCAACTATGTTCTTTTTTTTTTTTTTTGTGAGGAAGATCAGCCCTGAGCTAACATCCATGCTAATCCTCCTCTTTTTGCCGAGGAAGACTGGCCCTGAGCTAACATCTATTGCCAACTCTCCTCGTTTTTTTTCCCCAAAGCCCCAGTAGATAGTTGTATGTCATAGTTGCACATCCTTCTAGTTGCTATATGTGGGACACAGCCTCAGCATGGCTGGAGAAGCGGTGCATCAGTTCGTGCCCGGGATCTGAACCCGGGCCGCCAGCAGTGGAGCACGCGCACTTAACCGCTAAGCTACGGGCCGGTCCCTCAACTATTTTCTGATTTTTTTTTTTTTTTGTGAGGAAGATCAGCCCTGAGCTAACATCCATGCCAATCCTCCTCTTTTTTGCTGAGGAAGACAGGCTCTGAGCTAACATCTATTGCCAATCCTCCTCCCTTTTTTTCCCCAAAGCCCCAGTAGATAGTTGTATGTCACAGCTGCACATCCTTCTAGTTGCTGTATGTGGGATGCAGCCTCAGCATGCCCAAGCGGTGCGTCGGTGCACGCCCGGGATCCGAACCCAGGCCACCAGCAGCAGAGCGCCCGCACTGAACCGCTAAGCCACGGGGCCGGCCCACCTATGTTCTGATTTAAGAACCCTCTTACTGTACAGTATCTCTTGCCAAGTGGTCCACTTTGACTTCAAGAAAGCACAGAAAGGGAGTATTTAACTTTTTTTGAAAATCTACTTTGAAGTATCCACAAAATTTCCTTAGTCTGGGATAGTAAACATAAGGGGAAAAAAGTGACACACTCAAACTAGGCAAGTGAATTGAGTTTACTAATGAGACTATTTACAGAAAGTGTGGGCATGTTTACCGGAAGCCAAGAAATACTGTGGGGCTCGCAATAGTGGGAGTCAGAATCTCCTCCAGGCACACAGAGACAGTAGCTTGGAAGTGTAAGAGAGGGGTCCTCGATCCCACTTCTCATGCCTGTAGATCCCATGACAGAAAATGTTCTTCTTCCATCATATTTTTTGTGGCTTGATGGCCTTGGTTATGAGTTCTACTACAATATGTAAAATAAAATCAGTCTCACCAACGCTTCAACCCTAAGAAATTGAAGAAAAATAACCTAACTGGCATGAGTCCACAGGACAAGAATCTGATGGAGGGAAGCCAGTATCCAAGCACCCCCTGGAGCACTTACATGGCATTAGGGACATAAATATAACTCTAAGAGGCTGGCGTTCCAGTTGGGGGAGACAGATCAAAGAAGATACTTTAAGTGCTACCACACAGGGAAGAATAAACTGGTATAGAAGCTGAAAGTAGGTCCCTGGAGAATGAGTAGGAAAGTGTTTGAAGAAGTTTCTAGACAGAGATGTTAGCAAAGAATGAAGTCTAGGGACTGGACACAGGAAAATAAGGCAGTGATAAGCAACCAGGAAACAAGAGGTGAGATATATGGGAGGGAGGGAAAAAGATAGACACTACCTGGCACTCACCTTAATACAAAATGGATCATTTTTATCACCCTCACAAGACACAACCATTCATTAAGAACAGTTCAAGGCTCAAGAATAAGAAAAATTATACAGTGATGTATACCAATTATTTCTCAATAAAACTGGAAAAAAGAATAAGGAAAAGATCTTCAGAGAGAAAACTAAAAACATAAAATGTGCAACAAGGAAAAGTATTTAGAATGCTTCACTTGTGCCTCTTCTGCAGTGCTTCCTCTAGGTTTTACGACTTATTTGTATGCGTTTCTCATCCTCTCTACCAGATTAGAATTTTCTTTGCAGCAGGGACCATGTCTTTATCACTTAGCATTCACAACTGCATTTCAAACATAATCTGTATGAAGCTGAATCCATCATCTCCAAGTCCTGTGTCCCTTTAGTATGAACAGTGCAGAATCCTTCCAGTCACCCTGGAACAAAATCTCAGTCCTCTCTCCACACACCTGTGGCCAGGGATCAGCCTGGCGCTCTACAATCACCTTCTTATTCTTTTCTCTCTTTCCCTTTTCAGCGCTGGGCATAGCTCAATCCCTCTCATCAAAGTAGTATCCTAGCTTCTATTTTTCCAGCCAATTCTTCCCTCACACTTCCAGAATAACCTTCCTAAAATACAGTAATTTTACTCTCCTACTTAGAACTGTAAAAATAATGTCTTACAAAAAATAATTGCTTACAAATAATGTCAAAATCCCTTAGTGTAGCATTCCCAACCCTACTTTTCCTGCTCTATCTCCTCTAAAGCCCATATACATATTCAGCCCTCTGGCCATACCTAACTACTGTATATTCTTAGGATCTGCCCCTTGTTCCACCTGGATGTCCTTGCTCCCATGGTTCTTTGATGTTGCCATTCAGGAGTAACTACCCCTTTCTCTGAACCCGCCCCCCCTCCAACACTTTCTCTGCAGCATTTATCACTTTCTCTTTGTTTCACACAAGGTTTTCATCTTCTCTAGGAGGCCCTAAGGGCAGGGTCTTTGTATTCTTCACAGCTGCTTAGCAACAGCTATATAGCTCACTCACAAATCTGTGCAAGGACCATTCCCCACCAAAGCACCACGCCCTTTTAAGAATAGGTAATTATTTGAATGAATGAATGATGTTCCACGCCCACCTCCACCACCCTTCTGTCCAACGCAGAAAGAAAATACTTGAATTTGTTTGGACAAAAATGACGAGATATTGCACTAATTCTTCATATATCCTGAATGACCACATCTTAAAAGCACATTCTAGGTCTTTCCAGCCGTAAAATCCCAAGTCACCTTCAGAGCTACCCATATTGAGTTCTCTCCTTTTGAAGCTGGATCCCAATGAACTCACAGGGGAGTCTCATCTAGAGGACCACAGGAGGTAACAGGGACAACGCCCTTTCTCTCTTCTGAGGCCACGGAGCGGAACCTCCAGACCCACCCAGCAGCACTCTGACCTGCGATCTCCCCGCGACCAGCAAGTGCCACCTTGTCCTGTCTCTAGCGTTGTACAGTTTACAAGGCACCATCACGTTGATTTCATCCTAACATTCTCGTGAGGCAGACATTCTCACCTCCCTAAAGAAACGGAAGATCGACGGCAGATGGAGAAGAGAAGAGGCGTGGCAACGAGCTGTGGCGGGGAAGGCGGGTGGGAGCCCGGAGCCCGAGCTGGAGCTAGTTCCGGGCTCAGCCCTGACCCGCCTGTGTCCTCACTCGCGCCCGGAGGCACAGGGGGGCGCGCAGAAGACACGAAAGCCCTCCCGCTCTCACAATGCCGGATGCTAAGGCGCTGCGAGAGGGGCGGCGTGTGCAGCCCCGGCCCAGCCCACCCCACCCGCCTCGCTCCCTCTGCGACCCCATAGCCGCCCGCGCGCCCACCCGCTTCGCGACTCTGCCGGAAGTCCCGCCTGCGCCCACCGCAGCCGCCCCCCATTGGGCCCGGCGCCGGGGTCTCGCCGCGGGTTGGCCGCTCGGCGGCATGAGCCCAGGGCGGCCACTGCGAGCCCTAGGCAGGGGACGCGCTGGAGACCGGCTGAGACGCGGGGTCGACACAGGAGGTGGACCCGGGGGCGTGGCGCGGGGAGCGCCGGGGCGGACGGGGGAACTTCCGCCACGGGACCCGGAAGGGGCCGCGCCGCCGCTGGTGGGAGTTGTAGTCCGGCCGTGGTTGGGGGGGGGGGCCGCGGCTCATGCGCGGTGCACCGAGGCTTGTTTCACATCTGTAACAACAGGTGAATTGGGCTTTTTATTCTCCCCTTTCGTGCTCCCTCGAGGAGCTTACCGCGGCCGGGGGTGGTCGGCGCGAGGAGGGGTCCGGGTCCGACCGCAGGCTTGGCGGAGAGTGGGGCGGAGAAGCGGGCGGGCCCGAGGATCAGGCCGGGCATCCTAGGCCTGCCCGGGAAGCCGGCCGGGCCGAGCCGTGGGCAGCCAGGCCTCGGCCTGCCGTTGCCATGGAGCCAGGGCGGGGGCGGGGGCCAGCCTGGTCCGCTGGGGCGGGCCTGGTAGGCAGGGGCTCCGCGGGTCCGCGGGAGAGGCCGCTTCATTGGCGCAACGACGCCTCCGCTTCAGGGGATGCTCTGTTTACCGAAGCAGGGCCTGGAGGAAGCCCCCGGAATGCCCTGGGACCTTTGTTTGCCCCCCGTGCCGTCTGGACCGTTTGTCCAAGGGGAGGCCTGGTGCATTCTGGCCCCCTGGTTTGCCCCCTTTCGCACCGACCTTGTGACTGGGGGAGGCCAAGGGGTGAGGTGTTCTTTGTTTGCTGGTGGTGGCTTGTCCCATTTCGCAGGGGAAGACCTAATGCATGTTAGGTCCTTTGTTTGCAGTGAACTGGAGTCCCAGGGAGTCCTCAGAATCCCCAAGCCGGGAGTATGGCGTCAGCATGCTGTCTAGCTAGTCCTCGTGTAGCAACATTGATCACTTTAATTGTGATTTTGCGAGGCAGATCTTGTCTCACTTTGCAGCCCCAATCCAAAGGGGCTTGCCATACACTGTAGCAAGTGGACTGCAGATGGCCAGTTGCAGACTGTCTTTGGTTGCAACTTACTGGCCAGAGCGAAATGAGACATTGCTTGATGGTTTCCCTTGCAGTTTCTTTGAAGGCAGTAATCCCACTGTCATTGTGGGTCTTGACTACATCTTATAATTTACACTTAAATCTTGGAGTTTCCAGGAGGGAGAACTCTTCTTGATATAGTATTTGGGATTTATGATAGTGCTCTTTATTGGTGTAGCTGTTTTAAGTGCAGTAAATATACACTTTGCCGCATTTTCTACCTGTGTAGTTTGTCCCTTTACCTCCAAAAGACATTTACTCTCCAAGTGTTTTAATTTATGTAGCTGTAGTCCCAAGTTTATCAGTTGGACCCTTCTTGCTCCTTTCACCCTTTGAAAATGTCAGTATAAAATGTCCTTTCAAAGAATGAACCTAGGCAATAGCATGATATCATGGAAATAAGAAAAGTAGTGTATAAGCATGGAAAGCTTTGGAGCCCAGTACCTTACTGCAGATTTCCATTCTGCCCTGAGGCAGCTTTGGGATCTTGGGCAAGTTGTATAACTTCGTCTGGGAAAATCTGCCTCAATTTCCTTCTCTGGGAAAGATAATTCCTACCTTACTGGGTAGTTGCATAGATTAAGTGAGATAAATTTTATGGAAGTACTTTGTAAACTACAAAAATGGTATTCAACATTTAGCTGTTATTTTCCCAATCTAGAAGAGCTTCTTTATCTACCTCAGGTTCATATTATAGTCATGAGAGTAGAACTCAAAACTGAAGCAGGTTTTGCTCAGTACTTGGAGAAGATGCTTTCAGGGCTATAAGTCCCTCTTTCCCATGATGTCTCTTTCTTGGTATCTTACAGGTGCTGCTGTAGGGCAGCTCACAATTTGATGGGTCTAGAGTGGGTCATGGCAGGTCCTCAAGTGAGTCCAGTGTGTCCAGTGTGTGTGTTTCATGCCACTAACAAAACTTGTCCTTGTTGTTAGAATAGTAAATGAATTTCAATGATCCGGAGCGACTTTCTTTCTCTGCGGGGATCATCATTTTAGTGACCCAGCATTGTACTTCCCAGGAGGAGGCCCAGCCTCGTGATGAGGAATAGCAAGAAGAGAATTCAGCTGCAGTTCAAAAGTCTACAAAATCTAAGACTGTCACTGCTCTTGTAAGGTAAGTTGATGTAGCCATGCACACAAAGTGGTGGTGGATCTCACGCTCAGCCGCACTGTAAAGCAAAAGGCATGTAGTAAATCCATTTGTGACTGTCTTGGAAGAAGGGTATCGTTTTTAATTAGTTATTGTGGAACCTCTCTGTCCTTGAATCACCCCATAGTGACTCTTCCTGGAGTTAAGTGGTGTTTTATTATGCAAGAAATCTTGATATAATATTATTTTACTTACCTCTAAATTATGTAAGAGAAACTCTGAACCATAAAGGTTTCCGGCATAATACTGTATTACAAGGAAGGCAGTTTTCTTTTGGATCTCTAGGAAATGTTCTAGAGCTCTGTAAAATATCTCTGAAAGATCTTACCTTGAATCTCATACTATATTTTTTTTAAACTGATACAGGAAAAGATAGTGTTATATGAGCCTTGGTTGGCATGGAGAGGATCGGGACTTTTTAAAAGCAAAACCAAGAGTCAATTTACAAGCAAATTAACTTACAATTTCTTAGCAAGAAAGTATTGTTTCTTAAAGAATAATCAGATGTTTTAGATTTTGTAATATTCAGGTGTTCTTTAAAATTAGAATCTCAAATTATACCCTTTTTCCTTTAATTTGGATAGAAGGAGTCTATAGAATGTAACTTCTTAAAGTAAATTGTATCATTGTTGATATTGTATTGAAGTTTTCTCTCTGAGCTACCATATCCTATCGGCTGAAATTTCCGGCATCCCTGGGGGAGAGGAGGCCATCAGGGCAGACCTGCTATGGACCTGAAAGATTCGGCCCCAGGTCAGCCCTCCACCCCCCGCATTCCCACGATTTGAGAATGAGAGGGAATAGCAGTCGGGAGCAGGAGTGTAGGCCCCATTAGACTCCTAGTGATGTTGGACATTATCCTGATTTGCTAGAACGTTATGTAGATGTTTTTAAACTAAGGCCACGTAAGGTTACTGCACCAACCCAGGAATACTACATTATTAAAAACATCTGTAAGTCTAAGTTTGAGTGTTTTTTAAAACAAAATTTTTAAACCAGAGGTATTACTTATTTGTGTGTGTGTGCGTGTTTTAAGTCTCTAGGTATATTCCGCAGTTAAATATACTAATGAGCAAAATGCACCAAATTTTTGGCCAATAATTGAACTTTAACTTAATATTTGTTATTTCATAGAGACTCCGCTATGAAAAGCTTTTTATTTTGAATCACTATAGAGTTATTCTTTGATACTGTCTGTCAGGTCCCATTCCTAGGGGCTTGACTAGGTTTTGTGAAAGCCCAGTAAACCAGTTTGTCCGTAAGGCAGTCATCAGTCCCATTTCCTGATACCACATAAGAAAAGGAGTCCATGTGGAATTTCATTATTCCCTAGAAGTCCCAGGAAAACTGCAAGTATTGTGATGAGGTAGAAATGTGTGTCTCGCGTGATGCAATGCATGCCCTTCTGTTTAGCAGGGTTCAGGGAGTTTAGGACAGAGAAAAGAAGAAAGCTCTTAATTAGAAACAAAGACATGTAATTACTCTAGAGTGGAGATGGCCCTTTCATTCTTAAGACTGGGAGCAGCAGTTGGGGCTCATTAGTAAAGAGCTTCATTTTTCTCGTCTTCTGGACAGTGCTCCCTGTGTTATTGAAGTCTTCTCTGTGGGTTCCTAGACCAGGAATATTTAACCATTGCCTCTCTGCCCTCCTTCTTAGGATTCCAGCTTTCCCTCCTGGCCAGAAATGTTCAGCCTGGACTCATTCAGAAAAGGTAAGAACATAACTGTACTTGTGACCTCATGCCCCTCCTCCCTGTGATGGGCAGCTGTGAAGGCTGTGAAAATCCCTCACCAATGTGTAGTCCTTAGATCCCTTCTTTGAGTGACTTTCAAAAGTCCTTTCTCAGCCTCCTCCTTGCATGGTCCTCATAACCTAGGCCTTCCCTTGTCCAGGTCTTTGTATACATTTGCCACCCCTCCCCTCAAATGCCCTCTCATACATATTCACTGCTGGTTGAAATCCTACCTATTTTTCTAGGCCAATGTTTGTCACTGTTTCCTCCATGAACGTTTCTTGAGTCTATCAACCAAATGGAATCTTTCCTCTCTCTGATTTTCGTCTGCACTGTATCTGTACTTTCTTGGGCTGAGTCTATTCTGAATTAGTCATTGCATCACTAGATTAGAAGCTCCCTGCAGCCAGGGCCTGTTGTGCTCTTTTATCATCCATAGTACCTGGCACAGCATTTTGTAGATGGTAGGCCTCAGTAAACCCTGATGGAAGTGGATTGAGTTATTGTTATATTAGTGGTCATAGAAGTTGTGGCAAGTCTTGAAATTAGTGCTCTCCAACAGATGGGGTGAGAGGATTACATAAGCAATGGCAGAATTGAGCCATGGCAGGGCCATAGGGTAGCATTCAGGGGCTGCTTACAGGAAGTGATGTAGCTGGTGAAGACTTTAAGGGTCAGATCCCAGAGGGCTTTTGTATGTTTTAGACAGGAGCATGGCTTTCCTCCCTTAAGGGAATAAAGAGTAAAAGGCCTGTCACCTGTATCGATGCTGACAGTGAGGCTCCTGTCTGAGCATATTTTACAAATAAATAAGAACCATAACAGGCCTTCCATAACTGCTGAGTAAAAAGATCCTCCCAATTGTGTCTCCTCTCCAACTTACGTTCCTAGAGGCTTGGAAAACCTTGGCCAAGTGATGCCCTGTGTAATCCATTGAATGGGACCAGAAGGAGGGCTAGATGTACAGCAGCTCAGAGCAGCCTCTTCCTGCCTCCTTGTTTGTCTTCAGCCACTCCATCTGTTTTCATATTGCATGAAAAAATTAATCTTTATCACCTTGATTTTGTTGGTTAACTGTGTCTGAAAAGGGAAACATTGAACTTGAGATTAGTGTGGACAGCACATTTTGAGCTGCAAGTTAAGGTCAGTTAATTGCTTTGTGTTTACCTACTAATCAGTGGGCTTTGTGTCCACCCACTTGTAAAAGTTGGATGAAAATAGGTTCTCTTATGATAGGAGTGTCGTTGAATTAACAGCACTGATTTTGTAAAGAGATGGAGAGACCAATAAAATCACGATCCTCCTTTTTACCTGTGTTATTTAACTGTGACATGATAGGGAGATGGTACCAAGTAAGAGAGTTTTGGGGTAAAATTCCTTTATAAATTTGCTTTCTAGGCTGGAGATTGATTTGTTCGAGATGCTTTCCATTAGGGGTGACATCGTTAGCACTCAGTTTAGTGGGAGGCAGCATAGCCTCATTGAGCAAAAGCTCCGCACCCAGATGCCCGGTTCACATCGGACTTCTGCACCTTGCTGGCCAAGGAGGCTTGAGTGGGTGACTGAGCCTTTCTGTGCCTCCGTTCCCTCACAGTTTAAGTGGGCCAGATCGTAGTACCTGCTTCATAAGGTTTTTCCAAGGATCAGATGAGTTAATACATGTAAAGAGCTTAGTACAGGGCCTGACACCTAATGAATTCACAATCCACGGTATTAAGTAGCTTTAGGACATAATAATCAGACATAGTCTGATTTTGAGCCTTGCTTTCCACATAGGTAAAGGTTGTATTTTTACCAACAACCATTTTATGCTTGAAGGTCTCAGAGAAAACCATTAATCAGAAAGAATCACTGCTTTGAATAATTTCCTTCAGGCAAACATATCTTTTCATGGTTTCCTGACTATAAGGCTGAATGCCCTCTCCTGTCTTCCAAATGCTGCTATCACTTGTGGTTTGCATCATGAGTTTGGCAATTGGTCATGTGTGGCCTTGCAACACTTTTATTGTTGTATAGGACTCTTCTTTATCTCTTATGGAGTTTTTTTTTTTTTTTTTTGGTGAGGAAGATTGGAAACAGATGTTAGCTTAGGGCCAATCTTCCTCAGCAGAAATCTGTTGCCAGGCTTCCCTTGCTGAGGAAGATTGGCCCTGAGCTAACATCTGTACCCATCTTCCTCTATTTTGTACGTGGGATGCCGCCACAGTGTTGCTTGATGACAGGTGCATAGGTCTGCACCCGGGATCCAAACCCGTGAACCCTGGGCTGCCAAAGCAGAGTGCGCGAGCTTAACCACTATGCCACTGGGCCAGCCCCTCTTAAGGAGTTTTTATATGTTTCTTTGTTCCTCATGATGAGATTATGAGCTCCCTAGGGTGTCATGAGACTTGAGAGGAAATGTAACATGGTGCAAAGCTTGAGTCAGACTGGCTAAGGTTCGAATCTGGTCCCCACTAACACTAACAAGGTGTCAACTTACTTGATTCTGTTTCCCAGCCCCTGTCCTCAGGGGTATAGTGAAGATGAGAGATGATGTAGGGAAGGTACTTGGCTGGAGTCTGTCCCCAGCCCTTAGTCTTTGATTGGCAGGCTCTTGATAAATGTGAGTAGGTTGATCTATTTGGGGTGCAGCCCTGTAGCCGATGTTTTGCTGGAGAGTGACCGCCTGGCCTCAGCATGCAGTGTGCTGTGTGGCTGCATGATTGAGCACCTGCTGTGTATGAGATACTAGAGTGGAAATAGCTATGTTTCAGAGATGCTTTCTGGTACTCAGGGGCTTATGATCTCAATGGGATGGGCCATTTGATGGTTCTGAAGGTAATGGCCACAGCAGTTTCCTGCAGCATTGTGGATGGTGGCCCACTGGGTATTGTGGCTACCATCTTTCTTATTATGTAATTCAACAGAGCTGCCAACACCTCCCAACTAGAATGCTTGTGTGCCTGGTAAGTGACCTGTTATTGCCTTTGCCAGCATCTTAACACAAGTTTCTTGTCTCTCAGCTGTAATGCCATCACAGTCAGGTCACAAGCTGAGTCCTTTACAGTGAGTACAAAACTTTGAAAGACACTAGATCAACAGCAAGAATGTGCAGTTTTCCTCCAGCTCCATGGTCAGAAGAGGGCTCAGTGATGTGTTGTGGGATTGTAACAATTTTCCCCCAGTTACTGAAATGCTTAATGAAGTAATGAATAATCATCAAATCATTTATTCTTTTTCTTCAATCCAGCATCCCTGGATATGAATGAGGACCGTCCTCAAACAAGAACAGAGAGGTTGCGGGGCCGGCCCCGTGGCGTAGCAGTTAAGTGTGCGCACTCTGCTGCTGGCGGCCCGGGTTCGGATCCCGGGCATGCACTGATGCACTGCTTGTCAGGTCATGCTGCGGCAGCATCCCATGTAAAGTGGAGGAAGATGGGCACAGATGTTAGCCCATGGCCAGTCTTCCTCAGCAAAAAAGAGGAGGATTGACATGGATATTAGCTCAAGGCTGATTTCCCTCACACACACAAAAAAAGAACAGAGAGGTTGAGCTGGTCATTTCTAACCTTAGCTTCAAGGCAGAGCTGGAATTAGTTCCAAGATAAATCTTGATCCTAGGCGGTTTGTTCCAGAAGACCCTACACGCATTTCTGCTGTAACACTATATATGTTTTCTGCAAAATGACACACCTATAATATTATAAGAGGGCTTACGGGAAAAGTAGAGTTGAGGCAATACAACTGCAACTTTATGACCAGAGTAGGACAAAAACTGTCATTGGTGCCTGGGAAGGTGCTTTGCGCCACTGAGGCAGGCAGCTCGGTGTGATGCTGTACACTGAGTGTTCTCATCAATGGACAATGAGTGTTCTGATGAGAACAGAGCTGGCAGTTGCTGAGGCAGCGCAGGTGGAAGTGGAGCTCTGAGCCACTGGGACTGCCATTCAGGAGTGTGTGCAGCTGGGTGTAGGGGAGGAGGACTTGCTCTACTCCCCCCAACATTTTATGAAAATTTTCAAAAATACTGAAATGTTGAAGGAATTATATAGTAGACACTCATGTATCCACCACCTTGATTCTCTATAGGCACTCAATTTTAATTTTTTAAAAATATAGCTGATGGGGCCGGCCCCGTGGCTTAGTGGCTTAAGTGCGCGTGCTCCGCTACTGGCGCCCGGGTTCGGATGCCAGGCACGCACTGACGCACCGCTTCTCCGGCCATGCTGAGGCCGCGTCCCACGTGCAGCAACTAGAAGCATGTGCAACTATGACATACAACTATCTACTGGGGTTTTGGGGGAAAAAAAGGAGGAGGATTGGCAATAGATGGTAGCTCAGAGCCTGTCTTCCTCAGCAGAAAAAGAGGAGGATTAGCATGGATGTTAGCTCAGGGCTGATCTTCCTCACACACACACACACAAAATTATAGCTGAGAGAGTTTCTCTTTTTCCTGCTGAAAATTATGATTCTATTCTTGCTTTTTCAGTTTCCTTGCCTTAGAAAAATTACATTTGAACCAAGAGTTCTTATGTTTTACTAATATCATTCCCCTGTTTACCAATTCTATATGAGCTAATTTGCATTATAGAAATGGGCATCACTGTAGCAGAGCAGGCTGTTTCTCAAGTGTGTAGTGTGTGTGGTTGTCTCTCCCTGCTCCTCTCCTGCCCTATTTGTTATACCAAAACCAGTGGGGCAGAGAGAGTGAAGAGCTTATGCACCTTTTCCTCCAGACAGTGAGTTTCTGACATTTTTTCACCATTTAGGTGATTTTAAAGATTTTAAACCTCCCTTACCCATACATTTCCACCTTTCATGGAAGACTCAGTGAGTGTCTTAATTTTAGTTCACATATATCAAAGTTTTGGAATTTCTTAAAAATGTATTTTATAGGTCACTGATAAGTAGTATTTAGTCTCCAAACAAGTGAAAATATTTGGAATGGCAAATCGTTAAATTTTAGAAAGAGGGAGAAGGCTGGAATTGTGGATCTGGTCTTGGTTCTCAGGGAGGACTCCAACAGTTAATTAGTCCCTCTCTTGTCCAGTTCTTAGAGGGAAAGAATAATTTGAGATGTGGTGGCTGAAGTGGCCATCTTGGGAACCCATAGCAGAGACAGAGATAGCTACCATAAGCAGAAAACAGGTAAGTGGTATAAACAGGGTTTACATGGTATCATGGCTTTTCAGTTTTCAACTGTTGTCCTGTCTCATTCTCACAACTCTAGAGAAGTACATGGGATGGGTCTTAAACTCACAGTTTAAGGGTGACTAAGGGAACAAGGAGAGTTCGAGGCTTTTTTGAGACAGCCTCTACAAGGCTATCATTTATCACATCTATATAAGACAATTACCTTCTTTCTGTGTGGCATTATTGGCACTGTTTCTCAGAATCTGTGTCTGGCGCCAGATACTGTCCATCAGCCCTGCTGCTCAGAGCTCTTCACGGATGCTCTGGGGTGAGTCATTCCAGGAGTCTGTAACTGTGAGGGGTGAAAACATGTCACCGTGATGCCCTCTTTCTTTCCCTAGATCGGACCCAGCACAGGCAGCGTCAGTGCAAA
Source organism: Diceros bicornis minor (assembly GCF_020826845.1). Lineage (NCBI taxonomy): Eukaryota > Metazoa > Chordata > Mammalia > Perissodactyla > Rhinocerotidae > Diceros > Diceros bicornis. The sequence continues at coordinate 49,135,866 of NC_080741.1, forward strand.
CTTCCCCCACCCCGCCTTCCACCCATGTGTGTCAACCCTGCCCCTGGAGGGACCATCTCTCGAGGTAAGGGAGGAGCCTTGCCTCCAGCACCAGCTTGGTCCAGGGTCTGTGGGGAGGTGGGTGGCAGCGGGAGCCCAGGTGCCAGGGCCGTGGCCTTTGGAAAGCAAGTGAGGAGGAGTGGGGTTAGCAAAGTTGTTGGAGCTCTCAGGGAGACATCATTGGGAAAGGTCTGGGTTATTTCATGATCCTTGGTCACATGGCTTAGACCCTATGGTCTCCTTTTGTGACCAGGAATAAAGCCAAGCCTCAGTCTGGGTGTTGTCACACTAGCGTGGAGAAGCTGCAGGATCTTTTAGGCAGTCCCTGGCCCAGGTGGCTGAGAAAGTGCAGGGCACTTGTAGTAGAGTCAGAACAGAGAGCCCTGACTCAGCCCAGTGCCCTCCATCTTGGAGGCATTGGAGATGTTTGGCAAATCACTTCCCTATCTCCCCCCAGCACCTCAAAGCACTTTACGGACACTAAAATGTGCCTCTCAGTCCATTTGGCAAGATAGGCTCTCCTTTTGATTGGGGAAATGTTAGAGCACCCAGATAGGTGACAGCTCACCTCAGATCCCACTGGTACCTAGGGATGGGGCCAGTAATAGGACCTAGGGAAGCATCTCTGCCCTGAGTGTCTCCTCTCTTCCCTCAGACTTAGATCTTTTCCAGGTCTGCTCCCAGTGGCCTCTTCCTTATCCTGACAGCTGCCCTCTGCCCCATTGGCTGCTTGTTCACACCCCTCCCCCAGTTGCCTCTCAGAAGAACAATATTTTAGGTGATGGAGTCTTTGCCTCATGTGGAGACAGCATGTCCACTTTAGGCTCTGTCTGTAAAGTGCTTTGAAGGTCAAGAGCTCAGGAAGGGTGCGGGGAGCACAGAGCACTTCGGTTTTTGCAGCACATGCTGCTGCCGTATTTCCGTGCACTTTCCACATACACTGCCCTCCTGCTGCAGTGGCCCTGATTACGGACAGCAGCATAGAAATAAGTACTTTCAGCCCCTCTGACCATTTGACTTAGGTGTTAAAGAAATGCCACCCCCCCCCACCATTGCCAAAACAAGAGTTGATTGCCCTTTTTTTTTTTTCTTTCTTAAAATGCCCTGTAACTCGAAAAGGCTGAACGTTAACATTTCCAACATGGCAGGTGAGTGGCTCTGAGAGTGTCAGATGTGCTTTGGCTAAGCTTGAAGATCGTTAGTTGGGATTAACCAGGCAGCACGGCTAGGCAGTGCCTCCTTGAGCACATGCAGAGGAGAAGGCCGCTGCACTTGGGAGGGGCAGCTGCTCCCTGTGGGGTGGCCCAAGAGGCCCCGTGCTGTCTTCCCCAGGAGCATAGACCCCCTGAGCCTGATTGTCGCCTCACAGCTGCACCTCCAGAAGGCATCCATGGGTTTATGCATCTTTGCCTTCTCTCTCTCTCTCTCTCTTCACCTCACTCCTTCCCTCCCTCTCTCCCCCTCCCTTTCCCTCTCTCTCTCTTTTTTTTTAGCTAGAAAGTGTTCTTACCTCCATTTCTTTATCACAGAAACAACAGATCTCTTAGTCCACACATGATTGTTGGACCTTTCTGCCATGCTTTCTGATTCCCTAGAGGCTTTGCTGGTGCCTCTGCCCTTAAGAAGGAAGTGTGTGGCAAAAACAGTTTCTCTGGTGTTCAAATAGGAAAATGGCTCAGAAAATGGTGGCCACTTGAATAGGTTATAGTGCCCATCAGAGTTAGATTTGGGATTGGAAAAAACTATCACCTCGTTTCCCAATCTACCCCCAACTCTACTGCCAACCTCTTACCAAGGCCTCCTTGCAAGGAAAAGGGTGAATAAATTAAGAAACTCACCTCTAAGCCTCCCCTGGGAATCTTCACCACCACTCCAGATCTGAGATGTAGAGCACTGGAAGGCAACATGGGATAACACTCCTTCTGGCAGGATCCTGGGGGCCAGAGGACTGGTCTTTCCTGTCCATTCCCTCGTACGGATGTGTCCCCTCTTCTTGATGTGGTGATTTACCTCAGGGGACCTTTTGACTTCACATGTGTGGACAGGAAGGCCATGAGGACGGGTAGGGTGGGCAGGGCGGCCATTTAGCCCCTCTGGCTCCCCTTACCTTTCTCATTGCAACCAAGTAGACCGTTTCTTGCCATTTTGATCATCCATAAAATATCTAACTATGGTTGAGTAAGTTGACAGAGCAAGTTGGCTGAGACCCCTGGTTTCTTTAGGTGTCTGTGGTCCCTCTCACTTTCCCTCCAGCAGTTCTCTGGTCTACCCAAAGTCTGCACTATCTTGGGCTTCCTTCTATTGCCTTTTCCCGGGGCCTTCAAAGTTTAGAATCCTAAAACATCCTCTGATGTATTCAGCAGATCCTTTACACTTGAATTCCATGCTGCGAGGTGTCATCTAGTACCGGATGTCATGCTTGATCCAGAAATGAATGGAGAGATCTCTGAGCCAGTAAACCCTTTCCTTTTTCAGAATTTCCCTCCTTTTTCACAGGCAAAGGAATCAACTTTCTCTCCCCAAAGGATGGAGAGTGGAGGAGAAGGCTTAATGCTGGTGGAAAGGAAGGGGAGCATGCCTGAGCCCCTCTAACTTCCTTCAAGGTCCTCTAAAGCAGGAGTCAGCAAATTTTAAGAGTCAGAGAGTAAATATTCTTGGCTTTGTGGGCCGTGTGGTTTCTCTTGCAGCTACTTAACTCTGCCATTATAGTGTGAAAGCAGTAATAGGTAATACATAAACAAATGAGCGTGGCTATGTTCCAATAAAATTTTACTTATAAAAATAGTCAGTGGGCGGATTTGGTCTGCAGGCTATAGTTTGGCAACCCCTGCTCTAGACCGGTGGGAAGATCACAGAACCAGAAGGCTTCCAGGAGCTGGTATAAGAATTGCCCTCATTTTATAAGAGGCAATGAGGTTTGTGGAGGTGAAATATTCGCTCAAGGTGACACCAGCTGTTAGAGCCCAGATGAAGTAAATGAAATAGGAAAAGGGAACAAGGAGCGAAATAGGAAAAGGGAACAAGGCGCTCCCTGAGGACCAACTACTTGGTTGGCATCACCTAATGCTTTTTTTTTACATAAAATTTCAAACAGCTGTTCGAAATGTGTTTTCTAAAATAGAGAAAATTGTCCAATGAACCCGCATATACCTGTCACCCAGCTTGAACAGTTAACGACTCATGGCTAATCTTACTTTGTGTATATCCCTCCACTCTATCCTTTTTGGAAGCACATCCGTGAAATTATAGCATTTCAACCTTAGCTTGACTAAGTAGCTGTCAGAGCAGAGTGCTATACTGAGGGCTTCCTGAAGCACCACGACAGGCACAGGCCCTGCTTTCCAGAGAGGGTCTTTCTGTCTAGGCTCTTGTCTCCTTCAGCTTTCAGACACCACAATTTTCAAAAGTTGGCCCCAGCCACTGCTGCCACCACCAGGCTTGATAAGCTTCTGAATTCTTTTAAAGGAATTTAGGCTGCTAACAGTCCTTGAAAACTACTCCTGAAGCTGGGTGTATGCCTCAGCTTTTGGCAAATTAAAGTGCCACTTGGACAGATTCAAAGCCCTTGGAGAATCATGTTCTGCCCCAAGGGTCTTGCCATACCAATATGGACGATCTGAGTAGGTGTGTTTGATGTAGATGGTGGTATCCCCTTGTAAGGTCAGTTGACTGCTGCCAAGGACAGCTTCCCTTTTGTCTCTTTCCTGGTAAAAAGCCACTGAGGAGAAAATGGAGGAGCAGGAGTTGAAGCTGCCCAGTCCTGCCCTGGGTCTGTCTCTAAGGGACCTGTCTCCCGTTGTTCAGACTTCAGAGGACAGGGGCTTCTCTAATAGAGCACCCTGCAAAGCTGCCTTCTAAACATTCCCATTTTATCCTAACCACAGCCATACCAAATGAGAGGAGCAGGTTTGTCTTAATTTTCCCAATTGATGAAATTGCTCAAGGTTCACAGCTGGCAAGTAGTAGAGCTGGGAATAAACCCAAGTATTAGGACTCAAATCCTGTGTTATTGCTATGGGCCGCAGTTCTCAGGGTGTGGTCCCAGACCAGCAACCTCACTATCACCCGGGAACTTGTTAAAAATGCCGGTTCTTGGGCCCCACTCCAGACCTAATAAATAAGAAACTCTAGGGGTGGCTCCCAGCAGTGTTTTCACAAGCTCTCCAGGTGATCATTGGAGTCAGATCTAGAATTATAAAACAAACCCTCCCCAAATTATAAAACCCTCCCAGCTTACCCTCAACTGCACTGCCAGCTTCTCACCAAGGCCTCCTTTCAAAGGACTGAGACCTTGAGACCCCTTGTTGTCACTGTCACTGCCTCAACATGCAGATTCATCCTGATTCCCAGCTGACCCAAAGCCCTGCTTCTCAGTGCCATAACAGGCAGAAGAGCAATGGGCCTGGCTAGAACCTAGGTATAGTAGTTTGGAAACAGAATCTCATCTGGCTTTCAAACAAGTAAGGAGCAGCAGCTTCAGACTCTAACTACTGGTCCAGCTGAGCTCTTGGGGCACAGTGTCCAAGTCGGGTATTTTTCACATTTGACTCGAGTCCTGGGGATTAAATTTGGTCTGTTTATGTTCAAGAAATCTTCCCTGTCCTGGCTTCAGATTCTCACTAGGTTTACTTTGTAAGCCATTAAATGAGATGGGGGTGCCCCAGTATAGCAATGATCTTACAACTCTGCTGTCTGGAGTGCATGCCAATTTGCCAGGGCATGTGAGAGGTGTTTACCAGCAATCTCTAGGACCTAGAGGGTCCTTGAATGGTCATTGAGCTAAGGCCTGCACTATTTCCCAAAAAATCCATTCCCTCTTCCTGCCTCAGATGAAGATGAGTCTGTGGGTTTAGTTTTATTGGAGGAGTGATTTCAGCAGGGTTCCATCCCGGGGCCCGGCCTGCCCACCGGTTGACTAGAGCCTGGGGTTGCTGGAGGCCCTGGTCTGTGCGAGGCTGCAGCCAGGCAGCCCGGGCCGGCTCGGGTAGGCCCCCCCCCGGGTCCGCCCGTCCGGCAGGGGGCGCGCGGCGCTCGGGCCGCCGGCTCCGCCCTTCTGCCCTGTCCCTGCCGGCTCCGGAGCCGCGGAGCCCGGCGGGAGCGCGATGGCGGCCGCCAGGAGGCTCATGGCGCTGGCCGCCGGCGTCTCTCCGTTCCTGCGGCCGCCGGGTCCCCGCACCACCGGGCGACAGGGACGCTCGCGCGGCCTCTCATTAAGCTGCGCCCGCCCAGACCGCACCAAGGAGGCCGCCGAGACTGAGGCAGGGGTGGCCCCCGGTGGGCCTGGGGAAGGCGACGGAAGCATGGTGAACGGTGAGGGCAGTGCCTGGGGCGGCCGGGCCGCGACGCCCTTGACTCGGGGGGATGGCGGAGCTAGGGGCGCGGGCCGGCACGTTCTCCCCAATAGTGGCTGAGACCGTCATCCGCTGCCGGGCCGCAGCCCTGATGTTGTAAAACAGTGTGGCACAGCCCAAATGGTCCCCGAGCGTGGAGGTTCTGGGACCGGAGCGCCTGCGCTTGGCAAGAATAGGCGAGAGGTGCGGGACTTAGAGAGTGGGGGAGCGCCTGCCAGGATGGGTGGTCAAGGGTTGGAGCATCAAGGGTAAGCACATCCTCACCCGTGTGGGAAAGAGCCCAAAATACCTCCTGGGGTTTGAGGATCTCAAATACAGACAGAAGGATTGCTTTAGTGGACCCCAGCGCCGTGCCTCCTGAAGGGTGTGGGGAATGAAACTGGGGAAAGCATCCCTGCCCATCAAAGATGGAGAGAACTGGCCTCTGCCTGCCCTATAGAGTCAGAGGTGTACTAGTGCGCATCTGTTCTTATACCTGTGGGTCTAGTGGGCTACTGAAAGTTGGGTCGCTCTGTGGGATAAAACCCCTTTGAGTGTACTTAGATACTGTTTCTTGACTACTTTGTTCTTAGTTGCATTATACGTTATCATTCAGAGGGAGAGAGAGGCAGGCAGAATCGTCCCTCCAGGCCAGTTGACACAGAGTCTGCCCCCAAGTAAACAGTCTCAACCCAGGCAGCACGGTTACATCAGAATTCCTAGAGGAGCTTTTTCAAAATACAGAGCCTTCCCCAACATCAGCACCATTCTCAAGTGCCCTGGGGGGAAGAGGGTGTCCGGTGCTGTGAAAAAACTTCCCAGGTGATTTATGATTGATGCATGCAGCTGCACATGTGCATATATGTACCCCTACAAAGTTCCTTTTTGGAGCTAGTTTAAAGTTGAATATAATGCCAGAGATTGTGGGTGGAGAATGAAAAGGCTTCCCATCTCTTCTTCTGGTCTCTGACCCCACATCTATTGAAGGGCCACTCTGGTGCTTTGAGGCCCTTCCTTCTGTTTTTAGCTGCTCCCAGTAGGCTTCTTCATGGTCTGGCTAAGCCCTGTGTCTGGCACAAGCTGCCTCTAGGTGGACATCTCACCCATTTGTGCTCTAGGATTGATCCAAAGTACACGTGAAAAAAGGTGAGACACCTCTCACAGTGCCTGATGCATCCTGCCTCCTCTTGACTCCAGCGAGCTCGGGGGAGGACTAGCTCATGCCTGTGTCTCAGCTGTAGAGGTCTCAACTCAGTGTTCCTACACATAACCTGGCTCTAGGGAGGCCTTTTGCGGGGTGCTGAGATACAGTTGAGAGCTGGAGCCTGGTATATTCAAACTCTGGGGCCAATCCCCTCCTTTTTGTGTATCTTTTATTTTAGAGGGGACTTGCATTGTCTTGATCTCCAGTTTGTGTGTGTGGTGGATATTTGTTTTGTTTTGGTTTTTTATAGTGCCTTTTTTCAGACATCAGTCTAGGGGGATTTGTTGCTATCTATGCTTCTGTAGCTGATGTATTAAATTAGGAGCTTGGGTGGGGAGGAGGATGCTGCCTAGTTCTCTTCTGTGATATATAGGTCATTGGCCCTTCTCCTTCAGGAGATGGTCATGCAAGTGGGTCTACCCCACTGTCCCCTGTAAACCCTGAAGCCATTCCTCTCTCCTTTTCTAAGATGCTCCTGGGTTGTTTGGGGTCATGAGCCAACATCCTCCATATCCGGCGCAGGGTTGCCCAGATACACACCGCATGGAGTTTTTAAAAGAAAGGGAACAATTATAATGCTTTTCTTCTTATTTTCTTAGCTTCTAGGGACCTATTAAAAGAGTTTCCACAGCCCAAAAACCTTCTCAACAGTGTGATTGGAAGGGCCCTTGGCATCTCACATGCAAAAGACAAACTGGTCTACGTACACACAAATGGACCGAAGAAAAAGGTAACTGCTGGTGGCAGGGACACTTGTTTGTTTGACTCTCAGGAAGGACACTGGCTGCCCTTTTCTCGCTTGGATTTCTTTGTCAAAGAGGCCCTAGAGTGGGTTTTCTGAACTGAAAATGGTCAGCAGAGACTCTCAGAGCAAAGCTAGGTTTGAAGAGCCTGGTTTAGGGAAAGGGAACACAGGGCAGGTGAAGTGAGGAGTTCTCATCTTGTGTAAGACAGGCCTCTGCACTGATCCCTGGTTTTGGTCCCCTGTTGACTAACTGGGACTGTGGAGGGTTAGAGTTGATGATGAGAATTCCTGTAGCTAGAATCTTGTAGGTCCTGGGACTCACAGAAGCTTGTAGGCAAACCATTCTGAAGGAAGATTTTTAATGTTCAGGATGGGTTCCACCTTTCCGTCTGGCTAGAACATGGCACTTTTCTAAGAAGCAAAACAACTTGAGGTGGGACAGATGGCTTAAAGATGGCTGAGTTAGGGGGCTGGCCTGGTGGTGTAGTGATTAAGTTTGCGCGCTCCACTTCGGTGGCCTAGGATTCGCAGGTTTGGATCCCGGGTGCAGACCTATACACTGCTTATCAGACCATGCTGTGGCAGGCATCCCACATATAAAGTGGAGGAAGATGGGCACAGTTGTTAGCCCAGGGCCAATCTTCCTCAGCAAAAAGAGGAGGATTGGCAAGGGATGTTAGCTCAGGGCTGATCTTCTTCACCAAAAAGAAAAAAAAGATGGGAGAGTTAGAGCCTTACAAGGAGTTAATGATGGAGTTGGGGTTCTGTCTTGCAGTCAGCTCCACAGCTTTGCTGTTGATTTTCCATGTGATTTGCAACAACTTTGCAGTCTGGAGAGGCCAGGGTCCTGATTCTCTCTTCTCCTCCCCAGAAAGTGACCCTCCACATAAAGTGGCCCAAGAGCGTGGAGGTAGAAGGCTATGGCAGCAAGAAGATCGACGCTGAGCGGCAGGCTGCAGCTGCGGCCTGCCAGCTGTTCAAGGTGACCCTCCCCTCCCCTTCTGTATAGCAAAGGCTGTGCAGACCTCCCTCCTGGGAAACTCTTGCCTCTTGCACTGATGGTCTTTCTGGTGCCAGGTGCATCTAGGTAGAGATTGACAGGGTGTTCAACCCCCACCTGTCTTGAGCCCTTCCCACCTCATGGTTCCTTTCTTGTTTTTTAGCCAGTGAGGGAATAGGGTTTGTTTCCCCACTGTAGTTATCTGCTTTCCTTGGTTTCAGAAACCTCAGAGAAGAACCCCTGTAGGAAAAATGCTCTCTCTGTATAGCACCATGGATGTACTTCCATTTTGATTTTTGTTTTTCTTTTCACATTATTTCATGTGAGTTTTTCCCTGTAGCCACATGGTCCTCTTTTACTTGTGATAGAAGCCTGATAGTCATTTCTCTCACTTCCCAGTGGTTAGACATGGGTTTCTTTCAGGTTTTTGTTTACCCAGCATTTACTAGACCTTCAGTGTTGCTTATTGAGCTTTCTATCCATCCCTAATTGACTCCCTTCGTGGCTGTGTCAACCTTGAATTTTCCTCAGGTTCCTATGTCGTCATCTCTGCTCTGACAAGGACAAAGCTGTAGGAAGTATATTTGTTCAGCTTCTCTCCCACTCGTGGTCTCCAGGCCTTCACTGTCCCTGTCTCCTTCCTGCATCTGAGGAGGAAAGTCCTTCTTCCTATCCTGGGCCCCCACACCACCCTTCTCTTTTCTCTGTCCCTTTTCTGTGTCTCTTCTCCATCCCCTCTCCCACTCTCTTATTTAATTTTTAGATCCCTTCCTCTTCTGATTCTTTTCTTTTTTTTTTTTTTTAAACTTTATTTTATTTTATTTTTTTCCCCCAAAGCCCCAGTAGACGGTTGTATGTCATAGTTGCACATCCTTCTAGTTCCTGTATGTGGGACACGGCCTCAGCATGGCTGGAGAAGCGGTGCGTCAGTGTGCATCTGGGATCCGAACCTGGGCCGCCAGTAGCGGAGCACGCGCGCTTAACCGCTAAGCCACGGGGCCGGCCCTCTGATTCTTCTCTGTAGGCTTCAAAAATACTTCAGTGTTCTGATCCCTTCCCTCAGCCCCGCTTCCACTGCACACAGTTCTCTCTGCTTGTGGTTTGCATTTTCTCTACTCCAGCATCATGGCTGTTGTCTCGGTCACTGGTTACCTTCACATCACTCAGTGCCTGACATGTAGCAGTGGTCCCCTGGTGATTGTTGACTGGATGGAGCAACGCTTTGCCAGGCTTGTCAGCCTCTTCTTGGGCCTCACTCTGCTCAAATATTCTGTGGCTTTGGCATTGCCAGGCATCTCTTCCTCAGCCCCTGGATCACTGCTGCTTCTCCTTCTCTTTGGGTCACTCCAGCCTTCTCTTCCTCTCCCACCCTCTGAAAACATCTCTTTTTTCTCTACCCCTTCTCTCTGGGGAAATCTCTCTTAGAAGTTCAACCATGCTTTCTGTGTTTATTGTCTCAGAAATCTCCATCTCCCATAGAGTAGCTCTACTTCAAGGGTTCTCAATGTGGGAGGTGGTGTGGAGAGTTTGCCCCCCAGGGAATATTTGGCAATGTCTAGAGACATTTTTGGTGGCCACACCTGGAAGTATGCTGCTGGCATGAGGCTGAGGATGCTTCTAAACATCCTACAATGCATAAGACAGCACCCCCCCAACAAAGAATTACCTGGCCCCAAATATCAGTAGTACCGAGGGTGAGAAATTCTCCTCTACCGGGATTTTTTTTTTCTTTTTTGTGAGGAAGATCAGCCCTGAGCTAACATCCGATGCCATTCCTCCTCTTTTTTGCTGAGGAAGACTGGCTCTGGGCTAACATCCATGTCCATCATCTTCTACTTTATATGGGATGCCGCCACAGCATGGCTTGATGAACGGTGTGTCGGTGCACGCCCGGGATCCAAACCTGTGAGTCCCAGGCCGCCAAAGCGGAGCGTGCACACTTAACCGCTGTGCCACTGGGCCGGCCCCTACCTGGGTGTTTGAAGGCACTTTAAACCCAGCCTGTGTGCAGTGAGTCAGGATCATGTTCCTCCCCAGCCCTTGGTCTGTTTCTTATCTATGCTCATAGCATTTTTTTGTTTGTGTGTTTGTTTAATTGTGATAAAATAAACAAAATATAAAATTTACCATTTTAACCATTTTTAAATGTATAGTTCAGTAGTATTAAGCAGAGTCACATTGTTGTGCACCCAATCTCCAGAACTTTTTCATCTTGCAAAACTAAAACTCTGTACACAACTCCGCAATTTTCCTCCCTTCCCCTGGCAACCACCATTCTACTTTCTGTCTCTATGATTTTGACTACTCTGAGTACTTATTATAAGTGGAATCATATAGTATTTGTCTTTTTGTGACTGGGTTATTTCACTTAGCATAATGTCATCAAAGTTTATCCATGTTGTAGCATGTGTCAGAATTTACCTCCTTTTAAAGGCTGAATAATATTCCATTGTCTGTATATACCACATTTTGCATATCCATTCGTCCATCGATGGACACTTGGATTGCTTCCACCTTTTGGCTGTTGTGAATAATGCTGCTATGAACGTGGCTGTACAGATATATCTTCGAGACTCTTCTTTCAATTCCCAGAAGTGGAATTGCTGGATTATATGGTAATTCTCTTCTTAAGTTTTTGAGGAACTGCCATATTGTTTTCCGTAGTGGCTGTACCATTTTACGTTCCCACCAGCAGTGCACAAGGGTTCCAGTTTCTCCACATCCTCACCAACACTTGTTATTTTCTGGTTGTTTTTTTTTTTTTTGATAGTAGCTATCCTCATGGGTGTGAGGTAGTATCTCATTGTAGTTTTGATTTGCATTTTCCAAATGACTAGTGATGTTTAGCATTTTTTCATGTGCTTATTGACCATATATCTTCTTTGGAGAAATGTCTTTTCAAATTCTTTGCCCATTGTTTAATCAGATCTTTTTGTTGTTGTTGATTTATAGGAGTTGTTTACATATTCTGGAGCTCATAGCCTTTTCATTCCCCAATATTTGTACACACAGTTTTTCAGCTTCCCTTTTCCTCCTAAACCAGCTGTGTTTATTAAGCATTGCCCTCATGCTTGGTGCGAGGTGCTGGCAACACAAAGGTAACTGAGAGTACTCTTAGAGCAGCCACAGCCCAGGGGAAGGCGCCCACATGAGAAAGAAAGTGCCTCAGCCGCCTGAATAGAGCAAGCTTATTTTTGAGTATACTATGAGTATAAGTTTGCCAGGGGTGCCGGCCCGGTGGCGCAATCGGTTAAGTGCACGCGCTCCCCTGCGGTGGCCCGGGGTTCGCGGGTTCGGATCCTGGGCGCACACCAATGCACCGCTTGTTAAGCCATGCTGTGGCAGCATCCCATATAAAGTGGAGAAAGATGGGCACGGATGTTAGCCCAGGGCCAGTCTTCCTCAGCAAAAAAGGGGAGGATTGGCATCGGATGTTAGCTCAGGGCTGGTCTTCCTCACAAACACACACAAAAAATAGTTTGCCAGGGACCAGGAATGGAGCAGGGCACTCCAGGCACAGGGCACAGAGACATGGAACCAGGGTGTGTGAGCAATTGCGAGGAATGTGAGCGTGGCTCTGAGTGCTTGGCGATGGTAGGGACAGGTAGGCAGGGGCCAGAAGACCAAGGCCGTAGATGTCACAGGTAGGAATTTTGATTTGATCCTGTGGATGCTGGGTCTACTAACTGGTAGTAATTGATAGAATGACACAGCCAAGTTTGCCTTTAGGAATAGTCACCAACAGCAGTGGGATTGGGCAAGATCGGAGATGAGCACACTGGATAGTCAAGAATGCCAGTAGCAGCAGTGGAGGAGGTTACTTCAGGGGGTGTTAAAGAGATTGAAAAGACAGTGGGCAGATGGAGGAGGAGAGAGGAAGAGTGGATGGTGGAGAAGCATGAGCCAGCAGGGGGAGCTCTGGAAGGGAAGCCGGTTGGGGTAGGGTTTTTATGGAGGGAACAGTAGTAGCAAGCGGGAGGGGCATTCAGGGGTATTCATCAGGAACAGCAGTGAGCCGGTGGGGTGAGTGAGTGTAAGGCAGGAAGGAAAGCTATGTTGTCCTGCTGGGACAGGGGAAGGGTGCTGTATTCGTTTTCTGTATCATCACATGCATCCTTATAAACAGTGAGGCATTGACGCAGAGGCACGGAAGCTGAGCCTTGGAGCAGGCACCCGTACTGCCCCGCCCCGAGTGGCTATGGCTTTGTGTGTGTGGATGTCTGTGTGGTGTGCCTTCCTCCCCTCTCTTCTGTTGCAGAATCCTACTGTTCTCATGCATCTGTTCTTCCACATGAACTTTAGAATCAATTTGTCAAATGCCCAAGAAGCCTGTCCAGACTTTAGAATTATGTTAATTCATGGATTAATTTAGGGTGCTTTTGTCTTCTCACACATGGAAGTTGTATCATCCAGGAACATATTTCTCCCTGAATTTATGTCCTTCTGCCAAGTTTTGTATTAAAAAAATTACAAATGTGTACCTTTCTTAAGGTCATTTTAGGTGGGTTATGATTTTTGTTGCTATTGTGAATAGAATTTTGTTAAATTACATTTTTAATTACAGTTGGTTATTTCAGAAACCTGAGAAGAGAGTTATAAGAAGGAAGAGTGTGGTCACTCCTCTGCTTGTCACTAGTCAGGTGGGGCTCAAGCCTCACTAGAGAGGTGCCTGACTGGCACCTGTTGTCCACTGTCACATGTTCATAATGTCAGAAATCCGCTTATCGTGTCCACGTCTTGCCTGTGTCGCCTTTACCACTCTCAACTTGGATTCTACTAGTCTGTGCTTTATTCATACTCTGCTCCTTGTTCTTCTAGCTTTTCACTTACTTTTTTGCCCCTTAGACCCTGGTCATCTGCATTTCTGTTCTGCCTCTTAGATTCTAAGCTTCTTTAGGGCAGAGACCAGGTCTCGTCTCTAAAGATGATACTCCGGGTGGTCAGCATGTTGCTTTGTACGTGCTAGAGACTCAGCATATGTTTTCATATTTTCTCTAGAAAAGAATGAAGTTATAATACATTTTAAAATAATATTTTTGTATAAATGGCTTTAAAAACTTTTGAAGTTATTTCTAGAGCATGTTCCCAGCATGAGATTCTTCTGTCAGAAGGTATATCTGTTTTATGGTATAGGCTACATATTTTCTAATTGCTATATTCACTGAAGCTTCCTAGATGACTTTGTAAATGTATCTTCTTCCCCTTTGCCCTGTGGGGTGTTTTTTTTTTGTTTTGTCTTTTGTCTAATAGATGTAAGAATTTACCTTGTCATTTTCATCTGTCAAAGCTAGGCATGTGAAGTGCTGTCTCTAAGCCCAGTCCTGGACTAGGGGCTGAGGTGGTAGACAGGTGAAAAAGCATGGCTCCTGCACATGAGGGACTTATGGTGTAACTGGGCAGGTTCCAGGCAGACTGAGATGAGAGGATGGTATGGACCCTCACAATGCCCCTTTCCCCCCCAGGGCTGGGGTCTGCTGGGCCCCCGGAACGAGCTGTTTGATGCAGCCAAATACCGCGTGCTAGCCGATCGCTTTGGCTCTCCGGCTGATAGCTGGTGGCGCCCAGAATCCACCATGCCACCTACTTCTTGGCGGCAGCTGAATCCTGAGAGCATCCGGCCAGGGGTACCTGGGGGCCTATCCCGCTCCTTGGGCCGGGAGGAAGAAGAGGATGAGGAAGAAGAGCTAGAAGAGGGGACCATTGATGTCACTGACTTCCTGTCCATGACCCAGCAGGACTCCCACACCCCACTCAGGGACTCGAGGTACAGCTGGAGGCAGAGGATGAAGGAGAAGCTGGCCGCACCTTGACATGGGGATGGGGGGATGTTCCCTGGGAGCCTTCTCTGAGATGGGAGGGCCCCTTCCCCACGTCTCAGCCTGCATGTCCCATTATTCACTGGTATATCTGCCCATTCTTGGGGAGAGCCAGCTGCGGTCTTGCACTGTGTAGCTGGGCTTTCACAAAACAACGGCATGGACCCTCCCTCCAGCTCACACTCAGGTCCCTCAGAGGCCCAGCAACTACTTTGCCTGCCCCCTGCCCCTGCCCCCTGCTCTCTTGTCTGTTTGGGGGAACTGAGGGAGCATTAGCCATACTGTATGTCTGTGAGAGGATCACAGACCAAGCCAAGATGCCCAGCCTGCTGTCTCTTTCATGCCTCCTGGCTGCCTGCTGCAACAATGCAGTGTCCTAGCCCCTGGGTCTCAGAGCCTGAAGTGAATTGGCCCAGGAAAAGATAGAGCTTTTTCACCTAAGCTTTTGGTCCTCCCAGGGGGGGTTCCTTTGAAATGACAGATGACGACAGTGCTATTAGGGCTCTGACCCAGTTTCCACTTCCCAAGAACCTTCTGGCCAAGGTGATTCAGATAGCGACATCGTCCTCCACAGCTAAGGTGAGTTGGGTCTCCTAGAAGAGTGTGGGTGGGAGCTGGCTTGGTTGTGTCTGGTTTTCCCTGAGACTAGGTAGGAGGGAAACTACAGGTGTGTGGAGGGGCTGAGGATACTTGTTCCCCCAGCCCACACCTAGGGCAGCTAGGAGAACTCAGGATCCTTGGAGGGTGAAGCAGCAGGGACAAAGTGGAAATCAAAACACAGAAGGACAGGGAGCAGGCTGGGGACTGTAGGAGCGGAAGACCCGTATCTGTTGAAGGGTGGTGGGCAGGAACGGAGCGGGGTCGGCATGTGGGCAGCTGTCTTGCTGAGGTGTGACTTCATCTTTGCTGCCAGGCTGGGGGGCTTTGGTTAAGCAGAGCTTCTCTCCAGGTGCAAACCTTTTTGCTCCCCCAAGGATGTGCCTGTTTTTTAGCTCATGCTGACAACTTCAGTCCACAGCTGCTACCACACCTGATTGCCCTGAAGGTGCTGAGAGGACAGCGGGCTAGAAGGGCAGGTAGTGGCATTGCCCACACCATCTTCTGCTGTGAAATCACAGTAGAGCAGGAGAAGCAAGCCGAGGACTGGGGAGCTGCGGCCCCATAGGAGCTTGCTTCTGCCTGTACAGTGGTGCTTCTTGTGTGGCTGATGTTTGGCACCTGCTGAGATGGGGGATAATTCCATCTCTGGGTTCCTTGGTGCTCTAAAAATGCTGCAGATGTTTTCACTCCCAGCCTTTTTATAACCATATCTCTTGCCTTCCTTGTAGAACCTCATGCAGTTCCATACTGTGGGTACCAAGACCAAGCTGTCCACCCTCACCCTGCTCTGGCCCTGTCCCATGACCTTTGTTGCCAAAGGGCGCCGTAAAGCAGAGGCTGAGAATAAGGCAGCAGCCTTGGCCTGCAAGAAACTGAAGGTGAGTCCAGGAAGGTCCCTGGTTTGCTGCATGAGATCCAGTCTTGGAGCTCGCTGCTACCTTTGGCAAATTGGTCTGCTTTTCCAGGAAATGAAATCCACCATACCAGGCCTCTGGCCTGGGCTCAAAAGTAACTGGTGTCCAAGCCTTGTTTGTCAGGCTTGTGGCTGCTGTTTCCAGGACTTCCTCACAGTCCGTCTGGAGGTGCTTTGCCTGTGAGTTCAGCCTTTTCAGCACTGTTGCCAGAACCTGGGTGAAGCTGGGAGGAGACATGTTCATCACTGAATGGCATAAAGCTGGAGGAATTGTGCCCGTGTTGAGTGGCAGACTTGATGTCTAGAAAGATCCTGATAACTTGGGCTTTGTGGCCAAAACTAATAATATGACGTTCATCTGGGATGAAGATCGATGAAGCAGTTAACCCCAGGGCGAAGGCAATGTGGCTTACAGCTGGCAGTTCCCTCACAGAGGCTGGGGAGGTCAGCTGATGCCGGTGGTGGGAGTTAGCATTGTGCCTTGACTCCCTGAGAAGTTAGTAATCTGAACCCACATCTGTAGAGGCTTAGTTTGCAGAACGATATGAGATAGGCCCTGCTTTACTCTGAGTGGTCAGGTATCCCTTTGGTGCATGTTTGGCTCTGGGAACCACGTTTTAGATACAGCTGATGGTGAGAGGTGATGAGAGCCTGGAGACTAGACCAGGGACGGGGACAGGTAAATGGCGAGATAGAAGAGGGAATGGATGTGTTACCTGGGGCTCAAGAGGGCAGAACTAGGGCTAATTGAGCGAACTTTGAGGAAGTCTGAATTTTAGCTTGATAGACACAAGCACTGATGATCAGAAGCCCCTCAGCATGGCAGAGGCCTGTCTCAGGAAAGAGCAAGCTTCCGGTTGGTCCAGCAGCAGTGTTCAGAGAGCAGCTGGCTGGCCACTTGTCAGAGAGGCTGCGGGTAAATTCTCACAGTCCTGGGAAAGGGTAGAAGCCTCTCCTGCAGCAAGGTGGCTGTGTTGGCACCCGCTGTGGTCCAAGGACTAACGAGGTCAGCCAGGAGGCCAGAAGAAGGGGAGGTTGGGCCCTGTGGGGATAGACTTCTTGAAGGAGGGAGTGTTTGATTTGGGTTTGGAGGAAGAGCAGGATCCAGACATCACAGGTGATGGGAACACAAGGCTGTAGGGAAAAATTACTGGTTTTACACACTTGCCGAGGTGTTGGAATGCCTTGTTTTGAAATGCCTTGTTTTTATCTCTGGTGAGGTGGCTTTGGGCATGTAGGGAAATAAGATACAGTGTTTCCCTTCCAGTGGCTTATTTTATCAAGTTGCAGAACTAGATTCTTAGAGGAAATTTTATGTACATTTGTGTGATGGGGTCACAGATGGAATGGGTGGTGGGGGTGGGCTTTGGTGAGGCAGCCAAGGCAGAGGGAGCCTGTGAGTTATGTTATGGGGTTGTTACAGGCCTGGCCCACTTGTCTTAGAAGTCCATGTTGGGAATTTGTGGAGGTAGATTAGGCTGTTGTGGGGGCTCCAGCTGCTCAGGGAGAGGTTTCTCAGGTGCACCACCCACCCCCTCCGGGGCAGGTGTGGAGCTGTTCTACTTCAATATGTCAGGTCTTGCTTTTCTTTAATTAATTTTAACTACTTAATTTTTTTTTTTTTGGTGGAGATTTACATTTTCCTTGTTCCTAATTTCTCCTTCCTGCACCATGTCAGTCAAAACCCAAAATCTCTTAGAAAAGAGGTTGCTCTGCACGACTTCTCTCTGGAGCTCCTGAGCCTGTCTGGGCCAGTTCTGGGGAAGTAGGAGCATAGACTGAGCTGTACGTGTCCTCTCTGCAGAGCCTGGGCCTGGTGGACAGGAACAACGAGCCGCTTACCCACGCCATGTATAACCTGGCCTCCTTGCGTGAGCTGGGTGAGACCCAGCGCCGGCCATGTACCATCCAGGTGCCCGAGCCCATCCTCCGCAAGATAGAGACCTTTCTGAACCATGTAAGAGAATCCCCCCACATCCCCACCCCCCACCTGCTTCCATCTTCTCCAGACTGAAAGCCTCCAACTACAACAGGCAGTCGTAACTCCCAATTTTCCCCATTGAGGATGGAGCCTGGGAGCACCCTTGCCCTGAGCAGCCCACTCTTGCCCACAAAGGTCCCAGGGCAGTCATGGACTGAGGTCTGCCCAGTGGGTTGGCCCACAACATCTGGCCCAAGTGAATCGTGTGGAGGGGCTGCTTGTGAGTGAATGATAAGAAGGTTATTTCTCTTTCACCATTTTGCTTGCCTCTCCTGTCCTTCAGTACCCCGTGGACAGTTCATGGATCTCCCCAGAGCTCCGGCTGCAGAGTGATGACATCTTGCCCTTGGGCAAGGACTCAGGGCCCCTGAGTGACCCTATCACAGGCAAGCCCTACCTGCCCCTGTCAGAAGCAGAGGAGGTGCGTCTGAGCCAGAGCCTGTTGGAGCTGTGGCGGCGGCGAGGGCCAGTCTGGCAGGAGGCCCCCCAGCTCCCTGTGGACCCACATCGGGACACCATCCTCAATGCCATTGAGCAGCATCCGGTGGTGGTCATCTCTGGGGACACAGGCTGTGGGAAGACCACACGGATCCCTCAGCTGCTGCTGGAGCGCTATGTCACCGAGGGCCGCGGTGCCCGCTGCAATGTGATCATCACCCAGCCACGCCGCATCTCGGCTGTGTCTGTGGCACAGCGGGTCAGCCACGAACTGGGCCCCTCCCTGCGCCGGAACGTGGGCTTCCAGGTGCGGTTGGAAAGCAAGCCCCCAGCCCGAGGCGGGGCCCTGCTCTTCTGCACTGTGGGCATCTTGCTGCGGAAGCTGCAGAGCAACCCCAGCCTGGAGGGCGTGAGCCACGTCATCGTGGACGAGGTACACGAGCGGGACGTGAACACAGACTTCCTGCTGATTCTGCTCAAGGGCCTGCAGCGGCTCAACCCGGCCCTGCGGCTGGTGCTCATGAGTGCCACAGGCGATAATGAGCGCTTCTCCCGCTACTTTGGTGGCTGCCCTGTCATCAAGGTGCCCGGCTTCATGTATCCTGTCAAGGAACACTACCTGGAGGACATCCTGGCCAAGCTAGGCAAGCACCAGTATCCACACCGGCACCGGCACCACGAGGTGAGGTGACGCGCCCGTCCAGTCCTGCCCAGGGCTCCTGGGCCTTTTCTCCGTGGATTCCCCTCCTCCCTGTCCTTCTGGCTTGGTGGCCTAGGGCAAGTTAGCTTCCTCAAGCCTCAGTTTCCTTGATAGAAATGGGAATGATCAGGTTGGCTTGACAAGGGTGTGATGAGGGTTGGACGTGTTGAGTACTTCGGCCTCACTGAGTCTTGTTGGCCATGTCCTGTGCACGACCCTTTGCCCCGGGGCTGTGACTGTGGCCTCTCTTCCCCCCACCCCAGTCTGAGGATGAATGCGCACTTGATTTGGACCTCGTGACTGATCTGGTTCTGCACATTGATGCCCATGGGGAGCCAGGTGGGTGCTTTCCCCTCTGCCCTGTGCCCACCCTGACTTCCATCTGCCAGGAGCAACCAGCTCATGCCTGCAGGGCCTTTTACAGGTGGGATCCTCTGCTTCCTGCCTGGCTGGCAGGAGATCAAAGGAGTGCAGCAACGCCTCCAGGAGGCCCTGGGCATGCACGAGAGCAAGTACCTCATCCTGCCAGGTGAGAGCATGTGTGCAAGGGTGGTGGCCCCCCAGACACCAGTCTTGTCCTCTGTCCAGGAGACTAACCCAACTGGGACTGAAGGGGCCTGGGTTTCTGACCAGGCTGCACTACTTTTTGCTGGCTTTGCAACCTTTACTGGGCATATTATTGATTTGGGCCTCATTTTCATCAAAATGGGGTCAAAATCTTTGCCCTGCCCTTATTATGGGGAGATTTTGGCAGGAGTAGTGCCCATAACCAGTGTGTTCTTGCTGCCCACCAGTGCACTCCAACATCCCCATGATGGACCAGAAGGCCATATTCCAGCAGCCTCCAGTTGGGGTGCGCAAGATTGTCTTGGCCACCAATATCGCTGAGACCTCCATCACAGTCAATGACATTGTGCATGTGGTGGACAGCGGTCTGCACAAGGAGGAACGCTATGACCTGAAGACCAAGGTGGCACCCATCTCCTGGGCCCAGCCAGCCCCCAGGGGAAGAACTCCAAGTTCCGAGGTGGCCCCCCACCCAGATCTGCCTTGGACCTGCTGTGTGTGTCTGGAGAAGGCCACACTTGTGGGGTCTCAGTGTCCCTGTTGTGGGGGGGGCTGTTGACGGGTTAAATGAGGTGAAGGCCATGTGTGGGGGAGCACTGAGGAAGGCCTGTGGCGTCTGTGTTGCTGCTCACCTCCCCCCTCCCCCAGGTGTCCTGCTTGGAGACTGTCTGGGTGTCACGAGCCAATGTGATCCAGCGCCGGGGCCGGGCGGGCCGCTGCCAGTCAGGCTTTGCCTACCACCTATTCCCACGGAGCCGGCTGGAGAAAATGGTCCCTTTCCAAGTGCCAGAGATCCTGCGCACGCCCCTTGAGAACCTGGTGTTGCAAGCCAAGATCCACATGCCCGAGAAGACGGTGCGGCAGGGGCGGGGTGGGGAAGGGCTGGCTTTGGGAACAGGCAGGCAGGACACAGGCTCATGGGCCGTGGCTTGTTTTTGCTGTAGGCAGTAGAGTTCCTCTCCAAGGCTGTGGACAGTCCAAACATTAAGGCAGTGGACGAGGCTGTGATCTTGCTCCAGGAGATTGGTGAGAGGGGCAGGGCCAGGCTGGTTGGGCTGCAGAGAGGCTCTGAAGGGCAGGACTGACAGCTGAGTTGTTGCAGGGGTTCTGGACCAGCGGGAGTACCTGACCACCCTGGGGCAGCGCCTGGCCCACATCTCCACCGACCCCCGGCTGGCCAAGGCCATAGTGCTGGCTGCCATCTTCCGTTGCCTGCATCCGCTGCTAGTGGTCGTTTCCTGCCTCACCCGGGACCCCTTCAGCAGCAGCCTGCAGAACCGGGCGGAGGTGGACAAGGTCAGACCAGTCCCTTTCCCTGGCCCTTTGGCTCTCCCTTCCAGCCCTCCTCCGCCTCCTGTGCTGATGTGGCCTCCTCTAGCCCTTGCCCTGTGACTCCAGTACCCTCCTTCTCCTCCTAGGTGAAGGCGCTGTTGAGCCATGACAGCGGCAGTGACCACCTGGCCTTCGTGCGGGCTGTGGCCGGCTGGGAGGAGGTGCTGCGCTGGCAGGACCGCAGCTCCCGGGAGAACTACCTAGAGGAAAACCTGCTCTATGCACCCAGCCTGCGCTTCATCCATGGTCAGCAGGGTCCCACTCCTGCTCTCTCAAAGCCCTTCAGCCCTCTCCCACAAGCACTGGACCGGTGCATAATGAGCTTCTGTCATTCCCCAGCCTTTGTGACTTTGCCTTCCCAGGACTCGTCAAGCAGTTCTCAGAGAACATTTATGAGGCTTTCCTGGTGGGGAAGCCCTCGGACTGCACCCTGGCCTCTGCCCAGTGCAACGAGTACAGTGAAGAGGAGGAGCTAGTGAAGGGGGTGCTGATGGCAGGTCTCTACCCCAACCTCATCCAGGTGCTGCCTCGGGCAGGGGTGATGGCTGGGCCCCAGCCTCCTTTCCCATCCCCCGCTCCTTGCTCAGCCCACTCATCTTTTTCTTCATCCCTGCAGGTGAGGCAGGGCAAGGTGACCCGGCAGGGCAAGTTCAAGCCCAATAGCGTCACATACAGGACCAAATCAGGCAACATCTTGCTGCACAAGTCAACCATTAACAGGTGGGGGGAGGGGGGGCTGTCAGGGTGGAGCAGGGTAGCTGGGATGGTCCAGAGGATGGCTTCACCCAGTCTTCTATTCCCTAGGGAGGCCACACGGCTACGGAGCCGATGGCTGACGTATTTCATGGCTGTCAAGTCCAATGGCAGTGTCTTCGTCCGGGACTCCTCCCAGGTGCACCCACTAGCTGTGCTGCTACTTACTGACGGGGACGTCCACATCCGTGGTAGGTACCTGGAGACCTCCCACCCCACTGCTCCCCAGGCTGGTCTCTCTCCTCAGGGGCCTGGCCTCACCTGGGGTCCCCACCATCTCTTCCCCTCCCCTAGATGATGGGCGCCGGGCCACCATCTCACTGAGTGACAGTGACCTGTTGAGGCTGGAGGGTGACTCACGCACCGTGCGGCTGCTGAGGGAGCTGCGCCGGGCCTTGGGCCGCATGGTGGAGCGGAGCCTGCGCAGCGAGTTGGCTGCACTGCCGCCTGTTGTGCAGCAGGAGCATGGGCAGCTGCTTGCCCTGCTGGCTGAGCTGCTGCGTGGGCCCTGTGGCAGCTTTGACTTGCGCAAGACAGCTGATGACTGAGCCCCGTGTCTGCTGGGGTTGTGTATAGAGTGCAAATGTTTATTTAAAATAAAGTTCTATTTATCCCTTGTGAGCATTGCTAACCGATGGAGGCTCCTCTTTCAGGGCCTCAGCACCCCGGGCCGTGGGCCATGGTTCTTCAAACCAAGAAGAAGAGTGAAGGTGGAGGAGGGAGGGGCTGACGCTTATTGCTTGGGAAAGGGGCTGTGGGCCAGTCTTGAGGGAGGAAGGAGCTTAGAACTCTCCCTCCCCAAGAGCTTGAACCGCTAGTGCTGTCAACTGGCTTGACTGCTTGGGCCAGCCCAGTCTTTGTCACAGCTGCTCCTGTTGGTGCCTATGCCGTGGGTAGGCTATCAGATCTGTCATTGTCCTTGCAGGTTCGGACAGTAAGTGTTGAGCACCCTCTTCCCCATGTCTCCCTTCCTGGGGCAGTGGTCCACAGTGTGTATTCTCTTTCAGTTGTCTGGCTGCCCCCTCCTAGCCCCAGGCACAATGGGGGAGAAGTTCCATAGGCAGCCAAGGCCCACCTGGACCTTAACCCTCAAGGGACCTGGGTTGTGTGGCAGCCCTGCTACAAGCTGGGACTTTCCCTTGGTCATATCCACAATTCACAGCTGAGGTCAAGACTGTACAGTGCATACCAGTCCTTTGATTGGTGGGCAGGGTCATGGATGCTGGAGGTAGAGACAAACCAGGCCATATAGAAGACAGGGCCTGCATGGTGGGACATCACAAGCTTTATTTTTGAAATCGTTACAACAGAATCACAGACTGATACGTGTAATGGCTGAGCCATAAGCAAATCAGGAAGTACAGAAACATCCTACCCCTGAATGGCTGTAGAGGTACACGGCACACGGGCCACTGGTCCCCACCTGTCAGGGCAGCCCTCTCAGCTTCTCTGGCTTGTGAGACCCTTCAAGGGAGCTATGACCAGACCACCTCTCAGAACACTGACCATCCAGCCCACCTAGAGAGCTCGCCACTTGGGTCACCTCTCCCACCCCTTTCCTTGGCCAAAGGAGTGAAAAGACCCAAGGCCTGTTTGTCAATCTCAGCATCACTGTGGCCCTGGGATCAAGACAGGGAGGGCCCAGGTACGCTTAGGCCCTGCCCTGTCACCCCTACGGTGTCTCCTCATGTTGTCCCCCCCACCTCCACTTCCTTCTCCTGGCTTGATCTCGCCCCTTCCTCTTGCTGAATGCCTGAATAACACATATTATTTCTGGCATAGTCAAGCATTCTGTAGAGTCTCTGGCTCTGGGAGCACCTTCTCCACAAGATCCCTGCAATTTCTTGGTATGTGCTTGGGGAGCTGGGGATATGGTATGAAACCTCCCCAAGGAAAATGCTACCTCAGAAATGGGGAGAAGCTGCCCTGCCGAGATGCCCCTCTTCTACATGGAGATCAAATCTGAACCTATGTCAAGAGCCCCAACCTCAGCTCCAAGGGACACCAGGAATGGAGGGGGGTTTGGCAAGGGGCTAAGTCTGTGGCAGCCTCCTCAGGGGCAAGTCTGCACTGCAGAAAATGCTCTTTCAGAGGAGAAGCCCTTGGAGACTCCCAGGCCATTCCACTACAAACTGTAATGTTTTAATCCTTTATTAGAAACCATGCAAACTTTAATACAAAAAATACAAGTGCAATAAAAATCTTCATGTCAATACAATTCCCGGGATTTCTCATCATTGCAGCCATCCGAACACTGGGCCTAACTGGGACACCCCTCTGCAGGCTGGCCTCGCCTCACCTCTCTTCCGTCTCTTCCCTTCCTGTCTCCTTTCCAGTCAGGCTATCAGGGAAGCCTGTCTCATGCCTTTATTTTAAATTTCCAGACCTGATTCCCCACTATCCACACGAACTCTGGACATCTCAGGCTCCCCAGTAACTGAGAGCTTGAGTGTCTTAGGCCTGCAGGCCTGGAGGATTTTGACCTCCACAGCCCTTCCCTGTTTCTCCAGCCCTGACCTTGATCTGCCACCAGATCCCAGGAAATGAGACAGAGATGCCAAAACCAGCCTCTTGGTTAGAAAAGAAAAGCAGCATACACACAAAATGCCAGACCAAACAGTCCACACTCTGACCAGCCCCTAGTGTGCCCTAGATGCTCACCAGGCCACAGCCCCCTCACCTCACCTGCCCTGCCCACACCATCTCTGGGGCCTGAGCTGCCCAGGCCAAGGCAGCCCCCAATGCCTGACCTCCAAGCCTGGCTGGAGGCTTAAGGATCTCCCCTCCCTGTTTCCTTTTACACCTACTGAGGACTTTCATTTAGACATGGCTTCAACCTGCAAAACTACTCCACCAGTTTTTAGGTTATTAAAAAAAAAAGATAAAACAAGAAAAAGACAAGTGTGACAGCAGCTGGGCAGGTATAGGAAGCAGGGGGGACAGGTAGCACTGGCCCCTAGCTAACTTGGGGCAGGGCAGCAAGAGGTGCCTGGCTGTGTGGTGGGCACCATTGTGGGGTCAAAGGGAGAGGCAGTGGCTTAGCGGGCTCCGGGGGACGCAGTCAGTACCCAGCCATCACTTGGATATCCACTTCCACTCTTCCCTCCAGGTGGACTCAGTGAGGAGGAAGGGTATGTCAGTTTCTCTTGGGTTTGGTCCAAAAAACCCAAACAAGAGATTGAAATCAGGTTCCCCCCACTCCCAGCTCCCACAAGATCTCAAGTTAGCCTCCCTCACCCCATTCCCCTCCCATCTTCTCCATGGAGCAGTGGCGCGATGATGGGACAGGAGCAAAGCAAGGAGCTGGGCCCGGGCCAGGAGTGGAAGGAGGTGTGGGGGGCGGGACTGCTGCTGCCCTGGGGAAGTGGAGCAGGAGGGGGAAAGGGGCCTAGAGGGCTACCCAGCATCGAGGCGGTCATGGGTCTAGAGGGCAGCCTGGGAGAAGGAGCCAAGGGCCCGGGTGCCTGAACCGGGGCCACCAGGGAAGTGGGGGGGGCGGGAGACAATGTCGGCCCCGTGGTCAGTGCGGGCCCTGGCGTTTGCCCGGAACGTCAGCCTGTAGGTCTCAATCTGCAGTGACACGGGAGGAGGGAAGGGAGAGGGTAACGAGGGAGACAAAAAGGGGAACAAAGGGGATGGAAGACGAGACCAGAATGTCATCATTAGATGCCTGGAAAATAAAAGATTGCTTCGTTAAAATTTAGGCCATGCTCTAGTAAAAAAACAAAGGAGTTTCAATTTGCAGCCAGTGGCAGGGACCCTGGCTGGCCCTTAGACCAAGCCCAGCCACTTACTTGTCTCCTGGATCTGGCTGTCCAAGGTCTGGGCCTCCCTTTGGTCACCACCCCCTGACAGGGTGGTGTGGCCACTGAGGCCACTGGCTGAAGTGGGGGCGCCTGCTTCGGGCGCTGCCTCAGGGATGGCCGGCTCCTCCCCAGCAGGGGGGTCCGGACACGGAGGGGCCTCGCTGCCACCGCCCTCAGTCTACAATGAAACAGTGAGGGAGACAGTGCAAGGGTCAGTCGGGGAGGGAATGGGATGGGGTGATGGTGGCGGGTTTTACACTCAGCCCCCACTCCCGCCACCCCGTCCCCATTGGATTAAGGTGCAGTTGTCTGGAATCCAGACCAGGCACTCCCCATCCCTACCCCCACTCGTGAGACTGACTCCTGGCTTGGACGGCCTGATGCAAAGCAAGAACACAGGCTCTGAAGCAGGAGGACACAGCCCCAGGCCCAGCAGGGCAGCCTGACTAGTGACACACTCTGGAGGACTCTTCTGTGAAACGCAAGGCTTCCTGAAGCCTCTCTGAGGTGAGAGGTGCCAGGCTTCTCAACAAGACTGAAACCAAATAAAAATAGCTATGATAGCAGATCATTAGCAACAAGCCTGAGGAACAATCTCAAGACGGTGGGTCTGGACTTGGTTGGGAAGGAGGGGTGCCACAGACCAGTTAGGGAGCTCCGAAGCTTGAAGTCACTTCCCGAGGGGTACAGCCTGTCACCTCTGACTCAGTGAATCCCAGAGCACCTCACACACAGAGTGTGCTCAGAGAGGTTTGTCAGTAACTCCCAAGGCAGCCCTGCCTGTTCATCTATCTGTTCATGCACCCCAGACACTAAGGCCTCTTCTGTGCTGGGCACCCTTCCAGGGCCTGGGGGCACAAAGGAGGGAGGAAGAAGGTGTCCAAGGAGGTGTGACCGAGGGAGACTTCGGGGGTCTGGAGGGCTTCAAGAGAGGAGAAGGACCTGTGGGGGACAGTGAACATCCTGGAAAGCAAAAGAGAGGGAAGGCCAGTGGGAGGCCACTGGTGAGCTGGAATGCCTGTGCCCTGGAGTGCCCGAAAGGTGGAATGGGAAGATTCCACATGGTTTTCAGTCATAAAAGTGAAAGAAACAGGCCTCTGTATTAGAAAAATAATTCCAGAAATAATAAAGAAAGGGAGATAATGTAAATAAAGAAAAGAACACAAGACTTGGGGTCAGAAAGGCCCAGCTGAGCCCTAGTCTACACACACTTGCCACATGGCCTTTGGACAAGGAACTACACCAGAGTTAGCGCCCCAGGAGACAGATTCAAGAGTGTTCCTCACAAGATGTGGGGGCACAAACTGAGAGTCTGTGATAGAGCCAGGATGCCAAAATGTTCACAGAAGCCAGTCAGAGTTTAGATCAGTCAGAGCACTGCGGGAGGACAGGACAAAGGATGGGCCAGGACGGCCCAGTGCTGGGCAATCAGATGTCGGAGGGAAGGGCCACAGCAGCGGTTCCTGCCCCTCTCCCTCGCTCACCTTTCCCTGAGCAGCTGCAGCTATCCTCATGCTCAGAAGATGCTTCCCCCATAAGTCCCCCTACCCGCCAACAAGATGGAACAAAGAACAGACAGCATCTTGGCACACAAAGGGTCTCACAGTACTGTGGAAGGAGGGAGGAGGGAAGAAGAGAGGGAGGGAAGGGAGAGGCCCAGCCAGACCTGAGGATGGGAAGCCTTGCCACTCAAGTGCTCTCCCAGAGCCCCGGGCTGGGGTAGCCCCGGGCAGTTCCTCCAGAGGTAAGTGGACGCCAAGCCTGCTGTCACTGGCAGTTGAAAATGTGCTATCCTGCTCCCAGGCCTGGAATGGAGCCTGACATGGAGCGTGTACCCACACTCCCCTCTTTCTTGAGGTAGCTGGGGGGAACTGTACTGTGCAGGCCACCCCCTGTGGTAAACTGTGCCTCAGCCCACGGTCCCTCTGAAAATGGCGGAGATGGGCTCAGAAAGTAAAGGAAGGTCATGGATCTCCAGAGAAGGTTCTGTCTCCAGCTGGACAGGCAAGAGGTGGCTGGGTGGGGGCCTCTTCAATTTACCTGCCTGCTCAGGACTGATGATAGACGATGGGAAAACAGCAATGGTGTGGGTGAAACATGACGTCTGGAAAGACTGAGCGGCGGTGACAGGCACCCACCTACTGGGACCCAGACTCCAGCCACATAACCCCACCTGTCCCCAGCTGTGTCCCCCGGTGACCCACTCACTACCTTCACGGCACCTCCCGCAGGCAGGTGGCCCATGTTATCAAGGGATCCCACCTTCGCCTGGGCCTTCTCCTTGAAGTTCAATTTCTGACTTTCAATCTTGACATCTCCTCCACCTAAAACCAAAAAAGAACCGGTCACTAAGGGTGCCAGAGAAACATCCCTGCAGGCAAAGCCAGGAGGCTGGAACAGGAGTTCTAGCTTGGCCAAGGACTGGCTATGTGCCCAATACAGAAATGGGGAAAATAAGACCTGCTCCTGGTGGCTCTGAGGACAAAGAAGAATAGTGAACATGCTTGTCAAAAAAGGGCTACTCTTCTCAAAGTCAGGCTGATAATCTCTCCAGCTGGCAGGTGGGAATACCATAGAGAAAAATCACCCTTACCACCCTCCCAGCTCACAGCCCACGCAACTGCTGATTGGACTTGGGCAGGCCTGGGCAAGCCTCAAGGGAGAGCCTCTAAAGGTGCCAAGATGCACGTCTGCCTGAAGTTCTCTTGGCAGTGTGACAACTCCCACTAACTGCCTGGAGGTGCCATGTGCCCCAGCCTCCTTTCAGTCTCATGAACACCCTGTCCATCAGGGTCAGGATCCTTGTTTTACAGCTGCTAGAACTGACGCTGCAAGAGAAGTGACTTGCCCGAAGTCACCACCAAGCTAGCAATCAACCGAGACAAGATGGAAATGTGATCTGAGACATTTACCCGAATCACCCTGTAGTGAAAAGAAGGAAGGCAGGAGGTGGAAGCGGCCCTGGACTGTGAGCTGAGAAAGGGCAGACTTGGACCGGGCCAGCCACGCAATCACACCCTTGGGCAGGGGTGCGGAGGGAAGGCAGCTTGTACACAGGGCGAGGTTCAGAGCTCACAGGCAAGAGTGTGGCCATGGGATCAAGGGCCCAATGGCTTTCCCCGGCCACCAGCCCCTCACGAGGCGCTTGGCTTCCCTGTGAGCCCTTCTCTCACTCTTTCATCTCCTCTCAGCTTACAACACAAACCTCAACACCCAGCTTCCTGCCAAATTCTCCAGATGTCCTACAAACTGGAGTTCTAGCCCCCTGGCAGAAACTGGACCTCAAGTCACTGGGTCTCACTAGGGAGGCAGGCATCTCACAAGAGTGGATTTTCCAGATAAAAGGGGAAAAATGAAGGTTAGTTAAGGGCTAAACTGTTTTGATCCTTTTAAATAGAACACATTCTGAAACGGATGACACTTTTTGCTGAGAGACAAAGGAGTCTTCTTTGCCTTCACCTTAACTGGCCCCTTGTGACTGCGACACCAGTCGGCCTGCTATTGCAGCGATACTTCCCTACTCCCAAATCTGCTCCAGACCAGGGAACCGGGACACACATGAGGCTGTTAGGGTGAATGCTGAGGCAAGAGTGCAGGCTCTGCCCAGAGGCCTCTGCGGGGGCACCAGGCCAACTGCGCTGTGAAAGTCAACCCTGCATCGCTGCAGCTGCAAGACCCATGTCTGCGGGCTGAGGTGACATTA
Source organism: Diceros bicornis minor (assembly GCF_020826845.1). Classification (NCBI taxonomy): domain Eukaryota; kingdom Metazoa; phylum Chordata; class Mammalia; order Perissodactyla; family Rhinocerotidae; genus Diceros; species Diceros bicornis. The sequence continues at coordinate 49,164,793 of NC_080741.1, forward strand.
CTGAAGGACTCACTGTCTCCTGCCAGAGCTTGTGGTTGATGCTTCACTGCTCAGAAATATCCTTTGTCCTTGAATCTGACAGGTGAGTCCCGGCCACTGTTCTCTAGAGCTCCTTCAGCATTAGCCCCAGGAATGCTCACTGGGAGGCCCCACCAGGTTCTCAGCCCGCAGCACACCACCCTCTAGGCCCAGGCCAACAGGTCCTCAAGATGATGTTGGTGCACGTGGCAGTCTTCACAAACTCTTCCTCCTCCAACTAAGCAATTAGCTCCCCAATGCCCCTTCCCTGACAGGGACTGAGGACTGCATTGTTTCCACTGCTGTGTCCTGGGTGAGGGTGGCTCCATGAATCTTTATGGAATGACAAAGGCATAAGGGATGAAACCCAGCCAGCCCATGGCAGGACCCCCCGCCCCAGGTGCCCCAGGACAAGGGAGGCACCACTCACCAGGCTTGTGCTTGATGTTAGCCTTGGACCCACACTTGGAAGAGACCTTAGAGATGTCCACCTTCTTATTCTGAATCTGAACCTGAGGAGAAAAACACGCAAAAAATTACTGCCTCAGAGAGAGGGGGTATTGTCAGGGCCAAACCTATGCTCCCTTTATGATCCTCTTCTCCATGTTTTTTCTCTCCCTCTGTAAGTCCCTTTCTCAGTCTACTCAAGGTCAGGGTCGCCTCCCAAAGTGCTTACAAGGGCCCTTGACCCATCCTGGCCCTGCTTGTAGCTTCCGACCCCACTTCCAGCTAGAGCAAACCAATGTTTCCACACATGTCCAGGCCTTTCCATCCTGACCCTATCCGTGCTTCTACCAGACAGCTCTTCTTTCTTCTTTCTGGAACCAAATGTCTTGAAATGTCTCTCTTGTTCCACCTCAAATCTTACCCATCAACTCCTAGCACAGAGATAATCTGGAAGAACATTTTGGCTTATTTCCTTCCAGTTCTTTTCAATGCATTTTTCCCTCATGGCTGACAGCACAGACATACATATATCTAGATCTACACCTATCTATTTTTATATATGACTCTATTTCTGCCTAATTCATGCTACAAGCATTTTCCCATAAAAGTTGGGAAATGCAAAGAAAGTATCCTATAAAATGTATCCTATAAAATGCAATATAAACTTAACTATATTTCTGATATTGAACATTTAGGCTTTTTTCAGATTTTTCACTAATATCACCATGGCAGCAACGAATATCTTTATGGATAGAAGTGTTGGCAACTCTGATGACACCTCAAGCAAGACGCCCAGAACTTACTCTGTCAAAGGTTCAGATTGTTTTAAGGTTCTTGAAGCATGACGCCTAACTGCTTTCCAGAAATGCAACAACAATCGACACCTCCACCACAGAGTTTATGTGTTTCTGTCTAGCCATATCCTCCCAGCATTAGATATTCTCATTAAAAACAAACAAAAAAACTTTGCTAATTTATGGGTGAAAAATGCTTCCCTTCGGTTGCTTTGTGTATTATTAAGGTCACTAACCCTTTGTATGATGTGCCACCTCACTCTCCCATGTAGCACTCTCCCCTTTCCACCAGCCAATGGAGCACTGCCTGCCTGGCACAGCTGTATGTGTTCACAGGCCTCACTCCAGCAGCCTGAAGCTCTACATCTGCAGGGACTGAGCACGATCTGCGTTTTTGCTTTGCTCCCTACAGGCTCCACAGGACCTTTCACTAAGTTGACATTCTGTCTGTGTTTGGTGAGTAATCAAAAGGACGAACGGCCTTGCAAGATTATTTATCCAAAATGAATCACGGTACAGATATGCCTTGTGGTTGGGGACTGGTTTGGGTGTCCTCTATACTTGGTCCTGCTTTTAATATGGCCAATAGACTTTCATCAATATCTGTCCTGCAGGAGCCCTGGCAAAACATCTTGGTATGAGGCACTGATGGCATGTCTTTAAATTAGGAAAGGACACCTACAGACAGGAGATCCTGCTGGGTTCTTGGATGGGGCATTCCAGGGTTCCTGCGAGCGGTCTAGCTGTTCCCTGATACTGTGGAAGAGCCTGGCTTTCCACCACAATCAACCCCTCCATGCAGCAGCCCACAGAGCCCTGCCAGCAGGTGTCACACTCTTCTGGTGGGGTTTCATCACAACGCCATTAAATGGCTACCTTCTTAAGACCCTGTCTTCCTTTCTTCAGGGTCAGGAAATATGGTCTCCACCACATTCCATAATCGTCAGCTTCCCTGAGCCATCCTCATTCTTGCTTCTAGAACTCTGCTCATGCTGTTCCCTAGTCTAGCAAGCTCACTGCAGTCTTCTCCCTATCCTTCAAAAGCCTAGCTCGAATGCTGCATTCTCCAAAGCCTTCCTTGGCTCCAGCTTCACTCCATCTCTTCTTCACATCATCTCTTGAAGGAACACAGTATCAGCTGGACACTAATCGTTTCACGTGTTCAGTAATCATTTACAGAGTACCTATCACCATCAAAACAACAGCCTCCACTTCATCTCATCTTCCCAACAATGCTGCAATTGACCCTAAACAGGAATATAGGAAAGTGTACTTTTCCCAGCCAAAGATTTCGCAGCTGCTTAAACCAAGCCACCATGTGTTCTGCAGCAATGGTGGCAAGCCCATCTTGTGCCATCCCTGAGACCACCTGTGAGGAGTTAACAGAGGTCACTCGCCAAGGCCGGGCCTCCCACCAAGGTGTGGAGCCCACACATTTCTTGACAGTGTTTTGCACCTGAAGCCTCTACTTCTTTACCTCTTGCCTAGTCCTCAATTAAAGAATAGTTGATGAGGTTTTGCTTTATAGATGCATTCCAGCCAGTAAATGAAGAAGGAATGGTAGAATTTGAGTCTCACCACAGTGCACCCCTACTGAACTCACGGGTCTAGGTATACGGCATCAACAGCTGCCAGCATCACAAGGAGAGAGAGGGCCAGAGGAGTGAGACACGACGTGTCTCCTGACAGAAACACCACCACTACCTATGAAAGTCTTGCAAAAATGTGGGGGAAAAAATCAAACCTGAATCAATTTAAATAAAACGGAGAGACAAAGGACTATGTTAAATAAAACCATGGAGATGTAATCAGCAGAATCCAGATTCTAGGACAAACCACTTGGTTTACTCATGAAAAACATTACTATCAAAAAACAGTTGGACAAGGAACTTGTACAGTAAAAGAAGCTAAGATTTTAAGAGACAAGAGACACATTAACCAATCACAATTTATGGACCTTACTTGTATCCTGATTCAAATAAGTAAACCCGTTTTAACATATTCGCGGGATTCTTTATGTACATACACACATATATTAAAGAGTTATCTTTCAAAGTTATATACTGGGATATTTGCACATGAATGACATATCTAGGACTGGCTTCAAAATAATTAGGGTGGGCCTATATAGATAAGATTGGTTATAAAGGTAAATGAAGCTGGGTAAAGGTTACATCTAGTTCATTTTACTATTTTTTCTACTGTTTTATATGTTTGAAAATTTCTAAAATTAAATATTTTAAAAGCTTAACTGTGTCCCACTCACTTAACAAGGCCCAATACCTCTGAGACACAGCTCTGCCTCCTTAGGCTGATATGTAGAGGATCCACAATCTGCTTCCAAACGATCCCCCTCTTCTTTCCTCCCCTGACCACTTGCCTTCAAGCAATGCTCTGTCTTTGAGGAGCTATGTGCTGCTTCTCCAGCCTATGGCGTGTGTTTCTCATGCTTCGAGGACTAGCCCAAATGTCCCCTCCTCAGTGAAGCCTGACAGCCAGCAGGAGCCACACCCCTCTCTGTGGGCCTCCTGGTACACAATCAACCCTGGCATCCACTGTACCTCGCTCTAGTTGTGTTTATGTAATCTGCCCCACTGGTCTGCGACGACTCGAAGGCCTACTGCAGATATCAATATATGCTATTGAAATGACACTGCCAATAGGTCTCAGAACCATCACACATACATATCCCCTGAGAGGGTGAAATGGAATTAAAACTGCCACAAAATGTTAAATTGGGACAAGCCATGGAAGCACCTGCTATGCTCCCTTCCCTGAAGTCTTCCTGGCTCTCCACAAGGGGGATGTCTATGTGTACATGGGGGAGTTTTTTGAGCACTAACTGAGATCCTGCTCCAAGCCTCTCATCCCAGCAGTAACTCCATAATTTCTATATTGGGGGGGTGTGGGGGGGTAGGAGACGGGGGTTTAGATATGTAATGCTGCTCTATCTGTACAGCGTGCCCACTCTTTTTAAACTGCCTGTTTATTTGCAGTGGCTTTATGGCGGGGCTGATGGAAGGAACTACAGTGCCTCAGTCCAGGCTGTTTACCCTCATCTTCCCATCTGGAAACACTGCTCATGGGTGGTTTCCTAATGCTCTGCTGTTTAAGCAAGCCTCCAAAAATTAAAATGTTTTTAAAAAGTACACTCCCCCCGAAAAAAATCTTGTTTGAAGTCATGTGTAGGCAGTGTAGGAAGACCACAGTAGGTGACAGATAATTGACAACTATTTTCAGAGCTCTTACCAACACCACACAACATATATAAATGCATTTCTGTCTCTCTCTCACACACACACAAGCAACCCAATTCCCTCAGAATCCCTGTTCACCTTCTGTTTTCATCCAGGCAAAAAGCCTGAAAGGAAATGCTAGGGCCAGTGCCTACCTGGGCCCCTCATAGGCTGGATCTTTATCACCTTAACCAGATACTGCCTTTAAAAGCTTTCCCCACTTCAGCTGATCCCACACCAGGTTAACAAATGTCTGGCCAACTACCAAGCTGGCCAAACACACTCCACCTGAGTGCAAAGGATACAGTTTCTGCCCGCACCAGGTAGGGCCACCGGTAGGAAGATGACTGGGAAGGAGGTACAGTGAGGGGAAGCTGTGTGGGGCAAGAAAGGGATGCTCTATGGTTGCACTTCTCACAGTGGAACTGCTGGTGGGTGGGGGGGTGTGTTTGTAGACCTTGCGCAGGATGGCATGACCAACGGGGCAGGGGGTACAGAGCCCAAAAATGAAAAGGGTAAGTAGAACAGGACTTAGTCCAGTTCAGGACAGTAAGGAGAAGGAACCCAATAAACCCAAGAGAGACCAAGACAGGACTGGCTCTCTCACTCTGGGGGTGGGAGAGAAGCAGGTGGAGAAGCAGTGAAGGGCACAGGCTGCATGTGGACAGCTCTGTAACGCCCCTGGCACACACTGCAGAGTCCTGCTTGCCTGAGCACTGTCACAGGAACACGTGGAAAATACAGAGGGTGTTCTTTACATGCTAAATGACAATGATACTTTGCCTTGTCTCTCCCTAGGCCAGGACCTCCCTGCGATCTGGAGTCACTTGTGTCCCCAACACAGATCTTAGGGCCGGCACAGAATAGCATGATAAAACAGATGTTTGGATGGAAGAGGGAAGGGAACAAAAAGAAAAGGAAGGAAAAGGGAATAGGAGGAAAGGATTAGAAAAGGGAAAAAGTGGAAGAAAGAGAGCAGAAAGGAAAAAGGGAGAAGGCAGGGAGAGAAGAAGAGAAAGAACAGAAGAGGGAAAGAAGATAGCAGAGTAATAAAGACGAAGGGCAAGGCAGAGGAGGGGTAGGAGGAAGTGTTTATTAATTCCCTGTTTATTAATTCTACAGTAACAAGGATTCGAAGATGGGCTTGAGAGAAATCCAGACACCTGTCTCAGAGTCAGGACCACCGCCATACTAAGTGGGAGTGCAAACACAGGTGTGTGTCCCCAGGAGCAGACTCGAGACAGATGACAGGCTTGCTACTGACCGCTGCCCTCAGACCAAGTCTCTGACACAGCTGGAGGAAAACCTAAGGCCTCTCATCCACAAGGGTGAAAAGATGCCAAGTGCGTGTCCCTGGGCTGTTGTTTAGGGGCTCGCCAGAAACACTCGGTCTAAACACATTTAAGCATCAAGGTTTCCCCTCACTTCACTAGCCTGCTTATGAAGAAAGCCCTAGGCCAGTGCGCCACGGTCCTGTCAGCATGGGCAGGTGGCCCTCTCCCCAGTGTGCCCACAGTGGGCTACGCCTCAAGGCGCCAGCCATCCAGAGCTCATACTTACATTACCACCTCCAGGGACATGCTTAATATTGTCCTTGGAACCACACTTGGACTGAATATGGCTGTAGCTCACTTTTTTGGAGACTATCTGGACCTGGATTGTTAGAGAACAGAAAAAACAACACAAAGGGAGAGGGCTGGTTAGAACCGACACAGAGCAGGCAGTGAGTCCACACGTGATCACAGTGACCAACAAAGAGTGTTGTTAAAACTCCGCCCCCACCTTCAGCAGAACAGCTGTGGGAAAGCACAGGGGAAGGAGTTTGAAGGAGCAGGAAAGGGAGTGAAAACATCAACAAACAACACAAGGACAGAAGCACATGTTGCAAAAGTGCTACATGGTCGTCATCACTGCTCTTTGGGGGCTAGGCTGTGGTTCACAAGGCCTAGACAGCAGCAGGTCCTGGATGCCCACCCAGGCATGGCTCTGCTCCCTGCCTGCTCTCTCCCCAAGAGCTGGGGCACAGTGTCCCGTGGCTCCTTTCTGCAGGGGTCCTGCACATTCAGATTGGTCCTCATTGAAGGATGGTACTTCCCTTAAACGTGGGGCCTGGAACTGCTACAGTCAGACCCACTCTGGGAGGCAAAGGCTGCCTGGAGAAGCACTGGGCAGCTGGCTCGTAGGGGACAGATCTGATACTAACAGGAAGAAGGGACACTGCTCAGCTATAAATGCAAATAGACCAGAGGCCACTGGACTTGCTATGCAAAATCTTGGACACCAGAGGGAGCATAGGCCGCAGGCTCAGCAGCTTCCACACTTCCACAGGTAGCCCATTTGTCTCAGGGCTTGAGGAAGCATGGTACAATTGAGGTTTAGGTCTAAACTTCAACTCAAGGGTAAAACACCTTCTTCAATACTCCAGATGTCCAATCCTGTGCCTCATGAGTTTCGTGTGCAAAGAGAACAGGCTCTATGCAGGACTGCAATGATGCACAATCCGGGGGGGGGGGGGGCATAGCACACTGTGCTGTACACGAATGGCTCCCCTTGGAATGGAGCCACACAAAGGCCCAGGCTCTAAGGGCTGGAACAAAGAATTCTTTTTGAGCCTTCTCAAGAAGAAACAGTTGCCAACGTCCTTCCTTCCTTTACTTCAGAGCCTTTTGCAAATGAGGAGCACCCAAACTGCAGGGTCCTCCACAGAGTAATCCATCCTGAGATACTTTAACCCAAACACTTCACCATTTTTTGCCTTCTTTACAACTTCGATGATGAATAACTGGTTAGCAAACCCCCTCCTAATGAACCCTGGTCTGAACCAGAGACCCACAGGACCTCTAGAAATCACCCAGAAGCCATGATGCAGCCTTCTTCACCCTGCCAACTGTACAAATTCCTTGGGCTAAGACCTCCTGTTCTGGTCCCTAAGGGCTAGAGCTTAGGCTTCTCTGGCAGCCCTTGTCAGAGAGACTACCTAACTGCCACAGCTAAGGGAAGAAGGTTCCCACAGCAAGCAGGAGGGGCCTGGTTCGAGGGTACGGAGGCAAGGAGCAAGAATCTCGAGTTTCAGTTACCTCTGCCCTCCAGGTGATGCTGTGATCCCTATGCTGAGTGGGTTTCCATTGGGAATGAGCACCCTAACTTTCAGTTAAGAGGTGACTTGGGGAACCGGGACAAACAAAGCTAGCTCCATACCCAGCAGTGTTATGAGAGGGGCCTTCTAGTTCAACTTAAAGCACAGGACTCCAGAGTTCCAGGTGCAGGAAGGTTACCAAGGCCATGTCTTACTGAGGAAGAACCTGGGTGCTTTGTGTGTTTCTGCACATAATGGGTAGGTTTCAGATCAAGGTCAGTATAAAGGAAGTCACTGAACGTTTTTGGATCCACTTTATCCAGCTGAACAAATATTCCCCAAAGGGCTACTGGGCTCCCAACTCTGTTAACTTTCAGGGTTGTTAAAAAAAATTTTGTATTGGCTGAGTCATCAAACACAGAGGAGGGAACACGGGGAGAAGTAGAAACTAGTTAAGGACAGGAAAAAAGTGCAATAGAAGGGAAAGTGACTCAGGCTGGAAGAAACAATTTATCATCTTTTACCTTCAAGAGGTAATAGTCTAAATAAAACTCACTTTCCCAGCAGGCGGTTTCTGTGCACTCGCAATTGGGCCGGCTGTTTTAGTGACTGCATTAGGTTCAGGCTTTCGAGCTGTAGCAACTGCCTCTGTCTTTTTCTCTACTTTGGCCTGGATGGAGATAAAGGGAGGGCAAATTTCAAACCAAGAGGATAAGAGCCCAAATGCCAAGAAGGAAGAAGTCTGTAGGGGACTCGAATCCAGACCAGGCCACCAGGCAGAAGCAGGTCATCCTTGCTCCTAGGAAAAAACACCCATTTCCCAGGGTAGACCAAGCCAGAGGGAGGAGCTGCAGACCAAAGTCTTGAGACATGAGGAAGAGAACAAGACACCATTCACGGAAAAAAGGTAGGAAGAAGGGCAAAATTCACGATTCTCTTCCGAGTGTGTGTTCGGGTTATCAGTTTTCAAATTACAATGCCCTCCCACTCAAATGTTCTGATATGCCCCAAGCAAGCTGCCATGGTCACAGGGAGCCACTACTGATGATGGCAAGTGTCACACCCTTCAGTATGTTGAAACAGAAAATAATTTAACCACCAGACTGAGTTACTCAACTCTCCTGCAACTTTTGCATGTTGAAAGCATAAGAGCACAGAAAGGGGGAAATGGGCCATCAGTACCACAGCCCCAGAGGTCTGGCTGGGTACGCCTGAGCCAAAATCTCTTAGCAAAAGCAAGTTTTAGGCCCTTATCCCAGACTAATCCCAGTTTGCCATCAGTGTTTTCCAACAGTACCAGGATTCTGCCTCATTTTGGACTCTCTTTAATTTTTTAACAGCTCTGGATTGAAGCAATTTAAGTACCTTATCCTGAGTCGCAGGTGGTGGTGGTGGTGGTTTAAGTGCTAGAGAATGACTATACTAAGTGCTAGAAATGAGAAGGTTACTGCTCCAGGGCCGGCCCGGTGGCTTAGCGCTTAAGTGCGCACACTCCGCTACTGGCGGCCCGGGTTCGGATCCCGGGCGCACACCGACGCACCGCTTCTCCGGCCATGCTGAGGCCGCATCCCACATACAGCAACTAGAAGGATGTGCAACTATGACATACAACTATCTGCTGGAGCTTTGGGGAGAAAATAAATAAATAAAATAAAATAAAAAAAGAAAGAAGGTTACTGCTCTAGGGACTTGAACTTGGACTTCTGCCATCGCCTTTTTCACATACGAAGTCCCCATAGTTGCTAACAGTTAACAAATAATTCCAGGATAGATGCAACCAGAAAATCCTTAAAGGGAAACACTGTGGCCTGCCATGTCTTTCTCTATCACTACACTCTATGTCTGTCCTTTTGTTTAGAAAAGCTGGACTTGCTAAACAAACTTGCTTGCGGCTCACCACAGCAAGTTATCCGGGCCACAAGAGGACACCCTGGTCCTCTTTCAGACGAATCTCCACCCAAGTCATAGCTTGGAGAAGGAAAAGGCATTCTGCCTTCTGCTTATCCTGACACTTACAGTGCAGGGTTAAGAAACGTGTAAAACCAGGTTCAGGTTCAGTGTCTCTCACCTTCGCAGTCTCAGAGGTTCCCTTGTTTGTTTTGTAAAGCAGAAGAACCCTTTTGTCTCCGAACAACACTGTATATATAAACTCCACAACACAGAACACAAGTCCCTCTGATTGAGATGGGAAGAGAAAGCCCAGAGCTCAGCCCACCCTTGCCTGCTGCTGGGACGTGGAGCCCAGGATGGAATTCCCTGACACTGAATCCAATGCCCTGACTGCCCTTCTGCTTCGGTGGGCCCCTTGGGTTGACGTGGGGACATGCCTGGAGAACAGTGGTTGGATGTGGCAAGGGAAGAAGCAGGGGCCAGCATGCCAAGGAACCCAAGCTCCCTGGACCCACCCGGCCTCCTCCAGGCTGATGCTTGATGTTTTCCGTGGAGCCAACCTTGGAGCGCACATTCTTCAGATCAGGGGCAGAAGCATTGGTAGCCAGGCGGCTCAGCCTGGGGGCAGAGGAGCTGGGCTTGGCTGACGTAGGCTTCTTGTCCAAGGAAGGAGTCCCGGAGGGCCGGGATGGTGCAGGTGTGAGCTTGACTCGACTGGGAGCCACTCCTGCTGGGGGTGCTGCCCCAGGGACAATGGTGCTTTTCTTCACGGAACTGGTGGAGGTGCTCTTTGAGCGACTCAAGTCAGCTGCAAAGGTAGGAGTGAGAGATAACAAGGTTCAGGAGGAGAGAGCAAAAGGGAGCCTTAAAGCCACAGAAGAGGTAGGGGTTTAAATTAGGGTTCTTCAAAGTGGAGGACGGGGTATTACCTGGTGCAGACTTTGTAGCCATCTTCTTGATGTCTGCAGGTTTTCCCTCAGTCTTGATGGCTGCACAAACATACACTTTTTAACATAACGTTTAACAAACTGACCTACTGAATGGCTCATCCAATACTGAGATTCATTCATTCATTCAACAATTACTGAATGTCCGTTTTGAGCCAGAGGCCGTGCTAGTCTCTGGGAATAGAGTAGTCAGCCAGCCATGTAAAGACCATGCCCTGTGGAACATATAAGGCCAGGCACTGCATCTGATTCTTTTCTACATCTTGACGATGCCTTCCACGTGACCTTAGCAGTGAGTTATCAATACATGCCTATGGAATTGAATGGTCTATTTCTTATCACGTAAGCCCGTGACCACAATGTGCTGGGTGCTGTGGAGTTACTAAGAAAGGGAGAGTAAATTCTACCTGGGAAGTCATGAGTCCCCTCCAATCAAGATTTTCCTGATTATACATACTTCCTAACCTCACAGAGAGACAGATCAAGGCTGCTGCTTTTCAAGATACCCCATTAAGGACTGCTGCACAAGCAGGTCTGCACAGCTCTCTGTGACGCTGGCTGGAGCTACATCTGGGGCAAAGCCAAGGCCCCACTCTTCTCCCCACTGGTTCCCCTGGGAAGGAAGGGTGACAATACTCACCAGCAGGCTTCTTGGGCAGGGGTGTGGGGGGACTCCTACTGTTTGACCCAGGTGAGGCAACAGTGGCAGCTACTGTGGCTTTTGGAATAGTCTGGGTGCTCTTGGAGCCAGGCCTGGAGGCTGGGGCAGAGGCCAGCTTGGATGGTGAGGCCCGCTTCTCAGGAATCTTTGCGTCTGCAACAGGCTGGTAACAGGAAAGTGGGAATAGAGCTGTGGGTCAACAATAGCCCCAGGAAGTCATGCCAAAGGATGGTTCTATATAAGCCTACACCAGAAAACAAGGGTTCTGTGTGTTCGGCAGCTACTGACAGGGAAATATATATGGCTCAAAGATCAAAGTCCTCCAGACAACATGAGAAACTGGCCATGTAGAGTGCTGTGTGATCTGGGGTCAGGAAACGGGGAATCAAACTACCTCAATCCAAACTGAACCAGTGAGAATAAACAGCCCTGAAAAGTATAACACACCACAAACTATGTTTGCCTCAGGATCTACTGGATTAAACACTGAGGTATTTAATGTATTAAATACTTGATCAAAGATCAAATATACACAAACAAAACAAAAAATTAAAAATTAAGATGTTCAAATTCAGTTATTCTTTTGGCTAAGATGCACCAAGCGAATGCTGAACAGGATAGGGCTGTAGATGGAGAGAACACTAGCTGAATCAGGTCAGAAGCCTTAGCTCCAGATCCAGTTCAGCCCCCAACTCACAATGTGTTCTTAGGCAAATCACTGAGCCTCTCTGGGCTTTATTTCCTCATCTGGATAAAAGAGGTTGGAACAGAGGATCTCTAAGGACCAGCTTTGCTAATATGCCATGTTAGGGACTAGAGAATGAGAAGTCTCTGAGAGAACACAGACAATGAAAAGGGACAGGCAGAGGGTGCAGGCCTGACCAACAGAAGTAAGGAGAAGCACTGATGTCACAGCTATGGCTGAAAACAAAAGGGAGAAGTCTCTCAACTGTAGATGCACAGCCTCTGGGTCACTCTAGTTCCCCTTCCACGGAGGCTGGGCATGTCGTCACTAGTGAGGAAGGGAAGGAATCAATGCAGCCTGGTTTCTACAGGAATAGGGGATGAACACTATTTTGATAAGCAAACATACCATGTTACTCAAGACAGCACACACCGAACCACAGTCACAGTGAAGGCAGCTCTTTTAGTCAAAAAGAAATAGCCACACGGAGGGCAGTATGTTGGTGCAGATAAGCAAGATACTGCCTAAATGGAAAATCAGCTGAGGAGGTGCTCAGAAATTAAGGGCTGGCATCCAGTTAAATAAAATCTAACCCTGTAAATGCACGGTAATGACCATTTCTACAAACGAAGTCCCTAAGTATGGTAGGAAGAACCCTAAGGTTGGAATCAGAGGAACTAGTTCAACTAGCAGCTCTGTCCAGAACATGTCGTAGGATTTTGTGCAGAGGAATTCTGTTTGCTCTAAAACTTGAGGACTAAATCAGATACCCTCTGGAGTCTCCTTCAAATTTTTGATACTATGACTATGATTCAGAATAATCTACTGGGGTCTTATTATTTTGCTAGTTAAGAGTAATAATGAAAAAATAAGTTAGAAAAAAGTTACTTGGAATAGAAATCTCTCAAGGATATGACATTCCTCATATGTCAGGCTCTTGGCCTCAGCAAGATGCAGAACCAGCCTGCTTTCATAATTGGAGTTACCCTGCTGTTTCTCAATTTATATTTTCTCTTCTGCCAGAATCAAAGATCTACTTATTTTTCTGAATAAGTAGATTTTTTTCCTGTTGTTTTGTTTCTATAAATCTTTATACCAAAATAAGGATAAAAATAAATTTCATTAGACTTTAGTTTTCATCAATCTCTCAAAATGTTTCCATCTGTTTCTTACCTAAAAGATAAACAACAGTAATAACTGTAACACAGATCATCTCTTCAAGTTAGCTGTATCTTGAAATGCTGTCTAAAAGTTGCATGGCGAAAAGCCATGAAAGAACAGTGTTGATAGAAGCCCTGAGAATCAGCACTGGAGTTAGACCCAAGTTCAAATATTGGCTCTGCCATTTACTAGCACTGGACCTTATGAAGGTTATTTAACTGAGCTAAAAATGAGGATATTAATATCTATGTCATAGATTGTGGACAGAGAGAATAAAAGGAGTTAATGTACATAAAGAAACCAGACAGTACACATCATTTTTATTATCATCATCGAGTGAAATTTCATTAGACAACTCTCTCCTCCCTACACCCTCTTCTGTCTCCCCCAGGATTTGCTGCTGAATTAGTGTCAGGTAGGAGCTGTGCCATGGCTCCAGTCATCTTCCCTCTGGCCTCTTATCACATAAATTGTCATCCAGCAATCAAGAAAAGTAGTCAACTGGGTAAATGAGGATCAGAAACCTTTATGCGATTTTATCATTCCTAGTCTATGACAGGATTTCTCAGTTTCTTGGCCAGGGTTTCAACCTAGACTATAATTCCTAGGTTCTACCATTTTTCTTTAAAAGATTAGATTAAAACACTGACACTCTAACACAGGAACCTATTTCCCATCATGAATTTAAAGAATAACATCAGGCTGACCTAACGGCCCTTCTTAAATAAAACAAGACGTTAAGGAAGGCAGCCACAGACTCCACCCGCTCGCTCCTAGAACAATCCTGTGAAGCTAATGCTGCTCCAAATTGACCAATTTCTAGGCAATAATGTGTGGGTGACCTGGAAAACTGAAAAACTTCAGGAGCCCAGCAAGAGGTGGCCTAATGCCAAAAGCAAAGTAAGTTACCACATGATGCTGGAACATGCTGAGATAAGCTAGAAGAACTTAGCACAAAAGTAATGGGTAAACTTCACTTCTGCAGGATGATTAAAGAGAAAGACAAAGAACTGAATTTGACTGAGAATTTGACGTGGGAATTATATCAGAAATGAGTACCTGATTAGTACGTGGAGTAGGGGAAACTGGTTAACAAGCGTTTAAACAGGTGAAGAGGAAGGAGGAGTTGGGAGAAAAGGGGAGGAACCTAAGTAGATGCCATATTGTCTCCAACCAGGGCAGGGAAAGGTACAAAGCATAAAAGGCCTTCAAATGTTATGGCTGCATCATGGGCCCCCAAACTGATTTCCAAGTTGCCCTTCCGACTTTTCCCTTTCCTTTCCTCAATTCCACCAGCCTGATTCCATTGTCTGGTAGAAACAAGGGCCTATCTGACACTCAGAGGGGAAAACTTTTCCCTGACACAGTGCTTAGATGATGACTTACCTTGGGCTTCACGTCTTTTGAAGGTAAGATGGAAGGCCTGGCAGTGGCAGCAGCAGGGCGTTTGGGTGGGGCAGCTGCCACTAAGCCTGAAGCAAGGCTCATGGGTTTTTTATTCAACCCACCAAAAGTGGTGGGAGCTGGCTGCTTAGGGAGAGAAGTGGGCTGTGTTTTGGCTTTCGATGTTGAAGTCTTTGCAGGCTGAGTGGTGGCCAAAGGCTTTTAAGTTGATTTGTTGTTTGTTTTTTTTTAAAGGCCAACATCAAACACACAGACAAGAATAAAAACAAATGAAGAAAAAAAAGTATAAATTGCACAATTCAAAGTAAAATTATAAGCAATGAGGATATATGCAACTGAAAATTAGCATTCCTTTCTTCTGAGCTTTGTAAAGAGTGGAAAGACACCAGGATGGAGATAAAGAACACTGGGAATCATTTCTTAATGACAGTATCACAAATTCCAGCAGTTTGGCACCTGAAGATTTAAATTCAGGGATAGCTTTAAACAACCAACTTTTGGTGGTGGCAGTAATTCTATGAAGAAAGTCGCCAGCAGGTGATTAAGCTACTATTATCTGTACCTTAATGACGCAACATCAGCATCCTACTTTAAGACCACACTAAAGTGTGGCATTTGTACTTTTCAATAAATACCAGTAAGTGCCTGAAGCTATGATCCACCTTAAAAATCTGTGTTCTCTTTTCATGAATGCAGATTTCAGAATCTATTTCTGAATAGTTCTGTAATTCCCTTTATTGTGGTTGTTAAGTGAAGCAGCAACGACCTCTACAGAACATTTCTACAGATATTTAAGATAATAAAGTCAAAAGCATAGATTTTAAGGTTTGAGTTAGGCCACTATGGTAAAATAGGAATATAAAATATTTTCTAAGCATGTTCAAACTTGAGGAATGACTCATAATAGCTCAGTAAAAAGAAATTTCATTCATGATTCAAGCAATAATAGCAGAAGCTACTGTTTAAAACAATATAGCGATGTTTTATACCCACTATAGCCCACCATTCTGGCACCTACCTTTGTCTTCTTCTCTGGGCTTGGCGGGAGCTCCTTGTTTGGAGGGGTGGTGATGTCATTTCCGGTCACACTCACAGTAGACCGTCCTTCTTCTGGCTTGGCTATTCCTAAGGGGTGGAAAGTTATGCTAAGCAAGTTTTTCATACCCATTTTGAAAACACAAGTCTTACCAGAGACAGACTATTAACTAGCACTTCATTCTGAAAAAAATCCACAGGGCTGTGCTGCTGAAATGTGGACAAGACTCCCAAGTCATCCTTATTGTGATGGAGGACAGTTTTAGATTCCAGAGATTCAGGCAGCCTGTTCCTGTGGAGAAGTAACCTAAGTGGGATTTGCACAATTGATCAATGGAAGGAAATGGCCCTTCAAGTTTGGTTTCCCTTCCCTGGAAACCAGCAAAGGGGTTCTGTCACCCAACAACTCACTCCTGGAGCACAGAGGGGACAAAAACCTCTTTTACGAGAGTTTATCTCTTAGAATAAAGGTTGCTGGGAGATGGGATAAGAGCCAGAAGATCATCCAGTGTCCTCCCCTTACTTCCTTTCCCTGTAAAGCACCACTTTATGGAGGATGTGAGATTAACTTGATCTAGTTTTAGCAGTGACCCAGATTTCCCAACAAGGCTGAGGACACCCATGAAATCAGACCCAGGGCCAGAAATAAAGTCTACTGCCTAAGGCTATGCCTGGCAGCATCACTGTGGGGAGGTTACTCCAGATTTCAACAGGGCTACACCTGAAAGCATTAAAATACCATGAAGTTTATAACCTGAGCGTGGGGAAGACCTTTCTAACTAGCACAAAATCCAGAAGCCACCAAAGATAAGTCTGACTAAAGAAAAACAAAAAATTTCAACGTGGCCAAAAAAACGATGAGAGAAGTCAAGAGGCAAGTGATAAACAAGAAAAAAATACTGAACCTCACATCAAAGACAAAGAGCTTGTTATATAAATTACTCCTACAAATCAATAACTCCTATAAAGGCCAACAACCCACTAGAAAAATGGCCAAAAGAATATGAACACAGTTTACAGAAAAAGAAATACAAATCACTTTTGAAAATATGAAAAGATAGGGGCTGGCCCAGTGGCGCAGCGGTTAAGTGCACACGCTCCACTTTGGCAGCCCTGGGTTCGCAGGTTCAGATCCTGGGTGCACACCGATGCACCGCTTGTCGAGCCATGCTGTGGTGGCGTCCCACATAAAGTGGAGGAAGATGGGCACGGATGTTAGCTCAGGGCTGATCTTCCTCACACACACACACACAAAGTGAAAAGATGTCCAATCTTTCAGAGAAATGAAAATTAAAACCACACTGAAATGCCATTTTTAACCTAACATATTGTCATAAGTCCTAAAATATGAAAATAACTGTTGGGGACAACATGAGGATATACACTGCGGGTAAGTATGTGCAATAGTACAATGCATGCAGGGTAGTCTAGCAGTGTCTCTGAAAATTACAAGTGTAGATAAATTCTAATCCAGAAATCCAATTTCTAGAAATTTATCTTAGAGACATTCACACACCTGCAAAATAGCAAACATGTAAGGTCTTTCACCAGAGCATTGTTTCTTTTTTTATTTTTTCCCCCAAAGCCCCAGTAGATAGTTGTATGTCATAGTTGCACATCCTTCCAGCTGCTGCCTGTGGGTCACGGCCTCAGCATGGCCAGAGAAGCAGTGCGACGGTGCGTGCCTGGGATCCGAACTGGGGCCGCCAGTAGCGGAGCGCGCACACTTAACCACTAAGCCACGGGGCCGGCCCAGAGCATTGTTTCTAAAAGCAAAAGATTCAAACTTCCCAGAAGTCTGATAATAGGAAAACGGTTAAAGCATCATGGCAGAAATATCAATGTAATTGCTGAATCTGAAAAAATAAAGCATGACTGATAGGGAACAATCTCTATTAAGCGGACAAAAAAAGGAAGGGGCAGAACAGTACATAGAACATGAAACCATATGTCTAGAAAAGGGATGGATGAAAATACATTTCTATTGAAAATACACTTGTACATGCATTTTTAAAAAGTCTTCAGATGGATCATGATGAAAGAAAATAATGGTAACAATTTTGATAGGGGAAAATGGGGCACAAAACTGGAGAGGATAGGAGACTTTATTTTAAAACTTTTTGTTTTGAAACAATTATAGGTTCATGGGAAATTGTAAACAAATGTACAGAGACGTCCCATGAACCTTTCACCCAGCCTCCCCGGGTGTTGATATCCTGCATAACTATAGTACACCATTGAAACCAGAAAACCAATATTGGTACAACCCAGAGTCTGTTCAGATATTTCCAGTTTGACATGCACTCATGTGTGCATGTGTGGAAATACGCAGTTCTGTGCAATTTTATCATGTGTAGCTTTATGTAACCACTACTAACAATCACAGCACAAAATTGTTCCATCACTACAGGGCTCCCTCATGTTACCCTTTTATAGCCACCCCAACCCCCTAAATCTCTGGCAACTAATTTGCTCTCCATCTCTATAATATTCTTTCAAGAATATTATATAAATGGAATTATACAGTATGTTAACTTTCGTGTCTGGCTTCTTTCACCCAGCATAATGCTTTTGAGATGCATCGTGTTGCTGCATGTACCAGCTGTTAGTTCCTATTAATTGCTGAGAAGTATTCCATGGTATGGCCATACCACAGTTTAATCTTTCACCTACTGTATGACATTTTGGTTGTTTCCAGTTGTTCACTATTATGAATAAAGCGGATATGGACATTTATTTACAGGACTTTGAGTAAAATAGTTTGACTGTTAGTATCTGGAAATGCAATTGATTCTTATATGTTGATAGTGTATCCTGTGACCTTAGTGAACTCACTTATTAGTTCTAGGATTTATTTGGGTAGATTCCTTGGAATCTTCTACATAGACAATCATGTCACCTACAAATACAACCAGATTTATTTCTTCCTTCTAATCTATAGGCCTTTCATTTCCTTTTCTTGCTTTATTTTGTTAACTAGAACTTCCAGTACTATGTTAAATAAGAACAGTTGACAGCAGGCATTCTTGCCTTGTTCTCGATTTAAGGTGAAAGCATTCAGTCTTTCACTATTAACTATGATGTTAGCTGTAGGACTTTTTGGAGATGCTCATTATTTAGTTGAGGAAGTTCTCCCTTTATTCTTTGAGGAGAGTTTTATCATGAATGGGTGTTGGATTTTGTTGAATGCATTTTCTGTGTTTATGATTTTTCTTCTTTAGACTATTGATATGGATTACACTGATTTTTGATTACTGAACCAGCCTTGCATATGTGCAATAAATTCCACTTGGCTGTCATGTATAAATTATTTTCATATATTGTTGGATGTGATTTGTTAATAATCTGTTAAGAATCTTTGCCTCTAAGTTCATGAGAGATATTGGTCTATAGTTTGTTTGTTTTGAACTATCTTTGTCTGGTTTTGGTATCAGAATAATACCGACCTTCTAAAATGAGTAAGGAAGTGTTCCCTCCTCTTATCTTTTCTGGAAGAGAATGTAAAAATCTGGTGTTAATTATTCTTTAAACGTATGGTAAATTCTCCAGTGAAACCATCAGAAGCTTCCTAATTAAAAATTCAATTTCATTAATGGTTATTCAGGTTATCTATTTCACCTTGGCAGAGTTTTGGTAATTTGTGGTTTTTAAGAAATTCGTCCATTTCTTCTAAGTTGTTGAATTTTGAGTGTAAAGGTGCTCCTAGTATTACCTTATTATCTTTTTTCTTTTTTTTTTTTTTTTGAGGAAGATTGACCCTGAGCTAACATCTGCCAATCCTCCTCTCTTTGCTGAGGAAGACTGGCCCTGGGCTAACATCCGTGCCCATCTTCCTCCACTTTATATAGGACGCCACCACAGCATTGTTTGCCAAGTGGTGCGTTGGTGCACGCCCGGGATCTGAACCAGCGAACCCCGAGCCACCACAGCAGAGCGTGCATACTTAACCACTTGCACCACCAGGCCGGCCCCTACCTTACTATCCTGCCCCAGTGATATCCCCTGTTCCTGCTATTGGTGGTTTGTGTCTTCTCTCTTTTTATCTTTGTCAGTTTCGTTATCAATTGTATTGTTTTTTTTAAGAACCAGTTTTTGGTTTAACACATTTTCTTTGTTGTTTTCTTGTTCATAATTCCACTGATTTCTGCTTGCTTTGGATTAATCTTGTTCTTCTTTTTCTAGTTTCTTGATGTAGCAACTTAGATTACTGATTTGAGGCCTTTTCTCTTTTCTAATGTAAGCAGTCAGTGCCATAAATCTATCTAAGAATGTCATTATTTTCCCTTTATTTCTGAAGGAATATTTACCAGATATAAGAGTTTGCAGTTGACTGTTCTTTTCTTTTAGCACTTAAAAAATGTTGTGCCACTTCCTTCTGCCCTCATGGCTTCTGATAAGAATCATACTGTTATTTGAATTGCTGTTCCCCAATAGATAATGCATAATTTCTCTTTGGTTGTCTTTAAGATTTTTTCTTTGTCCTTAGTTTACAAAAGTTTAGTTATGATATATCTTAGCATAGATTTTTTTTGGGTTTTCCTATTTGAGGTTCGTTCAGTTTCACGAATCTGTAGGTTTATGTCTTTTGATAAATTTGGGAAGTTTTCAGTCATTATTTCTTCAAATAGTTTTTCAGGCTTACATTCTTTCTCATCTTCTGGGATTCTAACGATACAAATTTTAGATCTTTTGTTATCGACCCAGAAGTCTCTGAGGAACTGTAATTTTTTTTTTCAGTCTATTTTCTCTCTGTTGTTCAGACTGAATAAATTCTATTGTTTTGTTCCCAAGTTCACTGATTGTATTCTTTGACATCTCCAATCTACTATTGAGTCCATCAGACATATTTTTTATTTTGATTCTTGTATTTTTCCTATCTATAATTTCCAGTTGGTATTTTTTTTAATAACTTCTTCTTTGCTGAGATTTTCTAGTTTTTCATTTGTTTCAAGAGAATTCATAATTTCTTGTTCAAGCAATTTTATGATGGCTACCTTAAAATCCTAATTTTGTAGACTAGTACATAATCAGTGTTTATTTTTTTTTTTTGAGGAAGATCAGCCCTGAGCTAATATCCGTGCTAATCCTCCTCTTTTTGCTGAGGAAGACCAGCCCTGAGCTAACATCTATTGCCAATCCTCCTCCTTTTTTTTTCCCCAAAGCCCCAGTAGATAGTTGTATGTCATAGTTGCACATCCTAGTTGCTGTATGTGGGACTCGGCCTCAGCATGGCCGGAGAAGCGGTGCCTCGGTGCGCGCCTGGGATCCGAACCCGGGCCGCCAGTAGCGGAGCGTGCGCACTTAACTGCTAAGCCACAGGGCCGGCCCCATAATCACTGTTTAAATTTAGTGTGAAGATTCTGGCTGTAGTTTCAATGACAATTTAGTTTCCAGAGCCCTTGTACTGCAATTGTGGCCTGCTATGTTCTCCTGGCTCCACGGGACTGTCACTCAGTCCCTGCTGGTACTGCCTGCAAGGGCTGAAGGCACTTCCCTGGGCCAGGTGGTTTCACTGGGTGGGGGCTGAGTGATGCTGGACCCATGGAATGCAGAGTTTCCCCTAGCCTGTTTTCTGGCTGCCTGGTGCTGGCAGACTTCCTATTCAATCTCTGCTGGTATTGCTGGGAATAGCAAGCACCTACCTGGCCTTCTGCTACTGGAGAGAAGGGTATAGGAGGAAATCTACCTAAGTCCTCTTCTGCTACTGGGTAGAAGACTGGAAGACACCAGGCCTATTAGGTGTTGCTGGTGCTATCACCTGGTGGGGGACAGGGGATGGGTTTCCCTGCCAGTGTGGGTGGCTCATACTGCAGTGTTGCCAGTGTGGATGGATCAGGCCTACAGCTGCTGCGATGTGTGGAGGTGGCAACAGGTGGGCTCTCATGAGCTCTGCTGACACTGTACCAGCAGGAGAATTGGCGCCCTGTACCGCTGCTGCTGAACATGGGTAGGAAAATAGGGCTCACCACTAGGTCTTTACTGGGCTTTCCCTTTCCTGGTCTTCTGGCAAGAGAGAGCAGGCTTTTCTTTCTTTTTTTTTCCTTTCTTTTTTTTTGGTCTATGCTTGTTGGTGATTCCAGGTTGCAGGTACTCTCCAGTGCCCAGATCGGGATATATGGGAGATTCAAGAGAAAACCCAAGGAACTCACTACACTGTCCTTCCTCAAGTCCTGACATCCCTACACAGTTCGCCCTCTCCTTTCCACCTTTCAGATTCTTTTTATGATTGTTGAATTCTTTCCGGAGTATTTAGCTGTACTTACAGGAGAGAAGCAGGAAAAAGTGAATCAACATCATCTTGTCTTGCTAGGAAACTTTGAATGCATTTTGTACTTTTTGATGCTTGAAACCATATATATTTTTAGTCAAAAGTTGAATTTTTTTAGTTTTAAAAATATGAAGAAAGATGGGCCGGCCCGTGGCTTAGCGGTTAAGTGGGCGCGCTCCGCTGCTGGCGGCCTGGGTTCGGATCCCGGGCGCGCACCCACGCACCGCTTCTCTGGCCATGCTGAGGCCGTGTCCCACATACAGCAACTAGAAGGATGTGCACCTATGACATACAACTATCTACTGGGGCTTAGAGGGAAAAAATAAATAAACAAAATTATTAAAAAAAAAAAAATATGAAGAAAGAAAAAAACCCTACCACGCAAGGGTAGTAATGTCTGTTCTATAGCAAGCTGAAAGAATATCTTATCCAACGTGTGACTTGTTGCCAATGGCCCCAGACCACTATGAACGTTTATCAATAAGCACAGGATTTTTCAGTAAACAACATGAACACTTCATGAAGTCTTACTGCCTATGATAAAAGCATGCAACATTTCAACCTGTACAAGTAAACGTGACCCAATGAAAAACACCTGACCTATGCATAAACAGAAACTTCTGTCTCCCTCCCAGACGGTGCTTCTCACCAAGATCCTCCTCCTTTGCCTCAGGGGTATACCAACCATTGCTAATGACCACCACCCAAATGTCCCCACAGTTTTGCAAAAGAACGTTCGAAACAGAACTCTGTAACTGCTCCACAAAACTGCTCCCTTCTGTTGGATCTTCCGTTATTTGTACTACTACACGTGAAACTCAGGCTCAAAATCACAGCATCACCTTTGATTCCTTTCTCTCTTGCACCTTTCACCTCGAGTTTTCAAGTCCAGTTGATTTCACCTCTGTTATATTTCCCTTACCATGTCCTCAATATTTCACCTGCTACTACTACATGACTCAAACTGTCATCATGGGATGTTTTGCCTTCCATCTTTTGTCTTCTAATTCATCTTCTCTACTGAGAACAGGTGAGTCTTCCCAAAGTTGACTCTGGGCCACTTCATTTATTGTCATAGGAAGTCACCACAATTTTTTGAACACAGGAGTCAGGTTTAAACACCTTAGGGGGTATTTGAAGCTTGGGTTCCAAACAACTTTCTAGATTTGTTCTCCCATTATTTCTTGCCACATATGTACAGATGGCAATCCACTGTCCTGTGCAGACCAGAGTCACAAAGAAAGAAGTAAGAAACGGCAGAGAAAAAAGTTTCCAGAAGGGAAGAGAATGGAGCACAGGTTTAAAGAAGAGCAAAGGTCCTGAGACATACGATGGCTGCAGCCTGACTACACTTCCTGCAACTGGATTCCCTGTCAATAAATACCTTTCTTTAAATTTGAGTTCCTCTGTATTTCCATTCTTTGAAATTAAATGATGCTTAAGAGAGTGTCCCATAAATACTCGCCAGTATTCTTTTACCTAATGTGAGAGCTGTCTAAGCTTCATATTTTTTTTCATATGAGTCCCTTTGCCTGAAGTCTTTCCCTCAGCATTGTTAGGCATCCTAGGCTTCCAACGCCGCGCTCTCCAAAAAGTTTCCATGATTCACAACCCTGTTACCCCCTCCCCACCCCAACTAGATCATAAGTTGCTAGAGGATAAGGATAACATCCAGTGCCTAAACAGTGACTGGCATATGGTAGGCATACGGAATAAATGAATCGTTATATAGTTTTATCTACATAGCATTTAGCAGAGTCAGCATTCAAACATGTATTAGGTGAACAGGTGAGTGAGGTTTGCCAGTCATTTGAAATTTTATTCTACCAGCATGAACTTGTTAGGGTGAACCAGGATAAACTTTTTCTTCAACAAACAAAAATCTTCACTCATTAACACCTAGAAGACAGATGGCATTGAACTGGGCACCTCCAGATCAGTAAAAAGATGGCACAATTCTATCCATGAGGAGCTTACAGTTCTGCCACAGTTAGAAGTAGGCAACAGCATAGAATACCTGAGTTCTTGTCATCTTGGAGTCATAAGAAATCATAGAGGAAACATGAAGCTTCTTGGTCCATCTCCATTAAAAAAAAAAACCTGTCGGTCTTCAAGGATCCTTTCCACTTACCCTTCCCTTACAAAATACTCACTTCTAATTTTAAGAGAAAGAATGAGTAAAAAATTTCATAAAAATGTACTGAGAGGAATAACTAATTCCTAGGAAAAGAGGCTTTTTTTTTTTTTTTTACAAATAAAACACATGTTTTAAATCTCCATTAACTAGCTTGTGAATCACGGCCCTTTGTGCTCAACCTGGACTCAGGAAAACAAGCTTTTGTAGACCACCATCAATAAGATCCCAGGGGTGATGGGGGATGGGGAAGAGAAGAAAAGGCCAGGAAGAAACATAGAAGGCAGCCTCAAAGACCGCAACATTTAGCTGTTTATTAAATACAAGTCTCTCCTTCTCTCTCCTCTTTCCCTTTCTTCCCCTTCTTCCCACAAATCCTCCCAACATGCACACAGAAAGAGAAAACTAGAAACGAGATTCGGTCAAACATGAAGAACAGGAAAAGAATATTAAATAGTCAGCTTTAAAAGGCTCTTTTTCAGCTTGAACAAAAGTAAAACGTTCTCAAATGGAAAACAGAGCTTGCACCCAGACTGCAACTTAATGAGAGGAGGTTACTGCTGATAAACCCATTGTGAATCTACATAGTGACAGATTTTCAAGCAGGGAAATCAATCAGTTGTGATTGGATGATTTAGGGCTCAGGAATCATCTGGCTCAAACCAACAGGGAGCTGACGGGTGGGAGGATGGGGGATAGGGTGGGCAGGGTGACACGAGGTCACGTAAGGGACTCTATTTCTTATGCCACCACCCTCTGTCCCCATCCTACCCCCAACTCAATCAGCCACATCCTCAGTCCACACTATCTGCCATGCCAGCAAACATTCAGGGTGACCCAGCTAGATTCACTTTGTTCACTTTCTTGCCTCACTCCCAGCAACCTTCCAATGCAAGGGAATTAAGCTTTCCCCAGGCAGTCACAGACTCCAGCAGAAATGAGCCGCCTAACGCTCCTGCCGGTAATCTGTCACTTTGGTTCCTTCCTTGCTGTCTGCTTGTTCCCCATGGAGGCAAAATTTAGAAACATACCATCACGTGGGGTCTCTTTACACAGGAACGATGGAGTGCTCTGAGTTGCAGTGACCTCAATTTCTTTCTTCCCTGCCAGAGCAGTCTGTCCTGGCTGTTTCTCACCTCTGTGGCAGACTTGGGAGCACAAATCTGTTCTTGTTTCACTAGTATCTTCTCGTCCTTTTTCCTTGCTGCTTACTTCAGGAATCTGCTCCAGCTTACCATGGAGATATAACCCAGCAGTGCCCAGCTCCTTCTTCCCAGAGCTGCTGCTACTATTGCTGAAGTGGGTCAATGCTTCTCTCTTCTTGGCCACTGGTTCCTCGCAGACAAAAGGAGGTACCTCTTCAGTAGACAGGATGGGCAGTTCCCCAGGGTTCAATACGAAGCAAGCTGTCTGTTCCTCAGCCACTGTCATGCAGCGCCTTATGGCAGGAGCCCCCAGTTTCCTGGGCATGGGACTCGGCACTGGGCTACTGGTGAGAGGCAGCAGGCCAGAAGAAATCTCTTCTTGGGTAGGGAGTTCAGGATACTTATCTGCAAGGTTGACAACTGGAGGAACTGAGAGGTGAGAACATTCAGACAGGGCCCGGCGCATTGCCTTTTTCTGCTGGGGGGCTTGGTCGAGCAAAGCCCCCTCCTCAGTAGAACTCAATTTCTCCAACTCCTTATCATGGTCTCTGATATGACAGCTGGCATTCAAATATTCCTGGGCGAACTCCACCATAGTGACTGGTGGAATGGCAGTTGGTGAATGCTCAATAGTGGGGGCTGGGTGGGCTACAGCCACCGGTAGTGAGAACTCATATTCAAGCTGCCCAGAGTTATCATTCACCACCCCAATCACCTGGCAGGCAGGGGTGATGCCATTCTCCTTTCCTGGAGTTGCTTCCCTTGAGCCCTGAGGGCCTTGAGCCACTGGATGAAAGTTAGGGTTCCAAACACTGGTTTCCTGCTCTTTCACAAACTGGGTAGGGAGGTCAGCAGCCCCAGGGAAATCCAGATCTGGCCGCCTCTTGGTCTCTGGCCCATTCTTCCCTGCCACCATCCCCTGAACTGTAGTGGCTTTGTTTTTGTCTGGCCCCTCTCTGGGTCCCAGATGGAACTCAGCTGTCTTCTGGTGCACCAAGTTCCTCTCCAAGGAATAGCAGGTGTTAGAAATCACATACTTGCTCTCAAGGTGACCAGAGGTTTCTTGATAGTCCTTGTCCTGCACTTCAATGCTGAGCTCTTTGTCTGGCTTCCCCTCAAAGAAGCAGTGCTTATTCTGCTCCAGGAAGCTAGTATTCTTCACAAGCCCCTCTTTCAGCTGCCCGTCCATGCTGACATTCAGTCCGATTTCATTCAGTTTGCCCTCTGTTCTCTGCCACTCAAATCCAGCTTGACTGATTTCTTTTGGGGAGTCCATTCGGCACTCTGCAGGCTTGCCCTTACAGAGCTGCCCGTAAGCAGCAGTGCGAGAGGCTGGCTGCTTGTCTGAGAGCGACATCGTCTCTCCCACTGCTCTCTCCCCTCTCGCTCCTGGAGCTCTAACACCACCTACGATCACACAGAGCTGGCAGTGACATCACACCAAGTCTCCAGCATTCATGACAAAACCCATCTTTCCCCCAATGTTCCTCTCTCCTCACGCAGTTGGGAGCTTAATTTATTTACTAGTGTGAAAGAAAGAATGAATGAAAGAGAAAGAGAAAGGAAGGAACCTGCTACTTTCTGTATAATCAAATACCACTGTTAAACTGAAAATGTAATTTCCCGTTAACTAGCACTCTGTTTAGATCTGCAATTTAAAACACAGCATGGTGCCAATCTGGGTACTAGGGATAGTAATTATTCTGGCTTTCACTGATATAGATACATGTATACCCACACATTCACTTATCTGACACTATGCCCACATTTCCACATTCACCCACTCAAAAAACTGTTGTAAAAATAAGCAAGACTCATTTGCCAATCCTCACCCATAACCCTTAAAGAACAATGATTCCAGAAAATTGCTCAAAGTTTCACTTAAAAAAAAAAAGACCCTAATATAATACCAAAATTGGAGGCATTCATTTCTCTGAGGAAGAGTAGGTTTGCCGTCATAGCAACTTATCAAATTCACTTGAAAACTGACTTGAGTGGAGTGAGAGCTTCATCTGTAGCTCCACATTGTGGAACGGTTTAATAAAGGGTTCATTTAAAGATTTCAGTAATCAGGGCTTTGGGGACATGTAGCCCAGGTAGAAGACACTTGTGTGACAACACATCCCTTGCACTTTTACTCCTGCCCCTGCTCTCCTTTGTTTCCTTGGACAAGCTGGGTCTCTCCCTCCTGTACCAGCCCTGCTCTTTCCAGCCTACTGATCACTTAGTTGCCATGTGAACACATGGGGCAGTTTACCTCCCTCTGACCTCTGGAACTTATGGACTCGGTCAATCTGTGATTTGAGGTTTTATCCACCCACCAGAGCCTACTGCCCCTACTTAATCAGCATGGTCCTTTCCTGTGCCGGACTTTGAGCTTAAAACTGTACACTCAGGACTGAGGGATCCACAACAGAAAATTCTTGAAAAAAAAAAAGTTACACTGAAAAGATAGGCCATATTCGACCTTAAACAAAGCTAATTTTTGCAGCCTCGCCGGTAAGTCACTATCATGTACTAACATAGGATACTGTGACATATCCTATCAAGACTACATCAGATGTCTTTTTCCAAGATGAGACGTAGTCAAGTTGGATTTTTTTAAAACCATTTGCCATCAACTGCTATGATTTGGTTACGGTTTTTAAATAACGCTTTTAGAAAAAAAGGGCAAGTTAAGATTGTTCTGGGTCCGGCCCCGTGGCTTAGCAGTTAAGTGCACCCGCTCCACTACTGGGGGCCGGGGTTCGGATCCCGGGCACGCACCGATGCACCGCTTGTCCGGCCATGCTGAGGCAGCGTGCCACATACAGCAACTAGAAGGATGTGCAACTATGACATACAACTATCTACTGGGGCCTTGGGGAGAAAAAGAGAAAAAAAGGAGGAGGATTGGCAATAGATGTTAGTTAGCTCAGGGCCAGTCTTCCTCAGCAAAAAGAGTAGGATTGGCATGGATGTTAGCGCAGGGCTAATCTTCCTCATAAAAAAAAAAAAAAAAAGACTGTTCTACCTTTGGTCTATAAAATGTGGTTCGATTACCAAGGCCCAGCCCAGGAAAGGTTCCTTAACTGGAGCCTCTGTCCTCAAGCACTCACCTTTTCTACTATTCACACCAGTCATATAATTTACTCAAATCCCCAACTAGAGTGCAGGAACCAACCGTACATGCGTTTTCTTTAACTTTAATAGGTAACATGAGGATATGTTCATGTCAGGAGTGGCAGTGTTGCAATGTTGAAAAAAATGTGAATTTCTGTTTAACCTCTGTCCTGAACATAAACTGAGCCCCTCCTTCCTCTTGATCTTAAGTAGTTTAGTAGCAATACATGTCAAAGCACAATAAAGGTTCATTGGCAAGGAATCAGGGTCACCTTACTCTACGGCAAAGCTCTCACTAAGGAAAAGCAAGTGAGGATGTATAATGAAATGAAGGGAGTGCCAAGAGGGTCAAGATTCTAATTAGTAAGGGGGAAAAAAAGAGGAGTCTTGGGTACAGAAAGGCTTGGTGATGAAATACGGTGAATTCTGGCTTTCTTACATTTTTTTAATACATATATTATAACTGAATAATATAATTAAGTATGTACAATATATGTAAAAGTTATGGAAGTCTGGTGAGGAGGGTGTTGTTACAATGCATTCCCAACAAGCCAGAGGCAAAATGTTAGAAAATACCTTAGAAATTAGATATGCCTCAACAACCCCACCATACACACAAACTAGTCACCCCCCCAACACACACACACACACACACACACACACACACACACACACACACACCTGAATTTACTGACATCTTCTATCTTTGGTTTGTGGGGAAAAAATAATTTGGCTTGGAATCAGAAGACCAGGTTGTAAAATCTCTCTATAAAATCTCTGCCACTTAATAGTTACAATTCTGAGCAATCATTTAACTGCTCTTAGCTTCAGTTTCTTCATCTGTAAAATGAGGGAAATCTTTAAGGTGCCTTCCAGTTTCACAGTTTAACACTCTTATATCTCAATAAAAGGTTGAAACACACATTCAAGGAATCACGGGTCTGCAGCTATGTCCAACTCAAAGTGTGCTTTTAACTTGGGACTCCAGTGGCCAGTATGTTCAGTACACCCCAGCCCTCCCCATGTAAGGGTGCTGCCTGTTGTCAGAGGCATGACTGAGGATGAGCAGCATGTCTGAAGAAAGCAGCAGTCTGAGTTGGCTGCCATATTCTGAAGGGGGAGAGAAGAGCCTAGGTGAAGAACAAGCATAGATACTTCTTTAGAGTCAAAGGATTTTTAGTTCTAGCCAGCCTACCCAGACCCTCCCCACCAGCACCAAAAAAACGCTAAGGCAATAACTAGAATTGCATGTCCCTGTTACCTTCAAATCCCACATATCCTGCCTCAACAATTCTATCCATAAATAGCAAACTGTAAAATGGGAGTCAGCCAAAAGACCTGGAGCAGGAACCAGGAGAACAAAGCTGGCCAGTCAAAAAGGAGCACAGATTCTTGACCATAGTTCATATGATGGATCAGAAATGCGGCCAGTCTGAAGAAAGATAATGATGAGGTCGGCACCTGGCTACTGCACCAAGCAGGAGTTACAAGGCTCAAGAGTCGGAGAGTTGGAAGAGGCAATCTGGGTGAGCGGTTAGCGGCCATGAAGTACAAGCCTAGATAGGAAACCCAGATTAGAGGTGAGTGTCCCAGAGAGCATGTCAGCTAGATGCTCAGGCACGCACATAAGCTTGGTGTCACCCAGGGGTCTGAGTACAACAGGAGAACATAAGCCGTAATATGGGGACACCCACAGAATCCATCCCTCTTGTAGGTGTGAAGTAATATACATAAAAAGCATTTAATAAGGTAGCTAACACACAGAATGTACCCACTAACGCTAGCTTAAAAAAAAACTAAGAAAATGTATTCATGTATGAAGTAGGTTTTACCACTCCCAATAGAGAATTTGATGTGAAATGATGAAGCATAAGTCCCAGGACTGGAGAATTACTACGTGGGATCTCTCTGATAAAAAAGGTAGGCAAAAACAAAACAAACTACCAACTACAAGAAACACCATAAAAACCCTAATTTCAATAACTAATTAACGGACAAGAGAAAAAAGAAAAGCTAGCTCTCAAAATCGGAGGAATTGCCTAAAGAAAATGATATCCCATCCTCCCAATCTCTTTTAGGACAAGGGTCATTCCATAAAAACAGTACTGCAAGGACTCTGAAGTATGTGCCACTATGGTACAGAATCAGAACGCTAGAGCTCCTCTAACTTAATCCTCTCATTTTACAGAAGAGTAAATGGGATCCAAAGGGAAAATATGAAATGGTTTGTCCAAGATCAACTAGTGAGTTAATGGAAAAGCCAGATAGAAGATGCCTGGTCTCTGAATGCCAGTTTTCCCACACCACTGAGCAAAAATTAACCTTTGTCACTGATGCCTCTTCTTTTTAATGTTTCTTTTTTTGCTCAGTTAAAAAAAGTACTTCAAGTTTTAATTTGCAATTGTAATTTACCTTTTTGTGATCAATCCAAAACTCCCAAATTAATGAACAGTGCGTATGCATGTGTGTATATGTGTATGTATGTTTGGGGGGCAAAAGCAAGTTTGAAATAAAGGAGAAAAAGAAGCAACGCATTTAGTTTTAGTGTCTACCTTATAGCTTAATCATGGCCTTCTTTTGCTTTAATCATGCAAAGAATGAGAACGGTGTGAGTGATTTCTTCTTGAGCAATCTTCTGTTACTATTGTCCATTCTACAGAGAACTTAGATTTTTTTTTTTTTGTGAGGAAGATCAGCCCTGAGCTAACATCTGCCAATCCTCCTCTTTTTTTGCCGAGGAAGACTGGCCCTGGGCTAACATCCATACCCATCTTCCTCCACTTTATATGGGACACAGCCACAGCATGGCTTGACAAGCGGTGTATCGGTGTGCACCCGGGATCCGAACTGGCGAACCCTGGGCCGCTGCAGCGGAGCGCACGCACTTAACTGCTTGTGCCACTGAGCCGGCCCCAAGAACTTAGATTTACGTTAGTATCTTTTTGTGTGTGTGTGTGTGTGTGTGTGTGTGTGTGTGTGAGAGAGGAAGATCAGCCCTGAGCTAACATCCATGCTAATCCTCATTTTTTGCTGAGGAAGACCGGCTCTGAGCTAACATCTATTGCCAATCCTCCTCTTTTTCCCCAAAGCCCCAGTAGGTAGTTGTATGTCATAGCTGCACATCCTTCTAGTTGCTGTATGTGGGACGTGGCCTCAGCATGGCCGGAGAAGCGGTGCATCGGTGCACGCCCGGGATCCAAACCCTGCCTGCCAGTAGTGGAGCGCACACACTTAACCACTAAGCCACAGGGCCAGCCCTATGTTAGTATCTTTTTACAATGCCTCAGCACTATTAGCTTTTCTCTCTTCATGTTACTTTTGAGTAGGCAGGCAGGTCCTCCTGCTTCACTAAGAAAAAGTGGAGATCCAGAGGCTTTTACGGAGGGGAAGGGACAGAATGGCTTACAGTTTGATTACACTATTGCTTTGCAACACATACCACACATACCAAGGAAGAGATCACATGGAATAAGAATTAATGGGTTTGTTCCTCTCCAAATGAAGTGAATGCTACCTGGATGGCAAACAATGGGGAAAAGCTAGTACAGAATAATTAGTAAAATCTGAGGATGGCTCTGTCAGTACTCTAGTCTAACTCAGAATTACAGACATAATCTCACTCAGAAATGCACATTCACCCGGGAGACAGCTGCAGCAAAGAACTCAAGCTTCCCTAGCCACAACGATATTTTATCAAGTTGGTAGATAAGGAACTTACACAAATCCTTAAAAGGTTGAGAATCCCCACGTACAAAGAAATGTACTTAAGAACCAGAAGACTTAAATTCTAGACTCAGCTGCACTGGACTTCCTTGCCCCTAGGTTCTACTCGTATTCATTCAGAACTCACTTAAATGTCACCTCCTTAGTGATGTCTCCTAGACCCCCTCCCCAAGATGATGACTTCATGTTTTTACAACACTATACTTGCTCTAACTCTTCTTAGGATTCGTAAATCCTAAGGATTCATAATCTTTTATTCATGTGCCTGTCCTGGGAGCTTCTAGAAGGCAGGAATATGACCTGTCCATCTCTGCCATGCTGGTGCCCAGCACAGTGTTTGACACACATTAAGTAGGAGCTCTCAAAAAGCTTCTGCTCAGTGGAAGGATGGATGGATTTTTTCTACACTGATTCTGTATCATTTGACCTGATCCTTCACTTCTCATTATCAAATTTATCCCAGAGAGGCACGATTTGGTAGGTCCTTTGGGCTAAAGATTTTTAAGTTCCATTCTGTCTTGAGTCAGAGCAAAGGGCATGGATTCCCATGTGTCTGGTCAGAAGGTGGTTTCTAAGGCTTTTTAATCAGACCACGTAACGACATGCCAAGCCTCCAAGGGTGCTGGCACAGCCTGCAGGTCTCTGATCTCAGCAGACATACTGGCAGATGTTTGTTTTTGCCTTGTGCCTTGAGCTAGTACTCAACCTGTTCAAGGCCTTGGTTCTCAGATGCTCTACAACTGGTTTCACTGCATTCTTTCTTATCAGTTACCAAGGCAACAAAGCTACTTTCCAGATTGACCAAATGTTCCCTGTTATTATCTCTAGGAAACAATTTCTTTTTTTTTTTAATTTTATTTTTCTTCCCCCAAAGCCCCAGTAGATAGTTGTATGTCACAGCTGCACATCCTTCTAGTTGCTGTATGTGGGACACGGCCTCAGCATGGCCAGAGAAGCGGCGCGTCGGTGCGCGCCTGGGATCCGAACCCGGGCCGGGAGCAGCGGAGCGTGCGCACTTAACCGCTAAGCCACGGGGCTGGCCCACCAGGAAACAATTTCTAATAAATTATCATTAGAATGAGAGTCAATAATTCTACCGATTGCAACGAATGATCACACTTTCTACTAATAAAAGCTAAAGGTTATGAAGTTGCCGTCTAGTTTCTTACCAATGATGTTTGTCTTTATATACACACGCATATATGCAAAAACATTTCAAAACCACATTCTACTAAATTTTAGAAACATTTCTTAGTACATGTTTAACTCAAGAAAATTATGTTTCTCCCTCATCAACTTTCAAAAGTCGGGAAGCAAACATACAGATGAAAAAATTGAAGCTAGCAATCGGATTTGTGTGACCCTTGATAAGATAATTTGTATACTGGGACCCACAAAATGTGGAGGCTGCCCCAGTGGGACAGCCCACATCACAAACCTAAACCTAAGTCAGCCTGCACTTACGGGAAACACCTGTCAATGAAACCTAACACACACCAATCACAATCCTCCAACTCAGCTTTAGCTAAGTTACCTTACCATAGAAAACAGAACCTGCTAGCCTTATAAGGAAATCCCTGCCCTCCTAGCCAATCATGCCCTGCTTCCACGCTGCCTCTTCTAATGCTCTATAAAACTTGCTCTTGCCCAAAATCCCTCAGGAAGAGTGCGCCACTGCTTGAGAGGCACTGGACTCCCCCAACCCACGGATTGTTTTTCCTTGAATAAAGGACATCAAACTAGTTACTAAAATTGTATTATTTTTGTCATTTGACACCCTGAAGCATTAAAATGCTTATAGATCAAAAGTGCCCCAAGAAGCACAACTTGGAATTTCCAGGGCTTTGTTCTTTTAAGCATAGTATTGACCCTCCCGTGGCCTCCCTGAAAAAGAAAAGAGAATCATCCAAATAAACTAAGTAAAAACACAACCTTCTCCTGACAATCATCTCCAGCAGAAGGTCTAAGATCTTCTGCTTATGGAGGCACACTGGACTCCCTGTAGGAGCTTACCTTCTTTTCCCCAATCTCATCTCAAAATATTTCACAGATCTCCCTGCTTTCCAAACCTGACTTATACACCA
Source organism: Diceros bicornis minor (assembly GCF_020826845.1). Lineage (NCBI taxonomy): Eukaryota > Metazoa > Chordata > Mammalia > Perissodactyla > Rhinocerotidae > Diceros > Diceros bicornis. Next base: position 49,198,603 of record NC_080741.1, read on the forward strand.
ATTACACCAAACTGTTGGCTACTCCACAAATATTCCATGCACTTGTAACTTCACTGTGCCTTTATGCAGTCTATCCCCGAGAATGCTTCACCTTATTTTGCTCTACAAACTCTTAGCCGTAGTTTCAGACCCACTCAAATGTTACCTCCTTCATGAAACTTTCTCTTGCTCTCCTAAGAGGACTTAGTTACTTTCTGCTCTGTATTCCCATAGCACATAGCTCACATTTCTATTACAGAACTTTTCTCACTGGAGTAAAATTATCTGTGTATCTCCCTATTCTAGAATCCTTGAGTAGAGAATGTGTCTTATTAATCTACCCTTAGAATGTGGGAATAATGTTACCTGGTGTCTGTTGAATGAATGAAGTAAATATTAAAAAGTCCAGATCATGTTGAATGTCCACTACTTGCAGAGCAACAGGAAATGTTTATATGACAATTAGATCTTTGTCTAAACTTTGTCTAAATTACCATCATTGCTAAACATTTTAAAAACAAACAGTTTCAATCTGCTCACACCTGAGATGATCTGCTTCAATGTCATAGGTAAAAATAAGAATGGAAGTCCTCTTTACTGTCCACTTCATATTTTAAAACAATAAATATATCTGCAACACCACAAATCAGAAGCTAAGTCATTTATCACTTGTATTCCGAATCCTCCAATGCTACTGTCAGTCAGAGGGTAAAAGCGACCACTGAGGGAGTGTGAGGGGAAGAACTTCCTTTTAAAGTAGAATAACCAACATTTGCTGGACTCATTTCAAAGAATATTTAGATGCTCTGGCTCAAATAAGATGAGCAGTAGCACAGGACTGTTTGAGGGTTAAAAGAGTTTAAAATAGTACTGAGCATATAGTAAGTTTCAATAAATGGTAGCTATTTTTACTTGTGTGACATATAGAATTTCCCAATAAATTTCATTAATATACAGCTAGCAAGAAGAAGAAAAAAAAGCCAGCCTGGATGGTCTAGTGGTTAAGACTCAGCACTCTCACTGCCGCTGCCTGGGTTCAATTCCTGGTCAGGGAAACACACCACCCATCTATCTGTTGTCATACTGTGGTGGCTGTGCATTGCTGTGATGCTGAAAGCTGTGCCACCAGTGTTTTAAATACCAGCAGGGTCACCCATGGTGGACAGATTTCAGCAGAGTTTCCAACTAAGACAGACTAGGAAGAAGGACCTGGCCACCCACTTCCGAAAAAATTGGCCATGAAAACCATACGAATAGCAGCGGAGCACTGTATGATACAGCGCTGGAAGGTGAGAGGATGGTGCAAAAAGACCAGGCAGGGTTCAGTTCTGCTGTACACAGGGTTGCTAGGAGACAGAATCGACTCGCCGGCACTAGCAAGAACAACAAAGAAGAAAGAAAGCCAGAGAATGAGAAGGTAAGTAGGAAGAAAGCAATAAGGAAAGGAACTTCACAAATAGCACTACCGTTAAGAAAAGACACTACCAAAAGGGTACTTCTCCCACTGTAAAATCGTAGCAAGTTCTAAGACTACAAATGGTTTTTTCATTTGCTGAGCATATTTTATTTATGTACAAGGGCCTTGACACCATTAGGATTTTGGGTTTATAAATTACTTCAAATTTCACACCAAGAGAATTTCCCACTATAAACTGACATTCCCAGCTGTTGGAAGACAGTTGATGGGCTCAAGCAAACTAAAGAAAAAGAAATGAAGCCAGATAAAAAGGAGACCAGGCTCTCACCACGGCCAAGGGAAGGGTCTATCTACAGGAATCTGTG